>NC_064615.1:1089706167-1090331167 GCF_023898315.1 Schistocerca nitens | reverse complement strand
TGAAAGACCTGAGTCGAAACAAGGCCCCGGGAGTAGACAACATTCCATTAGAACTACTGATGGGCTTGGGAGAGCCAGTCATGACAAAACTCTACCATCTGGTGAGCAAGATGTATGAGACAGGCGAAATACCCACAGACTTCAAGAAGAATATAATAATTCCAATACCAAAGAAAGCAGGTGTTGACAGATGTGAAAATTACCGAACTATCAGTTTAATAAGTCACAGCTGCAAAATACTAACGCGAATTCTTTACAGACGAATGGAAAAACTGGTAGAAGCGGACCTTGGGGCAGATCAGTTTGGATTCCGTAGAAATGTTGGAACACGTGAGGCAATACTAACCTTCCGACTTATCTTAGAAGAAAGATTAAGAAAAGGCAAACCTACGTTTCTAGTATTTGTAGACTTAGAGAAAGCTTTTGACAATGTTAACTGGAATACTCTCTTTCAAATTCTGAAGGTGGCAGGGGTAAAATACAGGGAGCGAAAGGCTATTTACAATTTGTACAGAAACCAGATGGCAGTTATAAGAGTCGAGGGGCATGAAAGGGAAGCAGTGGTTGGGAAAGGAGTTGTAGCCTCTCCCCGATGTTATTCAATCTGTATAGTGAGCTAGCAGTAAAGGAAACAAAAGAAAAATTCGGAGTAGGTATTAAAATTCATGGAGAAGAAGTAAAAACTTTGAGGTTCGCCGATGACATTGTAATTCTGTCAGAGACAGCAAAGGACTTGGAAGAGCAGTTGAACGGAATGGACAGTGTCTTGAAAGGAGGATATAAGATGAACATCAACAATAGCAAAACGAGGATAATGGAATGTTGCAGTAGGTACTGGGAGATGAAGAAGCTTGCACAGGATAGAGTTGCATGGAGAGCTGCATCAAACCAGTCTCAGGACTGATGACCACAACAACAACAACAACTGAATCGAAATGCAGCTTTATGGTAAGACTTAACTAGAAGGAAGTATAGGTTGACAGTACACGTCCTGAGGTATCAAGGAATACTCAATGCGCTAGTCAGTCGAGCGAAGTTGTTGGGCACGCGAGAAACGCGGTCGGAGACGGGCAGAGGAACAGTGCTGGTGAAGACGCGAAAGCGGACAGTTCGGCTAGAGACACCGAAGGGGACAGTTCGGATTAAGACCCGAAAGCGGACAGTCGGTCTTTAGGCAGCTAGGAGGTGAAACGACTTAGAAAATTTCGCGTTTTGTGGAATCGCGGGACTTAGTCACTGAGCGGTGAGCAGCCGCGCGCCTGGTGTGAACTCTAACTTTTCGTGAAGATATCAATGTGGAATATTAGACTTGTATTTCGTGATGAGATTGTGAATGATCGAACTGTGTCAAATGGATATGCGCTCGAGTGTAAAAGTAACTCTAAATACGACCACTTTCGCTATTAGTTTGCTTTCGGAATAAACATTATTCTAACCAAATCGCAACTATGTGGCCTACATTATTTATGAGTCGTTAATTTAGTTCCCGATATTGTTAATACTATTATTATATGTTATGTTAACTTTGTATTTCACAAACTTACCATCAGCCAGACAATTTAACCAGAGTGTTACAAGTGTCTAATGTAGGGCGTGTAATGCGACACGTGCTGTTCAGCCCCTCGACGACTTTGAGGCAAGACATTTCGACGAAGAGGAACCGCATGTGAGCCCTAACATCTTTGGGATGTTATCACGCAGAGTGCTTATTGCTTGTTCCAAGAATGACTAGGCGCCGGCCGCTGTGGCCGAGCGGCTCTAGGCGCTTTAGTCCGGAACCGCGCTGCTGCTACAGTCGCAATTTCGAATCCTGCCTCGGGCATGGATGTGTGTGATGTCCTTAGGTTAGTTAGGTTTAAGCAGTTCTAAGTCTAGGTGACTAATGACCTCACATGTTACGTCTCATAGTGCTTAGAGCCATTTGAACCATTTGACTAGGCTAAACTCATCACAGGCAACAGTCTTCTAAGTGCCACGATTTTTGTCCGAGCTTCCGTACGGAAGCTGTTGTGGATTGGCAGGAGAGCCAACCCACGAATTTTAGAGGAAGCCGAAAGGCACGCGTTTAAGCTCACGCAGGCTGGCGCGAGGTCTGGAACAGGACAAGGAATTTAGACTTCAGAAAAAAGGAGGTAACTGGTGGAATACTTAACTTTAATCCATTACTGTTGAACGTAGCTCTTGTCTGTACATTATTTACAATATCAATAGTAACTGAAGATGGCGCCTTGCTAGGTCGTAGCAAATGACGCAGCTGAAGGCTATGCTAACTATCGTCTCGGCAAATGAGAGCGTATTTTGTCAGTGAACCATCGCTAGCAAAGTCGGTTGTACAACTGGGCGAGTGCTAGGAAGTCTCTCTAGACCTGCCGTGTGGCGGCGCTCGGTCTGCAATCTCTGATAGTGGCGACACGCGGGTCCGACGTATACTAACGGACCGCGGCCGATTTAAAGGCTACCACCTAGCAAGTGTGGTGTCTGGCAGTCACACCACAGAAGCTTTATATATAATCACGGTTATCCGGTTTTTTGGGCGCTAATGACCGTAGCAGTTTTGCGCCCTAAAACCATAACAAAAAAAAAAAAACGGTTATTCGGTCGCCACTCAGTGGACGCACAGTTGCGGTTCTGCCGTGCAAATTCCAGCCTTTGTCACCTCTGATCAGTTGTCAGCTCGGATGGATGCACTATCCGCTCCTGCGGAGGCCTATACGCAGCAACGTTCTGAAGACGCTGTTGGTAGCCTCTTGGTTCACCTCGGGAGTCATTTGCTAAGCAGTCGCACCTCTATTCTCCCGTACACGTCTCCGCAGGCGTCGTTCGCCCTCTTTGCATTCTACTTGTGGCGTTAGGCCTAAACACATTTCTCATTTCTGTTTCCAATACGAGCCTCAGGAAACGGTTAACTAGCACTTTCCCTGAAGTCTATGGTACACACAATAGTCACGTTCCTCGAACGCCAGACAACGACGGCTTTCGCGCGGAGACTCACACTGCTCGCAGCTTAAACGCTGCAACGACGAATCCGTTGTGGCTTGGAGGTGATTCTGACTAGCAATGACAATTAAGAATAAAAGGGTATAGAAAGTAAATGCATATAAATCGTTTCCTCGCCGCTGCTCTACGTGGCGTCCTTTCCATTGTCAGTGGGATTTCTCTTCTTGTCACAGAAAGAAGCCAGAGGTTTTTGTTATTTCAATCTGTTTTAAGTAATTATAGTATTATCTTTATCACTTGCTACAATTAATTCTACTGTGACTAGAATTCCGTACACAACAACAACAACACATCTGTTTTAAATAATAGCAGTCCCTATAATTACTACCACCATATCTGTTTTACTACAGTAACTGCAACTGCTAAACCTTGTGTTACAAATACTTATACTGGTAATTTACTTCTCCTACGACTACGTTTGGTGGTGTTATTGTCGCTAATCTAATCCTTACAGCACTATCAAGTAGGACATGATCTTATAACATTAGAGCGCATTTGCCCCTAACTACAGAGTGAGAAAGACAATCGATTTTGTTGTTATTGGATTTTATGCTTTCTCGTGATATCTGCCATGCTGTCGGGCCCAGCAGTCTGTTGCTATCTCCAGAACGTATGGCGACGGATCACAGGGTCTGACTTTTCTTGCACTGTTGCCGGACTTCGTTCTCGTTTCCTGGCCTCGTATACTGGTCCTCTATCTGGTCTTTGCTGTGGTGTCCGTTGTCTGTTGTTATTCTATTGAAGTTTCGGAAAGGAAAAAAACATAGTTTAGCGTCCCGACGAAATCGAGATTATGAACTAGAGCGAATTCGCTCACTTGGTCAATAATTGAGGTTCGAATACGGTGGTGTTCAGGAAATACATCGATGTTCTCTTGAAGTGACTGAATGGAACCGTTGTAAAACATTAATTTCGATAGGTGAAGGTAGATTAATATTCTCGCTGCTTCAGTATTCGAGTCTGTCAACTGTGCCACTTTTCGATTATGTAACTGGAGGTTTAAAGGACAAAAATAATAAAAAAGCAGCGTTAAGTGCAGAGCAGGCATGAATAAAATTTAAGGACTCTACACGTCGGGTATTGTTACGTCGAGGTGCGTCTATTTTATCGAAACAACCGTTATTTTTGAAGAAAGTGACATTAGTGATATGTCGGAGGCGTGTAGTCTAACAATGAAACATCCCTGACAGTGAAATAATGTTTAGTAACATCGATAGCGAGAAAAAAGTGCACTCACGTGCTAGCTGATATAAAGACGTGGTATTTTAAGACCGCATCAGTAGTCTACATTCACGATTACGCACGATCCGCTTATCGGAAGATACGAGAAAGTAAACTATATACAGAAGGAGTACGAGCGGAGATTAATGTTTCCTCCCTCGCACATGCTGTTACGTTTCTCTGCCAATAAGTGAGCCGTGTGTAATTCAAACATTCGGCCCTGCCTAGCTATAGTTTGCATGTCGGCTCTCCTTCTTCAGGGCCTAGCGATGTGATTGATATCTGGATTCGACCCTTAGCGATGAACACGCAAGACGTGGTGTTTCTTTGTTCAAATGGTTCAAATGGCTCTGAGCACTATGGGACTCAACTGCTGTGGTCATTAGTCCCCTAGAACTTAGAACTACTTAAGGGGCTCCGGAACGCCCTATACTTGCAATGTTAAAATAACGCTTTAAATTACATCTTCCCTCACAAAGTACTTGAGGTAGGAAGTTGAACTTTTTACAGATTATTTATTGGAATATGGGCTACAACATAACACAGGGATTTTATAAAATTTTAGTTCAGTTATTAAAGATGATTTTTTCAATTGTAATGAAAATTCACAACATATTTTTGCAATTTTTTATTTATATATTCAAAAATATACAGTGTTTTGGAAAAAGGCTGTGTTAAATTATGCAGAAGGTACTGTGTAACATTTACTGAAAGTTTGAAACAAATATGTTTGGAAGATCCTTAGAAAAGATGTAATTAGTATGAGAAAATAAAAGTTTTGGGAATCGAGCGACAAAGATTGGATTAACTTTTTAGTGCATTCCAGGTCCATAGGATGGATTATCTTCATCCTCTGCAAACTCCTCCTCCAGCTTCGTCTTGTTCCTCCTCCTGTTTACTCTTGCTTGTATTTCTAGACTCTTTACAGCCCTGTCTGCAGCCCGAAAGCGTTCCTTGTCTAAAGCAAGCATCGCTCGTACCATGTTAGAACCTATCTTCATTCCCATATTTCTAAATACCTTGGCTTTCCAACATTTCTCCTTTTCTTAAAAGCCTTCAGACGATTTCTAATAACTTTACTTTTACTCATTATTATACTTCAACAAAACAGAGACTCAAGAAACAGAATTAATTACGAACATTTTCGAGATAACAACAGAGTAAATAAACATGAAACAATCGACAATCACACCAGCGATATATATTGAACCATCACAGGTTAGCCACAACACATACTTTATCTCACACCACTAAAATGTACCTGATGAACACGGACGTTAATAATAACACCATTTGACAGCAGTTTAACAGCGCCACAGTGGGTCACGCCCATGTAGAACACATTTCAAAAAAAATTTAAAAATAGTTGTAGTCTTCGGAATTGAATAAATTATATATCTATTAAAAGGTAATATGCAGATTCAGAAAACGCAAAAAAGTAAAAATTGAACTTTTCATGATTTTGAGCCTTTCCGGAGCCCCTTAAACCTAACTAACCTAAGGACATCACACACATCCATGCCCGAGGCAGGATTCGAACCTGCGACCGTAGCAGTCGCACGGTTCCGGAGGTGTTTCTTTGTATATCTTTATAACTGAAGTACATTGGACGATTGTGCATTCATTAAGGTTTGATGTCCCTTAGAGCAAAAGGCTCAAAAACTCTAAGGATAACAGCAAATACCATATCCTTTTTCAAGATAAAGTGCCGCTATTCGCGTCAACTGTTTTTGATAAATTAAGGTAGAACGTATACCTGTGTACGGATTTAGAAAGCATCGCTCGTGCGTAACTCAGCATGCCTTTCCTCACATGATATCCTACAATCGAAGAATTGAAGGCAACGGGCAGAGTCCATATTCGCACATGTCAAGCAAGCGTTTGACACTATCCTCCCCGGTAGGCCCGAGCATACTAATTAGGGTCGCAGATATGTGAGTGGCTATAAGACTTTTTAAGTAGCAGAACCCAGTAGGTTGCCCTCGACGGAGAGTGTTCGTCAGAGACAAGAGTATCGTCGAAGTGCACCGAGGAAATGTCACAGGACCGCTCACATACTAATAGCGGTTTATGGCTCTTTGCTGATGATGCTATGGTGTTGGGAAACTGTTGTCCTTCAGTGATTGTAGGGAGATATAAGATGGCTTCTACAGAATTTCCGTTTGGTGTGACGAATGGCAGCTTGCTCTATATGTAGAAAAATGTAAATTAATGCTGTTGAATAAGAAAAACAATACTGTAGGGTTCGAATACAGCACTGGTAATGTGCTGCTTGACGCAATCTGATTGATTCAATATCTAGGCGTAACGTTTCAAAGCAATATAAAATGGAATGAGCACGTCCGGCTGGTAGTCGGGAAGACGAATGCTAGAATTCGTTTTATTGGGAGAATTTTGGGAAAGTGTAGTCCATCTACAAAGGAGATGGCATATGGAACTCTACCGCGACCTATTCTTGAGTCCGGCTCGAGTATTTTGGATCCTCACCAGGTCGGATTAAAGGAAGTCTTTGAAACTGTTCAGAGGCGGGATACTAGATTTGTTACCTGTAGGATCGAACATCACCCAAGTATTGCGGAGGTGCTTCCTGTACTCAAGTGGAAATCCCTGGTGGGAATACGACGCTCTTTCTGCGAGGCACTGTGGCCGAAATTTAGACAACATTCATTTGAAGTCGAGTGCATATCAGTTCTACTGGACCACGAAGATAAGATGAGAGAAATCAGGGCTCTTACGGAGGCTTATAGATAGTCGTTTTTCCCTCGATCTATTTGCGAGGAACAGGAAAGGAAATGATCAGTATTGGTACGTGGTAGCCATGCAGCCAGCGTATGTGTTGCCGAGTATGTATGTAGACGTAGATGCTGAAATGTAGTCAGCGCCTTAGCCATTACGTCACTTTGTTCTGTCAATCTAGTTTGGTTCAGGAATTTCATTGCATGTACAACTGATGCACTTGTTTCTTATGTATTACTCAGTAGCCGTTTTGTGTCTATTTTGGACCATCATCAGGCTATATGAGTCTTGAACTTAGCTTGCAGATAGAAAGCCAGACGGAAATAGTAGTACTGAAGTAAAAGTACGGAGAATAATGGCAGTGAATCTGGAACGCTAGTTAAACGTCGGCAAACATAGCAGATAAAGTGAAAAATTACAACCATCGTTTGTTAGAGCCTATAATACTTGTTACAAAATCTGGTGTTGGTGCGTTTCAAGGATGCCTGATACAATTTACAGAATGTGCATGTTAGTGACATACTACGTTATCACATCAAATTGCGCTCGAAATAGATTGTAGTGATCTCAAGGGTAGCAGTGGAGGGTTGCATTACTTGATACAGTGATATAAAATTGGAAGAGGTAAGGTAAAGAAATTTTTAACAAAACGTCAACGTGACGATGCGCAGCAGACTGAGGAAACGGCGCAAAAATTTGTAGATGAAATAAAGAAACTTATGCTATCGTTCAGTTAGGAATTTGTCTTCGACTGTGACCTATCGGGATTTGAAGAGGAAATGGAAATCAGAAGTACCAGGAGACTTAAAACAGGATCAACTAACATCAATGCGTTAACGCATTCGCAAAGAATTATACCGAGTGTTAATCTGGATGGTAAATTTGCTGGAAAGTTATTTATTGTTTGCGAGAAGTTGGAGGTGCTCTGTCGCCTAAGATTCTTTCTTGTGTGCGTGATCTTGCAAGGGTAGTAGGGAATATTTACGTCACAGCAAGGGAGAGTGGGCAAAGAGAACTAAAACTTTGGTATCAGCACCGCTTTTGGCCAATTGCTGGTCAAAACAAGTTGCTTTCGCTTAATTCCTGGTCGGCATGTAAAAATCATACTCATCTAGAGCAAACTACTCTACTAAAAAGTTTGTAAAATTGGAATTCGTACTACCTGGATTCACTGGACTAATTCATCCTTTGGATGTTGGTATCTTCCGTGTCTATAAAACAAGTTGTCTGCAGCTACGTCTCATACGATATACGATAAGCTCCACGGCAGACTGGTCTGTATTCGGTTTCATGCCATCACATTCTGTCAGTTCTCATCACCCCATTACAGCAATATAATTTTATACGCATTCTTTAAGATTCGATGTGGTGGTACAGAAGAGTGCTGAAGAATAGATGGGTAGATCACGTAACTAATGAGGAGGTATTGAACAGAATTGGGGAGAAGAGAAATTTGTGGCCCAACTTGACTATAAGAAGGGATCGCTTGGTAGGACATATTCTGAGGCATCAAGGGATCACCAATTTAGTATTGGACGGCAGCGCGGAGGGTAAAAATGGTAGAGGGAGACCAAGAGATGAACAGACTAAACAGACTCAGGATGTAGGTTGCAGTAGGTACTGGGAGATGAAGAAGCTTGCACAGGATAGAGTAGCAAGGAGAGCTGCATCAGACCAGTCTCAGGACTGAAGACCACAACAACGACAACCTAGCTGAACGTCCTACACGGTTTGTAACTCCCAAGGAGTTCATCTTCGATCTTCGTGGTGAGAATCCTTTTGACCACTGTGGCTCGCCATAATTTATTCGGTGTTCATCGTGCAAAAAAATGGCTCTGAGCACTATGGGACTCAACTGCTGAGGTCATTAGTCCCCTAGAACTTAGAACTAGTTAAACCTAACTAACCTAAGGACATCACAAACATCCATGCCCGAGGCAGGATTCGAACCTGCGACCGTAGCGGTCTTGCGGTTCCAGACTGCAGCGCCTTTAACCGCACGGCCACTTCGGCCGGCTTTCATCGTGCAAATTAATGGTTTGTTTGGAACATTTCTTGGTTCAAATGGCTCTGAGCACTATGGGACTTAACTTCCGAGGTCATCAGTCCCCTAGAACTTAGAACTACTTAAACCTAACCTAAGGACATCACACACATCCATGGCCGAGGCAGGATTCGAACCTGCGACTTGAAGAATTCTTGACTGTCGACGATGTCCGTTTTCTGAAGCATAATACATGCATACCATAGAAGGTTGATATGTATGTCATTAGCGGCTAATACTTTTCCTATCATGGATTTTAAGACAATACTTTCAAATGAGCCTTACGAAAGACTGAACTTCCGACCTGGCGCTCAATGTTAGTGTCAGTGGTCCAAAACGGGTAACATATAAAGTATTGGTGGGTCATCTTCACTGCGAGCGTCAGGGTGTTGGCAGCCCCCCCCCCCCCCACCTCTCGCTCGGCCCAAAGTCACGGGCTGGGATCACGGCCAAGGACGAGCTCAGCGCCTCGCTTCGCTGCGCTGGCAGCGGCGAGCGTGTTCCTGTGGCCCGCACTGCAGCAAGTCAGCGCCCGAACAAAGAACAGAGGGGGAGCCTCCACACACTCACACACACTCAGGCTGTTACCAGCCGCTGCGGTCGCCTAGCCTAGCTCCTAATGGCGGCAGTTACGTCACCCGGGGAGCCTCTCAAGGCCAGCCGGGCGGGCTGCGGTGTCGTGCCGCTGATTGTGCTCCCGATACAGCGGGAAGAGAAAAGAAACGGCCATTGTGGCGGCGGAAAAGCGCCGGAAAAACGATACGCCGCGACCTGCCGCTGTCCTTCACGGCGGCGGGAAGCAGGCACCCCCATCAGCTGACTGTGCGAGCCTCCTAGTCGTGTTGCCAGGTGCCCGGCGAACGGCGGGCGGCATGCTGCGTGCTGTTTGCTGGCGGAAGGATCGATCAGGCACCTGTCTCCGTCCTCTCCACCTGCACGCCGCTTTCTGCCTTCCTGTTCTGCGCGCGACAGACTTGTGCCTTCCTCTTGCTGAACAGCTGAACGCTTTGAAACTGACCAAAGATACAGGGAGCCGGCCGCAGTGGCCGAGCGGTTCTAGGCGCTTCAGTCAGGAACCGCGCGACCGCTACGGTCGCAGGTTAGAATCCTGCCTCGGGCATGGATGTGTGTCATGTCCTTAGGCTAGTTAGGTTTAAGTAGTTCTAAGTTCTAGGGGACTGATGCCCTTAGAAGTTAAGTCCTATAGTGCTCAGAGCCATATTTTTGTTCTCTTCGTTTTCGCAACTTTACTTCAGAAATGGCAAGATATCCTTCTCTTTTGCGCTTGCGCATTGTCTAAAATATAAAACAAATTAACTTTTTACAAACAAATATGTTAAGTACACTTTACCCACTTCCCACACTTTATTTTCGATTTATTTTCAGTCACTGTATTACTTTGACTACTCATATTTCTCTGTTTGTTTTTTTCACTCACTGAACTACTTTTTCGGTTCCTCCCTTCATCACTGATAAGAAAATGACGTTCGAACCCATGGCGGCTCTTGCTTTATATACCCCTACCAATGGATAGCTCTACCAGTGACGAATTCCAGAGCATACCAAGAAGGGGTCGAATTATCCACTGTGGTCCTGAACATTCCAAGACATTCGCGTGTGGTCTGCAATATTCCATAATGATCCGGGATGTTCCGGGATATTTCCGAACATTTTGGAATCTTCCCGAATATTCCAGACTATTCCAGAACATGATGTATCATTGTGGAACGTTCCAGAACATTCTAGAATGTTGTGGAATGCTCTCGAATACTCTAGAATGTTCTGGAATGTTCACAGATTCGAATGTTCTGGAATGTTCTAGAAATTTGTAGGCGGCGAAACTTCGCAGCTGTTATATCTTCGATAGCGCTCCATTCAGGTGGAAATGGGAACCTTCTTCAAAGTTGGGGGATAGAGTAGTACCACATGACACAACTCCCTTGATCCTACCAGGACTCGTTTCTGAGGTTTAGCTGCACGCACATTGCACACTAACTTTTATTATATATATTGATTACTTAACTTGCCTATAACATATGTAGATCTACATCTACATACTTACTATGCAATTCACAATTGAGTGCCTGGCAGAGGGGTCATCGAACCATGACTACTGTCCCACCCTCGATCAGCGCGGGAAAAACGAAACCTTTCGCGACCTCTGATTCCTCCCATTTTATTATGATGATCATTGCTCCCGATGTAGGTGCTTGCCAACAAAATATTTTCACACTCTGAGGGCCAAGTTGCTGTTTGAAATTTCATGAAGAGATTCCGCCACAATGAAAATCGCCTTTGCCTTAGTGGTAAGCACCCCAATCCGCATATCATATCCGTGGCAATCTCTCCCCCTATTTCGAGATAATGCAAAACGAGCTGCCCTTCTTGAACTTTTTCGATATCCTCCGTCAATCCGACCTGAAGCGGATCCCATACCGCACAGCAATACTTCAGAAGAGGGAGGACAAGCGGAGTGTAAGCAGTCTCTTTAGGAGACCTACTGCATTTTCTAAGTGTTCTTCCAGTCTTTGGATTGTTTTTCCCACAACGTTATTAACGTGATTGTTCCAATTTAAGTTATTCGCAACTGCGCTCGCTAAGTATTTTGTCGAATTTACAGCCTTTAGTTGAATTTACAGCCCTCTTAGTAATCATGTGGATCACTTCACACTTTTCAACATTTAGAGTCAACTGACACTTTTCGCACAATATAGACACATTGTCTAACTCGTTTTGCAATTCGCTTTGGTCATCTAATGACTTTATAAGACGGTAAATGTCAGCATCATCTGCAAACAATCTAAGTTGGCTGCTCAGACCTTCTCCTAAATCGTTTATGTAGATCAGGAACAGCAGAGGGCCTATAACACTTCCTTGGGGAACTCGAACACTCTCCGCTCAGTTACTGCGAACTGTGACCTTTCTGAGAGGAAATAGGAAATCCAGTCGCACAACTGACACGATACTCCATAGACCATAGGAACGAAATTTGATTAGAAGTCTCTTTTGAGAAACGATGTCATAAGCCTTCTGGAAATCTAAATATATGAAATGTTCAAAAAATGTTCAAATGTGTGTGAATTCCTAAGGGACGAAACTGCTAAGGTCATCGGTCCCTAGACTTAAACACTACTTAAACTAACTTAATCTGACTTATGCTAATAAAAACACACACACCCGTGCCCGCGGGAGAATTCGAACCTCCGGTGAGAGGGGCCTCGCAATCCGTGACAGGGTGCCTCAAACCGCGCGGCCACTCCGCGCGGCTCCTAATATGAAATCAATGTGATATCCTCTTTCTATGGAATTCATTACTTCCTGAGAATAACGCGCCAGTTGAGTTTCACAAGATCGATATTTTCTGTATCCGTGTTGGCTGTTTGTTAATAAGTTGTTTTCTTCGTGGTAAACCATAATGTTCGAACACAGCGTATGTTGCAGAATCCTACTGGAAATCGACGCTAGCGCTATGAGTTTGAAACTCGCCAAATTACTCCTGTTTCCCTTCTTGGATATTGGTGTGACTTGTGCAACTTTCCAGTGTTTAGGTACGGACCTTTCGACGAGCGAGCGGTTGTGTAAGATTGCTAAGTATGGGGCTATTGTATCAGCTGACTCTGAAAGAAACCTGACTGGTAAATAGTCTGGACCGGAGGTCTTGCTTTTATTAACTGATACAAGCTGCTTCTCTACACGGAGGATATTTACTTCTACGTTACTCACGTTGACTGTTGATATTGATTCGAATTCAAGAATATTAACTTCGTCTTCTTTGATGGAGGAATTTCTGAAATTGTATTAAGTACACTGCTGGCCACCGTAAATGCAACACCCTGAAGGAAGCATCCGAATCAAGTGAAATTTACACCATGAGTTTGCAGTGATGAGATATGCAACTGATTAGAATTTCAGCGCAGACGCACATCACGCGCGCCTGTGGCGCCACCTCATTGCGCCATTTAAGGCTTGGCGATTTCGACGAGTTTTTACGTTCGGCACGTGTGTTTACCTTGTGGTTGTTTCACAAGACGATCAGTTATGCCTCGTAGACAACAGCGAACATCTTTTGATCAAGTATCCGAGTTCGACAGAGGAAGGATAGTGGCTTACCGAGATTGTGGATTATCATACAGAGAAATCGCTAGTCGTGTTGGACGAAACCAAACAACTGTAATGCGGATATGTGACCGTTGGATGCAGGAGGGTACGACGGACCGACGTGGTCGATCGCATTCACCTCGGTGCACCACTGCACGTGCTGATAGGCAAATTGTGCGCATGGCAGTGACGGATCGCTCAGTGACATCCCGAACCATAGCACAGCACATTGCGTCTGTAACGCATCATCCAGTGTCTGCGCGTACCATTCCACGCCGTTTACAGCAGAGTGGTCTGTCCGCAAGACGTCCATTGCTTCGTCTACCATTGACGCAGAACCACAGACGTCTCCGTCGCCAATGGTGTGATGACAGACGGATGTGGACGGCAGAATGGAATGACGTTGTCTTTACTGACGAGGACGCTTCTGTCTGCAGCACCACGATGGTCGGATTCGAGTGTGGAGACACCGTGGAGAGAGGATGCTGGACAGCTGCATTATGCACCGCCACACTGGTCTTGCACCGGGTATTATGGTATGGGGTGGTATTGGATATTACTCTCGCACGCCTCTAGTACGCATTGCCGGTACTTTAAATAGCCGGCGCTACATATCCGAGGTGCTGGAGCCAGTTGTCCTTCCTTACCTTCAGGGCTCGGCCACAGCCATATTTCAACAGGATAATGCGCGACCACACGTGGCACACATTGTCCAAAGGTTCTTCGTCAATAACCAGATTGAATTGCTTCCCTGGCCGGCTCGCTCTCCGGATCTTTCGCCGATAGAAAACATGTGGTCCATGGTTGCTCAACGAGTGACCCAGATTACATCCCCAGCTGCCACACCAGATGATCTTTGGCAACGTGTGGAAGCTGCTTGGGCTGCTGTACCCCAGGAACACATCCAACGTCTCTTTGACTCAATGCCGAGACGTGTGGCAGCGGTGATCTCCAACAATGGCGGCTACTCTGTCTACTGATTCTGGCAGGAACCACATGTCACAGACGTCTGTAAACGTAATCATTTGATACTTGGTCAACATGTTATCTACAAAATATATTTTGTTGTGTTACCTCTTGTCTTTCTTGGTGTTGCATTTACGGTGGCCAGCAGTGTATCTCGCGTCAAACATAATTTCGTTTCATCAATTTAACTGTTAAGATATTCTGTGTGTCTGGGTATCTGAATTATCATCTGATCAATATAATCAAAAGCTTTCATTAAATCTGCGGATGCTACGAACATGGTTTTCTCTTTCTTTAGCACACACATTTCTCCAGCATCCAAACCGATCTTCCCTGAGGCCGGTTTTAACGTGTTATCCCACTCCCCTGTAAATAATTCGTGTCAGTATTTTGCAAATGGGGCTTAGCAGTGGTTGAGAACGGTGTGACACAGAGTGGTAGCCTATCTTCAATGTTGTTCAGTCTGTAAATTGAGCCAACAGTAAAAGAAACGAACGAGAAATTTAGAAAGAGAATTGGGGAGGTCAGGAAGAAGAAATAAATACTGTCGGTTTACGATGGCAGTGTAATTCTGTCTACGGCAAACGACTTCGAAGGCTAGTTGAAAGTAATCAGTAGTGTCTTCATAAGATGTCATCATATGAACATCAACGAAAGTAAAACATGGCTAATGGAATGTTAGAGAATTCTGTCAGGTGATGCAGCGGGAATGACATTAGAAAATGAGGCACCGAATGCAGAATATGAGTATTGATATTTGGGCAGCGGAGTAACTGATGATTGTCCAACTAGAAATGATATAAAAAGCAGACTACCTGTAGTGAAAAAGAGGAATTTGTTATTATCGAATATGTACAGGGTGTTCGCAATTCCCGTTACAAATTTCTACGTTTATAGACGCGAGTGAGTAGATAATATTTCTAATTGGAAAGCATATCCGAAAACGTACCGTTTCCGCGCTACAAAAATTTGAGAACATGTTGGTGACGCCAGCACTTTTACGAGTAATTGATTAGGCGTGACCCAGTGGATTACTTGTTTTACAATCCCACTCATTGGCAGCCAAAGAAATTCCTCGTGTACTCGTTCACGGGTTCTCTTCAACGTGGTGCTGTACAGCGTCTCCCTGGAGCACTTCAGTCCCGCCTGCTGATAGTGAACGAAACCCCTTTCTCGAAGCCATTACATAACTGTGCCGAAAAGGATATGTGATGAAGTCAGAAGTTGTGGATAACGATCGTGATCTAGGCGGTAAGCGGGTCTTCCATTATCGTCAGCTTCGTCATTAAGAAGGATCATGTCGGTGTATTCTGCGGAACGTTTACTCAGCCACGTTGCTCTGAGTCGCCCAAACACGTGAATGAGGCTCGAACCAGATCAGAGGGGTAGGACAGACGTCAAATGACATCAGCCGATCCGACGTAGCTACCTCCCCCCCCCCCCCCCCCCATGATTACCCTATTGCATACCTACCTAGCCAACATGTTTTCAAACGGCTATAACGCCGAAACGGTACGTTTCCGGCCATGGGTTCCTACTCAAAAATATAATGTACCCACTTCCCTCTACAAGTCAAAGAAGTTGGCAACGGAAATTTCCAAACACCCTGCATTTAAGTGTCACGAAATTTTTCCTGGACGTATTTTGCCTGGAGTGTAGCCTTGTTTCTTTTTGAGGTAATAATTCTTCTGTATGGTCTAATACGTCCTGCAACGAACCCCTCTCTTCTGCCAACCTCTTCATCCCAGATCAGCACTTCCATTCTATGTCCTGAATTATTTGTTGGGTGTATTCCAGTCTTTGTCTTCCTTTACAGTTTTCATCCTCTACAACTCCCTCTGCTACTACAGACGTTATTTCCTGATGTCTTCACACATGTCATATCATCTTGTCGCTTCTTCTTGTAATTTATTTTTATATGTTCCTTTCTTCTCCGATTCTGCAGGGAACCTCCTTATACATTATCTTACCAATCCACCAAATTTTTTTGTATCCTTTCACAGCGCCACATCTCAAACGCTTCGATTCTCTTCTTTTCCGGTTTCTCCATATTCCATGATGCACTACCAAACGATACTGTGCTCGGAACGTTAGTCCTTAGAAATTTCCTGCTCTAACTGAGACAGACTCTTGATACTAGTAGACTCGTTTAGGCTAGCAATGCTCTCTTTGCCAGTGCTAGCCTGCTCGTAATGTCCTCCCTGATCCATCCAATGGCCGAGCGGTTCTAGGCGCTACAGTCTGGAACCGCGCGACCGCTACGGTCGCAGGTTCGAATCTGCATCGGGCATGGATGTGTGTGATGTCCTTAGTTAGGTTTAAGTAGTTCTAAGTTCTAGGGGACTGATGACCTCAGAAGTTAAGTCCCATAGTGCTCAGAGCCATTTGAACCATTTGATCCATCCAACAAGTGTTATCTCTCTTACAAACAGCAGAATTCCTTAACTTCGTCTACTTAGTGGTCACCTATTTCGGTAAGTTTATCACTAATCTCGTTTCTGCTGCTTCTCATTACATTCGCCACTCTTCCGTTTACTCTCAGTCCACATTCTGTACTCACTAGACTGCTCATTCCATTTAGCAAGTCCAGTAATTCTTCTTCGCTTTAATGGGAAACAGCAATGTCATCAGCGAATCTTATCATTGACATCTTTTCACCCTAAATTGTAATTGCACTCTTGAAGCTTCATTTTATTACTGTGATTGCTTTTTCGATGCTCAGATTGAACAGCCTTTTCCATTCGAGTACTTCGTTTTTGGTCTTTTGTTATTATTGTTCCTTCTTGGTCCTTTTACATGATGTGTCCCCCCCCCCCCCACCCTCCACACTAGCTTACACGTATTTTTTTTTATTTCGAACATCTTGCACCATTTTACACTATCGAACACTTTTTCTAGGTCGACAAATTCCTATGAAGGTGTCTTGCACTTTTTTAAAAGTCTTGCTTCCCTTAAGAAGCGCAACGTCAGAACTGCCTCTCTGGTGTTTTTGTATTGTCTGAGCCAAGCTTATTGTCACTTGAGAGATCCTCAATTTACTTTTCCATTTTTTTCAGTATTTCCATTGCGGATTACTTTTCCTCTTCTGTTCATTATTCTTGTCAGCAGCTAGAATGCATTAGCCGTTGCGTCGATTGTGTCATGGTTTTCCCACTCACCTGCTCTTGCTATCTTCGAAATTGCGTGGATGATGATGTTATAAAATTATGATGGTATGTCTCCAGACCTGTATATTTTATACACCAACTTGAATAGTCGCTTGGCTGCCACTTATTCGAATGATTTTAGAAATTCCGAAGGACTGTATTCAGTGCACTCTGCCTTATCTGATGGCAAGTCTTCCACATCTCTGTAAAACTCTGGCTTTACTGCTGCATCTCCTACGTCTTCCATAACGACTCCCATTTGTTCCTCAGTGACGTCATCACACAAGTTCTTCCCCATCCCCCCCCCCCCCCCCCGTCCTTCTAACAGACCTTCCATGTACTCCTTCCATCTTTCGCTCTCTCCTCTGCTTTTACAGTGCAGTTCCCTATGTACTCTAAATGTTGATGCCCTTTCCTTTAATTTCGCCGTAAGTAGTTTTCACTTTTATATGCGCTGAGTATGTTCATCTGACGACCATATCTTTTTCGATTTCTTCATGTTTTTTCTTGCAGCCATTTCACGTAAGCTTCTTTGCACTTTCTATATATTTCACTCCCAAATCTCTTCTACTGATGTATTACAGTCGCTTCCTCAACATTTTTGTACATCCTTCGTCGATCAGTTGCCTGTCCACATTTTGTGATTGCCCTTTTTAGAAACGTCCATTCCACCTCAACTGACTTGCTTATCGTGGTATTGATTATCGCAGTATATACAGCCTTACAGAACTTCAAATGTGTTTTATCATGCCTCACTACTTCAATATCACATTTGTTTGCACATTGATTTTTTCTGGCGATTCACGTAAACTTAGTCCTACTCGGCATTATAATTATATTATGAACCGAGTCCTTATTTGCTCCTAGGCACGCATTATAATCTAACATCTGATTTCGTAACCTCGGTCTAACCATGATGTGATATAGCTGGAATGCTCCGGTATCTCCAGGCATCTGTTCGTATACCGCCTCCTCTTGTGATTTTTGAACCAGCTGGAATATATTGCAAATCTGAGTTACTCTTTCTCCTTTCTTATTCATACGACAAACCCATATTTTCAAGTAACTCTGTGTTCCATTCCTTTCCCTAAAATCGCGTTCATATGCAACATGATTATTAAATCCTTTTACACACTGAATTAGTCGTTCAGTGTTGCAATATTGTTGCATTAATTTGTGGTGAAAGCGGTGCTGATAGCCAATAAAAGCGGGTTAAAAGCTGTGAGATGTCTGGGGAAGTTAACCTTGCATTACTGCGCAACTGTTTCACCAGGTATCCAGTCTAGCTTACCAAATTCCCAACCAGAGTAACATTAATTATAATCTTTTAATAGTCATACGACAACCGGTGATATATATATATATATATATATATATATATATATATATATATATATATATATATATATATATAAAAGAGAATTGAAATAAAATGAAATAAATCAGTTTATATTTGGAAATTTATTTTAACATTGATCATTGAAATTTCAGCATATTAAACTCGATTCATAACTAAACTGGTACCTTATTTAGGATTGTGTAAATGTGAGTTTGTAATCTTACGGAACACATCAAATATGGAGCCAAGATCGGGAGACTGCATACAACACTGCATTCATAAAATAACACACGAAGAACGTTGAAACATATGCTAGAGGAAACTAACCACAACCAACCGATTCAATTTTCACCCAAAGAAGTTACGTTCGTAGCACAATCCTATCCGTCATAAAATTACCACACACTGGTATACTAAATTCATACTAAGTCTCTGTGAAATCTTCCCGAAAAGAATAGCTGAGGGCAACTTTGATGATTACACCACAAGCTTCACGTGGTCAACTTGATTTACACAAAGAGTGTAACTCCACAATAATTTTGATAATTAAAATAAATTAATCGAAAAGCAATTTACAAAAGAAAACTCTCGAACTGGTTACTATCGTCTTACTATTAACCTGATGGGTTAAACAATTGTATAAGCACGTGGTACTGGTCTCACAAAGTACACCCCACGTGTGTTGACATAAAGAAAAGTTGCTATATTGAAAAATATTGTCAAGACGAGACGTTATAATCTCACGCACATTCGCATTTAAGATTGATGATCTTAGTTAGAGTTACTGATCAACACGTGGTTCCACTTTACTCACAAAGTAGTGACAAAGCAACTACTGGAAGATAATCTGAACTTCACACTCGAAATACACTGCGTTGCAATTTAAGATAACATTAGATATTTTAGAGCTAATCCTGAAATGAAGGTGATTAAATTTTCAGTTAGGCTGATCTTAAGAAATCCATTGTCCTACGGACTCAGCAGACACGCGCTTAGCCGGAGATCTTACCACTTCAGACGCTCGCCGCGGACGGACTGACCTGGGCTCCTACCGAGCGTGCTTCCGTATACAAAACGGAAGTGACCTGAGAGGCAGCTTCCTATACCAACATGACAAGGGACGGACTGGATCATACTAAGGATAGAAACCTCTTTGCTTTAAGGGGCTCCGGAACGCCCTATACTTGCAATGTTAAAATAACGCTTATAAATTACATCTTTCCTCACAAAGTATTTGAGGTAGGAAGTTGAACTTTTTACAGATTATTTATTGGAATATGGGCTACAACTTAACACAGGGATTTTACAAAATTTTAGTTCAGTTATTAAAGATGATTTTTTTTCAATTGTAATGAAAATTCACAACATTTTTTTGCAATTTTTTATTTATATATTCAAAAATATACAGTTTTTTGGAAAAAGGCTGTGTTAAATTATGCAGAAGGTACTGTGTAACATTTACTGAAAGTTTGAAACAAATATGTTTGGAAGATCCTTAGAAAACATGTAATTAGTATGAGAAAATAAAAGTTTTGGGAATCGAGCGACAAAGATTGGATTAACTTTTTAGTGCATTCCATGTCCATAGGATGGATTATCTTCATCCTCTGCAAACTCCTCCTCCAGCTTCCTCTTGTTCCTCCTCCTGTCTACACTTGCTTGTATTTCTAGACTCTTTACAGCCCTGTCTGCAGCCCGAAGGCGTTCCTTGTCTAAAGCAAGCATCGCTCGTACCATGTTAGAACCTATCTTCATTCCCATATTTCTGTATACCTTGCACCTTACAATGTTGCCATCATTGAAAGTCGCAACAGCATCATACACACCAAAGTGAAGTGTTTCTATTCCAACAAATATAGTCTTGGGGATTCTCGACCATATAACACTATTTACACTTTCATTGGGGTTTTGAGTTTTTCCGTGAATACACTTTTTCAACAGTTCAGGTGCTACTAAGTCTCTGAAAATAGGTTTTATCACCTCCATTATTGCATGAGGCAGACTATGCTTATGAGTGTACACTTCACCAGTTAGCAATCCTTTGTTATATTTACACCAACTGTCTTCTTCTTTGGGACACAAGCTATGTTGGGGATTTTCATCGGTTGAAGAAGTATGTTTACAGTAATAACACATACCTTTGGCTTTCCAACATTTCTCCTTTTCTTAAAATCCTTCAGAGGATTTCTAATAACTTTACTTTTACTCATTATTATACTTCAACAAAACAGAGACTCAAGAAAAAGAATTAATTACGAATATTTTCGAGATAACGACAGAGTAAATAAACATGAAACAATCGACAATCACACCAACGATATATATTGAACCATCACAGGTTAGCCACAACACATACTTTATCTCACATCACTAAAATGTACCTGATGAACACGGACGTTAATAATAACACCATTTGACAGCAGTTTAACAGCGCCACAGTGGGTCACGTCCATGTAGAACACATTTCAAAAAAAAAAATTAAACATAGTTGTAGTCTTCGGAATTGAATAAATTATATATCTATTAAAAGGTAATAGTCTGCAGATTCAGAAAACGCAAAAAAGTAAAAATTGAACTTTTCATGATTTTGAGCCTTTCCGGAGCCCCTTAAGAAAGCGTAGCTACCTGTTCCGACGTTGGTCCTACTGTTCTCTAGCAGACAGGCTTGTCTGCTACCATCCAGCATGCAACTAGAAATATATTTGCTCATTCATCCTCTCACACAGAAGGGAAGGGGGATGACAGTATCTTATCACATACAGTATATAAAAGAAAGCGGATGTAGGTTCCGTATGAGACTGTGTTACATGAATTACATATAAACTGTGTTTTAAAGTGTAGTAGTGTGACAGATCGTTCTTGTTTATGTGTAAAAGTAACACGTTTCACTGCTCAGTCTCCTCCCAGATAGAAACTCCACAGTAAATTTAGAAGAGGAATTTATGCCGTAAGTGACAACAGTTTTCAGAAATTAACATGAAAAGAATCCAACAGAGACCTTTCAGTGTCCTTATAAACTTTATCTACCTTTTCATCTTCTGCTTGTGACGTCGGCATATATACCTGAACTATTGCTGCAGGATTGTTTTGCTGTCAATTCTGATGGGAAGAACCATATCTCTGAAGTCTTCACAGTAGCCGACTCTCAGCTTTATCTTCCTTTTCATACAGAAATCTGTTACACTATTTTCTGCTGATGTTGATGAACCTTTATTGATCCGACCAGAAATCCTTGTTTTGTTTTCATTTCACTCCACTGATCCGCGGGCCGGCCGTGGTGGCCGAGCGGTTCTAGGCGCTTCAGTCCAGAACCGCACTGTTGTTGCGGTCGCAGGTTCGAATCCTGCCTCGGGCATGGATGTGTGTGATGTCCTTAGGTTAGTTAGGTTTAAGTAGTTCTAAATTTAGGGGACTGATGACCTCAGCTGTTTGGTCCCATAGTGCTTAGAGCCATTTTAACAATTTTTTGAACCAATGAGCCGCACTTGGTGTAGATTGAACCTGTGTATTTACCCTTTCAGATTCTGTAGCTTACCAAGCGCGTTCAAACTTCTGATATTCGTTACACGGAAGTACAAGATGGACGATTACCAATTCAGACAAAAAGAGAATAGAAGCTTTTGAAATGTGGTGCCTCAGAAGGATGCTGAAGATGTCAGAGGGGTAGATCGAGTAACTAATGAGAGGGTATTGTATTGAAATGGCGAAAAAAGAAATACATGCCACATGTTTACTAAAGGAAGGGACCGGTTCAAAGGACGCGTGATGGAATCAAAAGCAAGGGCCGAATGCTGTAAACAGAATCAAGTGGATGTAGGTTGGAGTTGTTATTGAAAGATGAAGACGCTTCCGCAGGACAGACTACCGTGAAGAGCTCCATCCAGGCAGTGATGTACGGAAGACCAGAATAACAACAACAATAGCAAAAATACGTAGCATTTACGGAAAATCTTTCCGGCGAAGTTTTAAAGTGTATGGACAGTCGCAGTGTGCATGGACAGTCGCAGTGTGCCATGTCGGCAGTTATCGATAGCGACATCGACGCACATCTCTTCGGGCTGGGAAGCGCCCAGGTTCTCTGGCTCGGTGGTCGTCCGCGAGGAAGTGGTTGTTGACTGGAGAAGGACAAGCCAGAAAGGTGGCGGGCGAAGACTGGCCTGGGGGCATACGGTGTGCTAGGTGGCCTTCTCAAGCGGCGTTACTGCAGAAGGCTCTAGACTTTATTGGAGAACGTGACAAATGCATTTGTGCGATGTAATCCCGAAGCCGGCGACTGAGTTAAGGTATGACTGTACTGTGTCTCTGCAGAAAATTTACAGAAGAAGCCTCTGGGAAGTGTTGACCGCTGTTGTCACGGTCTGTCTCATGTGAAATCTGTACTGAAGAGATTTATGGCCGTCTCACCTTTATATATATACATGTGTATACACCAGGCTCAGACTCTTACGGGAATCGGCGAAATGCCACGAGTTATGAGAATAACGGGCAAGGGGCTCTACATTAGTAGTGTTTGGATAAACTGAGAATTGTGGTTAGACATGATGTACACTAGGGTAGTCTGTGCAGTTGCGATGACCACTGTGTCTGGATGGCTAAATGATCAGAGCATCTGCCTGGTAAATAGGAGACAGTTTCGAATCCTGGGCTGGTCAAATATTCAACTTCTCCCATTGATTTCAATCAATGCCCACTCGCAGCCAGTACCTGAAATTCGTTTGTGTCTAAATTCATAATAGTTGCTGCATGAAAATGGCGTCTGTTCTTTTATGTCTTTCTTGATATCGCACACACATATAAAAATGTTTTGTTTCTAAAAATTCTTGCCTTAAAACACACGTTAAGTCTATGATTATCAGAAACTATATTACGCAAGTTAAAGGTTGGAGGATGTTTTTTGATAACATTTTGCTGCAGCAATTAAATTTTATTGATATACCTGAGATCGCTGTTTTTCCTAGAATGATCTTCCAGTAAATAATTAAATTTCTAGTACGAGGGTCACTCCAAAAGAAATGCTCACTATTTTTTTAATCCATCTTTTATTCTACATGTTTGAAAGTTTTACAGTGTGTAGATACATTCTTTAGGAACAATATTTTCATTTCTCCACGTAATTTCCATCCATCTCAACTGCCTTACGCCATCTTGGAACCAGCGCCTGCATACCCGCACGGTAAAATTTTGGATCAACCTGTTGGAGCCACTGTTTGGCAGCGTGCTCAAGGGACTCGTCATATTCAAACCTTGTTCCACGAAGAGAGTCTTTCACTTTCCCAGAGAGATGATAGTCACATGGAGCCAGGTCAGTACTGTAAGGCGGGTGTTTCAGTGTTGTCCATCCGAGTTTTGTGATCTCTTCCATGTTTTTTTTGACTGACATGTGGCCGTGCATTGTCGTGCAACAGCAGAACATCCTGCTTTTGCCGATGTGGTCGAACACGACTCAGTCGAGCTTGAACTTTCTTCAGTGTCGTCACATATGCATGAGAATTTATGATGGTTCCACTTGGCTTGATGTCCACAAGCAAGAGTCCTTCGGAATCGAAAAACAACGTAGCCATAACTTTTCCAGTAGAAGGTGTGGTTTTGAATTTTTTCTCTTGCGTGAATTTGCATGATGCCACTCCATTGATTGCCTCTTCGTCTCTGGTGAAAGATGATGGAGCCATGTTTCATCACCTGTCACAATTCTTCCAAGAAATTCATCTCCACAATTTTCGTACTGTTCCAAAAGTTCGCTGCGTACCATTTTTTCTTGTTTCTTTGTGAGCCACTGTCAACATCCTGGGAAACCACCTGGCACAAACCCTTTTTAACGCCAACAATTTCAGTGTTCTGCAAACACTTCCTTCCCCTATCCCAACGTAGCGTGACAATTCGTTCACTGTGGTGCGTCTGTCAGCAGTCACCAATTCGTTAACTCTCTGCACATTGTCTGGCGTGTGTGCAGTACGAGGCCTGCCGCTGCGAGGACAATCCTCAATATTGCCGTGCCCGCTTTCATCACGTAACCTGTTTGTCCACCGACTAACTGTACTGCGATCGACAGCAGCATCTCCATACACCTTTTCCAACCTCTTGTGAATGTTGCCATTGTCTCGTTTTCACAGCACAGGAATTCTATGACAGCACGTTGCTTCTGACGAACGTCAAGTGTAGCAGCCGTCTTGAAGACATGCTGTGACGGCGTCATTCACAGGAACAGGTTGAACTAAGTTTGAAAACAAAGAAATAGTGTGCATTTCTTTTGGAGTGACCCTCATAGCTTTACCCTGTCAGTCATTCTTGTATTAACTTGCTGTCATTACGTTGTACTAGCTATGCTGTTTACACTAAGGGTCGGTATTGTATAATACAGGGTGTTTCAAAAATGACCGGTATATTTGAAACGGCAATAACAACTAAACGAGCAGCGATAGAAATACACCGTTTGTTGCAATATGCTTGGGACAACAGTACATTTTCAGGCGGACAAACTTTCGAAATTACAGTAGTTACAATTTTCAACAACAGATGGCGCTGCAAGTGATGTGAACGATATAGAAGACAACGCAGTCTGTGGGTGCGCCATTCTGTACGTCGTCTTTCTGCTGTAAGAGTGTGCTGTTCACAACGTGCAAGTGTGCTGTAGACAACATGGTTTATTCCTTAGAACAGAGGATTTTTCTGGTGTTGGAATTCCACCGCCTAGAACACAGTGTTGTTGCAACAAGACGAAGTTTTCAACGGAGGTTTAATGTAACCAAAGGACCGAAAAGCGATACAATAAAGGATCTGTTTGAAAAATTTCAACGGACTGGGAACGTGACGGATGAACGTGCTGGAAAGGTAGGGCGACCGCGTACGGAAACCACAGAGGGCAACGCGCAGCTAGTGCAGCAGGTGATCCAACAGCGGCCTCGGGTTTCCGTTCGCCTTGCTGCAGCCTCGGTCCAAATGACGCCAACGTCCACGTATCGTCTCATGTGCCAGAATTTACACCTCTATCCATACAAAATTCAAACGCGGCAACCCCTCAGCGCCGCTACCATTGCTGCACGAGAGACATTCGCTAACGATATAGTGCACAGGATTGATAACGGCGATATGCATGTGGGCAGCATTTGGTTTACTGACGAAGCTTATTTTTACCTGGACGGCTTCGTCAATAAACAGAACTGGCGCATATGGGGAACCGAAAAGCCCCATGTTGCAGTCCCATCGTCCCTGCATCCTCAAAAAGTACTGGTCTGGGCCGCCATTTCTTCCAAAGGAATCATTGGCCCATTTTTCAGATCCGAAACGATTACTGCATCACGCTATCTGGACATTCTTCGTGAATCTGTGGCGGTACAAACTGCCTTAGACGACACTGCGAACACCTCGTGGTTTATGCAAGATGGTGCCCGGCCACATCGCACGGCCGACGTCTTTAATTTCCTGAATGAATATTTCGATGATCGTGTGATTGCTTTGGGCTATCCGAAACGTACAGGAGGCGGCGTGGATTGGCCTCCCTATTCGCCAGACATGAACCCCTGTGACTTCTTTCTGTGGGGACACTTGAAAGACCAGGTGTACCGCCAGAATCCAGAAACAATTGAACAGCTGAAGCAGTACATCTCATCTGCATGTGAAGCCATTCCGCCAGACACGTTGTCAAAGGTTTCGGGTAATTTCATTCAGAGACTACGCCATATTATTGCTACGCATGGTGGATATGTGGAAAATATCGTACTATAGAGTTTCCCAGACCGCAGCGCCATCTGTTGTTGACAATTGTAACTACTGTAATTTCGAAAGTTTGTCCGCCTGAAAATGTACTGTTGTCCCAAGCATATTGCAACAAACGGTGTATTTCTATCGCTGCTCGTTTAGTTTTTATTGCCGTTTCAAATATACCGGTCATTTTTGAAACACCCTGTACGATCAATAAATTTGACCATCAAACAACCCAGTCCACGAGTAATTATTTTGGGTCCAATTCCCTGCTCGCAGCACATTATTACATTGAGTAGTAGTACTCACCTAGTCTGCGTGAACGTGACCCTCATAAAAAGATTTACTTGCGTGAGGCATTTCCTCTGCCGAAGCCTGTGACACGTGACACTAGTCTGGCAGTCAGGAAGCTGTGCGCTCTTCATACTGATGATAGCAACAAAAGAAAAGGCGTAACTTGTTTTCCGGCCGCAGTAGTGGTCACTCGGGAGGGCAGCTACCTGCCAAGTGCCGCGTCCGCACAGCCCGTGACTCGCGCCCGACCCTACAGTGTGCGCCCCCTTCCCACTCACCGCGACAGTCACCTCTCAAGTACAGCAGTGGGAAGAGGTCGTGGAAGACGGGACCGGGATGGACGTCCGCGTGATGTTGACGGCCTGTGTCCTGTGACCGGTCACGTGAGACGTGTGTGACCGAGGCGCGGTCCCGAAGGCTCTGGTTAGCAATTCCGAGCGTCCAGCGGGCTCAGAGTGGCGGCAACTGGACTGCGAGTGACCGGCTGCAGCAGCGGCGGCGTGCGCCCGCACGTGAGGCAGAGGTCACGCCGCCCATCCACTGTGCTCCACTGTGCTGCAGGCGCGGGGGCGAGGCCGACGAACCGCTGACCTCGGGCCGCGTGCAGCGCGCCGACACCGCCTACCCGCACGTGACGCAGGCGTGCTTCTCCTTCAGGTCGCTCCGGCAGCAGGCGTTACCTACGGAGCCGACCCGGCGATCACCCCTCCTTCCTCCCGTTTCATATCGGACCATGCTGTTGAATCCTGCCTAATCGTCAAATGTGGGGGTGACTACAAAACCTGCTTTCTCGAACGCTAGACAACATTTTTTTTTCTTTATTGATGTTCAATTCCCACCGAAGGGGGCGGGCCGGCAGCAGCTTACTACGCTGCTCTACAGCCTACAGACTTTCTATTAAAAAAAGGAAGAAGAAAGAAACAAGGAAAAACAGGCGATAAAATGGTGATTTAAAGTGTAAAATGGCGTAAAAATGCGGAAAGTTAAAACAGAAAGCGAAAGGGTTTGGCAATGTAGATAAAATACACAGGAATCAAACAAGTAACATAGTAGACACACAATTAAAAAACATGGCGACAGTCTGGTTTCTGTTCGCAGGAGATAAAAAAAGCACACCCAGCGACAGTATGATGGCTGTTCGCTACACTTCCCAAAAGACACAACACGGAACACTCACTGGAAAAACACACCGTAAAACACTGCACGAAAATGGCGGCACAAATATGGCACTCCCGATCCAAAGGCAGATGGGGGGGGGGGGACCTGCAGGAGGGGGAAAAACAAGGAGGGAGGAGAGGAAAAAAAACGAAAAGGGGGGGGGGAAGTAGACAACAATTCAATCAAATCGTATTAATGAGTTTTATTACGAAAAGTACATGACAATACTTGGAGAATTTCGTAGATGTGTTGCAAGCAAAGGGCGGCAGACGAAATAAGAAGTCTCTTCAGTATAACAATTCCAAGTTTGAGCTACGTAGATTGTACAAGCAAAGTGGCTTCGACGCTTGTAGCTAGTTGGTAGTCTTCAACTTGACGTAAAATTAGGCCGCGGCCAGTCAGGGGCGGCGCTTATGTTCTCTTGGCATAGAGGCCGCTGCAGTCGCATTGTCGTCCTGGTGTCGGCCAGCGTGCAATTAGATGACGTCTTCGTCAGAGCCCTGTCCGCTCTCTCGTTCCCGACTAGCGTGCCGTAACACAAGATGGCAAGAGAAACGCAACCCTGCCGCGCGGGATTAGCCGAGCGGTCTAGGTGCTGCAGTCATGGACGGTCCGGCTGGTCCCGGCGGAGGTTCGAGTCCTCCCTCGGGCATGGGTGTGTGTGTTTGTCCTTAGGATAATTTAGGTTAAGTAGTGTGTAAGTTTAGGGACTGATGACCTTAGCAGTTAAGTCCCATAAGATTTCACACACACACACACACACAAACGCAATCCTGTGCTACCTTACAATGTGTCCAATTAACACTAGGTCGGGACTAAACTGTCCCATCTCTAGTCGCGGTGTCTACAGCTTGTACTTTATCCTTTTTAAAAAATTTGGCAACGTTTTTGGGAAATAGCGATCTTGTAAGCTTTATGTAATTAGTGAAGTAAAAAACAATCTAGACCGCAATGTTTCGGCCTAGTCTTACGCTCAGCAGTTTCTTCGACTGACATCAACTGACTATTTATGCTTCGTCAGTTCCAGCTGATAGTACTGTCTGAAGATGGCCAACACTAAGCGGAAACCGATCATCTTAATAAAACAACCATCGCGATCTAGGCTGATTTTCTTTTGTGGATTGAGATTTTCTGTTACAAATAAGACACTCTAATGGTCTGTTCTTTTGTTTTAATTGAAAACATTGCATATTTCCTGATGCCTGTCCCAATAAAATATGCGAATGTTCGGAAATTTTTCGTAATATCGTAGATAAATTATCTATTTTTATAGAAATACATCTAAGTCAAAAAGTTTTCAGTACAATATACATTTATCAAAAAAAAAAAATCAACTCCAATAACGAGTTCTGTGTTATAAATGAAAGTTGGTGAGCGTGTTTCTACATCTTAAAGATATCGTCTATCCAAAATTCGCGCCAGTCGCCAGAGTGGCTGTAGTAACGCACCTATGAGGATGTAAACCAAGTTTGCATTAAACACACGCTGTAACGGTCATTATCGTTAGTTACTTTTGAGATTCGTTGTGCTGAGTTGACGTTAGTAAAGAATTCCTTCAAGCCGACAATAACGCCTTCATCAGCATCTCACTGAGTTTGAACGAGGTCGTGTATAGGGCTTTGAGAAGCTGAATGTTTCTTCTGCGATATTTCAGGAAGACTTGGAAAGGATGTAGCCACTATACACGACTGCTGGCAAGTGGTGGTCACGGGATGCACGTGAGCAAGAAGACCGGGCTTCGGACGGCCACGTGGCACCACCGAGAGGGAAGACCACCGTGTTCGACGTACGGCCCTGGCTCCTTGTGCTGCATCTGCAGCGGGTATTTGAGGAGGAGTTGTCATTACAGTTACAAGAAGAACTGTCACAAATTGGTTACTTCAACGACAGCTCCGAGACATGTTTTCTATCTATGGCTCACGGTTCAACGTAAATAGCTACAGCTGTGCCTCAGATTTCTTAATAACTCTGGCAAATTCCTCTACTATGAGGAGGCCACTTTGCTCTACCAGAGTACTTGTGGGCTATTGTTTCATTGTAATGTGTCTCTGTGTCAGGTTTTGATTTCGCGTCAGTTTCAGTTGAACATCTTCACGCAGGGAACTGAGATTTATTACAGTCTTTCCTGGCTTTGCTTGACGCAGTGCGAGGATTATATCGACGTTTCTGAAAGTTGCAGTCTGGTATAAGTTCTCTTCTTCATGTACTCGGTCACTACCCTTCTTGTTTTGTTTATTGCACCAAGCGAGCTTGTTCGGTATGTTTTCAGATATCTTGTTAGTGAAAGGTCAAGAAGTTGTCGTATGTAAAACTGCTTCCTTTGCTTGGGAATGACCCTACATGTTTGTTCACTACAAAGTTACTAAGTCGTTGGGCACCAGGTCAAGTTTCATTTTTACCAAGATATGGGAAAGAACTTTGCACATACTTGCAATCTGTATCGACAGCCATCCATATTTCTGCCCATGCGTCTTACGTTTTTCAAGCTATGAAGTGAACGAATGGACACTGGCACTTTACTACGACTCTCTCTGATATGACTGACATGATAGAAAACTTCCTTTTTTAGTCGCCCCGGTCTAGTCGACCGCGAACCAAACCTGAGGACTTCATGATCTCCCTGAAGCAATTATGTGACAAATTAGTAAAACTTTATTCCCCTTTTCTCTGCTCAAAGAAGGTCCATTTCTACTCCTTTCCATATAGCGGCGCGTAGGCGCAGAGAGGCAAGAAATTCAAAGCTCTTCTATCGGCAATGACTATTTATCAACTCGCAGTGCTGTACGCACCTGCATTTCAGTCCATTTTTGAGTTTGTTTGATAACAGATGCGTCAGTAAAACAATAATATACCGTCTCACAAACGTCTTATTTCTTACCTTTTATATTACTGCGTGCACATGGAGAGTCATAAGAATCTTCACCGCTAGCCTTTGATTCATCCGAGCTCCCTGCTGTATTTTGTCTAGACAGAATCAGTCGAAATATCGTCCAGATCTTCTGTTTCAGATTCAACTTCTTTAATACCATTTTTCAGTAACAACATCCGCTCAACCGTGAGAACACGAAGACGAGCCATGTTGCTCTGTTTCAAATGGTTCAAATGGCTATGAGCACTATGGGACTCAACTGCTGTGGTCATCAGTCCCCTAGAACTTAGAACTACTTAAACCTAACCAACCTAAGGACATCACACACATCCATGCCCGAGGCAGGATTCGAACCTGCGACCGTAGCAGTCGCACGGTTCCGGACTGCGCGCCTAGAACCGCGAGACCACCGCGACCGGCTCTGTTCCACAGTACCTGTTAGTATTAATTTTATAAAGGCGTATTCTGTCAAAGGTGCCGCACTTACAATTTCATATTCGCATTGCAGCGGCCAACACAATAAACGTTACCAACAACGTGTAGGGATCGGCAGCGTTTAGTTTATTCGGTTGGACAAAAATGTCCCGTCGACGTTTCTAGACATTTATTATTTTTTCTCGAAAACTATGTAACTGTCAGCGTTGACTTTTATTTTAAAACGTACTGGGCCAGTGGCCCCCAACTTGGAGAGAGAAACTTTGGTTTGCTGGGAAGAAATTTTCATCAAATATAAAAGTGATAGTTCCAGTCAAGGAGTATTTTGCAGAGTTAGACGGAACCTATTTTTCCGATGGGATGAAAATGCTGGAGGATTGCTGGACGAAGAGTATATCTTTTAATGGAGATTATGCGGAGAAGTGAGGTGAGTTGTTTAGAAAACAAACATGTTTTTGTGTTTTTACCAGACTTATCTCACCACCCTTGTAGAAGCTACTGAAATGTGGTGCTAAAGGAGACAGTTGAAGATTAGATGGGTAGACTGGAAAGTTAATGAAGAGGTATGGATGTATGGAATCGAGAATGGAATAAAATGAAATTATCGAACAATTTAACTAACAGGAGGGATTGGTTTACAGGACACATTGAGCAACATCTTGAGTTTGGTAATGGGAGGAAGCGTGTGTATGAGTGTGGGCGTGGGTGGGGGGAGGGTGAAACACTATTCGTAGAGGATGACCACCGCTGAATTACAGCACGAAGGACGGAAGTAGATTGCAATAGTTAAGCAAGAGGCTTGCTCAGCATCGACAAGCGTGGAGAGCTGTATCAAACCAGTCCTGGAACTCAAGACAAAACAACTGTGAGCAAAATACTATCTACAAATAGCTTAAATTTAGAGACTGAGCTGAGTCATATTGTAACTAAATACTTGTCCTGTATGAGGAGGAATATTTCGTTTCATCGACAGCGCAGATACACTAAGCAGTCCGCACTTACAAACACACGCACCGGCGCCAAGTATGTGACGAGACTGTTAACTCGCAATCGTCTCTCGCAAAGCGCTTGGCGGCTGCCGTGCCGCTCGTGCTAGTCTGTGTTCTCGCTGTCTTTCTGCCGTGGATCTGGTCCGTGTTAGCGGGAGCCGCTGCCCTTGGCTGGGGAACAGCGGCGATGATGCAATTACCGCCGTGGCGGGGGGGCACAGAGCGCCCGCGCAGATCAGATTGTCCTGTCAGCCCGCGGGGAAAATAAAAACAAGTGGGTACAATCCGGCGCCGCTCAGCGATATTTATCCACTCTTCCTTTGTCAACTAGAGCATACAACGCCCCAACAACGAATAGGTAAGTACAAGAGCAGTTTTTATGTTCGTGGAAGGGACTATTCAAGTTAAATACACTAACGTTTGTGAAAACTGAAACACCAACAAAGAGATATGTGATTAAATAGAATTTACTCCCCAGATTGGGGACATGACAATACACAGTAGATCCGACTTATAGAACTGTACATGCACTTTCACCATGACAATTCAGTACTGTGTGAAGCTGACACCTGCTGCAACCAAAGACTCTAGACGTCGTGGCATGGAATCGAAGAATGCCTGGATCTGCTGCTGAGGAACAGATTGCCACGCGCTTTGTAGGCACCTCTAGGCCCCATTTTGTTGCCCTTCACCGGAAGCCACCCTGGGCTTACATTTCCGCAAGGTAATGCCCGCCGGCATAGGGCGAGAGTTCCGTTACTTATCTTGCCAAACCCTACCTTGGCCAGCAAAGTCCCGTAACTCTCCCCAGTGGAGAACGTTTGGAGCATTATGGTCATGTTTCTCTAAACATCTCGGGATTTTAACAGTCTAACGTGCCAATTGGTCAGAATCTGGCACAATATCCGTCAGGACATCCAACACTTCTATCAGTCAATGCAAAGTCGAATAACTCCCTCAATAACGGCCAGGGGTGGAACAATGCGTTATTGACTTGCTCAGTTTCTGAAGCTCATTCTCTTGAATAAATCATTCAATTTTTCTGAAATTGTTATCATATGTTTGTACACGTACATTACAACTACCGATGTCAGTCCCATTCAGACAATTCCTTCGTGGTGCGTCCTTTTCTTTGTCCCAGAGTATATATACTTCACCATTTGTATTTTTACTTTATAAGAGTGATTGCTTTTACTATTTGATAAAATTTTAATACGATATTATTAAGTTGACCTACATGCCCAAGTATCTTTACTTTTAATAGACCTATGCACATGCATCGAACCACATTAAGTTTTAGATTATAGCTACTACAAAGTAATTTCTAAATGCTTTACATGATTAAGAAATATTGTCGGGATGACATAATTTGTATTTTTATTTATAGCACTATTTTTATTACACTTATTTTGACTCATATTAAAAATTGTGTATAAAGACGATAAATTATTACTGTCCTTAATTGATTAGTTGCTTACTTGTCCACTGACTGTATACATCTCCGTGATGATATTATGTTGTACTTCACTTTATACACTGAAGCGCCAAAGGAAATAGGTTCAAATGGCTCCAAGCACTACGGTACTTTATATCTGAGGTCATCAGTCCCCTAGACTTAGAACTACTTAAACCTAACTAACCTAAGGACATCACACACACCCATGCCCGAGGCAGGATTCGAACCTGCGACGGTAGCAGCAGCGCGGTTCCTGACTGAAGCGGCTAGAACTGCTCTGCCACAGCGGCCGGCGAACTGGTATAGGGATGCGTATTCAAACACAGAAATATGTAAACAGGCAGAATCCGTCGCCGCGGTCGGCAACGCCTATATAAGACAAGTGTCTGCGCAGTTGTTTGATCGGCTACTGCTGCAACATTGGCAGGTTATCAAGATTTCAGTATGTTTGAACGAAGTGTTATAGTCGGCGGACGAGCGATGGGACACAGCATCTCCGAGATAGCGATGAACTGGGATTTTCCCACATGACCATTCCACGAGTGTATCGTAAATGTCAGAATACGGTAAAATATCAAATCTCCGACATCGCTGCGGCCGGAAAAAGATCCTGCAAGAACTGGATCAACGGCGACCGAAGAGAAACGTTCAACATGTCAGAAGTGCAACCCTTCATTAAACTGCTGCAGATTTCAATGCTGGGCCGTCAACATGTGTCAACGTGCTAACCATTCAACGGAACATCATCGATATGGGCTTTCGGAGTCGAATGCCCACTCGTATACCCTTTATGACTGCACGACTAATAGCTTTACGCCTCGCCTGGGCCAGTCAACAACGACATTATACTGTTGATGACTGGAAATACGTTGCCTGTTAGGACGAATCTAATTTGAAATTGTATCAAGCGGATGGACGTGTACGGGTATGGAGACAACCTCATGAATCCATGAACCCTGCATATCAGCAGAGGACTGTTCAAGCTGGTGGAGGCTCTATAATGGTGTGGGACGTGTGCAGTAGGAGCGATATGGGACCACTGATACGTCTAGGTACCAGTCTGACAGGTGACATGTACGTAACCTGTCTGATCATCTGCTTCCATTCATGACCATTGTGCATTCCGACGGACTTGGGCAATTCCGGCAGGACAATGCGACTCTCCACACATCCAGGGTTGCTGCAGTGTGGCGCCATTAACACTCTTCTAAATTTAAACACTTCCACTGGTCACCAAACTGCCGAGACAAGAACCTTATTGAGCATATCTGGGATGCTTTGTAACGTGCCGTTCAGAAGAGATCTCCACCCCCGTGTACTCTTACGCATTTATCCTCGAACTGCCCAAGTCCGTCGGAACGCACAATGGGCATGAATGGATGCAGATGACCAGACAGGATGCTTACTTACGTGTCACCTGTCAGAGTCGTATCAAGACGTATCAGGAGTCCTATATTACTCCAACTGCACACCCCCCCACACCATTACAGAGCCTCCAGCAGCCTGAACATCCCCTGCTAACATACAGGGTCCATGGATTCATGAGGTTGCCCAAGACTTCTCTTGGCCAGGAACGCCTTCTTTGCCTGAGCTACTCTACCTACTTTTTATGTCCACGTTTTTTCATCCACATGATCTTATTTTGCCTCAAACGTACCAGAATTTCTTCGCTTACTTCGTTCTCTCCAGTTTTGTTGCTGTCACCAAACGCATTTCTGCTACTTTCCTACTTCTCTCTACTCTCGTCTTCATGTGATTTAGTCCCAAATCATATTATGTGCACATTGTACTATTCATTTCAGTAACCTGCAATGTAATTCTTGCTCAGATTCAGTCAGGGTCGCAATGTCATCAGCGAATCTTATCATTGATATCCTTTCACCCTAAATTTTAATCCCTCTGATGAAACCTTTTTCTTTTTTCCGTAATTGTTTCTTGGATGTGTAGATTAAACTGTAAGACAAGGCAGACTACATCTTTATCGTTTAATTCGACCCCAGCGTTCGTAGACTTCCATGCTTACTATTCCCCACTAGTAACTGTATATACTCTATACATACATTAACAATCTTTCCGCATATTTTATACTTATTTTATGAAAATTTCAAACATCTTGTAAAATTTTTCGAAGTCAAACGCTGGTTCTAGGTCGACAAATCCTATGAACGTGTCTGGATTGCTCTTAAGTTTTGCCTCATTTATCAAGTGCACCGTCAAAACAGCCTTTACCTTCCTCAAAAATAAATTTATCATCATCTAATAGATCGTCAGTTTTCATTTCGATTATTCTGTATATTTCTTTTGTCAACAGCCTGGAGGAGATGCAACCTCTACTTTCTAAATTTTCCGGTCCCAATGACACCCTGTGTTTAACATTGACGAGCTGTATTCTGACTGCGAAATCACTCATTATTGTAATAATTAAGCTAGCCCACTCTGATCCGTCAGCGAAAAACCAGTTTTTGAATTTGTAACAAATTTAAATGCGTGGTTCCTGAAAATGTGAGAAATACGGCACTGTCATCGCTATTCACATATATTATTATGCTATAAACTGAACACAGTGTAAATGACGTACGCATGTGCACGAACGAAATTCTAACATTCTGCGTGGTGTCTGTTTGTTCTATATCGTGTCTCCCTACCACTTTCGTGCAACGACGCTCTGAGCGTGTTTTTTAGGGAATTGACTAGTCTGAACCTGGGACCTGTTGCTGGTAAGGAGACGCCAGACCACACATGACAGAGTTCAGAAGAGTTCAGTGAGACTAGCGATGATATAACCAAATACTTAATGATTTCAGCATCAGCTCGACTGCACTCCCTGTAAAAGAATCTTAATACTAACTAAATTTAGTGGAAGGGGTTCAAGGCTTTCCTATTTTTAGTTAGCTGGTAAAATAACGTCGAAAAAGCTGTTAAGTTTATCATTGGATATTTTATTCTACTCACAAAACATTGTTTATAAATTGCACTATTGATAAAAGGAAATATTTTAATACGGGATGATAAAAACCAACTGCGTTCAACAAAAATGTGAACGAATATTCCCTGAATGGGTTTCCAAGTTCTATAATGGATCGAAGGATGACCTATGCCATATCACATCTATAATCTAGGTTTAAATTAAGTTTCATAAAGGAGAAAACTAGCAAAATGGTCTACAGTGACCCTCAATTATCTTTAATTACTTACTTAACTTGTCATAAATTACAGTGGCTGATGTGGCTTCTCAATAATTATATAACAGAAGAATCACCGCGTTTCAGATTTTAACTTCCAGTAGCAAATGTGAATACCACGAGCTTTAATTGACGATCAACACTAGTATTACGCAAAAAGGGGACGTAACAGATGAGACTTCTGCAGTTCTGACTGAAGCCTTATGCGCACCTATGCGGCATCGCGTGCGTTCATTACCTTATCGTTGGTTAGGCAGCGTCAGGGGGCGGCGGGCGGCGCAGCTCCACACACCTCGCCATCTCAGAGGCAACTCTCTCTCGCCTCTCCTTACTGCAATTTACCGAAGTTGGTTTAAGAAAAGCTATCTGGCTGTGTTTTCAACTGACCAATCAGGGTCTCAATGTTAACCTTAAGCTCTGCCTACACAAATTCTGTCTATCCAATGAGAAACGTTATACTTTTCGTGGTGGGACAATGTTTTTAATGTTTGCTACGTAACAGAGAAGCGTATAGTCTCACGCTAAAACTTGCAGCTGGTGTGGCCCTTTTAGTGTTATCGTAAGATCTATACTGTTCTTCTGGAGTGCTCTATCTTTTAACATGGGCTGGGGGGGGGGGGTGGTCTTGGCGGTCGGCTGGCTACATGGGTGTCCGTCCCTTATCGTAGGGCCTTCTCGCTTACACGACTCTGCTCTCGGCTTCTGTTCTCGTTTCTCCCCTCGGAACTGCGTCTGTCTCACGGTGGGAAGGTATGACATGCATTTAGGCGTTCTTGTGTTAGTCTGTGGTATTCCATTTGCTCACTCGTTACTCGTATTACTTTGGTTAATTTAATGTCAGGATTTATTCGGAGCTATGTGAGATACTACTGGATTTGCTTATCATGTCAGGGTTTTCATGGAAGGTGTTGGATTTGCCTGACACCTTACAAAATTACGCCCTCAGTTGTGAGATAAGGGCAGCAGAGCTTGATCACTATGGGATCGGTCAGAGGTGCCAGAGGCAGCGGCTGGGGCGGGCGGAACCTTGAAGTCGCAGCTGACATTACTGGTAGAGCTCGAGAATCATAAGAAATCCGCGGGGCCTTGACTGTTTTTCAGGAAACGTCGGCGCTGCGCTAGACGGAAAGTAGGTTGTTACGGTTCATCGGCTGTTCCGTGCTAGCAGGTAGTAGAATGCACTGTGGTGAGCGGAAGCCATCAGGTTACCTTCCTTGAAGCTGCACTTTGTCTGCAAAAACCCTCCGCGCTATTACTTTACAAAATTATTCAACTCCTCAGGGACAGAATTGAAAGGAGGATAAAAGCGTGACAAATACAAATAAAAGAGCTTATGCGTCAGTCGTTTGTTCATTTTGCCACTCTGCTTTTCGAAGCTTCGTACTATCACTTTCAGGTGGAGACTTGTTTACTTACATAGCCGGTGTTCGTTAAGAGTTTAAAGTCTTTTCACAGTAGCAGACCAGGGTCGGTGTAGGTTATGTTGCGTCTTCTGCTAATGATCAAAATTGTTTGTTTAGAAAACGCACTTTTGAGGTTAAGGAAAACATCAATTTCCGACAGCTAATTGTACTTGAAGGTCTGCAGTTCATTCACTTTTTTTTTAAGAAAAGAAAAATATATTTATGCAGAAACCATTTAATCTTTCATCTTTGTATCCAAAGTAAACAAGCGTATCTCTAATATGTACATCATATTTTAAGTGACAGTTTAAACATAATATGCATTGGAGAGGACGTAAATCAGGCAGCAATATATAGATCTTATGCGACTTTATCGCCCCTGCAAGTACAATTTATCTCAGAAATTCATGTTTGTTATCTCAAAAGCGCCTTTTCGAAATAAATAATTTTGTATCGATCAACAAAAGACCCGCACCTACCTTGGTCTTCTACTACGAAATGCCATCTGCATTTTCCACCAACATTAGCTATGTAAAAAACAAATTTCCTCCTTCAGGATAATGGCGTGAACCATCGAAATGCGTAGTGGAAAAATAAACAAGTGACTGGAGCAGAAACTGTTTTATTTGTATTTATCAGCAGTCGTAGCACTCATCATGCCGTCCATTACGGACGAAACGTTCAAAGCTGAGATAATTTTAATGGGTTCGTTTTTCTGACGACAGAAGTACTTTTAGAAGTACAAAAAAAGCGATAGTGATTTTTTCCCATCCACCTTACCAGTGTTTATTCAAGAAAAAAATAAAACAAAAATGTTTTGAGCCATACTCTGGGGAAAATACATGTCATGAAATGTTAATGAATGAATAATTTTTCCGAACGGACGTCGTAATTTGAACAATAGTTCATTGCGTGTTGACTACGGCCATGCTGCTTCCTTGTGATGTAAGATTTCATCCTCAAAGTCGTTGAAGTTAACTAATAATATGAATATGTAGGGTTAGGCGCTGTCGGGCTGGGCTAACACGTAGATGGGTGACCATCCGGTATGCCGAGCGCTGTTGGCAAGCGGGTTGCACTCAGCCTTTGTGAGACAAACTGAGTAGCTACTTGACTGAAAAGTAGCGGCTCCGGTCTCGGAAACTGACATACGGCCGGGAGAGCGGCTTGCTGAACACATACCCCTCCATACACGCATCCAGTGACGCCTATGGGCTGAGGATGACACAGCGGTCGATCGATACCGTTGCCCTTCATGACCTGGTCGGGCGGAGTTTAGTTAGGTTTGGGTGGGCGTTGTCGGTCTGATTAAAATGTTCCTAAGTGTACTGATGTACTATCTGATAAATTACATCAGATGAAAATATACTAAAATAATGAAGTTTCAGTCAGTGATGACGCTTGGCAGTGCTCCCAGAAGGACTTTAGGGTGCCACCACGAATGTTGCATTCTATATTTATTTACTTTGCAGGCGTGTTTCGCCCTACACATTAAGATATCTTCAGCGGATCTAATCTGGAATAGCCGGCCACTGTGGCCGAGTGGTTCTAGGCGCTTCAGTCTGGAACCGCGTCACCGCTACGGTCGCAGGTTCGAATCCTGCCTCGGGCATGGATGTGTGTGATGTCCTTCGACTAATTAGGTTTAAGTAGTTCTAAGTTCTAGGGGACTGATGACCTCAGAAGTTAAGTCCCATAGTGCTCAGAGCCATTTGAGCCATTTGAGTCTGATCTGGAATAATACTCGTACAATTTTGTTTCTACATGCAATGCCACCACACCAAAAACGGTCACACTATAGTTTTTAAATTAATAAATTATTATTAACATCTACTGGTTCTTTGTGCCTAAATCTGTGTTTCCTCTTGTGTATTCATTAGTTAAAGTTAGCATTCATACATCACTTACAAAGCTTTGACGCTCTTCCATTTTACGAAATATTTGTCTTCTAGTTTTCATATCTCAGAAGCTAATTTTTGTGGAATACCACTGCTGGATAGGTATGAATTGCAGATTTTTCGTACGAGAACTGTAGGCGATATTTGTCATTTGTCGCCGGCCGCGGTGGCCGAGCGGTTCTAGGCGTGTCAGTCCGAAACTGCGCGACTGCTACGGTCACAGGTTCGAATCCTGCCTCGGGTATGGATGTGTGTGATGTCCTTAGGTTAGTTAGGTTTAAGTAGTTCTAAGTTCTAGGGGACTGATGACCACAGTAGTTAAGTCCCATAGTGCTCAGAGCCATCTGAACCATTTCTGGTCATTTGTCGTAACTACTTCTTATCTTATTTGTTTTTGTAAGTGGTACCAACCTAACGAGCATTTCTTCTTGTTTCTCTCTCTCTCTCTCAAAAAAAAAAAAAAAGGTTCAAATGGCTCTGAGGTCATCAGTCGCCTAGAACTTAGAACTAATTAAACCTAACTAACCTAAGGACATCACACACATCCATGCCCGAGGCAGGATTCGAACCTGCGACCGTAGCGGTCACGCGGTTCCACAGTGAAGCGCCTAGAACCGCTCGGCCACAACGGCCGGCTCTCTCTCTCTCTCTCTCTCTCTCTCTCTCTCTCTCTCTCTCTCTCTCTCTCTATATATATATATATATATATATATATATATATATATATATATATATATCCTATCCGAGCCTCAGGTACAGGGCGGGTCGCAGGTGGCGGATAGCGAACGATCCATCAGATATGGTGGACAGCTGCGAATAAGGGGAAACCCAAATAAGCAGTCCCGGACCAAGGCGGCACCATCACGAGGGTGTGGGAGTGTGACTTTTGGCCAGGGTCACACTCATTCAAAAACCACAGAACCCGAAGACGTTGCTGTGTCATGGCGAGTAAGTGCCACCATTACAATGAGCACCGTCAACACCCAAATCCAGGACGCGTCTGAAGTGGGAACCATCGGCATCCTGGTGAGCGTCTGTTCACACAATGTGCGGCTGGTCATAATGCTCCAGGAACTAGCAATCCCTGGTTCTAAACACCCAGTGGAAACACTGGACCAACTTGATTACAAGCAAGTCTGACTCGTGCAAGTAATAACAACATTACCCCAGGTGGTAACCAATCCACCCATCAACAGATGGCAACCAGGAATTCGGATTCTGGGGAACCTGGACTTACACGATTACATCAGAGAAAGTCGGAGCTCTCTGGCAAACTTCCACTTAAAACACCTACATACATTGGAACCTTTAACATAAATACATTAATCCAACCAGGAAAACTTCTAAACCTTACAACAGAACTTGAAAAGCAAAATATAGTAATACTAGCTTTACAGGAGACACGTTTTACAGATGAAGAAACATCAGATTATGGCAACTATCGCATCTTTAAGAGCAAGACGGATAAACGAATCGGAAGAGGAGCCCCCCATCTCGGGATGGCGTTTATCATACACAAGAGCGTGCTCAGCTCCATCAAGGAAGTTACTCCCGTAAATAATAGGATAATGACGATGCGCTTACAATGTGCCAACAAAACATACACAATGGTTAATGTTCATGCTCCCACAAACGGAGACAACAAGAAAAACCCCATAGAAACAGAAAAGTTCTGGGAAAATTTGGAGAATATAATGGCCAAGATTCCAAAAGATGATACAAAAGTTCTACTCGGCGATTTTAATGCCCAAATTGGTAGAGAGAAAATCCACCAAAAAACCGTAGGCAAATATCCTGCACATAAATTTACCAATAAAAATGGTACAAGGCTCGTCGAACTATGTAAGCAGAATAACCTGAAGATAATGTCAACATCTCTAAGAAAATGTCCAAGAAAACAAAAGACATGGAGATCTCCTATACAACAAATTGGCGAGTTTCAAATAGATCATGTGGCGATTTCATACCCAGTACAAAAAGAAATTTACGACGTCCAAGTACGCAGAGGAGCAAACATTGATTCAGACCATTACCTAACTAGAATTAAAATCAAGTTTACAGCACGAAGAAGTCATCAGAAGAAAACAGAAATACAGAAATATGACACCAAGAAGATTAAAGAATCTAAAGTGAAAGAAGAATGGGAGAAGGAAAAGGCAAACACATGGGAAGAATTTCATTCTAAAATCACGCGAATAGCTAAGGAAACCATTCCCTTGAAAAAGATATTCAAACACCCTTGGTGGGATTCAGACTGTGAAAATGCATTGGAAAGGAGAAAAAAGGCATTTCAAGAATATAACAGTAAAAAATCACAAGAAAGTCTACATTTATTTAACGAGGTTAGAAAACAGGTTTCAAAAACTATTAGGCAAGCAAAAAGGAAGTACACAAAGGCACAACTGGATGCCATAGAAGAAAATTTCCAAAACTATAATACAAGAGACTTCTACAGAACTTTCGCAGATAAAGTACGAGGATATATCCCTCAAAATTTATGTTTCAGAAAACCAGATGGTAAATTAGCCCTAACAAACCAGGAAAACTGTCAAGTATTGGCTCAATATTTTTCTAACCTACTAAATTGCCCAGAACCTAGTTTAAGGTTTCCCAAAGAAATCTGTGCCAACGCTCAACCGGATTCATTACCACCAACACAGGAAGAAATCAAATGTCACATTAAAAACTTAAAAAATAATAGAACATCTGGCGAAGATGGCATTGTTGCAGAGCTGTTAAAAAACCTAGGACCAAAGACGTTGCAAGAGCTCACAAAAATAATAACAAAAATATGGGAAACAGAAAAATTACCAGAGGAGTGGAAATGTGCCCTTATTCACCCGTTACATAAAAAAGGAGACAGAACAAATGTCAATAACTACAGGGGAATCTCACTTTTACAAGTCACCTACAAAATTCTCTCAACATGCCTGCTGAAAAGAACACAAGAGCAGCTGGAATGCCAAATTGGTGATTATCAAGCAGGCTTCCGCCCCGGTCGCTCATGCATAGAACAAATATTTAATTTAAAGACAATATTAAAACACAAAGCAATTAGAAATGCCCCATAATTTGTACATTTGTAGATTTTAAGAAAGCCTATGACTCAATTGACCGGCAATCTTTGTTTAACATTTTAGAGGAACTTGGACTTGACTCCAAAACACTAAGGCTTATCAAAGAATCACTGACAGACACTGTATCTAAAGTTAAATTCAGGGGAGAAATCTCTGAACCTTTTCTCATAAAAACTGGAGTACGTCAAGGTGACGGGCTATCTCCACTTTTGTTTAATACAGTCCTGGATAAAGTCATTAAGGAATGGGAAAAAGAATTAAAAAATCAATCCCACTGGAAACCAATCCATCTTGGTAGAACCAAAGACAACGTGGAGATATCTTGTTTAGCATTCGCGGACGACTTGGCCATACTTGCAGATGATGACGAAATCGCCACCAAACAAATAGAGATCCTTAAGGAATGCGCGGATAAAGTAGGTTTACAAATTTCGTTTCAAAAGACAGAATTTTTCTGTACGAAATTCCATATACACAGTTTGAACACAAAATATGGAAAAATAAATAGAGTAAAACATTTTAAATACCTAGGTGAAATTTTGGAGCCAACCGGAGGAGAGAAAGTTGCACAGAAGATCAGACAACAGAAAATGAAGAGAGCATATGGTATGACACATGAAATATACAATAAAAAATGCATCTCCTCGAACACAAAAATCAGACACTACTGCGCAGTAATTAAGCCAGCAGCACTATATGCTAGTGAAACGCTCACACTCCACACAAAATGTGATTTAGAAAAAATACTAAAAGAAGAACGAAAAATTATGAGAAAGATTTTAGGTCCAAAATTAACAGAAGAAGGATACCGGATACAATCAAGAAGAACCACAGAAACTATATCAAACCTGGCAGCAGACATAAGAAGGCGAAGATTAAAATTTTATGGACACGTCACTAGACCTCCCCCCACACGACTCACCAACAGAATTCTCACTTACACAGAAAAAGTCAAATCAACAACACCATGGATTAGCCAAGTAAAATTAGATTTACAAAAAGCAAATATTGAACTTAAAGATGTCAAAGATGGAAAAACTTTTAGAAATAAGGTGGAAAAGTGGAATGTATTGTCGGAGAAGGAAGCACTAAAGAGACCAGGAACAAAATGGACAGAAGAAAGAAAAAGAAAACATGGAGATCGAATGAAAGAAGTATGGAAGAAACGACGTCAGAAAGCTTTGCGAGATCCTTCTGGGTCCATTCGCGATAAGTAAGTAAGTATATATATATATATATATATATATATATATATATATATATATATATATAATCCGAACTAACTGGAACCAGACTTTGTTCGGATTACCGATTTGTTCGGATTAGCCGGAATTACGGTGACGACTTTGTAGAATGAAGTATACCAAGCAGATATGTAGGTACTCCACGGTGACAAATGGGAACAAGTGTGGGAACAATGGCTCACTCTCACTCCCTGCCCTTGTTGTTGTGCATTGTTGAGACCTTTGTAGTGTCTGTGGTCAGTGCTCTGCCAGATGGCTCGCAAAGCGCTTGGTTATGTTAGTTATCGGTCGCTGGGACGCGTAACAGTTGCATTGTATTCGTTCAGGTGCAGTGGTGTACACAACCTTAACACTCAAAAAGAAAAACTGAATGCTTTGAAGCTGATAGACAATGGTGAGAATGTATCTAAACTGCAACGGAATTGGGTGTTGGTGAAGCAACCATTTGTGATTGGAAACGAACCGAGTGAAGCTTAAACAGTCGGTGCAACTTCTTCGGAAAAAACACTCGAAATTCGGCAGACTTTGAAACAGTTCCAGTACGATAAAGTGGATGAAGCTCACATTCTTTGGTTTATGCAGGAAAGAGAAAGATGAACTCCTTTGAGTGAAGCACTGGTTTAGGAGAAGGCTGTTTACCTGAACAAGTTAATGAAAAGTAATGGGCCGGCTGGAGTGGCCGTGCAGTTCTAGGCGCTACGGTCTGGAGCCGAGCGACCGCTACGGTCGCAGGTTCGAATCCTGCCTCGGGCAGGTTAGTTAGATTTAATTAGTTCTAAGTTTTAGGCGACTGATGACCTCAGAAATTAAGTCCCATAGTGGTCAGAGCCATTTGAACCATTTTTTTTTTTACTTTATTAGTGCTGCTGGTAATCAAAAGCTGTCTTTAATGCTGGTCGGCAAATCTGCTAGGCCCAGAGCTTTTAAAAACTGCAAAAAGAAGTCCCTGGCCGTATACTATCGCATCCAGAAAACGTATGGATGGATGGTAAGCTGTTCAAAGAATGGTTTCACGCCAGTCTGTTCCCTCTCTTCGACGGTTTTCTAAGGAAAATCATTTGTCTCCCTGTGCATACCTTTTGATTGACAATGCACCATGTCCATTATGTGATGGAGAAATTGTGGCGAAGTTTTTGCCGCCGAACGTTACACCTCTTCTACAGCCGATGGACTAGGGCGTAGTGCAAACATTAAAACTGATTTACAGAAAACAATTTTTAAGAATGCTGATCCAAGATGACAGCATTCCTTTAGTGGACAAAATAAAAAAGACCAATGTGAAGGATGTTTTTTATTGGGCCGCTGACCATGGCGGAATCTTTCAGAAAATACTCTGGAGAAAACTGTGGACATCTCTTGAATTTCAGGACAATCTAGTCGAAAATGAAGAGTAAAATCTACTGCAAATGATACAGACAATTCATGAATGTGAAGAAGCTGGTGACGGAGACGTAGATGAGTGGATGGCAGCGGATGGGGCACGTGTGGAGAGTCTTACTGACGCTGATTTAGTTGCTGCTGTGACTCCAGACCAGGAAGAAGTGGACAAATGGTTCAAATGGCTCTGAGCACTATGGGACTCAACTGCTGTGGTCATAAGTCCCCTAGAACTTAGAACTACTTAAACCTAACTAACCTAAGGACATCACACACATCCATGCCCGAGGCAGGATTCGAACCTGCGACCGTAGCGGTCGTGCGGTTCCAGACTGTAGCGCCTTTAACCGCTCGGCCACACCGGCCGGCCAAGAAGTGGACAGCTGTGACGGAAGTGACAATGAGCCTGAAAGCGACAAAGGGGAGCCGGTGCCAAACAGTGACGCAGCAGAAGCCCTTGGCCTCGCGCTACGTTATTTGGAGCAGCAGCCCACTGCTACATCTGCTGATTTAATGTTTATGAGACGATGGCGCAACTATGCGTCATTCAACAGACTGTCTTCATTACGCCAAAAAACAACGACTGAGTTTTTGTCATGTAAAACGTAGGGGTTAAATGTCCACTCTATTTAACGTTAGTAACTATGACAGTTTCTCTTTCATTGTCATGCGTTGTTTAAACACAATGTTTTCTTGCTAGTTTTTCTAATACATTTTTTCTGCATTATGTAAATTAAAATAATGTGTATGTGCACTGCACAGTTTTCCGTACTTGGACTACATTTTTCATGAAACTTCCTGGCAGATTAAAACTGTGTGCCCGACCGAGACTCGAACTCGGGACCTTTGCCTTTCGCGGGCAAGTGCTCTACCATCTGAGCTACCGAAGCACGACACACGCCCGGTCCTCACAGCTTTACTTCTGCCAGTATCTCGTCTCCTACTTTCCAAACTTTACAGAAGCTCTCCTGCGAACCATGCAGAACTAGCACTCCTGAAAGAAAGGATATTGTGGAGACATGGCTTAGCCACAGCCTGGGGGATGTTTCCAGAATGAGATTTTCACTCTGCAGCGGAGTGTGCGCTGATATGAAACTTCCTGGCAGATTAAAACTGTGTGCCCGACCGAGACTCGAACTCGGGACATTTGCCTTTCGCGGGCAAGTGCTCTACAATCTGAGCTACCGAAGCACGACTCACGCCCGGTCCTCACAGCTTTACTTCTGCCAGTACCTCGTCTCCTACCTTCCAAACTTTACAGAAGCTCTCCTGCGAACCATGCAGAACTAGCACTCCTGAAAGAAAGGATATTGTGGAGACATGGCTTAGCCACAGCCTGGGGGATGTATCCAGAATGAGATTTTCACTCTGCAGCGGAGTGTGCGCTGATATGAAACTTCCTGGCAGATTAAAACTGTGTGCCCGAGTCTCGGTCGGGCACACAGTTTTAATCTGCCAGGAAGTTTCATATCAGCGCACACTCCGCTGTAGAGTGAAAATCTCATTCTGGATACATTTTTCATATTCACACGTGTGTGTGTTTGACTTTTCAAATTAAATATGACATACAAGATTTAGGGTTAATTACTCGTTCAGGACATGAGTGTCGTTTCCTAAATATTCCTCTAATTTTATACTCAGCCGGGCTTTTGCTTTAATCTGAACTACTTTTGACATAATGTCTCTGACTATCACTATCAGTTACCTGTATTTGCTCACAGAATTCGTCCATTTGTTCTTGTATTTGGACTCAAATTAGTGATTATCTAAAGAAGTAAGAAAATGCCACTGTTTCGACGTCGAAGCCATTAGAGAAGCATCGGTATTTCAGTTGGCCGCAAGTTGAAATAAAGTCGACTGTACCACTTTTGGCCGGAGTTACCTTGACATTAATACAGTGTGACTGAAGAGAGCCAATCGCAATATATTTCTTGATGGTGAGACGCGGTTTGAAGTCCCTATTCCTCGTACTACCTTCTCTGTGAGCTTTCAGAATACGTCAACAAAGATGGAGGCATACTTCGCTAAGGTCTGTTGTACAGAAATGTGTTAAATAACTTTGCCAATAAACTTCGCAATCTACGGCTTCGACAGGAATCATGAAGATACGAATGTGTTAATTACAACATCTAATGTGGCATGGAAGTAATTATTTTTTATACTTCATCCTTAAATTTGATTGCGATAAATTTCTTTGTTTACTTACTTTAAGCTTTCCTTTGTTGTTATTTCTTCGTTCGTAATATGAAACATGTCGCCTGTGTGCTGATCATTTTTGATGCGTTACTACTCCGCACTGCGTTATTCGTTGCCACCAAGCAGAGAAGTTTGTATACATTATTCGCGACAACACTGTTCCTCTCTTGAAAACAGGGTAAAGAAATAAGTCAGGTAATTTGCGGATATACAGGTTGTTAAATTCCATACTCATAGCTGCTGTCTCTGGCAGCAACCACAGGCCCAAAGCGATTGGTCTCTGGGACGATCTGAGCTTGGATGACAGATGCAGCTTCGTCACCTAGGTTGCTTCAGTTCTGTTCCAGAGTTCACTGGCCCTAGTGCCTGGCGAGATTTAGTGTGCCAGTCTCTAGGCAACATACGACCACATGTTTCGGTTTGCTGGTGATCTGGAGAACGTGCAGATCAGGTCAACAGTCGAACACCCTCCATATCGAAGTAGGTCAGGACAGGATGGGTAACATGCGGTTTTGCGTTATCTTGTTGAAGGATAACCTCATGAAGACGTCGAAGATGGATCGAACAGGTGATCTTCAAATGCGAACCAAATGTAACATTCTTGCATATCCAGTGACACCCCCCGCCCCGCAAAAAAATGTAAACAACCTATCAGAACAGGCCTTGGAGGCCCAACGCTACCTACTGCGCACCATGCAATCCTCAGCATTTAGGCGTAAGCGGATGCGGATAAGAAGGGGTATGAGGTCAGCGCACCACTTTCCTGGCCGTGGCCAGTTTTCGTAACCGGTGTCGCTGCTTCTCAATAAGGTAGCTCCTCAGTCGGCCTCACAAGGGATGAGTGCACCCCACTTGCTAACAGAACTTGGCAGACCACGACGGTAACGCATCCAAGTGCTAACCAAGTCTGACAGGGCTTATCTTCGGTGATCTGGCGGGAACCAGTGTCACCATTGCGGCAAGGCCTTTGGCAATGGCACCTCATACTACAACGCTACCTGTTGTGCCGATATGAGAATTACGAATCCAGTATGGCAACGTTGATTCTCCTTGGAGCTTCACACGTGGCTACATCCATCACGACGCTGTACAGTGTACGTAGAACCGGGACTCACTGCCGTGGTGGCACTCAAGTGTGCAGTGTTGTTGTTGGGCGCAGACCTGTCGGCGCGCATCTGTGTGCTGCCGCGGTCGCTTTGCTGAGAATCCGTGGTGTTCCAGGCGCCGTCATTGCAGCAAATAAGCTCATTTTCTGATTAAAGGTAAGGGACGTGGCAGTACTGTCCTCCCATCCAAGCGAGTAATATGTCTGTCCTCTCCGGTGCTGGTCGCGTGGGGTCGTTGAGATCCTGCATGGTGTTGAGTATTGCCCTCCTGCATCGATTCCTTCACCGAATGATAGTCCTGGCATCCCAACGAACGCGAGCAGCAACGTTGCGCTTGATAAACATCAGCCGCGATAAGCCACGATCCTGCTGTTGTCGAATTCCGACAGGTGCTGGTAGACGTGTTTTTCCTTCTTACGCGAGGCATAATACGACCATCTCATAAACACACATATTTGAAATGTAGTGTCTGAACGAGGAACCTGCTACGTTATGTTTCCCAATGTAAAGAATGTAGATAGAGTTGGTGCAAATGGCTCTGAGCACTATGGGACTTAACATCTGTGGTCATCAGTCCCCTAGAATTTAGAACTACTTAAACCTAACTAACCTAAGGACACGCCGGCCGCTGGTGGCCGAGCGGTTCTGGCGTTACAGTCTGGAACCGCGCGACCGCTACGGTCGCAGGTTCGAATCCTGCCTCGGGCATGGATGTCTGTGTTGTCCTTAGGTTAGTTAGGTTTAAGTAGTTCTAAGTTCTAGGGGACTTATGACCTCAGCAGTTGAGTCCCATAGTGCTCAGAGCCATTTGAACCATTTAACCTAAGGACATCACACACATCCATGCCCGAGGCAGGATTCGAACCTGCGACCGTAGCGGTCACGTGGTTCAGACTGAAGCGCCTAGAACCGCACGGCCACACCGGCAATGTAGATAGAGTTTCTTCGATCTACTTTTACGGTTGTGCTGAAATGATATTCGTTTGCATGTGCAAGCAAGAAGTATGCTTCACGTTGGTTTGACCTTTGTTTGCGGCCTCCTACATGTTGTTGCAGTTTTAGTGGCCAGTACTGCAACTTACCAAAAGCACTCGAGGCCAATTTACTCCTATGATTGTTTCTTCTTCCACTGACTCAGTCATTGCCTTCAGCTGCAGTAAATATAAAATTCTCCTGCAAACCCCACACATATTTAAAATGTTTACCCTGACCAAGGACGAAGGACGTTAATTAAGAGCTCAACACGTCTTTGAGATCCAAGGTGAAATTACTGTGCACGACGGAATGACTAAGGCGAAGAATTTATGGCCCCAGCTGTGGATACTGAAGTGGAGGAAAGCACAGTATTAAATTTAATATTAATGGAGGGTGTTAATAGACACGAGCTCTTTTATTTTTTAAAAGAAAAGTCCTAAGGAACACCACTTGCAATCGTGACTGAAATGCCGGAAGTTTTATACGTTGACAATGCAGTCACAGACCCAGAAGAATTTTAATGACTGTTTAAATGGACACATCAGTTTATTTAATTAAAACATATACTAAACACATTTGACTGTGCAAGAACTTCAACTGATGGTATAAAATGTGCCCTTGGTCAATTACACCTAGTAAACGTGCTGGTTTTCATTGTTAGTTGGAGGGAAATGAGAACGTGCCCTTTAGACGCAACTGACATGCTAAAACTATTCACGAGCCTTTATTGCAACGAATACAGTGACTGTTCGCTCGACAGACTGAAGAACGCGTGTTTCGCCTAAAGCGATGCTGGACTTGAAACAGATAACTGCAGCTATCTGAGCAAATGCGGACCAATGGTTTTCCTACAATGCCGGTGCAACTAATGAAGCTGACCGTGAATATTCAGCAGGAGATGTGACTTAGCGGTACAGGACAAGGGTGTAAGTAGGCTGTTTAGGTTTTTTTATTGGTAACGCCACCTCTGTATGAAAATCACTGGCTGTGCTGTGTGCAGTCTGTGGCTGCTTTGCATTGTTGTAATACTCGCCATTGTAGTGTTGGGCAGCGGCAGCTGGATGTGAACAGCAAGTAGCGTTGCACATAGAGATGGGCAAACTGAAACACGTAACTGTTTCGAAACAAATGAAACAGTACGATGTAATGTTTCGATACGCTGTTTCGAAACAGTGAAACAGTTTGTGTTTTGTAATCTAATAAATCTACACATTTTATTATCTTGAATGTCTACTGTATAAGTATGTCCACATAAACATAAATGAGGTGCGAGAGCGCTAATCATATCGTAGAAAGTATGAAACTACCACTTAGGCGTCTTGGCAGTTTCGTATTTCCTTCAGCAAATGCGCTGCTTTCGTGTCGTGTGACTTTTATACTTTTCAATTGGCTGAGGACAGCCATAGCTGAACACAGAAGACCCACCACGAACGGAACTGGAGGTGGGAGCAAACTGCAGAAACAACGGATATGCTACTATGATTCCCACATTCCGTTAGCATGGGTAATATACTCATCTTGCTAATTTCCATGCACACAAAGGGAATCATTGTGGATAATAGGCAGTGACTATAGACTCATAAATAATGCCAAATAATTCGAATAAGTAACAAAATATAACAAAAAAAATTGTCTTTCAAGGTGTTTCGAACCGTTACTATAAATTCACCATGCTTCCCAGCCCTTCCCGTTCACCATTACACTATCAGTGATATGTCAAACAGATTGCATGCAATTATACCTACATCAAATTTATGTATGTGTCTAATAACTGTCACTCTACGCCCTTTTTTATTCAAAATGTTGTAGGCTTACTTGCGTTTCTTAATATGATTACTGTGGATGACCAGAGAAACGTATGTTATGAAAAAAGTGTAACTTAACTGAATGATTTTCACATATTTATTATTTTGAATGTGAATAGTATACGTTGTTTTATTGTTTGGTTAGTGTTTATAAAGCAGATGTTACGCCATTTCGGAATGGGACAGTCAAATAGAAACGAAGCTTTATTTTCGGATATCTTAAGCTTCATGCTATTGCATGTCAAAAAGATTTCGACACTCTTGAAAGTGTTTCACGAAGTGGTATGTTGTGTTTCAGTACCTGTGCCAAGCCCGAATCTCGTCCGACACAGAGCGGAATGAAACATCACTGTTTCGATACAATTTGTCCGTTCCAAGCACAGGTGGACTGAAACAGCCTCATTTTGAAACAATGATACAGTTTCTGTGCCTGGCTCGAGATCGAATCTGGTCCGGTTGTCCGAGACAGGGGCAGAATGAAACACCACTGTTTCGAAACAGTGAACCACAGCCGTTCCGAAACACAGAAACAGTTCCACATATCGATACACTGTATCGAAACATAGAAACAGTGGCCAAGTCTAGTTGCACAGTTGGAGGTGAGCCGCCAGCAGTGGTGGATGTGGGGAGAGAGATGGCGGAGATTTGTAATTTGTCACGAACTCCTATATATATTATGACTATTAAGATAAATACAGTGTTTGTTCTCTATTAATATCTTTCATTTGTTAACTATCCCTATCAGTAGTTAGTGCCTTCCATAGTTTGAATCTTTTATTTAGCTGGCAGTAGTGGCGCTTGCTGTATTGCAGTAGCTTGAGTAGCGAAGATTTTTGTGAGGTAAGTGATTTGTGAAAGGTATAGTTTAATGTTAGTCAGGGCCCATTCTTTTGTAGGGATTATTGAAAGTCAGATTGCGTTGCGCTAACAAAATATTGTGTGTCAGTTTAAGGACAGTCTAGTATAATTGTTAAAAGGGGACGTTTCAAGGGTCGTGCTTACGCCAGTACGATCTTTGAACCCTGTCCGACTGGAAGTCAATATTTCCTTCCTATCTCTTTCCTACGCCGTTTCCTGTCCACTCCTTTCGCCCCAGTTACTCATGTCTGACAGAACAAACACCTCCCATATCCGTAATTTTGTGGGTGCCACGGCTATTTAATGAAAAAATTTCAGTGCGTTTGCAGAACCAACGTCCGAACTCCTACGGGAATCAGAAGCCTGCAGCTACGGGATTAAAAGCCAGGGACCGTTGTGGTAAGGCGAGCGGGAAGTTGAGAATTTGTGTCTGACGGAAAGCGCGTCCGGATGACCAAGGCGGTTAAGGAAAGCGTTCTAGATAAGCGGTGCAACTGGGTTCGAATTCCGCTCTGGCACAAATTTCGAACCTTCATAATCGATTTCTTACAATGCCTGTAGGCGGCTGAAGTCCTGATTTCTCGTAATTTAGTCTCTTTACGAGCCCCGTACCACCAGTGGTGTCTGTTGTGAAGGAAATATTCGATAGAACACATACCACATATCAATGTATCAAATACTCGTGTAACACCGTAATTATATCCGCTTAAGTGACAGATGGCGGAGTACGTTAAGGAGATTATGCTTGCGGCAGTATATCACACCGAACACGTGCTTGAACCCATAATTGCTCCAAAACCGATACCAAATAAGTAAAAAAGGTAGCATAGCTGGGTGGAGAAAGATATAGGGAACAACGTTTATTCTCCATGACAAAGTTTTTAAACACTGACTTCATTAGTTTCCGGTACTGCTGTTTGTATTTACCAATACTTATTTTCCAGACGTATTTGGTCTTATACATTAATATATCTTCAGTGAACATAATGTGGAAAAATATGACTTTTTTTCTCCATGCGATACTAAGACACTAGTAAGCTATCACTAGCAGTTATTCGTTTTTTCTCCTGAAATCTGCGTTTCCTCTAATCTGTTCTTAGGCTAGAGGTAGCCTGTTACAACTATCCACACAAATTATCGATACAAATCCATACAAATTATCCATTTGTCTAGAGAAAATATTTAAGTGTTTAGCACTGCAAGGTTACAGATTAAAGTGAGAGGTAAGCCATTGCAGATGTGACATGTTGGTACATTAATAACCGGTGTAACCGACAGAATGTTGAAATGCAGGCACGTAAACGTGAATGCATTGTGTTGTAGAAGTACCGAATGTCAATTCGTGGGACGGAGCCTCTTCCACTTGCTCGGTCAATAAACGGACGGTTAATGCTGTTTGTGGATGACGCTGGAGGTATCATCCAGTGATGTCCCATATGTGCTCGGATAGAGACAGATTTGTGATCGAGCAAGCCAAGCCAACATAGCGACACTCTGTACAGCATGTCGACCTACGACAGAGGTATGGGGACCAGCGATATCCTGTTGGAAAACAGCCCCTGGAATGCTGTCCATGAATGACAGCACAACACATCGAAGCACAGGATTCACTTACAGATTTACAGTCAGATTGCGGGGGATAACCACGAGACTGCTCCTGCTGTCAGACGAAATCGCAGCCTAGGCCATAACTCCAGGGCCGGCCGGAGTGGCCGTGCGGTTCTAGGCGCTACAGTCTGGAGCCGAGCGACCGCTACGGTCGCAGGTTCGAATCCTGCCTCGGACATGGATGTGTGTGATGTCCTTAGGTTAGTTAGGTTTAATTAGTTCTAAGTTCTAGGCGACTGATGACCTCAGAAGTTAAGTCGCATAGTGCTCAGAGCCAGTGCCATAACTCCAGGTGCAGCTCCAGTGTGTCTAGCACGCAGAACAGTTTGATTGCAGGTCCCCAACTGACCTCTTTGTAACCAGCACATGGGCTACACTGGCACCGAGGCAGAACCAGCTTTCATCAGAAAACGCAACAAACCTCCACCTACCCTCTAATGACCTCTCGCTTGACACCACCGAAGTCGCAAATGGCTGTGGTTCGGGTTCAGTGGACTGCAAACTACAGGGCGTTTGACTCGGACCTGTCCTTGAAGAAACCGATTTGTAACAGTCCTTAGCGTCACTATAGTGCCAACTGCTGCTCAATTTGTTGCTGCAGATGCAGTACGATGCGCCAGAGCCGTGCGTCGAACACAATAGTCTTCTCCCTTGGTGGTACCATGACGCCATATGGAGCCCGGTCTTAATGCGACCATGCATTCCCGTGATCACAACTGCCAGCGATCACATACAGTGGCTACATTCCTACGAAGTCTTCATGCAGCACCGCGGAAGGAACATCCAGCTTCTTGTAGCTCTATTACAGGATCTCGTTCAAACTCAGTGAGGTGTTGATGATGGTGTCTTTATCGCCTTAAAGGCATTCTTGACAAACATCGACTCACCACCTCCAAACTCACGAGCATTACAGGCTGTATTTGAAGCAAAGCTGATTTTTATCCTCACAGCCGGGCTACTAGCGCCACTCTTTTGCAAATGCCGCGAAATTCGAATAGATATCATCTTCAAGAAGACAGCTTTCGTTGATGTCGTACAGTTCCTTCGCGGTGTTACGATTTTTTTTTTCCCGTAAGTGTCTTTAGCATACGGTATCTATATATGCCGCTGAATGAACCTTAAAAAATATATCATTATACGACACATAGTTCACGAGGTATACCGTCATAACCTCTTGAGATGTGTTAGAAAACTCCCGCATCTTGCGTAACGTTTTAATTTATTACTTCTTTACTGTTAACTCTAGTCACAATACAATTCTCAGACAGTAGGCATATGTAACACTGGGTGTACCTGCAAAATTATATCACTGTACAGAAAATACGACATCATAAACACTGAGCTGCGTAAACATGACGCTGCAGGACAAAATTCGCTAGGTGTGCAGGTGAAAAATGTGTACATATACGCGTGAAATAGTAGCAGCAGGTTGACACAGAGAAGAAAGTGGAGGAGACGGACACAGAAGGAAAGGAGAGGAGACGAATAGGGAGAGGGGGGACGAGGAGAAGAGGAAGGAGATGGAGGAGGATGAGATGGACAGGGTGGGGGAAGAGAAGATGGACACATAAGGGAAAGGGGAGGAGATGATAGGGAGAGGGGGTGGAGAAGAACGACAGAGTGCCAGGGAAGGAGTAGACTGACAAAGAGAGGGGGAGGAGGAGATGGAATTATAGGAGGAGGAAGAAATGTACAGTGTCGAAGGAGCAGTTAGAGAAGGAGTAGCGGATTGACAGAGAGTGGGGTGAAGGAGATGGACAGAGAGAGGGGCAGGAGGAGATGAACAAAGAATGGGCTGGGGATTGAGGTGGTTTGGCAGAGGGGGTGGAGGAGACAGACAGATGTGAGGTGAAGGAATTGTTGGACAGACAGAAGGGGAATGAGGGGATGGAGTCATAGAAGACTGGAAAAAATATAACGCTGGGTACTCAGTTAGTCACTTATAATACAAGCAATAGAAGTATCTCATGTTTTCGCCTGTTTCCGCCCACTGAAATTCTACAGACCATTTTAAGCATCAATTACTAGCTTTGCTCAAAGTGGTGATCTATGTCTTACTGTATTTAGAACCTCTTTTAAACTAAAGAACCCAGCTCCATCTACATACCAGCATCGTCCATCAGTAGTCTCAAACAGTTACCGACGTTATCTGCCAGATAATTTATGACCACCGAGAACATCAATGGAGATATTGAGCCAGCAGTAAAGGAAACAAAAGAGAAATCTGTAGTGGGAATTAAAGGACAGGGAGAATAAATAAAAAAAATTGGGATTTTCTAATGATACTGTTGTTGTGTCAATGACAGTTTTAAGGAACTTGGAATGGCATTTGAATGGAATTGCTAGTGTCTCGAAGAGAAGTTATGAGACGACAATTAGCAAAATCAAACCAAGGATAAGGACTGTACTCGAATTAAATCAGGTGATGCTGAAGGATTAGAATAGAAAGCGAAACATTAAAAGTAGTTCTTGAGTTTTGTTTCTCGGGCAGCAAAATAACTGATGACAACCGAGGTAAAGAGGATGTAAAATGCAGAATTCTGGTTGCACGGAAATATTTCCGACAGTAGTTTGTTAACACCTAATATAAATTTAAGTGTTAAGACTTCTTTTCTGAATGTATTTGTCTAGATTCTAGAGTGTGACCTTGCACGGAACTGAAACGTGTACTATAAGTAGTTTAGACTAGAAGTGTGTTTGTCTTGTGTGTTACGAAAATGGAACAGCGGAATTCAGAGCAATGTTGGGCCATCAAGTTTTGTGTTAAAGTTGAGAAATCCGTGAGTGTTACTTTTGAAAAGTTTATCGCTGGCACGAATGATGGTTGGAGTGTCGAGAATACTTTGAAGATGAAACTCGCTCAGGGAGACCTTCAACTTCAAAAATTGACGAAAATGTGCTCTTGTGAGATCAGCCCGGCATTTAACAATAAGGATGATGTGTGACCTGTTAAAATTAAACTTTTCCACCATACATCAAATTTTGACCGAAGTTTTGTACATACGAAAGACTTGTGCCAAAATGGACCCGAAAAACCTCACAACTGAGCAGAGGACAATCGAATAAACGTGTGCGTTTCTTGAGAGGACTGCCACGACCACGAATGGTTCATACGTGAGAACGATCCTGAGACAAAACGGCAAAGCGAGGAATGGCACACTCAGACATCTTGTCGACCGAAAAAATGCTCGAGTGAGCAAATCAAATACCAAAACAGTGCTGAATTGCTTTTTTGACAGTAGGGGAATCCGTGATGGAATATACGACATTATCAAACACTTCCAACGCCACCTCGAATTTGTCAGTGTATGGTTTGGAATGGAAATACTAATATACGTTAATGTTGTTACGTCTGACGGATGCTGATAATTTCCTTACCTTTTTTTTCTGAGGGAGGCAAGGAAGCGGGAGGAGGGTTTCATCAGTCATCTGGTTTGAACCGGCTCGCCACGACTTCCCCTTCTGTGTCAGGTTCTTCAACTCAGAACAACACTTACACCCAAAGTTCTTAGTTACCTTTCGGATGTTTGCCAATCTCTCCCTTGTCCTACAATTTTTCCTTGCTACAGTTCCCGGTACTACTATAAACATGCTAGCATATTCCTTATTCTTCAAGTCACTGTTTTCCATAAAGTTCTTTCCTCACTGATTCCGCGAACACCCTCCTCATTTCTTATCGTCCACCTAATTTTAAACATCCTTCTGTAACACCACGTCTCAACTATTTGATTATCTACTGTTCCAACAGTCCATGATTCACTTCCATACAATGCTGTGCCCCCTTTGTACATTAACAGAAATATTTCCCCAAATTGAGGCCAATACGTGCTTTTGACGTCCTCATAGCTTCGCCCGCAGTACGCTAATTTGCTTCCAAGATAGCATAATTCTTTCACATTGTCTGCTTCGTGATCCTCAATTTTGACAGTTTCTCACGAATCTCATAATTGCTATTCGTCACTATTTTCGTACTTACGTCCAATTCCCAGTTGCAGAATAACAAATAGGAACTCCTGTGCGTCGTAGTATGACAAAATAAATTCATATCTACTATCGTAAGACTATTAAGTTTCATAAATGGTCTAAGGTATGTAAAAGTGTAGTAAAACAAGGGCCGGCCGGTGTGACAGAGCGGTTCTAGGCGCTTAAGTCTGCAACCGTGCGACTGCTACGGTCGCATGTTCGAATCCTAGCTGGGGCATGGATGTGTGTGATGTTCTTAGGTTAGTTAGGTTTAAGTAGTTCTGAGTTCTATGGGACTGATGACCTCAGATGTTAAGTCTCATAGTGCTCAGAGCTATTTGAACCAGTAAAACAAGGAATATTATCATTAACAACGATCGAATGTTACAGAAACAATTTTGTTCACGAGATTCAATGGGTGATAGGTAGCAGAGATCAAGCTGATGTTATACCTTTTGACTTCGGAATACCTTCAACAACCGGCTGTTATACAAATTTCACTCTGACAGATTACGCAAGCAATTATATCGACGACTTATTATTCCAGATATCTGTGTCCGTTGTCAGAAGTACAAATAATTTCGTTCTTAGCACAGTGATGTGTGTTGGTATTGTTGTTATTTCTGTAGTCTTCAGTCCCAAGACTTGTTTATTGCAACTCTCGTCGCTATTCTCTCCTGTGCAAGCCTTTTCATTTCCTAATAACTACTGCAACCTACATCCATTTGAACCTGCTTACTGCCTTCACACCTTAATCTCCATTTGCAGTTTTTGCACTTCACACTTCTCTTCGTAAGCAAAGTGAGAATTCCTTCATGTCTAAGGGTGTGTCCTATTAATCAATCCTTTCTTTTCGTCAAGTTGTGATGTAAATTCCTTTTTTTCCCCTATATTCCAACCTGTACATCCTCGTTAGTAACTCGAACTACCAATTTAATCTCCAGAATTCTTTAGTAGCACCCCAGCTTTTTACATGATAGGAAAATCCTGTCCATACCCGGAAAAATAAGATTCCATCAGATCTACATGTACATCTACATCCATACTCCGCAAGCCACCTGACGGTGTGTGGCAGAAGGCACTTTGAGTGCCTCTATCGGTTCTCCCTTCTATTCCAATCTCGTATTGTTCGTGGAAAGAAAGATTGTCGGTATGCCTCTGTGTGGGCTCTAATCTATCTGATTTTATCCTCATGGTCTCTTCGCGAGATATTCGTAGGAGGGAGCAATATACTGCTTGACTCTTCGGTGAAGGTATGTTCGCGAAACTTTAACAAAAGCCCGTACCGAGCTACTGAGCGTCTCTCCTGCAGAGTCTTCCACTGGAGTTTATCTATCATCTCCGTAACGTTTTCGCGATTACTAAATGATCCTGTAACGAATCGCGCTACTCTCCGTTGGATCTTCTCTATCTCTTCCATCAACCCTATCTGGTACGGATCCCACACTGCTGAGCAGTATTCAAGCAGTGGGCGAACAGGCGTACTGTACCCTACTTCCTTTGTTTTCGGATTGCATTTCCTTAGGATTGTTCCAATGAATCTCAGTCTGGCATCTGCTTTACCGACGATCACCTTTATTTGATCATTCCATTTTAAATCACTCCTAATGCCTACTCCCAGATAATTTATGGAATTAACTGCTTCCAGTTGCTGACCTGCTATATTGTAACTAAATGATAAAGGATATTTCTTTCTATGTATTCGCAGCACATTACACTTGTCTACATTGAGATTCAGTTGCCATTCCCTGCACCATGCGTCAATTCGTTGCAGATCCTCCTGCATTTCAGTACAATTTTCCATTGTTACAACCTCTCGATATACTACAGCATCATCCGCAAAAAGCCTCAGTGAACTTCCGATGTTATCCGCAAGGTCATTTATGTATATTGTGAATAGCAACGGTCCTACGACGCTCCCCTGCGGCACACCTGAAATCACTCTTACTTCGGAAGACTTCTCTCCATTGAGAATGACATGCTGCGTTCTGTTATCTAGGAACTCTTCAATCCAATCACACAATTGGTCCGATAGTCCATATGCTCTTACTCTGTTCATTAAACGACGGTGGGGAACTGTATCGAACGCCTTGCGGAAGTCAAGAAACACGGCATCTACCTGTGAACCCGTGTCTATGGCCCTCTGAGTCTCGTGGACGAATAGCGCGAGCTGGGTTTCACACGATCGTCTTTTTCGAAACCCATGCTGATTCCTACAGAGTAGATTTCCAGTCTCCAGAAAAGTCATTATACTCCAACATAATACGTGTTCCAAAATTCTACAACTGATCGACGTTAGAGATATAGGTCTATAGTTCTGCACATCTGTTCGACGTCCCTTCTTGAAAACGGGGATGACCTGTGCCCTTTTCCAATCCTTTGGAACGGAAGATCAGTAGATCAACTAAGCCTGGGGCACAGGCAGGATTTCCCCATTACGTAAAAAGCTGGGGTGCTTTTGCAGTGTCGGAGAGCCTCAGCAATAGTGCCGGTGTGAGAAGGGGAAAATGGGCTGAAGGGTTGAACTGTGTGTCAGGAATGACAACCGGCTTAGGTAATCCGTGCAGTTGTGGTAGCCACAACGATACGGTGGTGTAATGGCTAGCACATCTGTTTAGTACGCAGGAGACGCGGGGGCAACTCCCAGCCGTATGACAAATTTTAATTCAGTGCTTCAAATTACAGTCTTATCGAAGGTAAATGAAGATGCTAGCCCAGCCAGTAATTTGTGCTGTTGTATTTGACCACTGACGGCACCCGCGTACTGCCCTCAGTACGGTGCATGTGTCAGTCGTCGTCATAACAGTGTTCTGTGTAGTTGTGAGCGCTTTATGTTGAAGATAAGTCGGTTCGAAAGTTTGCAAATTGTTGGTGCTCGTGTTGTGGGTGGCAACGGCCTTGCCGCAGTGGCTACACCGGTTCCCGTGAGATTACCGAAGTTAAGCACTGTCGGGCGTGGTCGACATTTGGATGGGTGACCATCCGGGCTGCCATCCGCTGTTGCCATTTTTCGGCTTGCACTCAGCCTTGTGATGCCAATTGAGGAGCTACTCGACCGAATGGTAGCGGCTTCGGTCAAGAATACCATCATAACGACCGGGAGAGCGGCGTGCTGAAGCAACGCCCCTCCTATCTGCATACTCCTCTGAGGATGTCACGGCGGTCGGATGGTCCCGATGGGCCACTTGTGGCCTGTAGATGGACTGTTTTTTTTTTTTTTTCGTGTCCTGGTTACTTTCGTAACAAAGGTAGCCAAAGTGTTTGATGTTTGAACAAGCACCATACGGAAGATTTATACCGCATACAAGGAAAGCAAAAACATGTCATTCACTAAACCACAATGCGGAAGAAAGCGTGTGTTGGGTGATCGTAACATATGGTCACTGAAAGGGATTGTGACGAAAAATAAGAGGACGGTAGCTGCAAAACACACTGTATAGGGGAGAATGTAGTAATGTTGTTGCTTTAATTTGCTATGCAAGCGGTGCTGGTATTCAATAAAAGCAGGTTAAAAGCTGTGAACTGTCTGGGGAAGTTAACCTTGCATTACTGAGCAACTGTTTCACCAGGTATCCAGTCTAGCTTACCAAATTCCCAACCAGACTAACATTAATTATAATCTTTTAATAGTCATACGACAACCGGTATATATATATATATATATATATATATATATAAGAGAATTTAAATAAAAGGAAATAAATCAGTTTATATTTGGAAATTTATTTTAACATTGATCATTGAAATTTCAGGATATTAAACTTGAGTCATAACTAAGCTGGTGCCTTATTTAGGACTGTGAAAATGTGAATTTGTAATCTTACAGAACACATCAAATATGGAGCCAAGATTGGGAGACTGCATACAACACTGCATTCGTAAAATAACACACGAAGAACGTTGAAACACATGCACAAGGAAATTAACCACAACCAACCGATTCAATTTTCACCCAAAGAAGTTACGTTCGTAGCACAATCCTGTCGGTCATGTAATTACCACACACTGGTATACTAAATTCATACTAACTCTCTGTGAAATCTTCCTGAAAAGAATAGCTGAGGGCTACTTTGATGATTTCACCACGTGCTTCACGTGGTCAACTTGGTTTACACAAAGAGTGTAACTCCACAATAATTTTTATAATTAAAATAAATTACATCGAAACGCAATTTCCTAATGAAAAACCTCTAACTGGTTACTATCGTCTTACTATTAACCTGATGGGTCAAACAGTTGTATAAGCACGTGGTACTGGTCTCACAAAGTACACCCCACGTGGGTTGAACATAAAGAAAAGTTGCTATATTGAAAAATATTGTCAAGACGAGACGTTATAATCTCACGCACATTCGCATTTAGGATTGATGATCTTAGTTAGAGTTACTGATCAACATGTGGTTCCACTTTACTCACAAAGTAGCGACAAAGCAACTACCGGAAGATATTCTGAACTTCACACGCGAATTACACTGCGTTGCAATTTAAGATAACATTAGATATTTTAGAGCTAAACCTGAAATAAAGGTGATTAAATTTTCAGTTAGGCTGAACTTAAGAAATCCATTGTGCTACGGACTTAGCAGACACGCGCTTAGCCGGAGATCTTACCACTTCAGACGCTCGCCGCGGACAGACTGACCTGGTCCCTTCCTGAGGGGTGCCTCACAAATACAAACGCAAGTGACCAGAGATGCAGCTTCCTATACCAACATGACAAGGGACGGACAGGACCATACTAAGGATAGAAACCTCTTTGCTTTTAGAAAGCGTAGCTACCTGTTCCGACGTTGGTCCTACTGTTCTCTAGCAGACAGGCTTGTCTGCTACCCTCAAGCATGCAACTAGAAATACATTTGCTCATTCATCCTCTCACACAGAAGGGAAGGGGGATGACAGTATCTTATCATATACAGTATATAAAAGAAAGCGGATGTAGGTTCCGTATGAGACTGTGTGACATGAATTACATATGAACTGTGTTTTAAAGTGTAGTAGTGTGACAGATCGGTCTTGTTTATGTGTAAAAGTAACACGTTCCACTACTCAGTCTCCTCCCAGATAGAAACGCCACAGTAAATGTAGAAGAGGAATGTATGCCGTAAATGACAACAGACTTAAGAAATTAACATGAAACGAATCCAACAGAGACCTTTCAATGTCGCACTCGCGTACCCCTCTCAGCGCCAAAACAAAACGATGGGAGGTCCATAAGTAGGGAACTAGAGGGCGAGAAAGAATTCGAAAACCACTGATCTATGAGGAAAATGCCCGTAATAGGAAAACGTGGTACCGAAGCATTGAAACCTGGCCTGTGAAGCGATGGAAGCAAGTCATTTGGTCGGAACAGTCTTGTTTCGCACTGTTCCCAACCTAGGTCGAGTTTACAACACAAGACTAAAACATCGAAGGGGTTCAGCGATGATTTGGGCAGCCCTATGGCGGTATTCCACGGGTCCCATTGTTGCTCCTCAAGGTCGCATTATTGCCAAGGATTATGTGATCGTTTTGGCTGATCAGGTCCAATCCGTGGTACAATGTTTGGTCCCTGATGGTGACGCTGTATTTCAAGACGACAGGACGCCTATTCACAGAGCTCACATTTCTGGGACTGGTTTCGTGACCACGAGTATGCATTGTCACATCTATCCTCGCCACCAGTCACGAGATCTCACTATTATTGAGCCTTTGTGTTCTACTTTGGAAGGAAGGGTACGTGACTGCTATCCAGTTCCATCATGGTTATCTCGACTTGCCACTATTCTGCAATAAGAACGTTATAAGATTCCTTTGGAAATCATAGAAAACCTACGTTTAACCATCCTGGGCCGACTAAAAGCTTTTTTGAGTGTCAGCTGTTTTTTCTACACTGTGTTAGGCATGGTAATGTGTTGTGGTTTTGGTACTCTATATTTTTGTCCATCCTCTATAGTTTGCGGTAGTTGTGAAGAGGAGAGGGTTGCACAAGTTAGAGTAGCGTGTAAATCTGCATCCAACTAGTCCTCGGATTGAGGTCCACAACAGCAAGAACATTATTCCCTACACAAGCTTCCTCCAGACTCGTTCACCATAAATTACGCGCAGCTGTTTTATGTCGTGGCGGACGGACGGCAGTTATGTGGCCAGAGGGCACCACGGCTGTCCCTGGCATGTAGTCCTGCTGTGTGTTGGCCAGTTGGTCGCTCGCTATTAACGAATCGTATCGGACGGGCCTCGGCAGCTGGCGATTTGGCCGGTGCGGCTGGGATCAGGGTCGCAGGTGCCGTGCTGGTGAATTATGTCGCGGGGACGTCAGCCGGCTATTTCAGGACTTCCCCACTCACACAGCGTGCTGCCGGCAGGCGATTCTCCTATGCGTAACACTAACATCACGGCTCTATGTATTACGTCTATCGTCGTCAAGCTGTTACCCCCTGAAACATAAAAATATAGCTGATAAACTAAGCTTCAAATGGTTCAAATTGGCTCTGAGCACTATGGGACTTAACATCTGAGTTCATCACTCCCCTAGAACTTAGAACTACTTAAACCTAACTAACCTAAGGACATCACACACATCCATGCCCGAGGCAGGATTCAAACCTGCGCCCGTAGCGGTCGCTCGGTTCCAGACTGAAGCGCCTAGAACCGCTCGGCCACTTCGGCCGGCAACTAAGCTTCGCACAAGCATCTAACTTGAAAGCGGGAGTGATATAGACGTTGAAGAGTGTCTCAGAAATACTTGTAACAAACATTAGGCAAAGGAAAAAAGTGTAGACAACTACAGAGTACAGAAGACATTCCTCCCTCGAAATGGAAAGTCGCACACACAGTTACACATGCAAACACGTATATCAGTATATCTAGCGGCTGTCTGCCTAGATCACACGTACCCATTCTCTCCTCGACGCTTTTCATCTCTTCGCTGCAACCATCATCTAATAATGAGGCGCTGCCACACATGTAATGAGGACCACAAGTATTTGGTAAAGATCTGCATACATTCTTCAAGTAGACACACACATTTTGGCTGCATTGTTCGCAAAGTGATGTAATAATGCAATAGCCACAATCTGTTAGCTATCACGTCAGCCACACTGGTCTGTCCGCAAAGCCTTCGACATACTGCAGTCCTGATCTATCATGCTGTTCGTTTGCTAGTACCTCGATCATTTGAAAGTCACTGTCTGGTTATTCATTTCTGCTTTTGGTAAGCAGCACAATTCCATGTAATTATTAGGCTGGTGCAGAAGATCGTAGCGTTTTTGTTTTCCATGTTGGTATTCCGGTTGCTATGCATTTGCTTATCGATTGTCATTTTTTATTTGTAGTTCACTGTTTCTATTTGAGTTCGCGTATCGTCATTTTGTTATTTGGAAATACTGTGTGGAGCTGCGGACGCTAGAAAAATGGATTGCCAAGTGGAGAAATTGAATCATTACGAAGAATTCTTTTGTTCAATAGAGGGGCGATAGCAACGGAGACAGCCAGAAGCATTTGCGCCGCGTGTGGGGATTATGACATCGAACAGACCACGGCAAGAAACTGTTTTTCTCCTTTTAAGGAAGATAGTTTTGACGTTAGTGACTCTACGAGTTCAGGAAGACTTTCAGGGTTCAAAATGGTTCAAATGGCTCTGAGCACTATGGTACTTATCTGCTGAGGTCATCAGTCCCCTAGAACTTAGAACTACTTAAACCTACTTAACGTAAGGACATCACACACATTACGCACCTGGTGGAACAGCGAGGTGTGGTGTACTGCAAATGGCTTCCCCGAGGTGTGACTATCACTGCTCACTTTGATTGTCAACAACTGAGACGTTTTGCAGACACGTTTCAAGAACAGCGGCCAGGTAGGCTGCGTGAAGCCATGCTATTCCACGATAAAGCCGGACCGCATTCTGCTAGACTAACAAAAAACACTGTACAGGAATTTTGTTGGGAAAATCATTCCCCACACGCCCTAATCACCTTATCTTGCGCCCTCAGATTTTCACCTTTTCCGCTCTCTATCGAACAGTTTTCAAGAAACTTTCAGATGAAAATACGCTTTGAACATGGCTGGACTATACTGAGATTTTCACTCCGCAGCGGAGTGCGCGCTGATATGAAACTTCCTGGCAGATTAAAACTGTGTGCCGGACCGAGACTCGAACTCGGGACCTTTGCCTTTCGCGGGCAAGTGCTCTACCAACTGAGCTACTCAAGCAAGACTCACGCCGCGTCCTCAAAGCTTTACTTCTGCCATTCTGGAAACATCCCCCAGGCTGTGGCTAAGCCATATCTCCGCAATGTCCTTTCTTTCAGGAGTGCTAGTTCTGCAAGGTTCGCAGGAGAGCTTCTGTAAAGTTTGGAAGGTAGGAGACGAGGTACTGGCAGATGTAAAACTCTGAGGAGGGGGCGTGAGTCGTGCTTGGGTAGCTCAGTTGGTAGAGCACTTGCCCGCGGAAGGCAAAGGTCCCGATTTCGAGTCTCGGTCCGGCACACAGTTTTAATCTGCCAGGAAGTTTCATGGCTGGACTAGTTCTTTACCTAAAAACTACGTTATTTCTACAGTTGCGAAATGGAAAAGTTACTCCAGTGTTGGTAGGCTGTTGTAAACAGTGAAGGGGAATATATTATTGATGACAACGTCCCTTTCATGTGTACCTGTTACGTTTATTAAACTTATGGAAAAACGCTGCGAACTTATGCACCGATCCAATACATACTGGCACACACTAACTGTGCTGCCGACTTATTTCAAGAGTGTATGCATAACTTCTACACGACGCCAAGTGGCTGCTGATCTCGCAACACTATACACGACGAAAGTATCTTTACTCCTAATTTAAGGACACACAACCTTTAGTCTCCCTCAAATAGAATACTCATGGAATTGTGTTCACGTTCACGTTTCAGGCTTCCAGAGCTGTCACGGGGTAGCCATTATTGCCTCGATAACACTACACACTAATACGGGAGGTACACTTAATCATGATAATTTGTAAACAATTTTACTGATGAAATACTGGTATGAAAGATATACAACTATTGCAGTGGATGTTCTACCATGTGTTGAAAACGTAACGGATATAAGCCAGTGTCCTGCGAAACTTGTGTCGCACACAAGAAAACTCACCCACATCTTAACGATCGCTCTCCGAGCTCTCAAAACAGGCAACTACCTATTCTGAGATTTGCAGCGATTCTTCAGTACATTTACGTAATGTAACGTATTCAAACACGCAGAACTGATTTTCTTTCAGTTACAGGGCGGTTATACCAAAAATTTCGCTAACTGAGAAGCCCCCAGTGACAAACAAGCAATGGTATGACAATCCAAGTTTGTGTAAACATTTGTAAGGACATACGGAACAGAAATAAGGAATTAACGAGTGAAAAGGACACATTTTAATTTACACTGGAGACTGTAACATTTGTTATTTGCGTACCATGTTTACGTTCCACGTTACAAATGCTGTTCAGTTTGACGGTCATCTGCATCCAGGACAACTTGGGACCGCACTAGAGATTGCTTTGCTGTTGCTCGAAAATCTCTTTCACGATTCCCATCTCCAACATCCAACGTGTGTTAGTGTTCCGGTGATAAACTCTGTCGTTCAGGTAACCCCAATGCCAGAAATCACGCTGGTTCAAATCTGCTGATCTTTGTGGCCATGCAGGAGATATTCCCAAAACGCCAGTTAATTTCAACATCCGAATCATGTTATTCAACCCCGGTGCGGAAAAAAGTCCCCTCCGTATTCCATTAATGCATCGATAGTCACGAAGAGCAGCAGCACTTTTGCTGCTGTTACGATAAAACGGCTTTACAGGTGAAGTCCTGTTGACCTTGTCCAGACTGTCTGCAACTGTAAAGCACAATGGTGCTTGTTTTCGGCCCTACGTCACCGTACTAGCAGGGGCGCAACTGCAAATCAAGACACTGGCACTACTAACAGCGTAAATCACGTAGGTCACTGTTTGGACATAATTCCTGTAAAGGTGAGTACGAATATGGCAAGTAGTTTTTCGTCTACAATAGCTCAAGATGGTAAATAGTTTTTCATTTCCACTGCTTCAAGTAGCCTAAATTTAATTACAACCACCCTGCATAATTGGAACAATGTTATGGTCTACAAACCTAATAAATAAAAGGCTATCGACTGGTGCCAGTATTTTGTTTTTTTAGGTGTTTATTTCCTACACGTATTTCGGGATGGAAGCTGCATCGTCAGTGTTCCTAAGATTAATCTGAAGCATTTCGTAACGCCTGGCAAAGCAGTCTCAGCTAAGCAGTTTCATTTTGTTACGCAAAAGGGCAAAAGAAACACGTTTGATACTAAAACTTTCTGCGCTACTATAGAGTACCAGAAAAATGCGACAAAGTGCTTCAGTCGTGACCTATGGTGAAATTATTCTAAGGTTTTTTTGGTTTCCGCTCGTTATAGCGCTTTAGGTTGGTTTTTACTCATCACCATCAGAAACTAAAGACAACGCGTTGTTAATGTAGCCACCCTTGTCCGTCCCTCCATCTCGCTGTAATTGATGAACTTGTTCCCACTGCTAACAAATTGTAATATGGATGTTCCATGCCTCCCTTTTGATTCTTACCCCAGAACTTTGTTTTTCAAGACTTTTATGAAGCTGTTATGTTGAATGAGGTGCCCAACAAATTAAATTTTTTCTCTCTGTATCACGTTAATCAGCATCGCCTTCTCTTCAATTACTTTTAACAGTTGTTCATTAGATTTCATTTCAGACCAAGAAGTTTTTTGTGCCTCTTATCCATACACACATCTCTGTCACTTCTATTCTTTCCTTTTATTGTTTCCCCAGAGTCCACACTTCAAAACCATGGCTTTAATTAAATGTTTTTATCAATCTCTTTCTCATTGCTGTTTTATGGTAGTTGTTTTTTTAAATCAATTACCCTTATTTATAATACTTGCTGAGTCACTCCAATCCTTCTTTTAACGTTCATTAGGCACTTCTGATTCCATCTGTTATTGTACTACGTAAAAATTGAAGGAGAGAATGAAGAAAGGAAAGGAAAAGCAAGGAACTAACTATACCAGCTGCATCGGAACTTTATGCGGAATCAGTGGCGACGAGTGAGAATGCTTGGCGCACCGGGACTAAAGCCTGGACTGGCACACTTTTTCATTCGTCGCCACTGATTCCGCATAAAGTCCCGATGCAGCTGATACTGTTAGTTCTTTTCCTTTCCTTTCCTTTCTCCACCATCCCCCTTCAACATGTGACAAGTATCACAGTTACGCATTTCACGTGGTGTCTGCTCTTTCATGCATATCCGAAAGAACAGACGCCACACATTCATACAAATGTTACTACACTGCCCAAGTAACAAAATTCATTCACTTGCATTATTATTTTATTTTCTGTCTTAATGTTTGCCCTTATTTGCCTTTTCGGTTTATCTATCAGCATTATTTTAGTTAATTGCCTCCTAAATGTAAGTTTACTTTAGCTTTTAGTCTTTGCTTAACAGTACCGGGTAGAATTTTTGAACCACTGCTTAGTGACGCCAAGGTCCGATAATTAGAACAATTAACGCTTCCTATTCTAGGTATGGTAATCGTTTTACTTCACATTAAATCCATTGATAGTTTTCGATCATCATGGTATAACCATGACTTTGTGCAGTTGTTCTTTCGCCTGTCTCCATAATCTTTTATCTGTTCCAAAAAAATGGCTCTGAGCACTATGGGACTCAACTGCTGAGGTCATTAGTCCCCTAGAACTTAGAACTAGTTAAACCTAACCTAAGGACATCACACACATCCATGCCCGAGGCAGGATTCGAACCTGCGACCGTAGCGGTCCCGCGGTTCCAGACTGCAGCGCCAGAACCGCGCGGCCACTTCGGCCGGCTTTATCTGTTCCAGTGACTTGTTCCAGTCCTTTTCCCGTTTATGTAACCACATAACATTCTCCAGGTGAAACTGCTTCATCAGTGTAATATCATGTGCTTTAAGTGAACCATAGAAACCCTGACACTGCAGCTTTATCTCTGAAACAGGTCAGCCTAATCAAAAATAAAAAACGAAACACAGTCAGTCCGATGGCCTTTTACCCATACACTATATGTCTTTCGCTTACACTAGGTGTCATATGAAGGCATTATGTATTTGTTATTATAATCACAGTCTGTTGCCTCCTTTCAAATCTTATTAACAGTATCAGATGACTGCATATGATTATATGACTGATAAAGCATCTCTTTTCATGAGATTTTCGTCTTAAAGAGGTTTCCCGAAATAAAAATCAGGAGCAGTAATGAAAAAGAGCAAAAGTTGCAGTACTGTGTCGAAGTCTGATCACCGCAGTCTCTCTGTCTTCAGCTGCATGATGATCGTGAACAAATTTGGAACCGGTAGTGACAACAGCATAATAATAATAATAATAATAATAAAAGAGGTTCATGGGACTTAACTGCTAAGGTCATCAGATCAGTCCCTAAGCTTACAAACTACTGAACCTAAATTAGCCTAAGGACAAACACACACACCCATGCCCGAAGGAGGACTCGAACCTCTGCCGGGACCAGCCGCACAGTCCATGACTGCAGCGGCTGAGACCTCTCGGCTAATCCCGCGCGGCTAACAGCTTCTCAGACGGGTGGTATGTTGTTCACCATTGCTGTCATTCATGGTCATAAAATTGGTCTTACGCTATCAACCCATGACTCTTGATAAACGTCATCGCGAACACTGTAGCTAAAATGTGCTGGAGACCGGTCAGCCGGCCGCTGTGACCGAGCGGTTCTAGGCGCTTCAGTCCGGAACCGCGCTGCTGCTACGGTCGCAGGTTCGAATCCTGCCTCGGGTGTGGATGTATGTGAAATCCTTAGGTTAGTTAGATTTAAGTAGTTCTAAGTCTAGGGGACCGATGATCTCAGATGTTAAGTCCCATAGTGCTTAGAGCCATTTGAACCATTAGAGACCGGTCATGTAGAAACAACATGCTTACCGTTAATTATCATTGAAACTTTCCGTAGAAAATATGGAAGAAGGAGGACTTCTAAAGGTAAAATAATACAAAACGTTATTCCAACAAGGACGCTAATATAGTGCACTTGATATGCCGTGAGATACCCGTCCTCAGTATTTAATCAAGCAATTTTTAAAAACACAGTGAACTACGATGTGATCTAGTCAGTGGTTTTGTTGAAAGGGTCTTCTGCATTAAAAACCGCGCAATCCGCGAATCCAGAAGACTTGTCGGGGACTTGAAGACTTATTGTCGTGAAACGAGAGCACCACTTTACTCACTGCACCAATAGGCGTGGAAAAATTGAAGATGAGAGTTTTGCGTGCCACGACAAACCGAACCTCTCATGGGGTTATTTCTTTCAGTTGTTCCCAACCTGGGGATGATTACCCACTGAGGGGTAAAATGAAATTTTCTAATGGGTAAAAAGGTTCTGTAGTGTTTGGGTCTCGAAGCTGAACTATTTTCAAAAGATCATTATTATTATGAATGCTATTTCATAAAACTGTAATACTGATTACCTAAGTTACCAATAATTACATTTTCTATTTCAAATACAAGCATTAAGGCCTGAGACAATGTGATGGAGGTTACAGCTCGTGAAACGCACGTATGAACAACGTCTTCCTTTTCCTCACATAGTCCTTCTACTTGCATGTACATTATGTCATCCATCTCTGACTGTAAAATTTATACATATCTGCTTAAATATCTCATGAAAACACCTTCTCCGAGTTATACGTAATTCCCACAATGGACCAGGAGCTGCTTCATTATTCACTTCGCTACAGTAAACGATCCAACTGAGATCACAACACAGTTGTAATTAAGATGGCTGCTACAGGAGCTGCAGTGGTCAGGCGCAAAGCATTGGCAGCCTCAGGTCTTCCAGTTTCTATCGTTTGAGGGCTAAGGAGCCCAGGAATCTAGTGGTACAGAAGCAGAAGATACAGTCTACACCCTTTGACTTGGTTGATTTTAAAATGGAGTTGCAGAGTTTGAGAGAAGTAATTGTCAGTAGGGAGAGGAGTGGTGCAGAGAAAATTCGTTTTGAAGTAAGTATCTGCCATCAAATTGAATAATTAGCTTTCATTTCTGAGTAGAAGTTTTATGTATCATTCGTAATGCACTGACAATTAGTTAATCTTTCTATAAACATAAATACAATGTTATTAAAATTAAGCGGTACCAATTAGCTTATTGACTCATATTTCGAGGTTTCATAAGATACATACGAAAATTGGTGGTGTTGATGGGGTGAGGGGGTGGGAACTAGACAATACCTAGTTGCATTCAGAAAGCTTGGGAACCACTGTCTTAAATAGTGTTAAAAACCCGCTCTCTTTTCAGTCACGAAATTGTATGTTTGTCTGTTGTGGTCTTCAGAACGAAGATCGTTTTGATGAATCTCTCCACGCTGGACTAACATGTACAGGCCTCATCGTGTATGCATAAATACTGCAGTCCCCATCCTTGTGAAAATGTTTGCTGTAGTCAGGTCCTGGTCTACAATTCTTACACCCAACATTCCCTTTCATTATCAAATTGACGATTACTCGACGTCTCAGGATATGTCCTATCTATCTAAAATAATCGGAATACTGTTCTCCAAAATGAAGTTTTCTTATACCAGAAATTCGAAAACCTACCGTTTGTAATCTGCACGTATAAACGGAAATGTCCAGACTGTTCGAGTCATTATCGCCCAGGCCAAGCCGCTAAGTACAGAAACTTGAAATTTGGAGAGGGTCTTGATCTTACGATGTCAGCGTCGTTTAAGAACAGATTTTTGGAAATACGACTCCTAAGGCGGTAAACTAGGAGATAAAAGGTCTTTTGGAAATTTATCGCTACTAAGACAATTTTGAAGCTAGTGCTACGAAAATTGGTATTTGGTTTGTCTGTCAGAAATGAGAAAAAGTAATGTTTTAGCATTTTTGGCGATTCAAACACTAAGGGGGTGAAATTGTGAGTGAAAGTTTTTTTTTAAATAAATCATTGTTAAAGAACTACTAAAGCATTTGTAAAGCTACATCTATGAAAACTAGTACTTGAAATCTCGGTTAGAAATAAAAAAAAAAGCGTTTCAGGGTTTTTGGAAATTCGACCCCTAAGAGACCGAAATAGGAGATGAAAATTTTTATGAAAATACTTCGTTAAAATCTACGAAAACTGAAGATACGAACGGAAAAACGGGCTAACACACAAATGTCACCTGTTGCTGGGTACGCCGACTATCAAAACTGACATTGATATCACAGCTAAATACACTATGTGATCAAAAATATCCGGACACCCCTAAATACATACGTTTTCCATGTTAGGTGCATTGTACTGCCGCCGGCCGTGTGGCCGAGCGGTTCTATGCGCTTCAGTCTGGAACCGCGCGACCGCTGCGGTCGCAGGTTCCAATCCTGCCTCGGGCATGGATGTGTGTGATGTCCTTAGGTTAGTTAGGTTTAAGTGGTTCTAAGTTCTAGGGGACTGATGGCCTCAGATGTTAAGTCCCATAGTGCTCAGAGCCATTTGAACTTGCCACCTACCGCCAGGTACTCCATTATCAGTGACCTCAATAGTCATTAGGCATCGTGAGAGAGCAGAATGGGGCGCTCCGCGGAACTCACGGACTTCGGGCGTGGTCACGTGATTGGGTATTACTTGTGTCATACATGTGTACACGTGAGTTCCACACTCCAAAACATTCCTAGGTCCACTGTTTCCTATGTGATAGTGAAGTGGAAACGTGAAGGGACACGTACAGCACAAAAGTGTGCAGGCCGACCTCGTCTGTTGACTGACAGAGACCGCCGACAGTTGAAGAGGGTCGTAATGTGTAATAGGCAGACATCTATCCAGGCAAACTGCATCAGGATCCACTGCAAGTACTATGACAGTTAGGCGGGAGGTGAGAAAACTTGGATTTCATGATCGAGCGGCTGCTCGTAAGCCGCACATCACACCGATAAATACCAAATGACTCCTCGCTTGGTGTAAAGAGCGTAAACATTGGACGATTGAATACTGTAAAAATGTTGTGCGGAGTTACGAATCACGGTACACAACGTGGAGATCGGATGGCAGGGAGTGGGTATGGCGTATACCCGGTGAACGTCATCTGCCAGCGTGTGTAGTGCCAACAGTAAAATTCGGAGGCGGTGGTGTTATGGTGTGGTCGTGTTTTTCATGGAGGGGGCTTGCACCCCTTGTTGTTTCGCGTGGCACTATCACAGCACGGGCCTACAACGATGTTTTAAGTACCTTCTTGCTTCCCACTATTGAAGAGCAATTCGGGGATGGCGACTGCATCTTACAAAACGATAGAGCACTGTTCATATTGCACTGCCTGTGGCGGAGTGGTTACACGACAATAACGTCTCTGTAATGGACTGGCCTGCACAGAGTCCTGACCTGAATCCTACAGAACACCATTGGAATGTATCGGAACGCCGACGACGTTCCAGGGCTCTCCGACCGACATCGATACCTCTCCTCAGAGCAGCACTCCGTGAAGGATGGGCTGCCATTCGCCAAGAAATCTTCCAGGGCCTGATTGAACGTACGCCTGCGAGAGTGGAAGCTCTTATCCAGGCTAAGGGTGGGCCAACACCATATTGAATTCCAGCATTACCGATGGAGGGCGCCAGGAATTTGTAAGTCATTTGCAGCCAGGAGTCCGGATACTTTTGATCACTTAGTGTATCACTTAGGGGTGAGACCAATGTTAGTTTTGATACTTCCCGTAGCCAGCAACAGATGGCAACACTTGTCTCTAAGCTTTTTCATTTGAAGGGTTAGCCCGTTTTTCCGCGCATGTCTTCGATCGGTATTTAACTCTCCCGATTGGAAATAAAGAAATACACTCCTGGAAATGGAAAAAAGAACATATTGACACCGGTGTGTCAGACCCACCATACTTGCTCCGGACACTGCGAGAGGGCTGTACAAGCAATGATCACACGCACGGCACAGCGGACACACCAGGAACCGCGGTGTTGGCCGTCGAATGGCGCTAGCTGCGCAGCATTTGTGCACCGCCGCCGTCAGTGTCAGCCAGTTTGCCATGGCATACGGAGCTCCATCACAGTCTTTAACACTGGTAGCATGCCGCGACAGCGTGGACGTGAACCGTATGTGCAGTTGACGGACTTTGAGCGAGGGCGTATAGTGGGCATGCGGGAGGCCGAGTGGACGTACCGCCGAATTGCTCAACACGTGGGGCGTGAGGTCTCCACAGTACATCGATGTTGTCGCCAGTGGTCGGCGGAAGGTGCACGTGCCCGTCGACCTGGGACCGGACCGCAGCGACGCACGGATGCACGCCAAGACCGTAGGATCCTACGCAGTGCCGTAGGGGACCGCACCGCCACTTCCCAGCAAATTAGGGACCCTGTTGCTCCTGGGGTATCGGCGAGGACCATTCGCAACCGTCTCCATGAAGCTGGGCTACGGTCCCGCACACCGTTAGACCGTCTTCCGCTCACGCCCCAACATCGTGCAGCCCGCCTCCAGTGGTGTCGCGACAGGCGTGAATGGAGGGACGAATGGAGACGTGTCGTCTTCAGCGATGAGAGTCGCTTCTGCCTTGGTGCCAATGATGGTCGTATGCGTGTTTGGCGCCGTGCAGGTGAGCGCCACAATCAGGACTGCATACGACCGAGGCACACAGGGCCAACACCCGGCATCATGGTGTGGGGAGCGATCTCCTACACTGGCCGTACACCACTGGTGATCGTCGAGGGGACACTGAATAGTGCACGGTACATCCAAACCGTCATCGAACCCATCGTTCTACCATTCCTAGACCGGCAAGGGAACTTGCTGTTCCAACAGGACAATGCACGTCCGCATGTATCCCGTGCCACCCAACGTGCTCTAGAAGGTGTAAGTCAACTACCCTGGCCAGCAAGATCTCCGGATCTGTCCCCCATTGAGCATGTTTGGGACTGGATGAAGCGTCGTCTCACGCGGTCTGCACGTCCAGCACGAACGCTGGTCCAACTGAGGCGCCAGGTGGAAATGGCATGGCAAGCCGTTCCACAGGACTACATCCAGCATCTCTACGATCGTCTCCATGGGAGAATAGCAGCCTGCATTGCTGCGAAAGGTGGATATACACTGTACTAGTGCCGACATTGTGCATGCTCTGTTGCCTGTGTCTATGTGCCTGTGGTTCTGTCAGTGTGATCATGTGATGTATCTGACCCCAGGAATGTGTCAATAAAGTTTCCCCTTCCTGGGACAATGAATTCACGGTGTTCTTATTTCAGTTTCCAGGAGTGTATATGTTAGGGGATGAAAGTTTCCATGGAAACTTTCACCACGAGGACTCAGAAGGCTGGATTAAAAAAAAACCTCCGATTCCAGCAACCAGAATCGCTTTGTGGTCAGAGGTACATTCAAAGAAGACCATCCTTCTGTGACCTTAATTAGCGCGAAAGGATTAGAAGGTGTTGTACTTCGTGAACTAAATCAAAGATAGCTATTTAGCAATCACCACGACAAATCAGGGTTGTCAGAATTTCGTAGAAAAATAAATGTGTATATTAACTTTTCAGTATGTCTGACATGGGTTCATAATTTTTTAAATTACGAAGCAAATGCTAACGAAGCAGCGGGCGCTAAGCTAGTAATAGTAATAATAATAAAATTACGAATTCATTCCCTCTGCCACACATTATTAATTTCTGGTTCGTTAATTGTGTATGCGAAATTAAGCTTCATAGAAATTAAACTGTCCACGTGAGGCACTCTCTGCGTTTCCGATTTTCCCGGCGCCACATCCGATGTGCTAAAATGTGTGCGCGTACCAGCTGAATACTCGCAACCTGATTACGATACAGAGCGAGCGTATTCAGCAGAAGCGAACAACAACAATTGGTTTCCACGTTTTATTACTCGATTTTCCCACTCCCCTGATACGTTTATCTGAAATGCAATCGCGGCAGTACAAAGCGAAGCGGATATATTGTGTTGCGAGACCATTTTGTATCTGTCTGGCGAGCAATACACAGCTCTCCCTACAACGCACAATGGTACAGGCAGTCTGTAATATTATGTAGCTGAATTATTTACTATGCTTAACATTGTTCATTATGTAAGGTGTAATTTCAACGTTAACAAACAAGTTTGATGCGCAACACTCAATGCAAATGAATTGTCTCTTTGGATATAATGTTTGGCTACCTAAGAACTAGTGGCCCTTTCACACTCTAGTCAGTTGTTTCCTGAAGATGGCCCAATATGCCGAAAACTACTTTGAAATAAACAAAAATTAGTAGAACATAAACAGTATACCTGTTATTTAGCCTCACATATGAATTTCTCTACCAAGAAGTAACGGTAGAATCAATAAATAGTCTCAGTTCTGATCTTTCTCTGTACCTTTGTCTTTCTCAGGTTTACGTTTATTCCACATTCCGTTCTCAGTAGAGTGTTCATTCCACACAAAAAGATCCTGTAATTATTCTTCGCTTTCACTGAGGATAGCGATGTCATCAGCGAATCTTATCACTGTTCTCTTTTCATCCTTATTTCCCGCTCCAGAACCTTTGTTTTACGTCCAACATTGATTCTTCCATATACAGATTCACAATGGGGTGGAAACACCTACCTTACGTCCTTTCGATCCGAGCGCTTCTCTCATAGTCTTCCATTCTTATTGTTCCCTCTTCTTTCTTGTACTTACTGTATACGACCTCTCTTTCCCTAAAGCTTATACCATTTTTCTGAGCGCTTCACACACCTATCATAATTTTGCTTTGTAGAAAACTTTAACTAGCGCGTAAATCCTACGATAGTATCATTATTTTGGTGTCCACTGTTGACTGACGGCGGTTATACACTGCCACAAGACACGGTCGGATGCCAACTAACGCCATACCGGCAGGTACGTATACACCTAGAGCTATAATTCTCTGCGGCAGGTAGAAAGGACACTAGAATGCATTGGTGTTATTGGTGTTAAGCGTTGTTTGCATGCCTGGTAGTGTACGAGGTCTGCTCAAAAAATTCCGGAACCACTGATTTTTCTGCTCTTACGTTTTACTTGTTGTGTATCGTCTCCTTCGAAATACTCTCCTCCGCAATTGATACACTGCCCCCAACATCGTTTACACTTCCGGAAGCCGTCTTGGTACGCCTCTTGCAAGATCGCTCGAAATGTCGTTTGCAAATATTCTTTGATCTCGTCCATCGTTTTAAAGCTTCGCCCTTTCAAAGGAGTTTTCGACTACGGAAATTAAGAAAAGTCCGCAAGTGCCAGGTTTGAAGAGTGCGGAGGATGAGGCAGCACGTAATTAATTTCGTTTTTTGTGCGATATTCACGCACCAACCGAGATGAATATGTGAATGCGTTATCGTAATGTAAGAGCCATGAATTGTCTCGCCACATTTCAGATCGTTTCCTCCACACATTTTCACGCAGGCTCGCAACGCTCCCCGATAGTACCATCGATTAAAGTTTGTTACTGTGGCACGAATTCATGATGAACTAATCCTTCAAAGTCAAGGAAAACTATAAACATGGCTTTGACATTTGATCTGACCTGACGAACTTTCCCTACCTCTTGTCAGAAATGAACCTTTTTCTCAACATCATAACCGCAGACCCTCGCCTCATCACCGGTTATGATTCACTTAAGGGTCATCTCGTTCTCATTTGCGCTGTCCAAAAGGTCCTCACACATTGCGAGACGAAGGTCTTTCTGGTCTTAACTCATGAACTGTGGGACGAACTCGGCGGCAACGCGATGCATTCCAAGATGCTGAGTCAAGGATTTAATGACATGATCCACCTGACATGTTACATCCTTCTGCAATCTCTCGGACAGTCACTCTTTGACTGACAAGCACAGTTTCGTTGACGTTCCTGACATGAGCTTCGTTGGTCGACATCGAAGGGCGCCCTTAACGACGGTCATACTTAACTCCCGTCTGGTCATATTTAAACCATGTAAACCACTCGTAATGCCGAGTACTGCTTGAGTAGGCTTCCTTCATCATTTAGAGACATACAAGAATGAAACTTCCGGCAGTTAAAGATTAAACTCAGACATGCCAACGGGGATGACAACGGAATTGCGCTCCAACACACCACTGGCGTGAAATTACGAATTTTCCTGAATTTTTGAATGGTCCTCGTATGTAAGGATTGTGAACGGCGCCATGCGTTGAATGATCACCATGAAGGACATGCAGATTGTTGTGTTGGCAGAAGAGCCAACACCGTGTTACTAGTGGAGGCCGAAATGCACGCGTTTTAGCTCACGCAGGCTGGTGTGAGGAGGGAAGAACTATACTGACGTGAGGTCTTGAACATGACAAGGAATTAGAATTCAGAAAGCGGACGTAATTAGTTTGATACTTAACTTTAATCCATTAATGATGAACGTCGCTCTTGACGGCACATGATTCACAGTATTATCTGTTCAGAATACATTATAGTAACTGAATATGGCGCCTTGCTAGGTCGTAGTAAATGACGTAGCTGAAGGCTATGCGCCGGCCGAAGTGGCCGTGAGGTTCTAGGCGCTGCAGTCTGGAACCGCGAGACCGCTACGGTCGCAGGTTCGAATCCTGCCACGGGCATGGATGTGTGTGATGTCCTTAGGTTAGTTAGGTTTAACTAGTTCTAAGTTCTAGGGGACTAATGACCTCAGAAGTTGAGTCCCATAGTGCTCAGAGCCATTTGAACCATTTGAAGGCTCGGCAAATGAGAGCGTATGTAGACAGTGAACCATCGCTAGCAAAGTCGGCTGTACAACTGGGGCGAGTGCTAGGAGTCCATTTAGACTAGACTTGCGTGTGGCGGCGCTCGGTCTGCAATCGCTGACAGTGGCGACACGCGGGTCCGACGTATACTAACGGACCGCGGCCGATTTAAAGCCTACCACCTAGCAAGTGTGGTGTCTGGCGGTGACACCACACAGATGCCGCGTACTCGTCTGAGGCACAGTGTAAGCATCACCTGACAGATTCTCAAAGGAGCCCTCGTTGTGAGTCGCCATTTGGCCAGCTGCCCAAACCGCGCAATATCCAGATTTGTGGGGCACTGTAATGTGACAGTGGACTAATGTTGGAGTGCATGGGAATGAGAGAGAGGGTATTCATACTCCTCGTCAAGGTTTCGGTCGTCGACGTTCGAACACCACTATGGAGGATCGCCGTACCGTGCACCAAGCACGTCGTAACACCTCCGCATCTGCTCCTGCCATCCGAAGTCAAATAACGGTCTCCCTGCTACGTCCTATGGTGTCCTATAGGATTGGGCGGAGACTAGCAGCAGTCAGGAAAAGGATTTAAAAGTGAAATTCGTAGGTCGCCGTTAACATCGCAACACAAACAGCTGTGCTTGTGGTGATGTCATGATCGGAAAGGAAGTGCTGCAGACGAACGGCGTCGCATTGTGTTAAACGATGTATCACAGTTCTGCACTTCCCCAGATGGGCTAACTAACCACTTACACAGGATGTATTGGATGGACAGGAGCGAGCACTATATTACTGTTTGTGGGGTTGACTAGAGCGAAACCTACAAGTGCAGAGTGGATACGAAAGAGGAACTTCTCTCTAGTATTTTACATGCTTGTGCTCAAGTAAAGGACTGTACGAATGAGCTCGGGTCAGCAACACAGAAGCTGCAAAATAGATTGCAGTTGACAGTTGACTTTTTCAACATATTTTGTGAGTAAACACACACAAATAAACAAAACATAAAAGCACAATGTTTAATTTGCTATCACCTGCATTTGTTCTGTTTGCATTAGTTCCCTGGGAAACTGTCAACAAGAGGACATATGCTCTTATGATTTTTTTTCTTCAGAATCATTAATACTATAGCCCTTCAAAGCGTGTACCTTTCTTCGTGACTCACCCTGTAGAATACTGGCTTGACCGATGATAAAGTACTGCTCCACGTGATTGGGATTCTCCCCAGGTCGGATTAAAGAAATGCATCGAAGCCGTTCAGACGTGACTGCTAGAATTATTATCAGCAGGTTAGATCAACGTACGAGTATTAAGGGGCTCCGGAACGCCCTATACTTGCAATGTTAAAATAACGCTTATAAATTACATCTTTCCTCACAAAGTATTTGAGGTAGGAAGTTGAACTTTTTACAGATTATTTATTGGAATATGGGCTACAACTTAACACAGGGATTTTACAAAATTTTAGTTCAGTTATTAAAGATGATTTTTTTTCGATTGCAATGAAAATTCACAACATTTTTTTGCAATTTTTTATTTATATATTCAAAAATATACAGTTTTTTGGAAAAAGGCTGTGTTAAATTATGCAGAAGGTACTGTGTAACATTTACTGAAAGTTTGAAACAAATATGTTTGGAAGATCCTTAGAAAACATGTAATTAGTATGAGAAAATAAAAGTTTTGGGAATCGAGCGACAAAGATTGGATTAACTTTTTAGTGCATTCCAGGTCCATAGGATGGATTATCTTCATCCTCTGCAAACTCCTCCTCCAGCTTCCTCTTGTTCCTCCTCCTGTTTACTCTTGCTTGTATTTCTAGACTCTTTACAGCCCTGTCTGCAGTCCGAAGGCGTTCCTTGTCTAAAGCAAGCATCGCTCGTACCATGTTAGAACCTATCTTCATTCCCATATTTCTAAATACCTTGCACCTTACAATGTTGCCATCATTGAAAGTCGCAACAGCATCATACACACCAAAGTGAAGTGTTTCTATTCCAACAAATACAGTCTTGGAGATTCTCAACCATATAACACTATTTACACTTTCATTGGGGTTTTGAGTTTTTCCGTGAATACACTTTTTCAACAGTTCAGGTGCTGCTAAGTCTCTGAAAATAGGTTTTATCACCTCCATTATTGCATAATATTGCATAATATTGCATAATAACACCATTTGACAGCAGTTTAACAGCGCCACAGTGGGTCACGCCCATGTAGAACACATTTCAAAAAAAATTTAAAAATAGTTGTAGTCTTCGGAATTGAATAAATTATATATCTATTAAAAGGTAATAGTCTGCAGATCCAGAAAACGCAAAAAAGTAAAAATTGAACTTTTCATGATTTTGAGCCTTTCCGGAGCCCCTTAATATACGAAGATGGTGTCTGCTCTTTCGGGCATGTCCGACAAAACAGATACCATCGGTGACCGTGCAGCTTTCTAGAATGAAATGACCCTAAACTGCCGAGAGGCGTTGATATACATCAACGGGGACAGTCGAAAATTGTGCCCCGACCGGGACTCGAACCCGAGATATCCTGCTTACGTGGCTGAAACTCTATCCGTCTGAACAACATTTTTTTTTAATCTCATTATGTTCGTTTTCGATCGTTGCATCTGCTCGGGGCGGACGTCGCAAGACACCCGTTTCAGTTCGTCTTTGATCCATTAACTCAGTTTTTTTTTTATTACAGAGGGCAGCTAACCTTCTGACCGAACACGCTGAGTTAGCGTGCCGGCATCCACCTAGGGCACAGAGGATAGTGCGACTGCAAGGATTTAACTCTTGCACGCTCCCCGTGAGACCCACATTCCCAACCTAATGTCCACACACTACATTCGTAGTCCCCCTGCCCATACACTCATTACTCGAGGCAGACAATGTTACCGAGTCCCGTAAGAGTTCGGGCAATGCGTGTGCATCCGCACAGAAGAAGGTCAATGGCCGGTTGGACTTAACTACATGAAGATGGCATCTGTTCTTTCGGAATGTCCGGATGCACACGCATTGCCCGAACACTTATGGGACTCGGTAAGATTGTCTGCCTCGAGCAATGAGTGTATGGGCAGGGGGACTATGAATGTAGTGTGTGGACATTAAGTAGGGAATGTGGGTCTCACGGGGAGCGTTCAGTGGCAGTATCCTCGGTGCCCTCGGTGTCTCATATGAATAAGGCGTCTGCCATGTAAGCAGGCGATCCTGGGTTCGAATCCCAGTCGGGGCACACATTCCCAACTATCCCTGTGATATATATCAACGTCTGTCGGCAGCTTACGGTCTTGATGTAATTATCATTTCATAGGAGTATTAAGGAAATGTTCTGTGAAATCAAATGGGAGTCCAAGGAGGGAAGATGACGTTCTTTTCGGCCAACACTGTTCAGAAATTAATGAACATAGTGTCCGCTTGCTACGCTAAACACTATTTTTTCGTGTGACCCAAACAAGTTTCAGTACCTCTGTACCGTCACCAGTGTGTTTTATATATTAAAATTTGTGAAAATGAGAACACATTTTGAGCGATAGCTAATCTATGAAAATTAGGCCTAAATAACAGTTTTTACTTGTTTTGTCATTAGCTTAATTTTCCATTATACGCTTATGCAGGATCAGTTGCGCATTATGATGCACTGATAGCATCTCGTCTGCGACGTGGCGTGTTAACACACCACTTCATGTCATCTCGATAAGATCGAGTGTTATGTCGGTGGCCCACGTCTTGCCAGAACGATATCCGACGTCTTAACTCGTTGTCTTCATATCTGGGAACACTTGATTAAGACGTCGAGTAACGGCCCCGAAACATCGTGTTCGAAAGACGCGGACCACCGGCAGAACACTGGATCTATTCGAGATGAGATGAAATTATGTGTTGACTCGGTAACCAAATTCACATTAACATCGGTTGGTTGCAGACGAGGTGCTACTAGTGCATGATAAACCACAACTGTTCCTGCAGAAGAGTGTAACGGACAATTACTGTAATGACGAAACAAACAAAAACTGTTATTTAGGGGTAATTTTGAAGATTAGCTATCACTCCAAATATGTTCTCATTTAACAGCTTTTGTTAAATAAAGGCTACTGGTGATGGTGCAGAGGTGCCGAAACAGGTTTGCGTCACATGAAAAAAGTGTTTAGCACTATAAACATGGCAAATACAAGAGCAGAAAGTTCAGATGATGAACACTGTTCAGAAAATAAAGAGAACCGACGTCTGCGGCATACATTACGTGTAAGGACCACAAAGAGAAGAGAAATTAGGGCTCGTACAGAGGCGTATAGGCATTCGTTTTTCGATGGCTCCATTCGTGAGAATAACAGGAAAGTGAATGAATAGTGGTGGTACACAGTACCCTCCGCCATGCACGTTTCGGTGGCTTGCTGAGTGTGTATATAGGTGTAGATGTAGATTCAGTAATATCTTGCTGCCTCCAGACAGCTTTGAGACAGATCAGAGCAAGGACTGTTGTTCCCTTAAATGTTGCTTTACACTGACTGAATACTCCTTTAAATGATTCTTTACAGTGACTGACCGCAACCACGTTCAGTCCTATCGGCATGAAGATCTGGAGACCTTGCATTTCTGTTTAATTTATACTCCAGAGTATACCTGCAGGGGCCCTTCGCATCAGTTGAAAAGCTGGTGCTCTCCGTAAGAGTTGTGAAGCCATAAAAATGAGAGTTGTTTCTTAGGCAAAGCGAAGCTGCGTATACCGTCTTTTGAGAGCTGTCTTGCCCCGCCGGTTGCTACAAATGGTCCGGCGAGCATTCAGAAGACTCGCCCTGCATTACCTGGGCTCCCCGCGTGCGCTTTGTCGGCGGGAACTTGATTCATGCGGGATGTTGAGCATCGGGACGGGCTCGAGACGGATGGATGGTGTGGGAAACGCACCGCCATCGGGGAAACATAAAAAGACGAGACGGGGTCCACTCGGCTCGTAAAACGGTGGCCGGTGGCAAAAAAAGAGCCGTCCGTGGGAAGGCAGGTTGTTATTGAGATATGCCAGTCACCCTCTGAATAGGGTTCGGCAGATAAATGGCGGACTGGAGATTAGGAATTCGTGAAAGATCTGAGGACGGCTGCAGCAGCCGTTTGTGGTGGGCCGTGTGGAAGACTATCCTCGGCAACCGCAGGTAAACGCAACCTAGAGGAATCTCACCCGCTGTGAGGGCGAAATCAAACACAGCTGTTAGAGAGGGACTGAGATTATCATCTTGCCAGCGAGAAGAAACCTATAAACCCAACTGTATTAAGACTGAGATGTAGGGAGACAGTAACAGATTATTTGTACGGGGGCGAGCTAATTTGGATACCTTATTTATGGATTCTTCCGTCGCTTCTTGATAGAACATTTTCATATTGAGTGTACAATAACACTTCAGTGGTTTTTTGTTCTACTGGTTTTCATTTGTATGAATTAGTTTTCGGCTTATTAGGTCATATTCAGATAACTACTAGCTATTGTTTACAAGGAGCTTGTGCTCTTACGAACCAAACATCCTGGACTAAGATGCAACGCCCTGACATACGATCTTGAGTTGTGGTATTGTCTTTGGAATTGTCAAACGGGTGTTTTGACTTTTTGTTCTTAGCTGAAATATTCACGAACAGTTTCGAAAAAAATGAACCCATCAGTAATAATATGAAATACTGGTACAGATATGTAGAAGATGTACTGTCTATGTGGACAGGTACCAACAGACAACTGAACACATTCCTAGAACATCTAAATTCACAACACAAAAACATACAAATCACCATGGAGCTAGGTGAAAAATCCATTAACTTTTTAGACCGTAACATGGATATCACCACAAATACACATACTCTCAAAATTTACAGAAAAACCCACAACAGCAGACACAGTAATATCCTCATGTTCACAACACCCAATAACACACAAACATGCAGCCTTCGATCCCATGGTGCATCGCCTCACATCCATACCAATGTCAAAACAAAACTTCCAAACAGAAATAGACACCATTAAATATATTGCCTATAACAGTGGCTATAACGCTGAATTAGTTGACAAAATCCTGCACAAGAAACAAAGCAGGAAAATCTTGTTCTACATTTAGGCGCCCTCTGCAGTAACAACCACACCAAAAACCAACTGGTGTACTATTCCATATCTAGGTAAGCTATCAGACAAACTAGCCAAAACAACTGAAATCCCAAAACTATAAAACATCATTTTGTGTAAGAGGCACTACCGCTATTCACCTATTCAACAGCAAGGATAAAATAGATAAACTAAGCAACAGTGGGGTCGACAAAATAATCTCACTGACTGCAATAAACTGTACATTGGTCAAACGGGCTGGGCCATATCAACAGGTCTGACTGAACATGAAAGCAGCTGGAGATTAAATAAATCAGACTCCACCTTTGTTGAACATGTGCCCAAAGAAGGACAAAAATATCTAACACACACAGAAGTGCTACATATAGCTAACAAAGGCAGAAATATCAGCCTACTAGAAACACTTGAAATTAACAAAATTGTAAATCCCCAGCTGGTCCTAAATGATCAATTGCAACTGAGTACATCACCACTCTTAAACTTTACACAATAAAGTAAACCTGCTACTAGCCACAAAGTGTCGCAATAGTAAACAAATTCACACCCCAGTATAATGTAATATCCCTTATGTGTTTACATTCCTAACTGTAACTCAACTGTAGCAATCTATTATTTGGTATTTATCAATGCACAATTTTTCTAATAAAATAATGTAACCCCCAAACAAAACATCGCTGTCGTACAACCAACAATTAATGTCCAGTGCAACTGTTCACAACAAATACAGAAAGAATTGTAGTTTTGTAATAATGTGTATTCCAAATAATTTTAATTGTTGTCATACATGGTACTGAAAAACCATAAAATGTGATTTATTATGCTAAAAAACAGTTTTACAGAACAAAAAGTCAAAAGACTCGTTTGACTATTCCAAAGACAATATCACAACTAAAGATCGTATGTAAGTGCGTTGTATCTTAGTCCAGAATGTTTGGTTCGTAAGAACATAAGCTCCTTGTAAACAATAGCCAGTAGTTACCTGAAGCCGAAAACTAGTTCATACAAATAAAAATCAGTAGAACAAAAAACCGCCTAAGTGTTATTCAACCCTCAACAATTTGGATACTTTGGAAACACATTACCTACCACCGCTATAAAAATATTATCTGCGTGACTTACAATAAATTATATCCTATGTTATGTGCTGTGACACCTCTAATTAGCGGTAAAAGTAATTACAATGATATACGCTTAAAAAACACTATTTGTCACAAGTAGTGTATTGAAACTTTAGATTTCTTGGTGATATATAAAGGTTCCATGAACTACTATATAAAAGAAGCTGTTGTCTTCTCTTACACTCGTGGATCCAGAAGCTATTCGAGGCATAGAGGCTTGCTGCCTATTCATGTGAGCTGAGTTACCATTAAATAATAATTGTCAGTGTTCAGTTTTAAAAATGTCTTCTTGTTGTGAAACGGAAATTTTTTCCTTTCTTACGATTTTCGTAAATGTGGTCAATGCTTTGTATGGTGTTGTATGTGTGGTATTTTAATTTAATTCCAAAGTAGCTCAAAATTAATTTCATTTCATTTCTCACGATCAACATTCTGAACAACCTGCATTTTAAAGTTATTTACGAAGATTGATTTTCAGTTAACACAGCACGATTATCTTTGATTGTTGAAAATTTATCTTTACGTAAAACCGCACTAGCAGAAGCTTGCATTAAATTTGAATTGAGTCTGACGAAGCAATATTTCAGAATTAAAAGAATTTTCTATATATTTCGAGTCAGAAAGGAGAGCATTTAATATCCATATCAGATATAATATTTCGTAGCAGTAAAATATATTTACGATCCCAAAGTAATAATTCCTAACATAATATTTTCTGGAATTTTCATTATTGAATGTAGGAGGAAAAGCTCTTAATAATAAAAGGTATTTATTATTGCTTCCCCAATACTTGTTTAGGGAGATACTTTCTCAATTTACCGCAATAAAATCAGGTAGGATCTAGTTTAAAGTCAATTGCTACTTAATAACTACGCTGGGTGATGCGTTACGGAATATCCTTCTGGTTCACATTTTCTGCTACTATAAATTTTTTGTTTCTTTTCATTGCTTAGGTTTGGAAATGTTTGACAGTTTGAATCTGCAGTAAGGTGTAAATGATTGTAAGCTTATACGACAACGTCAGCCTATAGCTTTATTCAGACACTAATGTTGTTACTTGCCTTGACTAACGCAAACAGAACTGTTCGATAAGGAAACACCTTTCGAGTATTTACATGCTACAGAAAGAGGTAAGCAAACATGGAGTGTTCGTTAAATATTACATGTCTCCATTTCCACTACGGAGAATTTTAAGTTATCTGTATAAGTCATACGATGCGTTTACAGTATTGGTACCTACGTTTTCAGGAGGGACCCAGTCCATTTTTGCATAAGCCTACACGTGGAGTTTTACTGGTTAAGAAACAGTATACACCACTTGCTATCTAAACCATGACACAAAGGTAATACATCAGAAAAGCCATCAATTAACTCGTAACATACTGCAATAAGTCATACTGTGACAACTTAATGGCATACCGAGTAAGATAAACATTATGGAGTTGGATAGTCAGCAGCGCTTAAGAAAGAAGTCAGTATTAATATCGTAATAGAAATAAACGAAGTTTACATCCACACAATAAATGTTCTAACGTGAACAAAATGTTTAATTTTAGAATTATACACATTTATGGTGATATTTGATGGAGTTGGTTAAAAATGTTTGTTCTATTACATTTTTTTTGTAGCGGAGAATAAGACAATCCTACAATACGCTTTAAATAGTAACACTGTTGTATGTGTCAGGCGGTAATTCATTTATGTTAAATTTGTTTTTGACACATTTCTTAAAACAATACCAGTACTTGCGAACAGTCGCTATAGATACAACTTTAAGGACATAAGAATCCCTGATGTCAACCAAAACCGCCTTCCATTAATCTTCTATCGTGTAAGGCTCCTTTCGCAGCATTATATTTCTCCCCAGGTCTGCATTTTTATTTCATAGCTCTTCAGACTCATGTTAGTTAAGAGTGTCTCCAAAGTCATGTGAGGCGGATGCAGCAATTGAGCAGAGTACACCTCATTGTCGTGCCATACAGCCAGGGCTCCGTCGACTTGTCACTAAACTGTAACCTTACTGCCTCCTGGTACGTTATTATAGAGCAAAGAGAGGCTCACTCCTGATAATGTCTTCCGTTGTCCTGTGCACTCGAAGAGAATTCATTCACTTGGTTTGTCGGTGTTTACAATTTCAGCACTCCCCGGTTGGCTTGGGGGTAAATCAGTAATGCTGCACCCTACTCTAACTTTTAAACATGCCAGTGTGATGGTGAATGACCGAGATGTCGACGGTTCGAATCCCAAAATTAGGTGCACATGAAACAGCAATCTGTCTACTCCCCACCCCGTCCCAGAAAATTTCTTTCGGGAATGTCGTAGATATTTCAAACCACATCGCTGCTGCAGATAGGACGCGATATTCGAATCCGTGGGAACATGTTGGTAAGTTGTTATGAGGTGCAGAATAAAATGGAAGTTGTTATTTCAGTGTATCATTAAACATTAATGCCTGTCAGCTAATCTCAGACTTTAACTGCGAGTTTGTGCAAGTTAATGGGCCACAGTTAGCTGTAACGATCTTGGATTAAACAAAAGTTGGCGGCTGGACTTCCGTCGGACGGTGAGATTAACACATATGGACAAGAACCTTCCCCAGGGCAACAAAAGAATATCGCAATGTAGTCGACGCGCACTGAGGAAGGCGGAATCGACATTGAACGTCACTTCCACGGAACTTGCAGTTTGATAAGGGTATGATTGCTGAAGAGCGTATATGCTGATGACCGATAAAGTACCATCACATATTCCAGTGTCAGACATTTGAATCATCGTAGTACAGATTATTGAATTTAAACGGTAAGTTGTAGTTAATATTGCTGCGATGTGAATAAGCCTACATTTAGAACGAAGAACATGCGATATGTAGCTACTTGCAGGGACTTATGTTATCACACAACCCTAGAATTTAGTCTTTCATTTGGTTATATGCAGCGATACGTGACACCTTTTACTAGTGGCAGTCTGTTGTAGCTCGCTGGAGCAACAAAGCCTTCCAAGTGATTGAAAGAAAGAAACGGTCATTTCTATTTCCAAGATGGGACGTCAGACACATGCACACTTATTGTAGGCCTCCATTGCTGGCGCCAGATGGTTGCAGAATTGTGAAACGTGCTTTATCTCGTGTGTTTGGAGGATGGAAATACGCGTCCATAATTTTCGACAAGGATTCCGCCAAAGGATTTGTGAGACTCAGCTCGCTTTGTTCGTCCATGACATCCTGATGGTTGAAGACTGCTCGCCCAAATGTTGCCGTTCTCCTTGACTTTAAGTTCTGTAGTTAGTGAACATGGTAACAGCTTACGGAATATCGTATAATTCAGTTCGTCTTCGGAGAAAAAAAAATCAGATGTAACGTACTGTCGGCATGGTTTTATTGTTCGAAGAAATTTCACAATACCAGGAAACTATAGCCAAATGGAGAAAGAGAGAGCAGGGATAATGTCAATTGGTCAATGGATTGACTGTAGACCGGAACGAGCGAGAATGTAACAACAGATACTCTTGATCAGGTAGTGTAAGGGCAATTGGTGTGCACCACGTAATCTTTAATCAGACAAGAGAAAACGCAGATTTTTGAGGACAGATGAACAAGTAAAGCGTCTAGAACGTGATTATTATGTTGCAAAGCAAAAAGGTGTTCGAACGTATAATAGGAATATTTTTAAGCTTGGTGTGCAAAATGGTCACATTTACAAACCTGTTACTCTCTTCATCTACATGTACATACATACTCCACAAGCCACCTCCGGTGCATGGCAGAGGGTACCCTATACTACTGTCAGTCAAACCTTTTCCTGTTCCATTCGCAAAAGGGGAAAGGAGAAAAGGGCTATGTATATCCTTTCATACGAGCCCTAATTTCTCTTATCTTGTGTTCATGGTTCTTCCGCGAAACGTACGTTGGCTACAGCAGTATCGCTGTGGAGCCTACCAAAAATATCGATTTTTTAACATAAATTCCCATTCTCTAAACATTCTCAGTACTGTTTCGTGAAAAGAATGTCTTCTTCCCTCCATGGATTCCCATTCGAGTTCACGGAGAGTTTCCGCAGTACTCTTTATTGCACAGCCTATCGCTCACAAATGCAATAGCACACCTTTGAACTGCTTCGACGTCTTTATTTAATCCGTCCTTCTGGGGATTCCTAACTCTCGAGCAATGCTCAAGGGTCGCACAAGTGTCATGTACTCTGTCTACTTTATAGATGAGCTACAGTTTCCTAGAAGTCTCCCAATTAACAGAAGTCGAACATCCGTCTTATCAACAATCAAACTTACGTGCTCGTTCCATTTCAAGACACTTCGTGATGATACGCGGAGATATTTAACTGACATGACCATCAAGCACCATACAACTATTATTATCCTCCAGTATTATAGGACTGTTTTTCTACTTCATCATCATCATCATCATTTAAGGCTGATTATGCCTTTCAGCGTTCAGTCTGGAGCATAGTCCCCATTATAAAATTCCTCCATGATCCCCTATTCAGTGCTAACATTGGTGTCTCTTCTGATGTTACGCCTATTACTTCAAAATCATTCTTAACCGAATCCAGGTACCTTCTCCTTGGTCTGCCCCGACTCCTCCTACCCTCTACTGCTGAACCCATGAGTCTCTTGGGTAACCTTCCTTCTCCCATGCGTGTAACATGACCTCACCATCTAAGCCTGTTCGCCCTGACTGCTACATCTATAGAGCTCATTTCCAGTTTTTCTTTGATTTCCTCATTGTGCACACCCTCCTGCCATTGTTCCCATCTACTAGTACCTGCAATCATCCTAGCTACTTTCATATCCGTAACCTCAACCTTATTGATAAGGTAACCTGAATCCACCCAGCTTTTGCTCCCATACAACAAAGTTGGTCGGAAGATTGAACGGTGCACAGATAACTTAGTCTTGGTACTGACTTCCTTCTTGCAGAAGAGAGTAGATCGTAGCTGAGCGCTCACTGCATTAGCTTTGCTACACCTCGCTTCCAGTTCTTTCACTGTGTTGCCATCCTGTGAGAATATGCATCCTAAGTACTTGAAACCGTCCACCTGTTCTAACTTTGTTCCTCCTATTTGGCACTCAATCCGTTTATATCTCTTTCCCACTGACATTACTTTCGTTTTGGAGATGCTAATCTTCATACCATAGTCCTTACATTTTTGATCTAGCTCTGAAATATTACTTTGCAAACTTTCAATAGAATCTGCCATTACAACTAAGTCATCCGCATATGCGAGACCGCTTATTTTGTGTTCACCCATCTTAATATCACCCAGCCAGTCTAATGTTTTCAACATATTATCCATAAATAATATGAACAACAGTGGAGACAGGTTGCAGCCTTGTCTTACCCCTGAAACTACTCTGAACCATGGACTCAATTTACCGTCAACTCTAACTGCTGCCTGACTATCTTATGTAAAGACCTTTAATTGCTTGCAAAAGTCTGCCTCCTATTCCATAATCACGTAGAACAGACAATAATTTCCTCCTAGGAAGCCGGTCATATGCCTTTTCTAGATCTATAAAACGTAGATGCTATTCTCTGTACCACTCGTAACACTTCTCCATTATTTGCCGTAAGCTAAAGATCTGGTCCTGACAACCTCTAAGAGGCCTAAAACCACACTGATTTTCATCCAGTTTGTCCTCAACTAACACTCTCACTTTCCTTTCAACAATACCTGAGAAGATTTTACCCACAACGCTGATCAAAGAGATACCTCTGTAGTTGTTACAATCTTTTCTGTTTCGATGTTTAAAGATTGGTGTGATTACTGCTTTCGTCCAGTCTGATGGAACCTGTCCCGACTCCCACGCCATTTCAATTATCCTGTGTAGCCATTTAAGAACTGACATTCCACTGTATTTGATGAGTTCCGACTTAATTTCATCCACCCCAGCCGCTTTATTGCACTGCAATCTATTGACCATTTTCTCCACTTCCTCAAATGTGAGCCTATTTCCATCATCATTCCTGTCCCATTCTACCTCGAAATCTGAAACATTCCTGGTCGCATTTTCACCTACATTGAGCAACTCTTCAAAATATTCCCTCCATCTGCCCAAGGCATCCACAGGATTCACCAGCAGTTTTCCTGACCTGTCCAAAATACTTGTCATTTCCTTCTTACCTCCCTTTCGAAGACTGCTAATTACACTCCAGAATGGTTTTCCAGCAGCTTGACCCAAGGTCTCCAACCTGTTTCCAAAGTCTTCCCAAGCTTTCTTCTTGGATGCTGCAATTATCTGTTTGGCTTTGTTTCTTTCTTCAACATAATTTTCTCTGTCTACCTGAGTTCTAGTATGCAGCCATTTTTGATATGCCTTCTTTTTCCTTTTACAGGCTGCCTTGACTGTGTCATTCCACCAACCTGTCTGCTTCATTCTACCTTTACACACTACTGTTCCAAGACATTCTTTGACCACTTCTAGTACTATGTCCCTGTACCTTGTCCATTCCTTTTCCAGTGACTGCAATTGACTACATTCAACTAACTGGTACCTTTCTGAGATCGCTCTTATGTACTTGTGCCTGATTTCCTTATCCTGAAGTTTCTCCACTCTTATCCTCCTACACATGGACCTGACCTCCTGCACTTTCGGCCTCACAATACCAATTTCACTGCAGATTAAATAGTGATCAATGTCATCAAAGAATCCCCTGAATACACGTGTGTCCCTCACAGCCTTCCTGAATTCCTGATCTGTTATTATATAGTCAATGACAGATCTGGTTCCCCTGCCTTCCCAAGTATACCGGTGGATGTTCTCATGTTTAAAAAAGGAGTTTGTGATTACTAAGCCCATACTGGCACAGAAATCCAAGAGTTGTTTCCCGTTCCTATTGGCCTCCATATCCTCTCCAAATTTACCCATAACCTTGTCATACCCTTCTGTTCGATTTCCAATCCTGGCATTAAAATCACCCATGAGCAGAACACTGTCCTTGTCCTTTACTCTAACAACTACATCACTGAGTGCGTCATAAAAACTATCCATCTTATCTTGAACTGTCCCTTCATAATGCGAATATACTGACCCAATCCTAATTTTCTTACTAGACACTGTCAAATCTATCCACATCAGTCGTTCGTTTACATACCTTATTGCAACTACGCCGGGTTCCATTTCTTTCCTGATGAAAAGCCCTACCCCCTATTGTGCTATTCCTGCTTTGACTCCTGACAGGTAGACCTTGTATTCTCCCACTTCCTCTTCTTTCTCACCCCTTACCCGAATGTCACTAACAGCTAAAACGTCCAACCCCATCTTATTTGCAGCCTCTGCCAGCTCTACCTTCTTCCTAGAGTAGCCCCCATTGATATTAATAGCTCCCCATCTCGTTACCATTCGTTTGCCGAGTCGTATCTTAGGAGTCCCTGGTTTGTCAATTAGAGGTGGGACTCCGTCACCTCCAAAGGTCCGAGGCATTTTGCTCTGATTGTTGCCAGCATCATATTTATAGTACCAGGGAAGCAGGTTGCTAGCCTTACTTGCCCCGGGTCCCATTGAGTTTTACCCCTAACGGTTGAGGGACTAACCGGTGGATTTGGTAGTCTTTGCCGTCTGAGCACAAAGGTGGCCACGACTCGGAATATGTCCGAGATGCCCAGCCTTATTCCAAAGTAACTGGTATCCCGACTGTCAGGACCACTTACTTGGCCACTCATACGTTGCCCGTGTTTCATGAACTAGGACATGATACCAGGAACCCACACTTGCCTTCATTAATTTTTTCTCACATTTAGAGCGAACTGACAGTCATTACATCAAGTAAAGCTTCTCTCCAAGCCATCCTGCATCGTCCTTCAGTCATTCAAAGACGGCATATGCTCGTGCGTCATCAGCAAATAGTCGCAGATTGTGCTCACGATATCCATCAAGTCGTTCTTATGTGCCAGCGGAAAAAGAAAAGGCGAATATGATCCCGTTTAAAAGACTCTGACTGCCTCGTTCTACCTCCGGCAGCATCTTTAAAAATTTTCTCCAAAGTTTTGGCACGTCAACATATTCGCTCTCTTATTAACATTCAACTTGTACCTCTCTGCGACAAGCTCCCCTAATTGTAAATTGCTCATTTGCTCATACCCACTATCCATCACCGTGAGTCGATCATACCCCTCCACTCCCAGATGCCTGTTCTTACTCAATCATTCAGCCCAACTCACAGTCGCTATCCCTTTGCGTCTGTCCCAGTCTCCTGTCTCACAGCAACAATCTCTTTCATTCTGTCCTGCCACCATTGTGTTCTCTTACTGTCACTGTTCCCGCCTTCCTCACTGTTACTGCTACTATCTCATTCATTTCTTCCCACTGCTGCCGTCTTTTCTCACTGTCATTATGTCTCTCTTCAACGCTGTCAAAGACTCTGTCTCTCATTAGCACTGGCTCTCACCCTTGTCCAAATTCTCCTTCTCTCTATTGCTCTCCCACCGGCACTGTCTCCTTCACTGTTTCTGTAGCACTGTGGCGCAAAATAGATGTTAGAAAAAATTCAAATGGCTCTGAGCACTATGAGACTTAACTTCTGAGGTCATCAGTCCCCTAGAACTTAGAACTACTTAAAGCTAAGTAACCTAAAGACATCACACATATCCATGCCCGAGGCAGGATTCGAACCTGCGACCGTAGCGGTCGCGCGCTTCCAGATTGTAGCGCCTAGAACCGCTCGGGCACTCCAGCCGGCGGTGTTAGAAAGTTTTTTTGTATTATGACATAATAAGGTCTGATATATTCTTGTTATCATATTTATGCCACAACAGACAATCTGAAATTTAATGCAGATGGTTTTCAAAATGGTTTTATTCGGCAGGAATGAGAGTGTAAAGCTTTGAACTGAATTTCATGATGACTTTCTGAAGAACATCATTTCTGGTTACAGAAGTCTCTCTGGAAATCGCCGTATGGAGATCCTCCTGTTGTAGGAAAATGTTTGAAGACTCTGTCCTTCACATTAAAAAATGGTTCAAATGGCTCTGAGCACTATGGGACTTAACATCTGAGGTCATCAGCCCCTAGAACTTAGAACTACTTAAACCTAACTAACCTAAGGACATCACACACACCCATGACGAGGCAGGATTCGAACCTGCGACCGTAGCGGTCGCGCGGTTTCAGACTGAAGCGCCTAGAACAGCTCGGCCACAACGGCCGGCTCCTTCACATTAGCCCATAAGAAATAATCACATGAGTTGTCGTCGCAACTATGAGGGCGCCATTCCAAATCACTTCCAGCGAGAGCTAAGGTGTCCGGAACGACTATCCGATGTCTGAATCTCGCCTGAAGAACTTGGAAGAGGTCTGCAGATTCTATGCTCAAACTTTATCTTTATCAGTAAAATATAAAACGTATCTTATTGTGCTTATGTGTCCGCCTGCTTAGCTGAGTGGTAAGCATCCAGCGGGCTCAGGTTCGAGTTCTGGCCAGGTTGGAGATTTTTCCGACCGACACGCACGTTGCCCAATGTGGCGTCACCTGAAATGAGACTCGCAACCTGGCGACCGAACTCTCCCGGTTGCGACCTCCCGGCCAACCGTGCCATGGGCTCATTTCGTTTTTGTGCTTATGTACTGTACTCATGGCTTGATATGGTCTATATATAACCTTTGTATGTGCAGTCCTAACCATTCAGCATACTGAAAACTATTGCAAATAATTTTAGTTCCTTCTCTTTGTTTTTTTTTTTTTTAAATTAATTCCATCTTACTAGCAAAGACATATTTTACTAAGCCCATTCGCTCTGACAGCATCTGTATCCTAATATCGTTACGACTGTATCATTTGAAAACTTTTTTTGCGTTACTGATGTGGAGATGGGCCACGCTTTGTACATGATCATCGTGTGCGCTGGCATTAAACAGAGAATGCTGTGGTATAAGGCGTTTTTCAAGGAACTGAACAGCACGCTAATCGTTCACGTCCACAACTGTGTTAATTTCAAAATTCAAAACAAAAACACGGGGTGCGTTCATCGCACAGAACCACACAGCCGTAAGTTTTCACCACATTTCTCGTTTTGAGACCTTTTCATAAATGCTTTAACAGAGGTCATATGAAATAAATTTTTATATACTTTACCAAATAGTGAACAAAATGCTTTCTGTCTGTCCTAGTAGAGCAAACCAAGAACAGGTTGTAATGGTACTTGAATTACGTAACCATTACGGCACCTCATCTCAAACTCTCGATACCAGCAATATTCTATTGTATTTCTGTAAAATAGTTAACATATTTCTGTGACAACATTCAGATTTGATTTCATTAATGTAGAGGTACTTCGATACATCGATATGTATATATTGCAATGATATTATTCTTATGTGTATTCTTTCTTTTGTCACTATGATTTTTGACGTACTTGTAACTCTGATTTTTGGGCTCGTAAGCGGTTATTAGAGAGTCAAGCTTTGGTCGTCATGTTAAAAAGACGCAAATTGTAGTCAGTTTATGAAGTGTGAACTTTAACAGTGAGGAAGATATTTTCAAGTATGTTTTATATTGTGAAGTGATGTTTTGGAACGAGTTACGTGATATTGCAACTTACGTAATAAAAAAGAAGTGTAACTTAAATTCGGAGTGCTGATTACTTTTTTACATCACCATTGTCCTAACTTGCAAAAGTTCAATCTTCAAGAATGGTTTATGAAACACACCTATAAAACATTTGAATATCGCAGAATAACACCTAGCCCTCTTTGCATCCGAGCTTGAAATCATCACTACCTAGATTTTCGACGATTGAGCCATGAGTTCACAACGAGACCAACGTGGGAAACACGAAAAGATGAGTGCCTAGTTTATCCATTATTTCAAGAAATGGCTTTATTATCTGTGCTCCAATGACACCTGCCACATAATATAACTTTGTTGTTGCCCGAAAATGCAATATTTAGCAGCGTGAGCAACACTACAATCATAATTAATTTTTGACCTTTGTTGTGGTAGGGTTGTTAGAAGGTACAAAAAAAAAAAAAAAAGATTCCTAAACCGACCATAGTTTCTCGGAAATAAAGCTTATTGAACCATACTTATGGGTGATGGCTGTTTCAGTTCTAAACCTTTTGGAACAAACTGGTAGTGCGTGTTGTCGCATGCGTACCGATATACAGGAGAAGAGCGGTCGCGTCACGCTTCTCTGGGCTCCTCCTGGAGATAGCTTTTTGTTAATTAAAATGAGACGTTGTAGCAGGCAGGCCAGCAGGTTGGGCTAGGACGGGGCGTGTCTGGTTCTACGCTCTGGGGCCGGTCACGCATCGGCGTGACGGCCGTCCTCCCCCCTCCCCCCCCCCCTCTCGACCACATCCCTTTTCCTGCCGACCGTGAAATGCCCTCCCATTGTCCAGCTGGCCAGGGACCAGCTTGTCCGAGGTCCGTCACGTACGCATCTCACGACCCCCAGTGGAGCAGCAGGTAAGCGAACGGAAAGGGCCACGGGAGAGAGACGGGCTATTCAGGGCGGCGGTTAGCTGCCGCCTGCTCAACGGAAAACGCGTTCGTAAATAAATGGCAACTCATTAATCTCGGAAACGTTCGTGAGAACTCTCTGATCGCTATAATCTTAACACGTCTCTGGTTGGCCAGCACCCGTGGTCACTAACGCTTTTACATGGGGACCCTCCTCACATAGATAACCGGTTGGAAAACCGGTGCGGTAGAAGTTTTTGTTCTGAAAATGTATACAGGACATCTATAGTTTCTTACATTACTTATTTCTAAATTATAACCTGGCTTGAGTTACAGCTGAGGGGGTCAGAAGCGAAGGGGTACAAGTGGCATTTCCTAGGAGAATGATGTGAGTGAGTCTACAGCAGAGGTAGTAAACCTTTCTTACCTACCAGCCACCTATGCAGCACCGCTAATAATAAAACTTTGTAACCGTCCACCAGTTTCACAGAAACGGTGATTTATAAAGTAGGGACATAACTGTACTTTGTAAAATTTATAAGGCTGTCTTACAGCAACTTAAAGCATATAATAATAATTACTTACTTATTCTACTTATTGTATCACTGACTTCAATATGCAGTAGGATTTTGGAGCATACACTGTATTCCAACATTATGAATCACCTTCAAGAACATTACTTATTGATACATAACCAACACGGATTCAGAAAATATCGTTCTTGTGCAACACAGCTAGCTCTTTATTCCCACGAAGTAATGAGTGCTGTCGACAAGGGATCTCATATCGATTCCATATTCCTAGATTTCCAGAAGGCTTTTGATACCGTTCCGCACAAGCGACTATTAATCAAATTGCGTGCATGTGGAGTATAGTCTCAGTTCTGTGACTGGATTCGTGATTTCCTCTCAGAGAGGTCACAGTTCGTAGTGATAGACGGTAAATCATCGAGTAGAACGGAAGTGATATCTGGCGTTCCGCAAGGTAGTGTCATAGGCCCTCTGCTGTTCCTGATTTACATAAATGACTAGGTGACAATTTGAGCAGCCCCCTTAGATTGTTTGTAGATGACGCTGTAATTTACCGTATAGTAAAATCATCAGACGATCAATTCCAATTACAAAATGATCTAGAGACAATTTCTGTATGGTGCGAAAAGTGGCAATTGGTACTAAACAAAGAAAAGTGCGAGGTCATCCACACGGGTACTAAAGGAAATCCGATAATTTTTGGGCATACGATAAATTGCACAAATCTAAGGGCTGTCAATTCGACTAAATACTTAGGAATTACAATTACGAAGAACCTAAATTGGAAAGACCACGCCGGCCGCTGGTGGCCGAGCGGTTCTGGCGCTACAGTCTGGAACCGCGCGACCGCCACGGTCGCAGGTTCGAATCCTGCCTCGGGCATGGGTGTGTGTGTTGTCCTTAGGTTAGTTAGGTTTAAGTAGTTCTAAGTTCTAGGGGACTTATGACCTCAGCAGTTGAGTCCCATAGTGCTCAGAGCCATTTGAACCATTTTTTTTTTGGAAAGACCACATAGATAATATTGTGGGGAACGCAAAACAAAGACTGTGCTTTGTTGGCAAAACACTTAGAAGATGCAGAAAACCCACTAAAGAGACAGGCAGCCTACATTACACTTGTCCGTCCTCTGCTGGAATATTGCTGTGCGGTATGGGATCCTTACCAGGTAGGATTGACGGACGACATCGAAAAATTGCAAAGAAGGGCAGCTCATTTCGTGTTATCACGCAATAGGGGGGAGCGTGTCACTGATACGATACCTGAGTTGGGGTGGCAGTCACTGAAACAAAGGGGGTTTCTTTGTGGTGAGATCTATTTACGAAATTTCAATCACCAACTTTCTCTTCGGATTGCGAAAATATTTTGTTGACACCCACCTACGTAGGAAGAAACGATCTTCGTAATAAAATAAGAGAAATCAGAGTTAGAACGGAAATATTTAGGTGTTCCTTTTTTCCCACGCGCCATTGGAGAGTGGAATGGTAGAGAAGTAGTATGAAAATGGTTCAAAAATGGCTCTTAGCACTATGGGACTTAACTTCTGAGGTCATGAGTCCCCTAGAACTCAGAACTACTTAAACATAACTAACCTAAGGAGATCACACACATCCATGCCTGAGGCAGGATTCGAACCTGCGACCGTAGCGGTCACGCGGTTCAAGACTGAAGCGCCTAGAACCACTCGCCACACCGTCCGGCTGAAAATGGTTCGATGAACCTTCTGCCAGGCACTCAAGTGTGAATTGCAGAGTAGCCATGTACATGTAGATGTAGATGGTCAAAATTTTTAGAAAACCTAATGTAAATGTGTGTTAAAACTCCTACCGCACAACTCAAAAGATGGAAAGCCCACTAGTGGGCGATGGGGACTAGGTTCACTACCACTGATTTAGAGTATGTAAAACTGTTGAGACAAAGGGACACAATTGAATTTCCACTCTGTGCTGCTCCCTAGTAATCGAAAGGAAAACTAGTTACAAGTTGTCAAGAAACGTTTATTCCATTTAGCGTTATGCTGGTTTTTTATATTGTGTATTATCTAAGTAACTTTTCATGATTAATGAGAAGAGCGAAGTGACTTATGTGGTCTGAAATATTTTCAGTAATGGGATAATGCAGTAAACAGTATTTCTTTTTATTTATTTTTTACTATAGTAAGCCACAAAAGGCATGCTGTTCATGCAGCGTTACATAAATGTTTTGCTAAAGCTCTAAGTAGTAATTTTATGATACCTGAATTCATAACAAGCAATAATGAAGCATTGTAGAGAACATATAAATCACGTTCTTCTTATTTTACAATATTCTGGAAGCAAATTATGAGTTGTGAAATAAAACGCTACGGTCACAGGTTCGAATCCTGCCTCGGGAGCCGGCCGGAGTGGCCGTGCGGTTCTGGGCGCTACAGTCTGGAACCGAGCGACCGCTACGGTCGCGGGTTCGAATCCTGCCTCGGGCATGGATGTGTGTGATGTCCTTAGGTTAGTTAGGTTTAATTAGTTCTAAGTTCTAGGCGACTGATGACCTCCGAAGTTAAGTCGCATAGTGCTCAGAGCCATTTGAACCAACCTGCCTCGGGCATGGATGTGTGTCGTGTCCTTAAGTTGGTTAGGTTTAAGTAGTTCTAAGTTCTAGGGGACTGATGACCTCAGAAGATAAGTCCCATAGTGCTCAGAGCCATTTGAACCATTTTTTGAAATAAAACTGATCATTTATGTAAACCTGTTATCCCCGTATGCAAACAGAAAATGCTACAAAGAATTTTTATCTCTAATACACACAAAAGGCTGAAACTCCAGTTTGCAATCTCAAGACAGTTCTAAAACCTTGTGAACTTTATAACTTCAGTTTCCTCAAAACTACAAGACATGTACTTACACCCCTTCGCTTCTGACTCCTTTAGTCAATAGCTCATGTAGAACTCGTAAATGGGTAACTGTATACAGCGGTGTACGTCGTTGGAAATGGTGACCCGTAAACAGCTTCCTTGAAATTTACACCAAGAAAACCTCGAAGAAGAGTCCACTAATTCCCCTATACGAGCTCCGCAACGCCCAGGTAAATGGAAGTGCTGAGGTCTCGTACATGGGTCACTGATGAACATGACCCTAAATGTTCGAAAAAGAATCGTAATGCTATTTTTTTCTGCCGTAAGTGATGATAATTTATTTCAGGTTCAGCCGGGCGCGATTTAGAATTTTTCTTCGCAACCAGGTCTTCAAAAACAGCAAGGTAAAACGTAAAAACAAAATTAAAAACAAAGAATATAAAAATCCTATCTCTTTACATAAATAATAAGCATAAAATACAGTACAGGCTTATGTATCAGCATATGGGCATGTGATACACGTAAGTTGCGTTGTCGTTACCACTTAAAAAGTCTAAGATTATGCATGTATCTTTGATGACACTAAGTGAACATAGCTTCCCCGCGAACTACAAATAAAAAATGACAGTCGTTAAATAAACGCATAGAAACCGGAATACCGACATGCAATACAAAACCACTACGAACTTAGCACTAAACTAATACATCCTTCGGAGAAGTCTTACGAAAAGTAAAAATACGTGAACAGTGTTAACGCTTGGCGCGGTGATTGAAGGCTGACCTCAACATAAGTGAACACAATGTCGATGAGGTAAACGTGTCATCAATCCAGATGCTGGTTTGAAGCTCTCCTATTGGAGGTGGCGTGGAGTTGTCTTCCTCTGACTCTGTACTGAGTGCCCGGCCGCTTCTAAACCAGTAATATGGCGACTACAGTTTAACAGGGTATAAGAACTGCTTTTTTACAATTACAAGTACTGGCAAAGGTGAAAGACGTCGTAACATGAGCCACCGATACACACAGCAGGCCGGGGTGGCCGAGCGGTTCTAGGCGCTACAGTCAGGACCCGCGCGACCGCTACGGTCGCAGGTTCGAATCCTGCTTCGGGCATGGATGTGTGTGATGTCCTTAGATTAGTTAGGTTTAAGTAGTTCTAAATTCTAGGGGACTGATGACCTCAGAGGTATAGTTCCATAGTGCTCAGAGCCATTTGAACAATTTTGAGCCGATACACACAGCATAAAACACGTAAATAGAATTGGCGACCAAATGCTGTTGTATTATAAATATGATTAGCGATCAGTCGCTGAAATCAATTACAATTGCCATGTGCTAGGAGAACATGGCTGGATTGATGTAAGTCAAGCACTGAGACTGGCAGACTTTTCAGAAGGAATATTAGAAAGCCGGTCGCTTGATGATAGCTTGACTGTCATTGTTAATGTTGTGTTATCGAAAGAGATTTCTTTTAGAAAACAAAGAGAGAGTGCATCGCCTAAGCACTGGCTTATCATCAATGCGATGGCATCGCTAAAAATGCCAGACACATTCCAGCGGGAGTCGTTGTAAGAAAGACATTGTGGATGTTCAAATGTGTGTGAAATCTTATGGGACTTAACTGCTAAGGTCGTCAGTCCCTAAGCTTACACGCTACTTAACCTAAATTATCCTAAGGACAAACACACACACCCATACCCGAGGGAGGACTCGAACCTCCGCCGGGACATTGTGGAACTCGGTGAGTGTTACAAGTATAGTTACGTACAGTACACATATTACCATTTTCACCTTATATCCCGCGTAAGACCACAAGCGCATAGAGAAATTCAGGAAATTGGAGAGGGACGCCGATAATTGTTCTTTCCAAGTCGTCCGCGAAGCGAATACGCCGGTGGGGATGGGGCGTTATGCAGGGTGAGCGTAAATGTTTTGCCTGGTTACAAAAATTTAATTCTAAGGAACTCTACTAGATACAGCTGTGCTGTATGTTGCATATGGTAGCTCAACTCAGAGTTCTTCATGGATACACTTTCATATTTGCTCAGTTTGTTGCCGTAGTACGTCTAGGCGACACTTAATTTCTCTCCGTGTCTTTACAAGTATCTGTCCCCTCACCACCTCTATATCATGGGGTATTTGAGTTTAAGAGTTTGCTCGTCAGAGTTTAGAGTTTCCTCATCAGAAAATGGTGAACTGAACACATTACCCTTAACGTAACCCCATAGCATAGCTATATCTACAGGGGGCGTTTAGTAAGTAATGCAACACGTCATTCAGCCAATTTCTGTTAGAAAATGCGGAATTTGCTGTGGGACATCGTGCAATAATGGAATATTCCCGCGTCACCCGTTGTTTCATGAAGCTCCAGTAGGTGGCGGCACTATACGTTGCCTTCGGAATAGCCTTTGTAACAGAGGTTCTTTCCAGCTATTGTGTTCTTTTGGAAGAGAACCAGGGCATCGAAGATATTCCTAGGCGCTTTCGGAATGACCACGGAGAACTAGCAATGAAAAAAAAAGCATGGCGAGTCGTTGGGCGGGGCGTCTGTTATCACCGCAAAAAGTTTGCGCAAATATGTCCGATTTCTCACGTGCCAGCCGGCGGCACATAGCTGTGACACCTGCAGTACTGGATCGCGCGGATACTCTCATTCGAGGTGATCGACGGATCACAATCTGACACCGCGCTGCACAACTGTTCATGTCTGTTGGTAGTGCTGTGACACTCGTGCTGCTGTTGGGGTACTCAAATGTGTGTGCCCACTGCACTGCACACCTCCCGACTTCCATTTGTGTGGCCCAATGAAAGATGCACTCAGCGGGAAGCTGTACGTAAATTAGGGGGAGGTTACTGATGCAACAAGACATTCGCTCCAATTTCGACCAATAGAGTGATCCGGGCATACAGGCCCTCGCAAGGTGATGTAAAACCTTCGCAATGGACGGAGATAATGTTAAAAAATAGGGTTTGGTAACCTAAAGTGTGGGGAAAACATGGTGTATTGGAACTTGCTTTCAGAAAAAATGCTTTGTATTATATGTAGAACATCCCTCGTCGCAGAGTCCGTTACAAATAAATTTTTCTAATCGGGAAAAGACATTATACCCAGTTTTTTTTTTTTTGTATACTGTATAAGCGACCAGAGATTCAAGATTTTCGTTACAGTTTATTGATTTCGAACGGCGAATTCTACCATTATACGGTATACAAAGTCGTCAGAGACAAACTTGATCATTCCTCTACCCTAGTATCGGCACTACTCGGTCATTAACAAGTTTCTGACCATCGTTTCGTTCTATAGCTTGTCGGTTTAACAGGTGTACAATATTTTGTGATGACAAATACAATCAGGGAACAATTGACTTTTGAGATTCTCTAATTTTTTTTTTTTGGAAATTTGTGGTAAGTTCCTATGGAACCAAACTGCTGACGTCATCGGTCCCTTGGCTTTCACACTGCTTAATCTAACTTAAACTAACTTACGCTAAGGGCAACACAATCCCTTCCCCGAGGGAGGACTCGAACCTCCGACGTGGAGGGGGAGTGGCGCGCGTAGCGTGGCAAGGCGCCTTCAGACAGCGCGGCCAACACGGGCGGCGAGAGATTCTCGTGTATTTTGTTTAGTGGACAGGGTTCATGCATATGGTGAAAGAAGGATGCCACTATCCGTAACAGATGGCTGTCGTTCTCAGAGCATCCATCAGTCAGTATGTTGCTGCTTGCTTAGATGAATTGCTTTTCTTAAGCTGTAGCTCGTCTAAGAGTTGCCCCTCTAAACAATACACATTTTGGTTATCCTTAGAGCCCAGCATTGCAATGTTTTAAATCGAGGAATGAATCCATTTCCGTTTTGTCGGTCTTATACACTCCTGGAAATGGAAAAAAGAACACATTGACACCGGTGTGTCAGACCCACCATACTTGCTCCGGACACTGCGAGAGGGCTGTACAAGCAATGATCACACGCACGGCACAGCGGACACACCAGGAACCGCGGTGTTGGCCGTCGAATGGCGCTAGCTGCGCAGCATTTGTGCACCGCCGCCGTCAGTGTCAGCCAGTTTGCCGTGGCATACGGAGCTCCATCGCAGTCTTTAACACTGATAGCATGCCGCGACAGCGTGGACGTGAACCGTATGTGCAGTTGACGGACTTTGAGCGAGGGCGTATAGTGGGCATGCGGGAGGCCGGGTGGACGTACCGCCGAATTGCTCAACACGTGGAGCGTGAGGTCTCCACAGTACATCGATGTTGTCGCCAGTGGTCGGCGGAAGGTGCACGTGCCCGTCGACCTGGGACCGTACCACAGCGACGCACGGATGCACGCCAAGACCGTAGGATCCTACGCAGTGCCGTAGGGGACCGCACCGCCACTTCCCAGCAAATTAGGGACACTGTTGCTCCTGGGGTATCGGCGAGGACCATTCGCAACCGTCTCCATGAAGCTGGGCTACGGTCCCGCACACCGTTAGGCCGTCTTCCGCTCACGCCCCAACATCGTGCAGCCCGCCTCCAGTGGTGTCGCGACAGGCGTGAATGGAGGGACGAATGGAGACGTGTCGTCTTCAGCGATGAGAGTCGCTTCTGCCTTGGTGCCAATGATGGTCGTATTCGTGTTTGGCGCCGTGCAGGTGAGCGCCACAATCAGGACTGCATACGACCGAGGCACACTGGGCCAACACCCGGCATCATGGTGTGGGGAGCGATCTCCTACACTGGCCGTACACCACTGGTGATCGTCGAGGGGACACTGAATAGTGCACGGACATCCAAACCGTCATCGAACCCATCGTTCTACCATTCCTAGACCGGCAAGGGAACTTGCTGTTCCAACAGGACAATGCACGTCCGCATGTATCCCGTGCCACCCAACGTGCTCTAGAAGGTGTAAGTCAACTACCCTGGCCAGCAAGATCTCCGGATCTGTCCCCCATTGAGCATGTTTGGGACTGGATGAAGCGTCGTCTCACGCGGTCTGCACGTCCAGCACGAACGCTGGTCCAACTGAGGCGCCAGGTGGAAATGGCATGGCAAGCCGTTCCACAGGACTACATCCAGCATCTCTACGATCGTCTCCATGGGAGAATAGCAGCCTGCATTGCTGCGAAAGGTGGATATACACTGTACTAGTGCCGACATTGTGCATGCTCTGTTGCCTGTGTCTATGTGCCTGTGGTTCTGTCAGTGTGATCATGTGATGTATCTGACCCCAGGAATGTGTCAATAAAGTTTCCCCTTCCTGGGACAATGAATTCACGGTGTTCTTATTTCAGTTTCCAGGAGTGTAGATTAATACAGCTTTCCTTGAGGTTTTCGTGCATGCTTTGAAATAAGAGTTACGTTATCTCCATTCCCCGTACCTCCATCAGTCAGAGTGATGTTGCCGAAGCTAGCGCGTTACTGGACTTTTTCAGCTGCACGTCAAAAGATTTGCCAGTATGAGGACCCTCAAATGTTGTTCACCCCTGGATTCTGTACAACATTTTCATGCAAACAGTGGGTTTCTCAGCAGTCTCACTATTTCTAACCTAAAGCTAAGCTGATTCCAAAGGCTTATTTGAACGCCGTCATGTTACACTAAGCATGATCATTTAGGAATTGGCATGTCATTGCCTACGTACGATCACTGAACTGACTTACACGGCTAATACTCCAAGCTTCCAGATTTATATTCTAACGTATACGAACCAAGCCATTAACATCCACGTAAATGGAAGAGGAAATACTACACCAAGTCTGTTGCTGGTTGGAGAGTCCATTGTAATGAAAGAGGAATTACTACTTCAAGTCTATTCGAAGGTCCTGGGAATATGTATATAACTCTATTTATAACTTTTTTCCGTTTGGATGGATGAGAGATTTTCACCCCTAAGCGTAAATCACTCCACACCATCTTAAAAGAAGAAACTGACTTAGGAAACAAGCCTTTTTTCGGAATGTTGAAAAATCTTTAACTTTGAAAAACTAAGAAGGTACTTTGAAGCTAAATACCCAAGACTAACACACACAAAAACACGCTCACACAAACATATTATCCCCTGACACACACACACACACACACACACACACGCACACACACGCACGCCAGCCCCCCAACCCCAGTATCGCCCTACCAACAGCCCACGTAACATAATAATTAAAAGAAGCCAACAACATGCTAAACTCTGATACCTAGTTTATAATTAACATATGTGAAGTAAGAATAAACTTGTTACATGCAATTTCAGTGGCAAAAATTGTAGAAGAAGCGTCATCTTGAACTCTAGTTTTATGGATTTAGTAAATAGCCCATATTAACGTTGCAATAATGAATACATGTTACTTTTGTAGTAAAGAATGTAAACTAAATCGACATTTACATATTTATTGTAATCAGTGCGCAGCGTCTGTAAATGAAAGTTTTCACCAAAGAGAATCTCTACCTCCAACGCAAAACTGTATTTTTTTTCTCCTTACATCCTGTAAAGCACGCGGGGGTTGTTGCTTGAGGCAAAGTTTGTACAGTGCTGTGGAATTAACATAAGTGAGAAACATAAATTATATTTTCAAGAGCTATATTTGCACCTGGATTAACTGTAGCTATTGACTTCAAGTCAGCTAATATTGTAAACAATTCCTAATAGTTTGCCACATTCACCACATTCAATACTGACTTGTTTCTTTTATAATTTGATACCTCGCCACATACAGTGCTCATTTGTTTCGTTTTCAGTATCTTGCCATAGATATACAACGACCCCATACAGTACGACAAAGAATCATTAAAATTGTTTACCTTATGATCATAAGACGCTTGCCGACTTGAAACCGGTCGTGATATAACAAAAATTGAACCATCACAAAAGGCGAATGCTTGCAGTTATTTCAGAAAATATTCTTTCTGATTGTATTAAGTAAAGTCACTGACCTTCCATCAAGATGTCAAACATGGTCCTATTTTGTCTGGGGTGAATAGCACAGAAAAAGGAAACCCTTAAAAGAAGATGCACTCTAGCAGAGAAATCACGAGTGCTTGTCTAAGCTAAGACAGCATTTTGCTCAGGCTGCTGACAAAACTTACAATTGTAATAACAGTAAAGTAAGCCAACCACCTTGCCTCGTTGGATACACCGTTTCTCGTCAGATCACTGACGTTAAGCGAGGTAGGGCGCCACCAGTACTTGGATGGGTAACCGCTGGGCATGCCACGTGCTGGTGGCAGCTTTCCCTTTGGCTTTACGGCAAAGGAAATGAGGATGGTGGAGATGCAACTCCTGATCACCAGTTTTTGGATCAATGTTTCGGATTAAATTCCAAACCTCTCCGCAAGGTCTGACTAAATGTGAATATGTGGCGTTGTTGATGGAGATAGCCTCTGCATTGGCTCTAGTTTCTTGAATACTCTTTTCGTGGTCATTACGTGAGATGTATGTGCAAGGAAGTAATATGTTGTCTGAATCTTCCTGGGATACGCTCTTTCGAAATTTCAATTATGAACCTCTCTGTGATGCCCATCTCCTCTCTTGTAACGACTGCCAGTGGACTTTGTTGAGCGTGTTGGTACGCTCTCGCACCGACTAAACGATCTCGTGACGAAACGCACTGCTCTTCATTCGATCTTCTCTACTTCTTCTCTCAGTCTTACTTGGTAAGGATTCCAAATTGCTGAGAAATACTCAAGAATCGGTCGAACAAACGCCTTACAAGCCACTTCCTTCGTGGATGAGTTACATTTCCCTAAGATTTTTCCGATGAATCTCAGTCTGGCATCTGCTCTTCCTACTGTTTGTTTTATGTTATCTTTCCAATTAAAATTGCTCTGGATAGTTATTCCTAGATATTTTTATTGTAGATACTGTTTTCAGCAGGTTTTCATCATCATTGTAACTGTACAGTAGTGACTTTTTTTTCTTCTGCATGCACAATATGTTACATTTATTTACGTTTAAGATCAAGTGCCAGAGCCCATACCGTTCACAAATCCTCGGCTGGGGCATTCTGAAAACCGATACCGTCTCGTAGTAGACAACCGCATCATCTGCGAACAGTCTTAAAGAGCATGCGACTCTTTTTAGTATATCATTAATATAAAATGTGCAAGCTAACATCCCAAAGATGTTCGGGCTGACATGCGGTTCCTCTTCGTCGAAATGTCTTGGCTCAAACTCGCCTAGGGGTTGAACCGCAAGTGTCGCATTACACGCCCTAAAGTAGACACTTGTCACCCATGGTTAAATTGTCTGGCTGATACCAATTTTGCGAAATTATATGAAACAACGTTAATGTAACATATAATAACAGTACTAATAATGTCGGGAACTAAATTAACGACCCATAAATGATGTAGGCCACACAGTTGCTATTCGGTTAGAATAATGTTTTTTTCCAGAAAGAAATCTAATAGCGAAAATGGTATTTAGAGTTACTATTACACTCGAGTGCATATCCATGTGACACAGTTCCATCACTCTCAATCTCATCGCGAAACACATGTCTGATACTCCACCTCGATATTTACACGAAAAGTTAAAGAGTTCACACCAGGAGCGCGGCTGCTCACCGCTCAGGTACTAAGTCCCGCGATACCACACAACGCAAAATTTTCTAAGTCGTTTCCCTTCCTAGCTATCTGAAGACTGAAAGTCCGCTTTCGCGTCTCAATCCGAACTGTTGTCCCCTTTGGTGTCTCCAGCCGAACTGTCCGCTTTCGCGTCTGCACCAGCATTGTCCCTCTGCCCGTCCCCGGCCGCGTTTCCCGCGCGCCAAACATCCTCGCTCAACTGCCTAGGGCAGTTCCCTTTCTTGAAGCCGTCCATCTGATTGGTTACAGCTTATTCTACATTATTTTACGTTTTAACATATTTAAATAATCAAAGCTTGACCGCTTTCACGTTCTAAATAAAGTAACAATAATATCAATTCATGAAAAACGTTATATTCTTTTACATAAAACTAATACAATTTCCTTCTAATTTCGAATGTCACGGCCAGTAGCCTTGCACCAGTGTGCTTTCTGATAAATAAATAAAGAGCAGAAATAAGTATTATGCATTAATCTTTACAACAAATATTCTATTGCCTAATGATTAAATAAGGTGTCGTGCTGCCATCGTTCAATGTGTTTTGTGTGGAGGAAATGATGATCTGATGCTCAACTGAAAATACTGATAATTTAAATTTACTATATCTTTTAAACAAATGAAGTTACAGATTTGATATTTACAACATTTGTCATTTTAATGATGTGCTTCCGTATGATCGTTAAGATAGGCTAAAGCCTGAAGAATTTAGCAACCTGATCTTTGTTACAGAACTCTTATGGATATGAAATTTCCTGGCAGATTGAAACTGTGTGCCGGACCGAGACTCGAACTCGGGACCTCTGCCTTTCGCGGGCAAGTGCTCTACCAACTTTTTTTTTTAATCTCATTTTGTTCGTTTTCGTTTGTGTATCTGCTCGGGGCGGACGTCGCAAGACGCCCATTTCAGTTCGTCGTTGTTCCATTAACTCAGTTATTTTATTACAGAAGGCAGCTAACCCTCTGACCGAACGCGCTGAGTTACCGTGCCGACATCAACTGAGCTACCCAAGCACGACTCACGCCCCGTCCTCACAGCTTTACTTCTGGCAGTATCTCGTCTCCTACCTTCCAAACTTTACACAAGCTCTCCTGCGAACCTTGCAGACCTAGCACTGTTGGAAGAAAGGATATTGCGGAGACATGGCTTAGCCACAGCCTGGGGGATGTTTCCAGAATGAGATTTTCACTCCACACACTCCGCTGCAGAGTGAAAATCTCGTTCTGGATATTATGGATATGATCAGTATTAAAGTTTGATTGGGATCACCATGAAAATTTATGAAGCGCGGTAGATTAAAACTACTGTGGCTTCATTCCCTGCAACACTACAGAATTAATTAGTTCCTGTATATGTTTCCCGTTATGGCCGATCTCAGGTCCGCTATATTTAACACTTCTACGTCTCCGTGGCCACAAACGCCTTCTACTAGCTTTCCCTATGACGTAGGTTCTCGTCTGTCTCACTCGCACATTACAGCGCTTACGCCTCAATAGACGATAGACGCCTGTGAGTTCCCCCAACTCGTGGTGAATCTGCGCCCTTTGTGGCACATGGACCTGGACGACAGAGTTCATTTTACATTTCCTGCAGGCTGACTCTTTCGGCCATATATCAGAGCGCAATGCTCGTAAACTCACAAATGTGGACAATAATGTTACTGTCTCACTGCGTTGGTATCCTCCGGAAATTACCTTTACGTCTGTCGATTTTATTCCGTTAAGAGCAACATGTTGTCATATCTTCAAGGAAGTCTTGAATAAAGTTGCAAATCTACTCCGGTACTCTATAAGTTCGTATTTTTTTTCACTAAATGGCAGTACGCGACGGTATTAACCCTGTGGCGCATAGTGTCCACTACAGTGGACAGCTGTTAATAGTCGCTTCTTTGGCATTTTCAATTAGTCGTGAGGCTTGAAATGCACACAGTTCAATGCAATGGACACTCCCTACTGATGTGTCCCGCATGCATTTGCAGCTTCATGACTGATTGAAAACGCCAGAGAATTTACCATTAAAAGTTGTCCACTGCAGTGAAATTCATGCACCACAGGGTTAAATGCTTTCCTGAAGTCAAGGAAGACGGCGTCAACCTGCGCGCCGTTGTCTAGAACGCTACGGATCTCGCGTGGAAACAGATCGAGCTGAGTTTCGCAGGATCTCTGTTCGCGGAACCCATGTTAACTTTAATAGAGGAGACTCGAGAGCAGTAGGCTATTTGCCAGCACAAGGTTTCATCCTCTTCTTTTGATCATCGTTACCCAACATTAACACGACATTCAACTACACACAGCCCCGTCGCAGTCACATACACTTAAACACACAACTCTTATACTTGGCGAAAGAAATTGTCATTATCCGCGGAGGATAGGAAAACCTTTCCAATTAGGTTGCTGTCTCTGCCCTGCGGGATGCCGCAGACAACAATGCCATACGAGTTTTCCTTTTACAATGACGTTACAAAGTGTAATCTTAAGCACAATAAATGGAAGAAATAGGAGGGCTGATTAACAAAGGCTGAAACTGATTTTTTTCCTATATCTTCTGTGATAGTATCCTATCTGTACAATGAATATTCGAAAAAAGTCGATTTTTTTAATGTACAATGTCTTTAGGTGGCAGCACTCTCGTATGGGTTGGCTGGTAGTAAAGCACTGTTTAGTAGACGCTCGTTGTATTTCGCATACCAAACAGTCGATGTGACGCGAGAGGAGCAGTACGACAAGATAAATTTCTGTGTACGCCTAAATCAGACAGCCACTGATTCTTACGAAAAACTCTAGGAAGCGTACGGAGAAAATGCACTACCTCATGCACCAGTGTTTAACTGGTTGAAGGACCTCAAAGACGGCCGACTTGTTTGTGATAAGTAAGGCAGGTCTGGTGTTTCGGTTTCTGCTGTGACTGAAGCGCGTGAGAAGAACGGATAACATTACGTAATATCAACAGAGTGTTGAGAATTTTATACGGCATTGTCTTTAGGATTTTTCACAATCATCTATCTCCATATGATTCATGTTTGTGCCTGTTGGTTCAAATGGCTCTGAGCACTATGGGACTCAACTGCTGAGGTCAGTAGTCCCCTAGAACTTAGAACTAGTTAAACCTAACTAACCTAAGAACATCACACACATCCATGCCCGAGGCAGGATTCGAACCTGCGACCGTAGCGGTCTCGCGGCTCCAGACTGCAGCGCCAGAACCGCGCGGCCACTTCGGCCGGCTGTGCCTGTTGGGTGTAGCGTTTGTTGACTTTCGAACAAAATTCTGTGGGGATGGAGACAAGCGGTGAGGTGCTGCGTCTCTTTGCTGATGCAGGGGATGCGTTTCTGGAATCCATCATCACCGGTGATGAGTCGTGGTTGCACCATTATCACCCTGAAGGAAAACGAACCATCACGGTGTGTAAGTCACCAGGTTCCAATACCAAAAACGCGAACTCGTTCCCCCTGCAGCGACTATGATGGTGATCACATTTTTTGCCTGTCATGGAATCGTTTACCAGCTTTCAGTTCTCTCTCACTCTACTGTTATAGCATCACACTACACGTCATTTCTGGCTGAACTGAGGTAGCAGACTGCAAGGAAACTACCAGAACTTTCTCAAATTCATGCAATTTCTGGCTCAGTTCAACCTATTTACCGCATTCACCTTATAGCCCCGATCCTGCATCCTGTGACTGTTCTTTTATTCCCATAACTAAAGACAAAGCTTCGACTTATTCGATTTGAAAACTCTGAAGCAGTGCTCAAGAACTATGAGGTGATCCTCAAAGACCTGACAAAGAATGGCCTGGACCACGTGTTGTAGGACCGGCAGAGGCGCTATAAAAATTGTATTCAAGTGGGGAGGGGGGTGTGGGAATTCTTTGACGAAGATCTTGTAAAAACTGAAATGGATTAATAAACACCTGTGAAAAAAATTAATACCACTCTTTGTTGATCAGTGCTTGTAATAAAAATCTCGGCCACAGTGAGTGGATCGCTGTCACCCCAGAGTTGGTGGTGAGCGATGTCTGTTGGAGCGCTGTCGCTGGCGACCTGAGAAGGACGCGGAGTTCCCGACTTTCCAGGAAGCCTCCTGGCAGCGACCGCTTGTACTAACGGGTCTTCCCAGCCCCACACCAAAAATACGCGCTGCTCCTGTGCCCGGGCGGCGAGGCAGCGTCTCTGACCAGTGACTTCAAATTAGACACCTGAAGCACGTCGCAATCCGTGCACCGTTCGGTACTCAATGACCTTCTAAACTGAAATCTCCTGTCTGCCAACAATAGTTTAGTTTACGTGACGTCTGGCAGTAACTCCAAATTCCGTTTGCATTTCGGCCAAGCACCTGACTGCATACCCTGAACGGAGAGGCAAGTCTACTTCCACCATATTGAGAGGGTATATAAAATGGTTTCGAAGGAAAATAAATATGAGGGATCTCAGTGGGAGGTTTAGGCCCGATTTCCACCTAATTAATTTCTCAATTGAAGAACTGTTCTCGGTGGTACTTAATTGGCTGAGCATTAGCAGTGAAATTGCTGGTTCCTGCATATAGATCTGACATAACAACTCTTCTGTGTACTGACGATATTTTACATCTTCTACTCTGAAAGCCTACCATCTATTGCCCTGTTTGAACCGGCAAGTTCATAAAAATTACGAACCGTTTGCACACAGAAATTTACCCCAGTATATTGAATAAGACGCTTAATAACGCAATCTGACTGAAAGAGTGGTACATATTGGATGGTAGATCTCTCGCAAGCACAACTACATGGGTTAATGTGAAATCCTTATCCTTATATATAAAATTCTCGTGTCACAGTGTGTTTCCATACTCCTCCGAAACGGCTCGATCGATTCTGATGAAATTTTACATGTATATTCGGTACGTCTGAGAATCGGTCGTAAGCTATTTTTCATACCCCTAAGTAATAAGGGTGGTCCACCCCAAAATTGTTTTTCTTATTTTTTGGACAGAACTTTTTATTTTTATTTTTGTATGATGTGGCATTAAAAAATACACACAACCCTAAATTTTCACCCTTCTACCACCAATCACTATGCTCTCCTTTGTTCCTCTAAAAGAATTTAATCGTACAGTATTTTTACGGACGATGAAAATCGATGCGTGTGTGTTTGCCCTTATTCATAATGCTGGCGAACACGTTTCGACACGAAATTGCCGCCATGTTTGTATGCTCATGGAAGAGCCGTGTATCGGCTGGAATTTTTAAATCCGTCTACCGCAGAAACGCTAGATCTAATAGTGGCCGATACTAAGCCTTTTCTCACTCCCTACACTGTTCTCGGCTATTATTATTGTTTGTGTCACGAGCTACCGCCAACAACGGCTATTGTGTTACACATATACATTGTGTTACACGTATACATTATTCTTAGATACTAGAGATAATTTATATGGCAAAAAAACGTTTGCCGAGTCACCTATAACATTTAAAGATTTTCAGATGAGGAACGAAGTTCGCCGGGTATAGCTAGTGGTTCAGAATTATTTACAATACTGGTTACTAAGACACAACAATGAATTTTCCTCGTGTATTTAGCAGTTCTTTTTAGACTCACTTTGTACAGGACAAATTTGGCTGCCATTTGTGACCTATAATGCACGAGAAAACTATTAATCTGCGAGCTGGTAAGGTGGAGAAAGTGAGAACCAGTGACGCCGTTTCTGCAACCGTAAGTCTCGCAGTATTGCATCACTTAGCCTTACATATAGTGCTGAGAAAATCTTACAGAAGGTAATAATGAGAACGCCACTTTATTATGTAGTTGCTCCTGATTAGAACGCAATATAAGTTAATGGGGCACGTTTCCATGAAGCAATTTTAGGTATGCGCATTATAGGGGTACGTGCTCGGAATCATAGACAAAGGCAAGTACAAAAAGTAATAATTTCAAAACCACCGAAAGCACTTCAAGTACCCCACAGTAATAATCAGAGACAGACCACAGAATGAGACACCCTTGAAGACTGATTGAAATGCATGGCAACCAATTTTTCAACATTGTAGCTTTACGTCGTCATTCAAATAAAATTCAGAATCATCTAACAATTCTGCGGATCGTGATTTTACAAGTGAGAGAGAATGATTATAAGTCCCTTGAATGCACCTGTGTTTGAACTAGAATCGGATACTGACTGCCACGTGCTATGATGATGACGAACTACAGAGGCGTCAAGTTCCCCACAGTAATTCGAATGAAATTGCAACGTCGTAATGAACTTGAGATTGCGTAGTTTCAAAGCATATGTAAATTCCAGCCACTCAGATGAAACGTGGATGTACGAGATAACCTGAAAATTCACCAAATCATTTGTAGTAGCAAGCTGAATGCGTCCTACACAGAAGACATGGGCCTTGTACGCCTTCCATGTCAGCGCCAGACACCAGATCAGTAGAATAAGAGCAAGAGCCAAGGGAGCATTTTCTTGCTGGAAGAGGTCCTAATTGGCTGTGAAAGGTCAAAGCTGCTAGTGCAGCCAGGAATACCTCGTGATGGCTTGCAAGGTATACACCTCCAGCACACGGAATGCGCTACCGACCGAGAATCTCTGAGATACGAGGGAGTTACACGTGGCTCGCGTGGGAGGCAGAAACGAAACAAAGATAGCGCGATGGCGGCCGTGTTTCAGCTGCGATTATTAGTTACACTCCTGGAAATGGAAAAAAGAACACATTGACACCAGTGTGTCAGACCCACCATACTTGCTCCGGACACTGCGAGAGGGCTGTACAAGCAATGATCACACGCACGGCACAACGGACACACCAGGAACCGCGGTGTTGGCCGTCGAATGGCGCTAGCTGCGCAGCATTTGTGCACCGCCGCCGTCAGTGTCAGCCAGTTTGCCGTGGCATACGGAGCTCCATCGCAGTCTTTAACACTGGTAGCATGCCGCGACAGCGTGGACATGAACCGTATGTGCAGTTGACGGACTTTGAGCGAGGGCGTATAGTGGGCATGCGGGAGGCCGGGTGGACGTACCGCCGAATTGCTCAACACGTGGGGCGTGAGGTCTCCACAGTACATCGATGTTGTCGCCAGTGGTCGGCGGAAGGTGCACGTGCCCGTCGACCTGGGACCGGACCGCAGCGACGCACGGATGCACGCCAAGACCGTAGGATCCTACGCAGTGCCGTAGGGGACCGCACCGCCACTTCCCAGCAAATTAGGGACACTGTTGCTCCTGGGGTATCGGCGAGGACCATTCGCAACCGTCTCCATGAAGCTGGGCTACGGTCCCGCACACCGTTAGGCCGTCTTCCGCTCACGCCCCAACATCGTGCAGCCCGCCTCCAGTGGTGTCGCGACAGGCGTGAAAGGAGGGACGAATGGAGACGTGTCGTCTTCAGCGATGAGAGTCGCTTCTGCCTTGGTGCCAATGATGGTCGTATGCGTGTTTGGCGCCGTGCAGGTGAGCGCCACAATCAGGACTGCATACGACCGAGGCACACAGGGCCAACACCCGGCATCATGGTGTGGGGAGCGATCTCCTACACTGGCCGTACACCACTGGTGATTGTCGAGGGGACACTGAATAGTGCACGATACATCCAAACCGTCATCGAACCCATCGTTCTACCATTCCTAGACCGGCAAGGGAACTTGTTGTTCCAACAGGACAATGCACGTCCGCATGTATCCCGTGCCACCCAACGTGCTCTAGAAAGTGTAAGTCAACTACCCTGGCCAGCAAGATCTCCGGATCTGTCCCCCATTGAGCATGTTTGGGACTGGATGAAGCGTCGTCTCACGCGGTCTGCACGTCCAGCACGAACGCTGGTCCATCTGAGGCGCCAGGTGGAAATGGCATGGCAAGCCGTTCCACAGGACTACATCCAGCATCTCTACGATCGTCTCCATAGGAGAATAGCAGCCTGCATTGCTGCGAAAGGTGGATATACACTGTACTAGTGCCGACATTGTGCATGCTCTGTTGCCTGTGTCTATGTGCCTGTGGTTCTGTCAGTGTGATCATGTGATGTATCTGACCCCAGGAATGTGTCAATAAAGTTTCCCCTTCCTGGGACAATGAATTCACGGTGTTCTTATTTCAATTTCCAGGAGTGTATTTTCCGCTATTGGTTAATTTTGGCTCTTGAGCCATTTCAAGAGGCAGTTGCATGGAACGGACCGTAATTACATATACAATTGTCAGAAGAATAAATAAAAAATAGCAAACTTTCAAGAAATGAGTGTTACACCTTTACAGTGAATCAATGAATCTCACTTGACTTGCGAGAGCACAAGCCACTGGCTTGTGCAGCCACCAACATATAGACCAGAAAAATGAAGCTTATGACAGCTGCCACGCATACAATCAGCATAAAACCACTTTAAAGTAGTAGCTGAAACGAGAGCATCGCCATGTGCAGGTGTCATAAAATAAGCTTCCATAGTATCGGCAATCTTGTAACAAATAATAGCTATTTTTGAAGCGTTTTATATGAATTGTACGCATGAATTTAGCTCACTCTAAAAGCGTTGTTCTACTACTGCTGGCGATTACTCAGACATGGCCTACGACATGCAGCACAACCATGGATGGTAGCCCCACCGACGTTTCATGAATTTAACGAGGCCAAATAGTATGAAATCGAAAAAGGCACCCGGACCTGACAATACCTCTTCCTGGAGATTAAGCCAAATAGTGGCTTGTCTCAAAAAAACCAGACCCTTCTTCCTGTTACTTCAAATGTGAGAATCCTGAAAGATACGAACTGACATGTAGAACTTCACATTTGTCACCATCTTTCTAAAGAGAAACTTAAGCATCTGTGGTAACTACCGTAGCATATCCATGCTCTCTGTGCCTGGTAAAACTTTTGCTAGAGTTCTGTTGAATCGGCTGTCTACTTATTTACGAAATTATACTTTCCGAATCCCTGTGCTTATTTCGCCCATCAGAAGCGCCACTGATATGATCTTCTGTGGTCGAGCGGTTATAGGTGCATCAGTCCGGAACTGCGCTGCTGTTACGGTCGCAGGTTCGAATCCTGCCTCGGGCATGGATGTGTGTGATGGCTTTAGGTTAGTTAGGTTTAAGTAGTTCTAAGTGTAGGGGACTGATAGATGATAAGTCTCATAGTGGTGATAGGCATTTTTTGACCTTCTCTGTGCGACAATTTCAGGAGAAACGAAAGAAACGAACAAGCACTTACCTATTTATGGGGTACGAGTATTTGAGCAGACTGAAGCCACAAAAGAAAATTTGCATCAACGCTGGGATTCTACACCAGGTCGACTACTCACTAGGCAGACGCAGTAGCCATTACGCCACCCTGGCAATACGGCTTCGCACAACGACACGGACTCACCTTGCACGATTCCCTCCTCAGTGAAAATTCCGAGTCACGCCTCAGCCTACTTGCTATTCCTCCTAAATTTAAACAGCATTGTAGAGGATCTCCAACAGGAACGGAATAGCACCTCAGCATTGAATGAAACAGCTGATCCTGCCTGAAACCCAGGCATAGGTGCTTTAATCAAATGAAACTCTGTATGGTTCCAGAGACCTTTTCAAGATTCAGACATCTATGATGTGTATATGCAGACCGAAGCTACGAATGAAAATTTGTACCAGGCCAGGATTCGAAACTGGGTCTGCAGATGACTAGGCAGATGCGTTAATCACTACGCCACCCTGGCACAGTGGGTTTGCACAACTGCGTGGACTACCCTGGCAATGCCTCGCTCCTCGCTACTCGAATGCAGTTGGAAAGTCTCTGCAATGGTTCCTGAGTTAGGGGGAATAATAAGTGGGCAGAGGCGCGAATGGGAATTTGGACTGAGCAGGGCGGCGTTCTAGGGCAGCCCATACAGCTGTGTAAAACCACTGTGACAGGGTGGTGTAGTGGTTGTTGCATCTGCCATGGTACGAACTTTCATTCGTTGCTTTAGTCTGTGTATGTAGATCATAGATGTGTGAGGCTTGAGAAGATCTCTAGAACCATATATACGAGGGTCACTCCAAGAGAAATGCACACTATTTTTGTAAAAATACAGTTTTCATTCTGCATGTGTGAAAGTTTTACAGTGTGTAGATACATCCTTCCCGCTTGTTTTCAAACTTAGTTCAACCTGTTCTCGTGAGTGGCCCCGTTACAGCTCGTGTTCAAGGTGGCTGCTACACTTGACGTTCGTCAGAAGCAACGTGCTGTCATAGAATTCCTGTGCTATGAAAACGAGACAGTGGGAAACATCCACAAGAGGTTGAACAAGGTGTATGGAGATGCTGCTGTCAAACGCAGTACAGTTAGTCGATGGGCAAGCAGGTTACGTGATGAAAGCGGGCACGGCAATATTGAGGACTGTCCTCGCAGCGGCAGGCATCGTACTGCACACACTCCAGACAATGTGCGGAGAGTTAACGAACTGGTGACTGCTGACAGACGCATCACAGTGAACGAATTGGCACGCTACGTTGGGATAGGGGAAGGAAGTGTTTGCAGAATACTGAAAGTGTTGGCGTTAAAAAAGGTTTGTGCCAGGTGGGTTCCCAGGATGTTGACAGTGGCTCACAAAGAAACAAGAAAAACGGTATGCAGCGAGCATTTGGAACAGTACGAGAATGGTGGAGATGAATTTCTGGGAAGAATTGTGACAGGTGATGAAACATGGCTCCATCATTTTTCACCAGAGACGAAGGGGCAAGGTTTGAAGATGATGACTCCCTTGTGCACGCTGCCAGACAGGTTGGTCCAGAATTTTACTGTGCGAGTATACAGGCGCTGGTTCCAAGATGGCGTAAGGCAGTTGAGAGGGATGGAAATTATGTGGAGAAATGAAAATATTGTTCCTAAATGATGTATCTACACACTGTACAACTTTCAAACACGCAGAATAAAAGATGGATTTATAAAAAAATAGTGTGCATTTCTTTTGGAGTGACCTTCGTAGTTTCACTTATCAACAGTGTTCCATGATCTAGAAAAGACCTTTGATACAGTGCCCAGAGAAACTATATGAAAGGCCTTATGTTTCGGCTGCCATGAACACTTCGTTGGACAGATTCAAGCTCTACATAATCACGTTTGGGCAAGAGTTGTAACAGAATGAAACACATAATAAATTCCTTATTACTAATGGGATCAAAGACGCATATTTCATAGCCCCAGAATTGTTTGCTCCGTACTTCACAGCCGTGGTTTACGAGACATTGTCTTCAGCCATTGGAGGTACGGAAGTTAAATACAGATTTCACCGGGGACTATTTAATCAGCCCAGATAACTGAACTGCAATATGCAATCGACAGTGTTTCTCCACCTGATACATCCGCAGAGCTGCAACTGTCTGGAAATTGTTTCAGCTATGCATATGAACTATTTGGCCTGACCACTAACATCCTAAAAACAAAGGTATTCGCTGATTCTATGGACCAAACTGATTGTGTATCCAGCAGTCGTTGTTCCTACCCAAATGTGTGGATGCTAAACCTGGAAGTTATTTCGCCGTGAGCTTAAGAAAGTAAAAAGATTCAGCCAGAAGAAGCTTAGTTTCATTATAAGTATCAAATGGATTGGTTTTTATTATCGATTGGTTGTATGACTATGTTTATGGCTGTTTTAGGAGCTAATTTTGAGATTGATTTAAAAAAAAGATTATTGCTCTTTCTGCTTAAAAAAACTTGGTTTAATTACGATAATTTTGGTGAAGAGTTATCCAAAACTTGCCTTTTACCATTTATTAGCTCATGCTTTATTTAAGGCGTTGTTATTTATGCGTGGGATTACGTCATATGAAACACAACTGTTTCTTCGCAAGACGAAAATGAACATTATCGAAGCTACTGTCACCGACTCAGATGGATTGGTCATCTACAGAGATGAGAAACGACAGACTTCCTTGACGAATTTTGCATAGTGAAGTGAGCACAGGTGGAAGGCAGCGCAGTGCTCCTCTGAAGCGCTATATGCACGCATCAGTTGAAGAAGAACCTAAGCAACCCAAACACTGATCCGCGTAATTGGTGTGTCGATGCAGAAGATAGGGTACTCTCTCACTAACAACTACTTCGGCTGCTGTTTCACATATTGAGCAGCAACATCGAAAACTGAAAGATAAGCGCTAGAGATGCAAACTTGGGCAAGCCCAGCCACGCACTTCATCCTCTATTATGTGTAATACACTCCTGGAAATTGAAATAAGAACACCGTGAATTCATTGTCCCAGGAAGGGGAAACTTTATTGACACATTCCTGGGGTCAGATACATCACATGATCACACTGACAGAACCACAGGCACATAGACACAGGCAACAGAGCATGCACAATGTCGGCACTAGTACAGTGTATATCCACCTTTCGCAGCAATGCAGGCTGCTATTCTCCCATGGAGACGATCGTAGAGATGCTGGATGTAGTCCTGTGGAACGGCTTGCCATGCCATTTCCACCTGGCGCCTCAGTTGGACCAGCGTTCGTGCTGGACGTGCAGACCGCGTGAGACGACGCTTCATCCAGTCCCAAACATGCTCAATGGGGGACAGATCCGGAGATCTTGCTGGCCAGGGTAGTTGACTTACACCTTCTAGAGCACTTTTGGTGGCACGGGATACATGCGGACGTGCATTGTCCTGTTGGAACAGCAAGTTCCCTTGCCGGTCTAGGAATGGTAGAACGATGGGTTCGATGACGGTTTGGATGTACCGTGCACTATTCAGTGACCCCTCGCCGATCACCAGTGGTGTACGGCCAGTGTAGGAGATCGCTCCCCACACCATGATGCCGGGTGTTGGCCCTGTGTGCCTCGGTCGTATGCAGTCCTGATTGTGGCGCTCACCTGCACGGCGCCAAACACGCATACGACCATCATTGGCACCAAGGCAGAAGCGACTCTCATCGCTGAAGACGACACGTCTCCATTCGTCCCTCCATTCACGCCTGTCGCGACACCACTGGAGGCGGGCTGCACGATGTTGGGGCGTGAGCGGAAGACGGCCTAACGGTGTGCGGGACCGTAGCCCAGCTTCATGGAGACGGTTGCGAATGGTCCTCGCCGATACCCCAGGAGCAACAGTGTCCCTAATTTGCTGGGAAGTGGCGGTGCGGTCCCCTACGGCACTGCGTAGGATCCTACGGTCTTGGCGGGCATCCGTGCGTCGCTGCGGTCCGGTCCCAGGTCGACGGGCACGTGCACCTTCCGCCGACCACTGGCGACAACATCGATGTACTGTGGAGACCTCACGCCCCACGTGTTGAGCAATTCGGCGGTACGTCCACCCGGCCTCCCGCATGCCCACTATACGCCCTCGCTCAAAGTCCGTCAACTGCACATACGGTTCACGTCCACGCTGTCGCGGCATGCTACCAGTGTTAAAGACTGCGATGGAGCTCCGTATGCCACGGCAAACTGTCTGACACTGACGGCGGCGGTGCACAAATGCTGCGCAGCTAGCGCCATTCGACGGCCAACACCGCGGTTCCTGGTGTGTCCGCTGTGCCGTGTGTGTGATCATTGCTTGTACAGCCCTCTCGCAGTGTCCGGAGCAAGTATGGTGGGTCTGACACACCGGTGTCAATGTGTTCTTTTTTCCATTTCCAGGAGTGTATGTGTGGCAGCACGTTTCTTTCCTGGACTGATCTGCTAACCCAGCAGTCTGCATTCCTGAACTGCGACACAATAAAGGAAATACACGAGACAAATGGAAGCTTGGCTACGAGTGTCAGCCTCCACTGATGACGCAGACTCATGACCGTACACCAAAATTTTTATGTTTGGCTTGTGTACATGTGCGTCAAGTAATCTCCACTGCTTCACTGTACTAGAGTATCCACCGCATATTGTCATGTGTTGCACATGTCTTTATCAATTTCTTATTTAATAAGGGCTCCTTATTTCACTTCTTAGCAGGTACGACCTAAAATGGCACAGCTGCAGAAAACGATCAAAAGCGGAAAACTGAAAATAATTACAGCTGAAGGCCGGAAAATTTTACAGTTTTTAAAATTTTGTGCCACTGCTGTATTTGTCTGAAGGAGATTAACGGCTCTTCTCCTCGTAACTACAAGTGGAATACCTATTTATGAGTATTTTATTGATGACTGGTCAATAAGTTCTCGAATGTTCGGCGTATTTACTGCATCTGTAGCTAGTTTTGTGTAGAAGACGGATGCAAAATATTTATCCTCCCGTCGGTGACTAGATCATTATAGTCGGAGCTGGAGTTAGGATTAGACAGGGATAGGGGAGGAAAAGTGTCTTTCTGGAAGAACTATTCAGGTTTGGCCTTAATCGATTTCAGGACACTGCGAAAAACCCAAATTCGGATGGTCGAAAGTAAACGGGGGCCCCAGTCCTCTGATATGTGATTCCAGAGCCTTAATTATTACGCCACCCTGCTTGGCGCCTAGCTTTGCGCATAAGTTGATTGTCGCTTGCGCGCGGGTTATTCGCGTCTCTAAAATGAGGCAAGCGTAAGTTAGCAACAGCGCAGGTGCAGCTACGGGCGCTGTCTATGGATTCTGTGTACTCGGAGATAACACTCCTCTGAAGGCGCCGCCAGAAGACTGTGGGCATTCACTGAGTATTCCGGAATAACCTCCTGGTCGAGCTGTATTTCAAATACTGTTATGGACAGAAGCACCGCTCTGCATGACTCAGGAAATAAGATAATTGTGTCACAGGGAAAAGGCGCGCTTGGCAGATGCGATACGTGTCGTACATAAGCCAGTGACCTTCTGGAGAATGTTCTGGATGCCACTAGACGGTCGATGGAATACGACCTACGAACATCTCGTGATCTGCCACGGGGCGGGTCTTGCGTCACGAAGAGTGGCTTACAACTCCTGGACTGGCTGTCCGTGAATCAGTGAGTATATCAAGGACGTTCAATACGTAATGCAGCATATTTTTCTTCTCGGCCAGTTTCGGCTGAAAAATTAGGGATTTGTTGTGGGACATCCCATTTTGGCATCTGTAGTTTCATGAAATTTCGACATGTAGTGGCGCAGCACATAGTCTTGAAAATGGAGTTACACTCATGATCATAAATTAAGGGTAATTGTAGAATGTGGTGCCACACAACGTGGCACTACACGAAACTGGCGCTGATAGCATAGGCACATAGGGAACACACACGGCACAGATCTGTAAGTCCACGGTATTGGTGATAAGTTGAGAAAACTGTCCCGAAACACACGTGCTGCAAAACGCCACTGTTTCCTGCGCATGTACCGCGACATCAGTATGGGATATGATCACCATGCACACTTACACAGGCCGCACAACGGGTTGGCATACTCTGGATCAGGTGGTCGAGCAGCTGCTGGGGTACAGCCTCCCATTCTTGCACCAATGCCTGTCGGAGCTCCTGAAGTGTCGTAGGGGTTTGAAGATGTGCAACGATACGTCGACATGGTTTTAGGTCTGGAGAACAGGCAGGCCACTCCATTCACCTGATATCTTCTATTTCAAGGTGCTCCTCCACGATGGCAGCTCTTTGGGGCCATGCATTATCATCCATCAGGAGGAAGGTGGGACCCACTGCACCCCTGAAGAGTCGGACATACCGGTGCAAAATGATGTCCCGATACAGCTGACCTGTTATAGTTCCTCTGTCAAAGACATGCAGGGGTATACGTGAACCAATCATAAAACCATCCCACACCATCAAACCACTACCTCCATACAGGTCCCTTTCAAGGACATTAAGGGGTTGCTTCACGCCAGATGGAAATCCGGTGAGAATCACTGTTCAGACTATACCTGGACTCGTCCGAGAAAATACCGTGGGACCACTGTCCCAATGACCATGCACTGTGTTGTTGACAGCAGGCTTCATGGGCTATCCTGTGACTAGAGGTCAGTGGAATGCACCTTGCAGGTCTCCGGGTGAATAAACCATGTCTGTTCAGTCGTCTGTAGACGGTGTGTCTGGAGAAAACTGTTCCAGTGGCTGCGGTAAGGTACCGAACAAAGCTACCTGAAGTAATCCGTGGCCGTCTGCGGGCACTGATGGTGAAATATCGGTCTTCTTGTGGTGTTGTACACTATGGACGTCCCGTACTGTGGCGCCTGGACACGTTTCCTGTCTGCTGGAATCGTTGCCATAATACTGAGATCACACATTGTGGCACACGGAGGGCCCGTTCTACGACCTGCTGTGTTTGACCAGCCTCCAGTCGCTCTAGTATTCTACCCCTCACAACGTCATCAATATGTGTTCTTTGAGACATTTTCGACACACAGTCAACATTAGCACGTCTGCACAGTTACTCGCTGCACCGTACTCTAACATGCACCAACACACCTCTGCGTATGTGGACTGCCGCCAGCGCCGCCGTGCGACGACCGCAGGTCAAATGCACCGCATGGTCGTACCCCGAGGTGATTTGAACCCGCAAACCGCCCACGAGAGCTTTGTTTCACCATGTACCAGCATTAGCCTTAATTTATGACCATGAGTATAGTTGAGGAAGTTAGTTCCATGTGGAGGGCTGTGACTGAATCTCTTTTGGTGGAAAAATAAGAGAGAACGCAGATTTTCATAGTGTCCAGGCTGTGAACTAAAGCACGGTGAGTCGTTGGGCGAGGTGTCTGTCATAATCGCAACGAGTTCGCGGAAACTTGTCCGATCTCCCGCGTGCTAGGCGGACACACACAGCTGTTGACTCCTACAGTGTTGGAACGTGCGAATACTACGATTCGAGGTGATCGGCGGATCACAGTAAAACATCTCCCTGTACAACTGGACGTCTCTGTTCGTAGCACTGAAATATTCGTCCACCAGTTGGGATACCCGTTGGTTCCTCACCGCCTAACAGAAGACCATAATGAGGAGCGAAGGATCAAGTGTGCGGTTAAAATGGCTCTGAGCACTATGGGACTTAACATCTTAGGTCATCAGTCCCCTAGAACTTAGAACTGCTTAAACCTAACTAACCTAAGGACATCACACACATCCATGCCCGAGGCAGGATTCGAACCTGCGACCGTAGCAGTCCCTCGGTTCCGGACTGCAGCGCCTAGAACCGCACGGCCACCGCGGCCGGCCCAACTGTGCGGAATTCCTTGCGCTTTACGAGGCTGATGGTGACAATTTTTTGTCGAACATCTTCACAGGCGATGAAATATGGCTTCACCATTGCGTACCGGACACAAAACAGCAATCCATGAAGTGGGACCACACCACCTCTTCTCCTCCGAAGTAAAAGTTCAAAGCCACTCCCTCAGCCAGTAAAGTCATGGCGACGGTCTTCTGCCACTCTGAAGGGTGTCTGTTTGATGTCCCTCCTCACGGAGCAATGATCAAGTCTGAGAGTACTGTGCTTCTCTCAGGATTTTGGAGAAAGGACTTCAGCGTGTTCATCGCTCCAAAGTGCAAACGACCTTCTCCTTCTCCACGACAACGACAGGCCCCACACAAGTCTGCGCACGCGAGAGGAGCTCGTAGAACTTCATTCCATCCGTCTGGCCCTGTGAAAGATGGACTGTGCGGTAGCAGTATGTGCATGATGGGGAGGTTACTGATGCAGTCGATCACTAGAGTTGTGCGGGCGTTCAGGCCACTAAGGTGGCGTAAGGCCGTCGCATTGAGCGGAGAGTATATTGAAAAACAGGTTTGTGTAGCTAAAAGAGTGGGCAGTAATAAGGTGTATTGGAGTCCTGAATAAAACCACCCTGCTTTGGGAAAAAAATTCTGCATTAGTTGTTGAACGCCCCTCGTCTAGTGCCAGTAAGGAATTGAGGAGCTCCGGAAAGGCTCAAAATCATGAAAAGTTCAATTTTTACTTTTTTGCGTTTTCTGAATCTGCAGACTATTACCTTTTAATACATATATAATTTATTCAATTCCGAAGACTACAACTATTTTTAAATTTTTTTTGAAATGTGTTCTACATGGGCGTGACCCACTGTGGCGCTGTTAAACTGCTGTCAAATGGTGTTATTACTAACGTCCGTGTTCATCAGGTACATTTTAGTGATGTGAGATAAAGTATGTGTTGTGGCTAACCTGTGATGGTTCAATATATATCGCTGGTGTGATTGTCGATTGTTTCATGTTTATTTACTCTGTCGTTATCTCGAAAATATTCGTAATTAATTCTGTTTCTTGAGCCTCTGTTTTGATGAAATATAATAATGAGTAAAAGTAAAGTTATTAGAAATCCTCTGAAGGCTTTTAAGAAAAGGAGAAATGTTGGAAAGCCAAAGGTATGTGTTATTACTGTAAAAAATAAAGACGATGAAAATCCCCAACATAGCTTGTGTCCCAAAGAAGAAGACAGTTGGTGTAAATATAACAAAGGATTGCTAACTGCTGAAGTGTACACTCATAAGCATAGTCTGCCTCATGCAATAATGGAGGTGATAAAACCTATTTTCAGCGACTTAGCAGCACCTGAACTGTTGAAAAAGTGTATTCACGGAAAAACTCAAAACCCCAATGAAAGTGTAAATAGTGTTATATGGTCGAGAATCCCCAAGACTGTGTTTGTTGGAATAGAAACACTTCACTTTGGTGTGTATGATGCTGTTTCGTCTTTCAATGATGGCAACATTGTAAGGTGCAAGGTATTTAGAAATATGGGAATGAAGATAGGTTCTAACATGGTACGAGCGATGCTTGCTTTAGACAAGGAACGCCTTCGGGCTGCAGACAGGGCTGTAAAGAGTCTAGAAATACAAGCAAGAGTAAACAGGAGGAGGAACAAGAGGAAGCTGGAGGAGGAGTTTGCAGAGGATAAAGATAATCCATCCTATGGACCTGGAATGCACTAAAAAGTAAATCCAATCTTTGTCGCTCGATTCCTAAAACTTTTATTTTCTCATACTAATTACATGTTTTCTAAGGATCTTCCAAACATATTTCTTTCAAACTTTCAGTAAATGTTACACAGTACCTTCTGCATAATTTAACACAGCCTTTTTCCAAAAAACTGTATTTCTTTGAATATATAAATAAAAAATTGCAAAAAAATGTTGTGAATTTTCATTACAATTGAAAAAAAATCATCTTTTATAACTGAACTAAAATTTTGTAAAATCCCTGTGTTACGATGTAGCCCATATTCCAATAAATAATATGTAAAAAGTTCAACTTCCTGCCTCAAATACTTTGTGAGGAAAGATGTAATTTATAAGCGTTATTTTAACATTGCAAGTATAGGGCGTTCCGGAGCCCCTTAAGAGCCAGTGAGAGGCTTTACATGAGTAAGCACATAGCAGCGCTGATCGTCTAAGTTTTGTCTCTGTACTTCAGAATTTTACTGAATACAAACAGCGGTTAGTTTCATTTGGCGGTCGACTGAATGTACGTACGATTGTATTCATTTTTCGGTTTAGTTCTTAACTTAGTCATTTACCGACCAAGTGTAATTAGTGTTCGGTGTGTTAAAACTTACTACATCGAACGTAGTTCTTCTCTTGTAGGACGCTCAGAATCTCCTAAGTCTGCATCCGAGTTTTTACCATCTCAAAATTCTAGAATTATACCTTTCTGTATTACATTTATCGTTTTCCATGGATCCCTTGGAGAGGAGTCCCTGGGATGTGGAAAGAGTCATTTGCGAGTGGAATCAGTTATCGGCGAGAGCGGCGTAGCGTTTCTCACCTGATGATGGCGGCCAGGTCGACCGCTGAAATATTGTGCTCAGATTGCAGTCTGATCCGTCTGGAAACCCGACAAGAATCTGATATACTAATACGCCGGTAAAGTCTACATAGTTACATCAAATTGAATACCTATTTATCAGTATTTTATTGATGACTGGCCAATAATTATTTACTGTATATGTAACTACACTCCTGGAAATGGAAAAAAGAACACATTCACACCGGTGTGTCAGACCCACCATACTTGCTCCGGACACTGCGAGAGGGCTGTACAAGCAATGATCACACGCACGGCACAGCGGACACACCAGGAACCGCGGTGTTGGCCGTCGAATGGCGCTAGCTGCGCAGCATTTGTGCACCGCCGCCTTCAGTGTCAGCCAGTTTGCCGTGGCATACGGAGCTCCATCGCAGTCTTTAACACTGGTAGCATGCCGCGACAGCGTGGACGTGAACCGTATGTGCAGTTGACGGACTTTGAGCGAGGGCGTATAGTGGGCATGCGGGAGGCCGGGTGGACGTACCGCCGAATTGCTCAACACGTGGGGCGTGAGGTCTCCACAGTACATCGATGTTGTCGCCAGTGGTCGGCGGAAGGTGCACGTGCCCGTCGACCTGGGACCGGACCGCAGCGACGCACGGATGCACGCCAAGACCGTAGGATCCTACGCAGTGCCGTAGGGGACCGCACCGCCACTTCCCAGCAAATTAGGGACACTGTTGCTCCTGGGGTATCGGCGAGGACCGTTCGCAACCGTCTCCATGAAGCTGGGCTACGGTCCCGCACACCGTTAGGCCGTCTTCCGCTCACGCCCCAACATCGTGCAGCCCGCCTCCAGTGGTGTCGCGACAGGCGTGAATGGAGGGACGAATGGAGACGTGTCGTCTTCAGCGATGAGAGTCGCTTCTGCCTTGGTGCCAATGATGGTCGTATGCGTGTTTGGCGCCGTGCAGGTGAGCGCCACAATCAGGACTGCATACGACCGAGGCACACAGGGCCAACACCCGGCATCATGGTGCGGGGAGCGATCTCCTACACTGGCCGTACACCACTGGTGATCGTCGAGGGGACACTGAATAGTGCACGGTACATCCAAACCGTCATCGAAACCATCGTTCTACCATTCCTAGACCGGCAAGGGAACTTGCTGTTCCAACAGGACAATGCACGTCCGCATGTATCCCGTGCCACCCAACGTGCTCTAGAAGGTGTAAGTCAACTACCCTGGCCAGCAAGATCTCCGGATCTGTCCCCCATTGAGCATGTTTGGGACTGGATGAAGCGTCGTCTCACGCGGTCTGCACGTCCAGCACGAACGCTGGTCCAACTGAGGCGCCAGGTGGAAATGGCATGGCAAGCCGTTCCACAGGACTACATCCAGCATCTCTACGATCGTCTCCATGGGAGAATAGCAACCTGCATTGCTGCGAAAGGTGGATATACACTGTACTAGTGCCGACATTGTGCATGCTCTGTTGCCTGTGTCTATGTGCCTGTGGTTCTGTCAGTGTGATCATGTGATGTATCTGACCCCAGGAATGTGTCAATAAAGTTTCCCCTTCCTGGGACAATGAATTCACGGTGTTCTTATTTCAATTTCCAGGAGTGTAGTTTTGTGTAGAAGAAGGATGCAAGATATTTATCATCCCGTCGGTGGCTTTTTTTTAAACGCAGATACATGGATATTGTACAGTTATAATGCAGACAAAGTTATGAGCTATAATCCTTGTGAAGATATTCATCGATGGAGTAGAAGGAGTTGGCCAACAGGAAGTTCTTTAATTCACTCTGAAACCGATCTTTATCACTTACAAGACCTTTGATATCCTCTACTAAGTTATTGAATACATGAGTATCCGTGTATTTCACTCCTTTTTGTACTATTGTTAAGCTTTTATAATCCTTATACAGATTGTTTTTGGTTCTGGTATTATAATCATGTTTTGCACTATTTTGCGTAAAAAGAGACATTTGAAAATGACAAAGGACATTAGTGAGTATATGTACCGAGAAGTAGTAGTTAGAATATCAAGTTTCTTAAAGAGGTACCTGAATGATGATCTAGGACTGACACCAAACATAATTCTAATCACTCGACTCTGAATTTTGAAAATGTTCTCCTTGTGAGAGGAGTTTCCCCAAAAGATGATTCCATAACTCGTTAGTGAATGGAAGTAGGCCGAATAAACTAACTTCTTCATTTTTAAATAACCTATTTCTGCTATCATGCATACTACTAATGTAGCTGCACTAAGGCGTTTCATTAAGTCTACAGTGTGAGTTTTCCAATTTAGTTTGTGGTCAATTTGTAGCCCTAAAAATTTGACACTGTCCACAGCTTTAATTTCATTGTTTGAATAAATTATACTTACAGGGTCAGGTATTCTTTGTGAGGTACTAAACTGTACTGGGTCTTGTCAAAATTCAGTGACAATCCATTTTCTGTGAACCACCCACTGATACAAACATTTCATTAACTGATTGCTCATTGAGTTCACGGTTACTGTTTTTATACCAATACTTGTCTCATCTGCAAATAAGATAAAATTTCCATTTTCTGATACTGCGTATGGAAGCTCATTAATATACAGGGTGTTACAAAAAGGTACGGCCAAACTTTCAGGAAACATCCCTCACACACAAATAAAGAAAAGATGTTATGTGGAGATGTGTCCGGAAACGCTTAATTTCCACGTTACAGCTGATTTTAGTTTCGTCGGTATGTATTGTACTTCCTCGATTCACCGCCAGTTGGCACAATTGAAGGCAGGTAATGTTGACTTCGGTGCTTGTGTTGACATGGGACTCATTGCTCTACAGTACTAGCATCAAGCACATCAGTACGTAGCATCAACAGGTTAGTGTTCATCACGAACGTGGTTTTGCAGTCTGTGCAATGTTTACAAATGCGGAGTTGGCAGATGCCCATTTGATGTATGGATTAGCACGGGGCAATAACCGTGGCGCGGCACGTTTGTATCGAGACGGATTTCCAGAACGAAGGTGTCCCGACAGGAAGACGATCGAAGCAATTAATCGGCGTCTTAGGGAGCACGGAACATTTCAGCCCATGACTCGCGACTAGGGAAGACCTAGAACAACGAGGACACCTGCAATGGACGAGGCAATTCTTCGTGCATTTGACGGTAACCCTAATGTCAGCGTCAGAGAAGTTGCTGCTGTACAAGGTAACGTTGACCACGTCACTGTATGGAGAGTGCTACGGGAGAACCAGTTCTTTCCGTACCATGTACAGCGTGTGCAGGCACTATCAGCAGCTGACTGGCCTCCACGGGTTCACTTCTGCTAATGGTTCATCCAACAATGCGTCAATCCTCATTTCAGTGAAAATGTTCTCTTTACGGATGAGGCTTCATTCCAACGTGATCAAATTGTAAATTTTCACAATCAACATGTCTGGGCTGACGAGAATCCGCACGCAATTGTGCAATCACGTCATCAACACAGATTTTCTGTGAGCGTTTGGGCAGTCATTGTTGGTGGTGTCTTGATTGGGCCCCATGTTCTTCCACCTACGCTCAATGGAGCACGTTATCATGATTTCATACGGGATACTCTACCTGTGCTGCTAGAACATGTGCCTTTACAAGTACGACACAACATGTGGTTCATGCACGATGGAGCTTCAGTCGAAGTGTTCGTACGCTTCTCGACATCAGATTCGGTGACCGATGGATTGGTAGAGGCGGACCAATTCCATGGCCTCCACCCTCTCCTGACCTCAACCCTCTTGACTTTCATTTATGGGGGCATTTGAAAGCTCTTGTCTACGCAACCCCGGTATCAAATGTAGAGACTCTCCGTGCTCGTATTGTGGACGGCTGTGATACAATACGCCATTCTCCAGGGCTGCATCAGCGCATCAGGGATCCCATGCGACGGAGGGTGGATGCATGTATCCTCACTAACGGAGGACATTTTGAACATTTCCTGTAACAAAGTGTTTGAAGTCACGCTGGTACGTTCTGTTGCTGTGTGTTTCCATTCCATGATTAATGTGATTTGAAGAGAAGTAATAAAATGAGCTCTAACATGGAAAGTAAGGGTTTCCGGACACATGTCCACATAACATATTTTCTTTCTTTGTGTGTGAGGAATGTTTCCTGAAAGTTTGGCCGTACCTTTTTGTAACACCATGTATAATAGAAACAACAAGGGTCCTAAAATAGAGCCCTGGGGCACCCCTTCTCTGGTGGTTTCATATTTTGAATGACTATTGTTATGTGGTAAGCCTGATACAGACACACACTGTTTTCTATTAAAAGGACAGGACGAGAACCATGAGCCTGCTACTCCTGGTATCTCATAATATTTTAACTTTTGTATAAGGATATCATGCTTAACGCAATCAAAAGCGTTAGCCAGAACACAGAATATTTCAAGTCGTAATAACTTTTGATTTATTGATTCTAATATATCACCTGTAAAAGTGAATTTAGCTTGATCAGTTGAAAATCCTTTACGAGATCCAAACTGATTGCGAATGAGAATATTTTTCTGTACTGTTTATAGAATCTATTGTACATAACCCTTTCAAACACTTTTGAACATATTGCCAATAATGAAATGCAACGGAAGTTTTCCACTTGTGCTGTTAGCTTCTGATAGAGATCCCACCTCAGTTTGCTGACGTCTTAAAACCGCTCACACGGCACAGTCGCACGTAAGTGTTACACCGTTTAGCTACTTTTAGTTCAGCGACACAACACGATCTTATTCTGCAACAGATGTACGCCACCTTCTGTTAGATGTGTTGCTTGTTTGACAATATTCTGACAGGTTTCAGCATATCCCTCATAGCTGCTTAGGCACCAGATCTTGCACACGCACTGCTGGGGAAATAATAACCAACATTTTGAAGGAAACTTCACAGCTCATACTACTGCTGGTCATACAAATACACGGCTTAAGTTTCAAACTGACATGTTACTCCCAAAACATTATACCAGTTTGTGTCAAAAGATCGATTTCAGCAATGGGATGAACTGATCTAGAGAAACGACGGAAAAAGTCAAAATGTTTGTATAGACATCTTAACCTTGTACCAACCGAGCATAAGTCTAATATCTACGTCACTGAGCCACATGGAACGGTGTTATGGAATGAGGCAATCTCGTGTATATACAAAGTAATTTTGCGTTAAATCTGTACTAGCATTGTTGCGCGAATGAACTGTTTACGGCATAGATTTAGTCTTGAACGGGCACTTCCTTGTATTCCCTCTGTCACTACTTATTATACATTTTTATGGGAAAGCTTTGATACAAATTACCTTTGCTGTACGCGTCTGTAACAGAAGATCGGATTTGTTCTCTGTGAAGAGGATTCTTGTTTGGGTACTGTTTCGTCAGTGTTTGCTGCACTTCACAGATATTTCAGTTATTAGCTGCTCGTTTCTGTACATTGAAAAGCAGGCTGTGGAAAACAAAATTGATAATGTTATTAAACTTAGGATGTCTCTGGCAGAGGCTCTTTTCGCTTGGATGACAGAAACAGGAGGGGTGAAGCGTTTGAGCTACTATTGGAAGACGAGATACCTCAGATGAGGCAAAAATATAGAAATATCATGCAAAGCAGGTCTGGACATTCAGTACATGAGTATAATCACGTCTCATCACCACGAAAATGTTAATACGAATATTGCAGTAGTGGGTCAGAAACGAAGTGCATGAAATGCAACCAGTACTTTTATCCCGCTAATGAAAAAGACTGTTAGAAATCCTTTCACAAAAAGTGAAGCAGTCTGCACCATGTTCTAGTACCTGTCCCATGAAATGTTTAGCGAAGGAATTTTGTTACAGTTTTTTCATCGTGTAATCCATCGGAATCTTCAGACAAGTCTTGTCACTTCAGTGTTTCTTTAAAAAAAGTGTTGAGGCTGGAAAGCGGTAAACTGAATCAGACTTGTTTAGTAAATGTGAAAATTCGCGTAATAGAGCTGTGGAACAGCAAAGATGGACTCAATTCTGTTAGGAATTGTGAAGATCGTCCGACAGGGTCACATACAACTGCACTTGACCGCGTTATTATACGTCAGTCTCGAATGGTTATGTATGACGAGTGGGAAAATAATCCTACCGGAGCACAAAAAAGGCGAATATGCCCCTGTTTATTCTACCTTCCTTAGCACCTTTAACAATTTTCTCAAAATTCTGGCATGCGAACATACTAGCGCTCTTATTAACATGTAACTCATCTCTCACTGCCATATCTTTAACCAACTTTAACTCGCTCACACCCACTAGTCCATCACTGTCAGTCGCAACACTTACCTATTCCCAGTTGCCCATCCCCACTCACTCATTCAACCCAACCAATTCTTATCATCTCTTTGTGACTCTCGCCTTTTTTCTGCTCCGATATAAGAATTTTGTGCTGGTTCCCTCCTCCTCTTGGCTACAGCAGAATGTCGCTCATTGCAAAAGAATTTTGTGGGTCAGTTAAATTTTCATAGATTACCTATTGTCTTTCTTTCTTGCTTTGGGCCTTGTGCCGCCTCACGCGGGGTCGGCCGTGTTATTACGAATGTGGCAGTTTTAGTGTCAGAGGGTGGCCGGATGCCCTTCCTGCTGCCACCCCGAACCCCTCGAGACGGAATCAGTGTACCCCAGCTGTCTGCATCTAGTGTAAGCCATGAAATAGTGCGAACATCTTCAAATGTCTGTGAGTAGTGTAACAGAGGCGGGACGTGGGGACCAGCCTGGTATTCGCCTAGCAGGATGTGGAAAACCGCTTAAAAACCACACCCGGTCTGGCTGGCATACCGGCCCTCGTCAGTAATCCATCGGGCGCATTCGATCCGGGCCAGCACGCCTACCGGAGTCCAGGAAGGAGCGCATTAGCGCTCCCGGCTACCCTGGCGGGTTTCATAGTTTACTTATGTGAAACTGGAATAACGCTGAGCAATATAACCTTATATATTAAAGTGGATTTTTTTATGCACTTTTGCGGATATTTCAGTACTACAACATGGGATTCCCAGAAACCTTTTGGTGACAACAGAGACACTTTTCAGCAGACACTTTACAGCATATTTCCCTGTGTTACGTCAATTTATAAACTATGCTTTCGTCTCACACCGGATTTTACATAGGCTACGTATTTTATGTGTACAGGTAAGGTAAGTTTGAATCTCTGTATCTCGGAATGGATAAAGACAGCAAGAAATTTTCAAGGTTGGGATCGGGACCTTAGGAATATATCGTAAAAATTACAGTCATTCGCTGTGCACCCGCAACTCAGTTTTGGTACCCAAAAACCATGTTTTTCGGGTTTCCGAAGGAGTCGACAATGAACTAAGTGGTTCCTCGATAAGCCCTTTAAGGCGCACCGTACACCACATGAATGCACAAAGAACCAACCGATTTGCTCCCTTTGCCTAAGCTGGAGGAAGTGTGTAACATTCACACTTTGACCCTTTACTCTAGCATAATTATGGAAAGACAGTCCTCCTGTTGGGATACGAATGGTTTGTAGCTCATGGGCTATCCGAAACACTTGTCTCTATCTTTATCCAGTAAAACCCGAGGTATGAGCCCTAGAAAAATCCCTTTTTTTAAATATATTAAGTAGCACATGCTGTCACATGCATACTGATTAGCGCTTCGTCAGGTGGTTAGTGAGCACTGCGAAGGAGCAGGCAGAATGTCGATGCTCGTGTGAGATAACGTCATCAGAACTTGACAGGGTTTGAAGTGAGTATCTTTTTTGGATCTGATTGTGTCTAGTTGGTGAAACTAACCAAAGTCCAGGCATATGGGGCATTTGGATATGAAAGCAGCCCAACGTTGTGGTAAATGTCTGACCGCGTGAAGGATGCGTTGTCGTATTATGCACCAAGCACAAGGTGAATCCATCACATCCGCACACGCTATCCAAGCGCAAGTAAAGACTCAAGTTCATCCCGCTCCATCGGCCAGTCTAGTAGAAACGAGGCCACCGAATCAGTATTCAATGACTAGGCTGCCACTAAAACTAAAATACAGGTGGGTGCCTTTGTGGTGGTGCCACCCTTGGGAAGAATATGCTGCTGATGACCGCTATCAATTCCTTTTCAGTGCTGAATCTCGGTTCTGCACTGTTTCGGACGACCACCGCCTGTCAGTATGGCGGCGGTGGAGGGAGAAGACACACCGACATTACGTTTTGCGTCACTGTGTGGGGATTTAATTGGGTGTAGGATCAATGCACCATTCAGGGAACTGTAGCGACACAGCGATACGTCACAGACATCGTTCGTCCTAGTGCGTTTTCTCTCATGACACCGTATTCTGGTGCACTCTTTCGACAGGACTACGCTCGATATCATGCGTCATGGGCCTCTGTGATGCTCCACTATATTACTGTATTTAGAAGTAAGATGCCCAGGTCTGTCCCAGATTTAACGTGCATGAGATCAGCATGGTCTTCAGCTCCATATAATTATCAATACGGAGCAGATCCACGGCGAGTTGCAACAGCTATGGGCCAGCTTACCACGGAAGATAATACAGAGGCCGCATGACAACCTTCGCAATCCAATCAGTGCGCGCATCCTGTCTCATATAGATGCAACAACCTGCTGGCAAGGTAACAGGAGTGCACTTGAACGGAGAATTAGGTTATACATTTTGTGAGCAGGCAAGAACTATGCCCCTTACATGAAGTCATTAAAGATTACCGAACTCACATTGAGCGAACAGTAGGGCTGAACAAATATGACTGACAAGGCACAAAGCATCTTGTAGAGGGTATAGTATGGACGTATTGGAATAATTAATGTTGGGTGATGATTTTAAGGTAATTCACACGACATGAAAACTTTGTGGAAACGTGTCGATTTACTGGGGGCTAGTTTATCCCAGAGAAGTATTCAGAGTTGACCATGGCCGGGCTGGGGAGCAGCGAAGGGAAGCGACAATAGGAAACTTAGGACGTCTCAAACTCTGAGAAAGCGGTAACGGGGTGCGACCTCCAGCTGCCTGAAGACGAGTGACAGTGAGCAGACGAAGAACTTGTAAGCCTGCTAATAAATGTCCGTCATCCCGTTTTCAGTGAAAAATGAGAGAAAGCCGCGCAAAGCTACGGTGGAGCGGTCAACAGAGGCCAAAATATGCGTGTTCGTGACTATAGCAACTTCACGGTGAATTCGCGGTCCGCAGAGTCTGAAGTAAATCAGGTGAAGAGCGACAGAATGAAATACGCCGGCCTCCGATGGGAACATAGGACCAAGGAATTTGAAGTATTCTCCTGTGAGTCGGAATTCCGGAAAAAACTGGTGTTTTGTGCAGACGCCAATCTTGATGGGTGGCCTCGGAGGAGCTAAATAGCAGAAGTTGAGAGGAAGGGAAATTTTGTGGGAATTTGTTCACTTCCCAGAGCAGGCATTGGTCGGCGCCGGGAAGCGACGCATAATTAACGCATCTTGCACAGCAATTGGCGTAAGTGATTTTGCTGGAGGGGAAACGGTGGTGAAGAGTGGACTGGCAGAAGTCTCCGTAGAGGTCTTCCATTCCCAGCTTGCCTAGAGTGCGGACGTGGCGATCTTTACTCAGCTTCCCTGAGAGAGAGTGAGCATCTCTGCAGTTTAGGACTTAGCAAACGGAACGATTGAGCTTGGAGATAGAAAGTTTTGGTTCAGATATGTACCGAGCACGATAGCTAGGAGTGAATAGACGAGCGCAGCCTTGCAGCACCACGAGGCCGGCCGACGTCCGCACAACGACGCCGCCCCGCCACACTGTATTCAGTGATATTGCACCCGCTCCGGCTTGAGTTAGGCCACTGATTAATTTGTTTGATCACGTCGGAAAAGTTTCCACGAGGGTTTCATGGGCCGTGTATTGTAGAATTCTTCTCGCACTTTGCATTACGCCTGGGTCAGTCGATAGGAATTAATTTTGATTTATCGCGCTTTACTCCACGTAAACGCAATTTATTCCCACTGCCTGTTAGGAGAGTCATGTAATGTGATGATTGAAGGTTGGGAGTTAAAATAAATTTGTGCTAATCGATTGCATCTGTTTTCGATCAAGTAGTTGAAATCCCAAGTCACTTTCTTAATTAATTTTATGTTCAACATTTGCATCTGGCGTTCAATAGCTGAATATAACATCAATGTGCACCCCATTTCAATTCAAAGGGACCAATTCTTAATCAATTAATGTCAACACTGCCACCACAGTTCAATCAGGAGTCACAGGGCCTTATTACTTTCTTTGCGTTATCCGATATTGTGGCAGTTTTTCACTCTCTGATGATCTGTTAGTCAACTAACTGGGGTGAACACACACCAAAACCAGAAAGTGACGGGTGGGGTGTTACTATTTAAGATGATTTTGCATTCGCTGAAACCAAACCGCGCAACTGAAACGTGCGAACTTTCATTTGGCATCCTGCTCCCGTTCTCGTGAACGTCATGGAGCAACCAAAAACTAAATTAACCCGAGACCTACTTCAGCATAATGACTTCATAAGGAAAAATCACAGTAGTACAAGTTTATATGCAACTAGTTCCGCAGATGATGAAGAGATTGATGAAATGTACGATGAGATAAAAGAAATTATTCAGGTAGTGAAGGGAGACGAATATTTAATAGTCATGGGTGACTAGAATTCGATACTAGGAAAAGGAAGAGAAGGAAACGTAGTAGGTGAATATGGAATGGGGGTAAAGAATGAAAGAGGAAGCCGCCTGGCAGAATTTTGCTCAGAGCATAACTTAATCATAGCTAACACTTGGTTCAAGAATCATGAAAGAAGGTTATACACATGGAAGAAGCATGGAGATACTGGAAGGTTTCAGATCGATTATATAATGTTAAGACAGAGATTTAGGAACCAGGTTTTAAACTGTAAGACATTTCCAGGGCCAGATGTGGACTCTGGTCACAATCTATTGGTTATGAACTGTAGATTAAAAATGAAGAAACTGCAAAAAAGTGGGAAATTGAGGAGATGGGGCCTGAATAAACTGAAAGAACCAGAGGTTGTAGACAGCTTCAGGGAGAGCATTAGGGAACGATTGACAAGAATGGGGGAAGGAAATACAGCAGATGAAGAATGGGTAGCTTTGACAGACGAAATAGTGAAGGTAGCAGAGGATCAAGCAGGTAAAAAGACGAGGGCTAATAGAAATCCTTGGGTAACAGAAGAGATATTGAATTTAATTAATAAAAGGAGAAAATATAAAAATGCAGTAAATGAAGCAGGCGGAAAGGAATACAAACGTCTCAAAAATGAGATCGAAAGGAAGTGCAAAATGGCTAAGCAGGGATGGCTAGAGGATAAATATAAGGATGTAGAGGCGTATATCACAAGTGTAAGATAGATACTGCCTACAGGAAAATTAAAGAGACCTTTGGAGAAAAGAGAACCACCAGCATGAAAATCGAGAGCTCGGAGGGAAACCCAGTTCTAAGCAATGATGGGGAAAGCAGAAAGGTGGAAGGAGTATATAAAGAGTCTATACAATGGCGATGTCCTTGAGGACAATATTATGGAAATGGAAAAGGACGTAGATGAAGATGAAGTGGGAGATATAATACTGCGTGAAGAGTTTGACAGAGCACTAAGTCGAAACAAGGCCCCTGGAGAAGACAACATTCCATTAGAACTACTGATAGCTTTGGCAGAGCCAGCCCTGACAAAACTCTACCATCTGGTGAGCAAGATGTATGAGACAGGCAAAATACCCTCAGAATTCAAGAAGAATATAATAATTCCAATCCCAAAGAAAATTACCGAACTACCAATTTAATAAGCCACGGCTGCAAAATACTAACACCAATTCTTTACAGACGAATGAAAAAACTTGTAGAAGCCATCCTCGGAGAGGATCAGTTTAGATTCCGTAGAAATGATGGAACACGGGAGGTTATACGTTGGTTACTGAGAATCGTTTATAAAATCCAGGATGCTTATAAATTAGTTACGCAAAATAACCTTTAATAGTGCAAAGGGTAAATAAATGATAGAAATGTCTGATGCAGCGCTGAATGCAGTGCATCTTCAAGTTTAATTCCCGCCTAACACTGTTAGTTCGCTACGTTCCCGCCAGGTGGCATGCGCGAATTAGTTACTCCAATAGCCATCATAGAATTGTCTAACGGTGCAGAGTGTGCGCAGTGTTGTTTATGGTTTCAGGAAGCCAAATCCGCTACTTCAGTTCAGGGAAAATTGAGGACTGAATATCGCACGCTACCACAGCAAAGGTAAACTGTTATTAATTGATACAATCGTTTTCACGGAATCTGGATGCGTGTCACATGGGACGCCGTGTGAGGGTCAGTCAGCAGTCTCTCAGGCAGCATTTAAACATGTCAGCCGGCCGCGGTGGTCTAGCGGTTCTAGGCGCTCAGTCCGGAACCGCGCGACTGCTACGGTCGCAGGTTCGAATTCTGCCTCGGGCATGGATGTGTGTGATGTCCTTAGGTTAGTTAGGTTTAAGTAGTTCTAAGTTCTAGGGGACTGATGACCACAGATGTTAAGTCCCGTAGTGCTCAGAGCCATTTGAACCATTTGATTTAAACATGGCAGGCGGTAGTCTTATATTCGTAGTCTGGGTAAATCAAAGAGACAGGCCAGAATAGAATTCAGTACACGAGCGTTGACTGAAAAGTAATGTCCATCCACTCTTCAACAGTTGGCAGCATCGGTATGTGGCAGGTACTGGCTTGTCCCGTAGCCTCTCCTCTACAGCTCCAGTTGGCAGGAAGGCTTAGCATTGAACGGTTGTGTCGTTACCGTGTGAAGTATGGAACCCTGCACAGACGGTCGGTCAATACGATTGAAGCAACGTGCAGTCATTGAATTCTTGGCAGCAGAATTTGTCACCCCAAAGGAGATTCATTAGAGAATAAAGCAGTTTATGGTGATTGTGTTGATGTGTTTACTGTGCGTCGTTGGGCGGGTAAGTTTAAAGATGTTGAGGTGGGAACATCTGACCTGCGTGACAATCAAAGAGTTGGCTATCCTGTGGCACCAGCCACTGAGTTTCAGAAGGAAAATGTAGACAGATTGATTCTGGACGATCGTCGTATGACTCAGAGAGAAACTGACAGCACGATCGGCACTTCACAAGAACGTGTGGGTCACATTATTGCTTTGCTTGGCTATCGGAAGATCTGTGCACGATGGGTACCCCGGAAGCTGACTCCAGAAATAAAAGTGCACTACTGTAAGGCATCCTCCATACAGTCCAGATTTAGCACTTCATTATGCTTCTGATGAAGACTTAGAGAGAACTGTGAGACTGTCGTTACGAAAACAGTGTGTCGACTTCTTCCGTGGCGGTTTCAGAAAAGTTGTTCATCGTTGGCAGAAATGTATCCAATTTTCGGGTGATTGTGTGGAAAAGTGAATATTGGTAATTAAAGATCACATTCTAAGGATTACTTCTGCGTTTGATTTATTAAAATATTCGCATCTAAACCCAATTAACGAAGGTGGAGGCATTACTTTTCATTCAACCCACGTACCAAGAGCTACAGTGGGGAAGGTCACTCAAACCCTGCAAATTGGAACAGTTGGAAGCTTTAAGAGAAAATGAGAAGGAAAAACCAGTTGAGTTTGCTGTAGAAATGTGTAACAAAATACAGACTGAAGACTGTTTTCTTACCAAAATTGTGTTGAGTGACGAAGCCACCTTCCATACCTGCGGTAAAGTGAATCGCCGAAATGTTCGAATAAGGGGTGTGCAAAAACCACGTCACGTAATGGAACATGTACGGTACTCATCTAAGGTAAATGTTTTTCGTGCTGTAAAGTGTGGGAGGCCGCGGTGACCGTGCGGTTCTAGGCGCTTCAGTCCGGAACCCCGCGACTGCTACGGTCACAGGTTCGAATCCTGACTCGGGTATGGATGTGTGTGATGTCCTTAGGTTAGTTAGGTTTAAGTAGTTGTAAGTTCTAGGGGACTGATGGCCACAGATGTTAAGTCCCATAGTGCTCAGAGCCATTTGAACATTTTGCTGTAAAGTGTAAAGAGATCTACGGTCCTTTCTTTTTTGCCGAGTGAACTATAAGTGGCGTATTGTACCTGGACGTGCTCGAACATTATCTAAAGCCTGAATTACGACTGGATATGGGCACAGAATTTATTTTTCAGCAAGACGGCTCATTACCACATTATATCGGGAAGCTGTGGCCTATTTCCGTAGGAACGTGCCGACTTGTACTGGAATTGTTGCAACGATATCCTGCCGACCACGATCGCTTAAGTCTAGTAAACTTTCGTGTGCAGAACACATTAAATGTATTGGCAATTGCGAAAATGGACAACCATCAGCTGTAGAATGGATAGGCGACAACGAAAATTTGTGCCGGATCGGAGCTAGAGCTGAGCGGTCGCTTCACCATTAGACTGTGCACGCAAGACTCACCGGCAGACCCAGACTTCCATACGTCGCCGACCATGCGTTTACAGCCTGTGCTCGTACATCAGTTACGTATATTACCGCACAGGTGAGGCATGAATGCATGCATGTCCAAAGGAACTTTGCATCGTAGTTCAGAATAACACAGGCACTGAAATATCGTTTTCTGTGTATGTAGTTACATTGAGAGGTGGCATGAGCCCCCTCTCATATTTCTATCTTACGATTTTCCTCTCTAATTGCATGCGGTGAAAAGTTGCTATTCCAACACACGCGGACTTCCCACGCAGCGTCTCTCGTCACCCAGGTGGTCCGGTGACAGGCGGGCTCTGCTGATTTTGAAAGGGTAAGCCGACGGGTGTGAGGGAGTCGAGTGAATGCTTTCCAGACGCCGACATTGTCAAAAGACACGCCCGCAGGTGCATGAAGTAGCGGCTGGGCTACCAGCGAGGCGTGGGAATGACTTGTGTACCCAGGCAGTTGTGGCGGGAAAATTCCCGCGCTTTCTGCAAAATAGTAACTGTGATTGGCTTGCTCAGGGCATAGCTCCGTGACGTAACAAAATCAGCGCAGAAATTGGCGCCAAGAATCTCCATTGGTGGAATGGTAGTGCTCCGGCAATAGAGTGGAATTTTCCGCCGGTTTTCGAGTTGCTGATTGGAACGTTTAACCACGGCCACTGTCGTGGGGGCGGGAATGTTGTGTGTTCGGCCTGTATGGGTGCTCTGGGTAGTCGGCTCTCGCCTTTCGGTCGGAGTAGGTTACAAGACTGAGCTCTCGCTGCTCTGGACAGCCTGCTTTGCGTTGGCTGTCTAATATACTTTTAGTTAATTGTAACTGTTTGACGAAGTTGCTGAAGTTTCGACATCAACGTAACTTTCCGAGTACAGTTGGCAATTGAGCGTTCTGCGTACAAGCGGCCTATGTTGTCTGTCTTGAGCAGTTTTGGCTAAAGTTGACTGTATCGGAGTTACAGTGTGACTTCGCTTGATAAAATCAATCACTGTATCATCAATGATTGTGTGGCGAGCCTTCTTCGTCTCCCTCAGAGGCGCATTTGTATTGCTAGGAAGTCTTTAGTCTGGAACAACCAGACCAGGATAATTAGTTTCGGGCTATACTCGCGACATTATCATCACTACGACGGGACGTCGAAGCAACCAGCCATCGCCTCCGGTACGCCAGATCGTGTTCTTGCATTTAAGAAGACAGTTTGGTAATGTATGTCCACAGCACCGGCAGATAGGGATTTTCCTAGGTGATAATCAGAGCTAAGCAGAGCGCGCCTGTTCGTCTTTCCCTAACTTTGTTCTGTCTTGGGTGTTCATCGTCTGAGTTCTCACTAATGTAGCAGCAATTAATGTTGGGTTAGGTGTGTGTCTCTCTTAAGATTTGAGTGGCAAGGAATTGGCTCCACATACCACTTCGTCATAATCCTCACAATCTAGTTTAGGGACAACTTCACCTTCACAGCGTTTGTTTGAGTATCCAATTTGAACCAATTTGATGTATTGTAAATGTTTCATGTGTTTTTGTTTATTATTTTGTGTTTAGTCTTAATAAATCATATTGTTATTTTGGACAGAACTTTCATTCTGTTAATCGGTAGAGCAACCCTATCATTTCTCACTACGTTAATGAAACCTACGTTTATTTAACTTATTTATCGAATTAAATTATTGCAGGTGCCAAACTCTTTTCTACTCCACTGACAGGGTTGATTATAGTCAGTTAGCGTATTTTTTTTAATCCATGTGCAACAGCAAAAGTCAGAGTTAGAACAGGGGGGGCTTAGAGCATCATTTACATATGTAGATTCTAGAAGAATTTAGTGTTAAATACACTGGTAGCCCCGGCACCTCGCAACATTAAGGACATAGTGTTTGTTTTCCGCCTTCAGGAAACATCGCTGAGCTGCGACGACGGATAACACAAGCAGCTGTCACCATACATCAATTCTTAGTTCATAGCATCTGGCAGGAAACTGATTGCAGATGGGACATTGACGTGTAACAAAAGGTATCCACATTGAATTTTTGTAAATAAAACTTGAAGATGCACTGCATTACTACCGTATCTAACACTTCTGTAATATAGTTACCCCTAGGGTACTTTTCTGTAAGGATTACTCTTGTATAACTAATTTATAAACACACTGTTTTCTATCTAAAGCCGGCCGGAGTGGCCGTGCGTTTCTAGGCGCTACAGTCTGGAACCGCGAGGCCGCTACGGTCGCGGGTTCGAATCCTGCCTCGGGCATGGATGTGTGTGATGTCCTTAGGTTAGTTAGGTTTAAGTAGTTCTAAGTTCTAGGGGACTGATGACCACAGAAGTTGAGTCCCATAGTGCTCAGAGCCATTCTATCTAAATGTTGATAGGAGAAAGTAGCTTTGCTCGCCTACTGGGCGGAAGTGGCTGTCAGTGTGGAGGGATAACCATTGGGCACGATATTCGGACCGGGGCTATCATCACCTGAGCAACTGCGGGCGCGTGGCAATCCATCATGGCGACGAGTTGGGCGCGCTGCTATTTGAACTGCCCGCCTCCCTCCCTCATTCAATTAAGAAGATTGATGGGGCAATTTCAGAAAACTTCACAGTCAAGCCCCTGTGCTATAACTAGAACGGTAAAGGGTCTATAAAAAGAGCTGACAGCGGTGGAAGACCGATTAGCGTAGAAGGAGAGCTGGAATGATCTCACAGTTCAAGTGGGTAATAAGTGCGCTTCTGGCCGCAAATCGAAAACAGCGTTTCAAAATATTGAGTCTGTTACGTTACTGTACTGACCTAAACTTCCAATATGCAGATTTGTTCCATCACATTACAGCCATGTATATGGACTAATCGAAAAAAGCCAAAACTAGTTTCGATAAATCGATGTCGCAGTATATTTATTTATTTATTGCTTACTTAGCCTGACCAGAGTAGGGCCTTAAGGCCCTCTCTTATATCTGGCGAGGAACAGCACATACAAAAAATATTACATAACAAACACAATAATAAAATTTTCCATTATTGATAAAAATAGTAATTGGAGTAGTTGGCAAAAATAATACTAATAATGATGATAAAATAGTGGAACAGTTAAAATTATATTTATATTTGTTATTACATAAAACTTAATAATAATAATTAGCATTGTTAAATGTTCAAATGGGTGTGAATTCCTAAGTGACCAAACTGCTTAGGTCATCGGTCCCTAGACTTACACACTTCTTAAATTAACTTATGCTAAGAACAACATAAACACCCATACATGAGGGAGGACTCGAACCTCCGGTGGGAGTGGCCACGCAGTCCGTGACAGGACGCCTCAAACCGCGCTGCTACTCCGTGCAGCAGCATTGTTGACAAAAGTAATAATTAACAATAATAGTACAACAGTAACATTAAAAATGAAATAACGGAGACATTAAGAAAGATAGTGATTAGTTCAGCATTTGGGAAGCCTTGTTTGGTATTAAAATAAGTGGAAGGGATAACAAGAGAGAAGAGGATTGAAATGAAAGCTGTAATGACTGTTAGGAAAGAAGAGAATTTCAAAAGGAGGGAAAAGTGGTGGAGGAGGGAGGATTGACAACACAAAGCTAGAAGAGGAGATAGCTATTGTGACAGAAGGTGAGCCATAAGTTTTCTTTTGAAGCTTGAAAGTGTTTTAATTTCTCTAATATTTTGAGGATGATTGTTCCATAGCCGGACTCCCGATTCAGGAAATGCCATTTTGAGGCATACTGAGAAGTTATTTGACTGAGAAGTAGCGGCTCCGGACGCGAAAACTGACAACGGCCGGGAGAGCGATGTGCAGGTCAGACGCCCTTGCGTATCCCCATCAGTCACGCCTATGGGCAGATATTGACATGACGGTCAGTCAGTACTGTTAGGATCTTCCGAGACCTGTTCGGAGGGGTTAAAAAGTGTATAGATACTTTTGATCAGGTATAATACTTTGATCAGACGGTGCATACAATTCTTTCGTACATGAAATATTTTTCGTTTGTAAAACGAATCATTATTCGCTTATATATTATTTTTAATAATTCATATTACATACAAAAAATTTTGTCTATGCTGAAGAATATTATACATACTCTGTGGACGATCGATAGTGTTATTTCTGTTAACTATATATAAGTGACTTTGTGACTATTTGCTATTGTTCGTTCATTGTGTGACTGGTGTTTGAAATGCGTTAGTTTTAGCGTAAGTTGGCAACAAGAAGACAGCAAGTAACACCCTCTTTCTCCAAATTCATCACTAACTATAGATAAGGATGCATCATTTATTACAAAATTACGCCTGTTTGTATATACACTGAAGCGCCAACAAAAATGGCATGCGAATACGTATTCAAATGCAGAGCTGCGTAAACAGGCAGAATACGCGCTGCGGTCGGCAACGCCTGTATACGATGAAGTGGGGATTATGCCGTAGACCATTTTACGACTGTACCATGAATATCAGGAATGCGGTAAAACATCAAATCTCCAACATCGCTACTGTCAGAAAAACATATTGATAGAACGGGACCAAAGACGATTGAAGAGAATCGTTCAACTTGACATAAGTGCAACCCTTCCGTAAACTGCTGCAGATTTCAATGTTGGGTCATCAAAAAGTGTCTGCGTGCGAACCATTCAACGAGACACCATCGAATGGACTTTCGGAACCGAAGACCGCATCGTGTACCCTTGATGACTGAAGGACACAAAGTTTTACGCCTCGCCTGAGTCCGTCAACACCGACACTGGGCTGTAGACGACTGGGAACATGTGGCCTGGTCGGACGAGTCTCGTTTGAAATTACATCGAGCGGATGGATGAGTAAGGGTATAGAGACAATTTCATGAATCCATGAATTCTGCATGTCAACAGGGGATTGTTCAGGCTGGTGGAGGCTCTGTAATGATGTGGCGCGTGTGCACTTGGAGTGATATGGAATCTCTTATGTGTTTAGATACGACTCTGACACGTGACACGTAAGTAAGCATCCTGTCAGATCACCTGCATCCATTCATGTCCATTGTGCATTCCGACAGACTTGGGCAATTCCAGCAGGACAATGCGACGTCCCACACGCCCAGAATTGCTACAGAGTGGCTCCAGGAACTCTCGTATGAGTTTAAATGTTTCCACTTGCCACCAAACTCCGCACACATGAACATTGTTAAGTATATCTGGGAAGCTTTGCAACGTTGTAAGAGGTGAGGTACTTAGCAGAGTCTCTGACCAGAGAGCAGTATGTCGTTATTTGTTGTTTGTCGCGAGTCTGCGCTTGTCTGCGCGTGTCGACAGTAGTCTTGAGTAGTCTGCGTGAGTCGGCGGGAGTCGGCGCGTGTCGGCTGTCTGCTCTGCTCGGGACTCTGGTCGGGACTCTGGAGGATGAGTATTGTTGTAGAAGGTAAAGAAGCAGCCTTGCGCATTTCTAGTAATGTATATTAATTGTCATTTAATTTGTTTAAAAAAAATGGCTCTGAGCACTATGGGACTCAACTGCTGTGGTCATCAGTCCCCTAGAACTTAGAACTACTTAAACCTAACTAACCTAAGGACATTACACACATCCATGCCCGAGGCAGGATTCGAACCTGCGACCGCAGCAGTCGCACGGTTCCGGACTGCGCGCCTAAAACCGCGAGACCACCGTGGCCGGCTGTTTCAAAAAAAAAAGAATGCCCCAATAATAATTTTTATAATATAAAGTATTTTTTTTAAAAAAAGCATTCATTTCAATTTAAAGATTTTATCCAATGAATAATTAATTCCTTTCACGAATCACAAAGCATGGGCCAGCATTGCACGGAGCTGTGCCGAAAATTTTTATGTAAGAGCAGATATATTTGCAGTTTTTATTGAGGTAAGAAATTTTGCTTTTTTTTATTCAGAATACAGGGCCGAGGCGCAGCGCTGCTGTCGTCATAAAATTTAACAGGCTACTGAATTTCTTTTTTATTGTTTTGGTGTTTAGGAATTTTTCTGTTTCGAACTTAACATTAAATGAGAAAAGAATTTTGTGGGAACATTAATTGTGAATGCATTTCTGCACACAGATTGTAAATGGGAGCCAATTTTGTTCAGAGGTTACAATATAAAAAAAATTCATTTTAATTATTATTTTTGTGGGGAGTTTACGCTTGGTTCATTTTCATTATTATATTACTGTTTGGAGGTTACACTTGGCGACATCCGGCCAGGATCGTATTTCTTTGTGAATCTTCTGAGAAGTAGTCATATATCCGCTCTTATTTACTTAAATGTAGTTTGCATCTGGCGCAACGCATTTACTAATTTGTAAATCTTTCTTTCACAGATCATCGGCAATTTGTTGCTCTTTGTTGTAATTGTTGTTGCATTTTGCATTGTCTTTGTTTCATTTGTGATTAATTTTGATTTGTGAAAAATGCCGCGAAAAACTGTTAACAGTACATCGCGATGTGTAATGAGCGAAATAGCCGACTCTAATAATTTGACCGATAATATTTGCGACACTCAGTGTAATGATGACAATTCTCCATTTACAGACAATCAGTGCGTACCGACCACTAATATTGATTTTGATCCTAGTGATGAGCAAACAAGTTCAATTGTGTCCTCTGTTAATTTAACGACAACTGATGACGCGGGACGTTCTGTTACAACGAACGCAGCCCAGTTTAACACACCCGATTTGCAAAATTTGAATTGTGAACAGATAATTTATTCTAACGAAAATGAACAATGTACTCAAAGAACGTCAGATTTCTTTGATTCTGAGGTAGTGACTAACAGTGCACATCCGATTGACAAACCTTTTGGTGAATTACAGAATGACCAAATGATTACACAAAACGCGACAAAAGCAGATACACCATCATACAGTACAGAGAATAGAGCCGCTAATTTTGGCTGGGATCAAGTTATGGCATTATTAGTACAAAATAATGAAAATGTCAAACAAATTAATGAATGTCTTAAACAATCGAAAAAAGAACAAGACTACAATCACAAACAACTTAATGAAATTAATGAAAAACTAGACAACAATTCCAGACAGCTTAGTGGACAGATTACAGCCGTTGCCGCGCAGTGTCATGATACTAAGGAACAATTACGTGAGGAAATTAAGGCTTGTGCTAGAAACAGTAGTGAAGAAATTAGATCTGTGGCACAAGAATTAAATAATAGACATGCAGATACAACTAAATTACTTAGAGACGAAATTAGTGCAGTCGGTAAACAATGCTCTGAAAACGCAACACACTCACGCGACGAGTTTAAATTAATGTCAGCAGAACTTTCGCGCACACTGGATGCAAAAGTAGACGCGAAATTCGACCAACAGAACAGTCAAATTGATGAGCGTTTTAATCATCACCTACAAAGCAGTGAAACGCGTTTCCGTAAATTTATACAGGAACAGAATAAAGTAAAGCGACAAGTCATGGAAACAATTACCGCACAGAGACAGGAAGATAAACGTAAATTGTTTACGAAAGCAAAAACATATGTAGACAACAATATTGCTACAGTATCGGACGAAATTAATACTATCAAACAGTTGAACACCGAATTGCGTGATGAAATTTCCGATCTTAAAACAAAAACAGACACACACACAGTAGACTTTCAGACAGTGACCAACAGACTTGAACAATTAGAACTAATTCAGGATCCCGATGTCATCAAAGCTGACGTTAAAAAATTGAACGAAACCACACGTAAGATACAAAAACAAATTAATGCTTGTGACACTAAAAATGATGATCAGGTAAAAATACTGACTGAAAAATATGATGAATTGACCAGTCGTATTGATGTTATTGAAAGTAATAATGACAGCAAATCAGATGATACTTCACCGATTTCGTTTAATCAAACACCTGAATTCCAAAATTTACAGCAGACGATCAGTGAGATAGATTCGTCCAATAATACATTACGTAGAAAATTGTCAACTTTACAGCAAGAAGTGACAGAGATGAAAAACGTTTCAGTCACTAACACGTCACAGCATTCGCCTCATTCCGAACATTTCTCACACTCACACAGCCAGTATAATTTGGGTAATTTACAGAGACCACGCGACTTAGAATCCGAAGTGACACAGACAAACAAATTCTCATGCAATCCTGAACCTGTTCACAAATTCAGAGACGATAACGTCAATTACGAGCATTTTCTATCCGTGAGAAAATTTAGAGTATTTAAAAATGACAGAACACAGGTACATGCTTTGAACTGGATACGTCAATTTATTTTTGTACTTTCACCGGCATTTCGTGTAATGCAGAAACTAGCATTGGACTGGATACAACAACTTGCTTTTGAATTTTTACTGCCATTGCCTGTAACGCAAAAGCTAAAATTTATTTGCAGCGCGTAATAAACCTCAGGGTATTCATTACGCTTTAATGAATATGTGCCGTAGCGTGCACAGGGCCCCGAGCCATAGTAGTGCTATTTCATCTTTAGTTTTCTGCACTGCTCCCTTCTCTTCTACTATCCTTTATATCTATCAAAACAGGTCTTCAACTATCGCTCTATCTAGGATTAAGAAACGTGTAAAGAAAACCTGATACGACAAGTTATACCGAAAGTGACAGTTCTCATTATACGCTCCAGAAATGACAACCACGAGAACTTAAATACCTGACAAAAATTTAATCATCAGTATATGTAAAATAATTAGCAACAGTGAACACATTTTGGTAACAATAGAGGTTTTTTTTCACCGCAACAGCATGAAAGCCAGCCGGTTAGCATACCTAACCAACAATGCAGTCTGCAAGGTCAACCAAGCTTTAATGTTTCGCCGCGTGCACGTGTAGCATCAGCTCCAACAAATAGTAACGCACAGCAACAAGGGAATTAGCACGTACAGAAAACACACTATTTCAATTCCTATTGCAATGCACCGTATAGAAATGACTATCATGACAGACGTAAAAATAATGAGCACAATTTTCAGCGTAGGTTTAATAGCAGTCGGTCTTACCAACAGCAAAATCATCCACAACGACAGATTATCATGAATGAACCAGACAGTAGGTATCATCCCGAACGTAATACGTCAGGAAGAAATAACAGAACTGTACAAATAGTGGAAATACCACAGCATCCTCCCGAAAATAATAGCACGTCAGATAGAATTTGACTAAATTCAGTACAGGTTGCATCTTCCAGTAACACAAGTAATACTTTTGACACGCAGAATCTTGTTCACGAGAATGTTATTTGAAACATGCTTTGTTGAATGCACCTCTTTTATCACACCCAGATCTTACTAGAAATTTTTCCATTACCACCGACAGTTTTAATACCGCTTTAGGCGTACATATTTTTCAGGAAATTGAAGAAGATGGCACTACAGTAATTAAAAACATAGCCTTTGCAAGTCGCATTCTGTCACCTGCTGAACGCAATTATTCTGTTACAGAACTTGAAACATTATGTGTTGTTTGGGCATTTACGAGATTTCGGCATTTTCTTTATGGAAGACACACTACCGTCTACACAGATCATAGAGCGATATAGTTTTTACTTTCCGCTAAATTTACACACGACAGATTAAGCAGATGGAAACTTTATTTGCAGGAATTTAATTTCACAATTGTTCACATTCCCGGTACACAAAATATTGTAGCAGACGCACTATCCCGTTCTCTCAGCAACAATCAGTAAGACATCGCAACCAACTTCTGCAAAGCAAATTTCAACGTCATGTACATTCAACAAGTTGCATTTGAAAATTTCATTTCGTCGTCATTACAAGACATAGCACAAGAGCAAAGTAAAGACAACGTATGGAAAGAAATTAAACACCTTTGGCAAGCTAGGAATAATGTTACCATTAGAAACCATTACACTGTACGCAATAATATTCTGTTTCGCCGCTCTCACCCTGACAGCAAAAATTGGTTATTATGCATTCCTGACGAACTTGTTAACAAATTAATCTGGTATACTCATTTAAGTTACGCACATTACTGAGCCAGAAAATGTTTTCTTATACTGAGACAGAAGTTATTTTACCAACATTGAGAAACGTATTCGATGAGTTTTAGCGTCGTGTAAAATCTGCCAGAAAGCTAAGTCAGATACGACTTCACATATTCCTCCATTACATCCAATTGTACCTGTTAAATTGAGACACATGGCCGTTGTAGACATTTTTGGTCCGATTCCCAGAACTAATAGAGGTTTTTGCTACATCTTTGTCGCTGTTGTACTCACTTCAAAATTTGTTACCTACACTCCGTTACGCAAAGCTACTGCTAAAACTGTTTCGAAAGCATTTGTAAAACATTTTCTATTTCATGTAGGACATGTATTGAAAGTAATTTCAGACAATGAATCACAGTTTCGATCTGTTATATGGACACGTATGTTACGAGCTGGAAACATTTCTCCGATCTATATATCCAGGTACCATGCTTCTTCGAACCCTTGTGAACGATTAATGAAAGAAATTGATAAACTATGTAGAATATACTGCCATAAAAAACATATTGATTGGGACACACACATACTCTCATTCCAGGATGTAATTAATTCCATACCAAATGAATCTACTATGCTATCTCCGTCTGTTATACTGAAAAATGTTGAACCACCTAACAAAATTAAAGAATTAGTAACCTTTCCTACATCTCGTCGACTACGACACCATGAAATAATTGACACTGCGCTGAACAACATCAAACGTGCCGCAGAGCGCCGGAGAAGACAGCAAAAACAGGTTTGTACACGCCGTGACTTTCACATTGGACAGAAGATATTAGTACGCACACATTATTTATCTAATAGAGGAAAAGGTAGGTGTAGCAAATTTGAGCTTCTATATGCAGGTCCATATCGAATTCGCAGCATTCCTCACCCCAATGTAGTACACGTCGAAACTTTGAGAACCAGAAAAACCAAAGGGAACCACCACGTCTCCAACGTCAAACCTTTTATTGAATGAATATACTTTATGATTTATCACACTGTAATGCCATTTGCTGATTTTTTTTATGACCACTTATGCAATTATATTCACATGAACAGTTACTGATGATTGTCGTATTTTTTCTTGGCAAGTGCCCGGCAAGGTAAGGTTAGCAGGTCGCTCTTCTTGTCGTTACATATCAGACCGTGCACTTTTTCCATTTTTTATGTATGTATGATTGTTTTACTGTTTTGTGTGTATGCGCTATGAAATATTTAAGCTATAACAAACACCAGTTGACTTTGACATTTTGCCTTATGATATCTCAACATCGTGACTATTTTTACATTTTTTTTTTTTGCTGCTACATTGTGATATTCTGTGTACATTTTTGCATCTGAACACTGTCTATGTTTTTTGACATATTACGTTTTCAGTCATGCTACGCTGTATGCTCAATTATATCACTAGAAACCAGCTTTTATTTAATGGGTATATGATTTAAATGCAAGACATTAATCATTGTTCATTATTTTCAGAAAGAAATAACGTGTAAAAGAAATACATTAAACAGAAATGGGAATTTCACCTTTGGAGTGACCGAAAGAAGATGCAATACCTCGTCACGAATAGTAAATGGATCCGAATTAACAAGCATTAACAAGAATGTACTATACACATCGTATGATAGCAGTCTTAACAAATTTTTTTCTTTCAGAATACGAGGCGATTGATGCAGACTGTCAGACAGAACTACACATCTTAGTTTTAGTGATGAAATATGCTAGAAATAAGGAATTCTATACTATGAATAGTTGTATAATGAATAATGAAGTGACTTTTTTGTAGATGATAATGAATGGTGATGAATAATGATGCAGAATATGCTAATATGGATAATGAAGTTTTTCTTTATAGGTGATGATAATAATGGAATTATGGTGATGTGGATAATGAAGTTTTTCTTTGCAGGTGATGATAGTAATGATAATGATGAAGTTTGTATATTTACTGTTAGTTAAGAAATGCTATGTAGTTATTTAGGTATTTGTTGCAGTTCGTTTTGACAGTATGTCTTATGTCGCATGGTATGATGACTGAAGGTTTTGGAAAGGACAGCTGGAGAACATATATATATTTTTTTACACATTTCATTACCTGTTAATTCGATGTTCACTACTTTTCAGCGTAATATGCGTTTCTTCTTTCAGTTTAATAATCCATTTTGTATTTTTTCCAGGAGAAGCTATTCATGAAATTTATGTGCTATAAGCAGTTAGTCATTAAACCTGTTCTGATACTTGCATTTTTTTACCCATTTGTGTGTATCATTCATGAATGTGATCACATATACTCTACTTGTTTCATAACCTTGCTACAGCTGACTCATGACGAATGACGTTATTAATCCTTATTTCCAGCAATAAGTCCCAACTATTACCAGTATACAACCAAATAATGCTACCAGTTTAAGATATATTTCTAGTTCTAAATATAATACAAATTTCTCTGTTGTATTGAATCCATTATGTCTATGTATTAGTCGACTACAGACCTTGAGTAATAGTTACAGTGTGTTACATTTTAAATATGTCCTATGTCACTTGAATGATGAGTTCTGAGTAATACTGAATGATGACTTATGAGTTAATGCTATTCCAATAATTAACTCTTGTTTTGAATGATGGCTTCTGAATAATACTGAATAATGTTTTGTAAAACTATATGAAAACTTTGTAACTGGCCAATGAGTGCCAATAATTATTTTTAAATATGTCATATGTCAGTTAAATGATGAATAGTGTTTTGTAATATTCAATACTTGCTACATGTTTAGTAACTGGCCAATGAGTGCCAATAATTATTTTTAAATATATGTCACTTGAAGGATGAAAAATGTTTTGTAATATTCAATACTTGCTGACCAACGAATGCCACTGTTTCTTATACTTTAAATTTATATTATGTCACTTTCATCCTATATATATGAATTAGCTCCTGTTTTGAATGATGACTTCTGATGATTTGTAACTGACCAATGAGTGCCAATGCTCTCTGTAAACAGATAACTTATGAACATTATTCTGTAATACTTCATACATGGTACAGAAATGTTCAGTAACTGGGCGATGAGTGCCACGAATTACTTAAAATCAGTTAATCGACTAGTGTAATTATCAATGATGACTGGCATAAGATTTATTGTCCTTCACCTTCTGACCTAATTACCACAAATTACTGCAATATACGTTTGTCCTGTCTATCCTCATGCTCATGGAGCACTATATTTGGTTTTTGCACAAATTCTACGTTGGTGTACCTAACAAGAACGTGGTGTTGACACGACATGCTGTCCACCACCTTGAGCGATGGAGATATTATTATGGTCCCACTGTTTGGTGTACCTAATGTACTACCAAAATGATAACATGGAATATTAATACGACATTTCAGTGTCTTGGCTACACTGATTAATACTTCAGGGAAAAGAACTTCAGATTGTCTCACTTGGTGTTGTGCTTCTGGAGAAAGGTATGGCCTTTCAGTGCAGCTGCGTGCAACCTAATGTGCTACAACCATGATGCAATCCTTCCCATTCCTTTCCTAGTTCTTGTAAAATGGTAAACACTTACACAGTGCGTTTAAATTCTTGTAAAATGATAAAGACTTATACAGTGCGTGTGCACTTTATTTCACTCCATGATATGTTATGTAAAAAATGCTAAAGACTTCTATAGTGCGTGTGCACTTTATTTCACTCCATGATATGTTATGTAAAAATGCTAAAGACTTCTACAGTGCGTGTGCACTTTATGATATGTTATGTAAAAATGCTAAAGACTTCTACAGTGCGTGTGCACTTTATGTCATTTGTTAATATGATTTGTACTCATTGCATATACATTTTGTGATCTAATATGTTCTGTACTACAGTGCGTGTGCACTTTTTTGTCATTTGTTAATATGTTTTGTACTCATTGTGTACACATTTTGTCTTTGCTTGATATGTTCTGTACTCAGTGCATGTGCACTATATTTTATTTCATGTTCTGCACTTATATATATGTATATATTCTGTGATTGTGAACTTAGTTAATTAAGAAAAATTTGTTGCTCATGGCAAGTCCAATTGACTCACCATCGCTGCCAAATTTTTGCCCCCCCAGTGGAGGGTTATGTAAGAGGTGAGGTACTTAGGAGAGTCTCTAAGCAGAGAGCAGTATGTCGTTATTTGTTGCTTGTCGCGAGTCTGCGCTTGTCTGCGCGTGTCGACAGTAGTCTTGAGTAGTGTGCGTGAGTCGGCGGGAGTCGGGGCGTGTCGGCTGTCTGATCTGTTCGGGACTCTGGTCAGGACTCTGGAGGATGAGTATTGTTGTAGAAGGTAAAGAAGCAGCCTTGCGCATATCTAGTAATGTATATTAATTGTCATTTAATTTGTTTAAAAAAAATGCCCCAATAATAATTTTTATAATATAAAGTAATTTTTTTTAAAAAAAGCATTCATTTCCATTTAAATATTTTATCCAATGAATAATTAATTGCTTTCACGAATCACAAAGCATGGGCCAGCATTGCACGGAGCTGTGCCGAAAATTTTTATGTAAGAGCAGATATATTTGCAGTTTTTATTGAGGTAAGAAGTTTTGCTTCTTTTATTCAGAATACAGGGACGAGGCGCAGTGCTGCTGTCGTCATAAAATTTAACAGGTTACTAAATTTTTTTTATTATTTTGGTGTTTAGGAATTTTTCTGTTTCGAACTTAACATTAAATGAGAAAAGAATTTTGTGGGAACATTAAATGTGAATGTATTTCAGCACACAGATTGTAAATGGGAGCCAATTTTGTTCAGAGGTTACAATATTAAAAAAAATTCATTCTAATTATTATTTTTGTGGGGAGTTTACGCTTGGTTCATTTTCATTATTATATTTCTGTGGGGAGGTTACAACGTGCTGTTCGGAAGAGATCTCCACCCCCTCGTTCTCTGACGGATTTATGGACAGCCCTGCAGGATTCATGGTGTCAATTCCCTCCAGCACTGCTTCAGACATTAGTAGAGTCAGTGCCACGTCGTGTTGCGGCACTTCTGCGTGCTGGCAGGGCTCCAACACGATATTATGCAGGTGTACCGGTTTCTTTGGCTCATTAGTATATACATACTGTCAGTAAAGGCAACAGAATAATTTGGCGATGTGCACATGAAAACATCACGCATAAATCCCAGAATACACAAAAGAAAGTGAAAAGTTTCGCGCAAGATATCAATAAAGAAACCTTGTGATTGGCAGCAACAAAAATTACCTCTCTCTTCGTATATGTACGCACTGTAGTGTTGCGAAATGGGATCAATATTTTTGAAGCACCCTGTATTAGATAATCTCGTAAATGTGAACAATGGCAAGTTCTATATGCTTGCCTCCTTTCATTTTTAGTTGATTCATATCATGAGTATGGGCGTATTAAATGCACTATCGTCTAAATACACTGGCGGAAAAATTCGCAACACCAATACGATAATTAATGTAGAGTAATGAAACTTCTAGAACACATTTGTCTATATAACGTATTTATATGATTAGCTTTGCATTATCACAGGTTAATGTAAGTGTGACATAAGTCATTGCAAATTTGAAATGTTGGTGCATTAATAACCAGCATGACCGTCAGAATTATGAATGAATGGGTGCACAGGTGCCGGATGTCAGTTTTTCCGTTGGAGTTCCATATCTATATATGACGGTAGTATCTGTTCGGGAACAGATACTACCGTCATATATAGTTAAAAATATGGCTTCCCGGCCATTGACCTTCTTGTGCAAACGCACACGCTATGCCCGAACTCGTACGGGACTTGGTACATTACTCTTCCACGTGTAATGAGTATGATGGGCAAACATCTATTAGGCGCACTACGAATGTAGTGGTGTGGACATGTAGGGAATGTGGATCTCACGGGGAGCGTGCAAGGGATAAGTCCCTGCAGACGCTCTATCCTCTGTGCCCGCGGTGGCTCAGATGGATAGAGCGTCTGCCATGTAAGCAGGAGATCCCGGGTTCGAGTCCCGGTCGGGGCACACATTTTCAACATGTCCCCAATGAAGTACATCAACGCCTGTTTGCAGCTAGGGTGTCCATTTAATTACCAGTTCCATATCTGTTGCTGTTGGCCAGTCAACACAGGTACAGGTATGCTGTTTGTGGATGGCGCTGTAGTTGTCGTCCAATGGTGTCTAATATGTACTTGACTGGACACAGATCTGGTGATATAGTCGGCTAAGGCAACATGTCGACACAGTGTAGATATTGTTGGCTTGTAACAGCAGGCGAGTGATAACCCGTTGGATAACACCCCCTGAATTTCTCATATGCGGCTAATATAAGCGCCATGATTGGGGCTCAGATGGTGACACGAGAAGATGTACCAGGGGCGTCAGTAATGTTTGACGGCAAGCCGCTATATTGCGGAAATAATTTTTACCAATCTCATGGGGTAGAGTGTGTGCCGATATTTGATTATGCAACTGGTGTGGAGAAATCCTGTCGCAGATTGTTGGTAATTTCAATTTTTCGAGGTGCTCTACATGGAGCGCTTCTAGAGGAGGTGGTTTTGAGAGCCACTTAGGAGGGTTGGCCCAGCAACAGAGTGGAGTGATGATCGAAACGCTCTCTTAGAGGTGGTGATCAAGACGGAGTCCAATGTTCGAGGCTGTGCTCGGGTGTTTTATCGATGGCTTGCGGATTTGTAGCGCCGAGCAGTATTTACTCACGATGCGCAGTTGTCCGTGGTCTGTATTTTTGCAGCTCCAGCATATCAGGAATTTTCCAAGATGCTTTGCAGCCGCCATGCGGCAGCAGTTGTTGAATTAATGAATGTAACAAAGGCTTGCAGTTTAGTGGTTTACAATCACTGTGACTTAAGGCACAATGACTCAGATAGCGTTAATGTTGAAACATAAGGAGGGAGACGTCGTATGGAGAATTCCACTCCTTCCCGTCAACTGTGCCAACCGATCATCAGTACTTATGTGATTGTGATTTATAGGTGTTTCAGTTGTGTAACTGCTCTTTATTATTGTCGTTGAGAGTCACGCTTCAAGCATATTGCCTCACAATAAATGCGTCGTCACAGTTAATAGCGTTTCTCATTTCAATACCATTGTTAATTTTCTTTTTCGCTTGACAATATTTTTTCCGTAGGATATTTTATGTAATTTATTGTTTTATTACGAATTTGCCAATTTGGTATTCACTACTAGGGCCACACATTATTAATACGCATTTAGACTTCGTACAGAATCATAAGAAGAGACGGGCTTCAGATTGGTGTGGAAACTGTCGTAAAAGCCGGACAGTAGCAGAAATGATTAGCGAACAAGTAACATAGCAAACAAAAGATTTACTTAAGTTGTATTTCTCCTAACTTGAAGACTCACCGTAAATGATGCAACGAGAGGTAGAGTTCTTTTTACCCTTACCAGAAGATGTCGAAGCACCAAGAAAAAATGGCTCTGAGCACTATGGGACTCAACTGCTGTGGTCATAAGTCCCCTAGAACTTAGAACTACTTAAACCTAACTAACCTAAGGACAGCACACAACATCCAGCCATCACGAGGCAGAGAAAGAAGCACCAAGAGTGCCGTCCACATTGACAAGTGATTTGTAAACCAACATTCGCCGGCGACGACGAAAATAGCGTTTACGCATCATTGTAAGAAGCAGTGCCTCAGTGGCTATTCACTCAAACCAAGTGAATGCGCTAGACAGAACAGTGTGCTATTTATAGCATCAGTCCTGGCGCACGCAACGGATGTGGACTCTTATCAGCTTACGCAATCGCACCGGAAATGAATTTTCAAGCAACACGCTCCTGGTAATACTAGGTAGCGTGTTGCTCCAACGCAAATTGAATCGCGCGCCAAAAACACAATAACCAATCAGAGACTGTGCTCGACATCTACAGAGCATCCCAGAGTGCCCCAGAGAGCATCCCAGAGTGCCCCAGAGAGCTAAAACACTAAGAAGAATCGCTTCTCGGCTTTTGGCAAGATCAATGTGTAGTATTTGTGGCCCTTAAAAGGGCCGTTTATTGACAACTGCTTTCAATGATTATATAAAGTACAATCACCCACAATGCGACAATCTTCCAAAGAAGAAGGACCACTAGCCAGAGTGCCCCAGAGAGCATCCCAGAGTGCCCCAGAGAGCTAAAACACTAAGAAGAATCGCTTCTCGGCTTTTGGCAAGATCAATGTGTAGTATTTGTGGCCCTTAAAAGGGCCGTTTATTGACAACTGCTTTCAATGATTATATAAAGTACAATCACCCACAATGCGACAATCTTCCAAAGAAGAAGGACCACTAGCCTTCAGCAATGCCTCGTCGACGTGGTTACCGTCGTCGCTGGCGGCGCAGCGTTCCTGTCTATCGTGCTTTGAAGGCGATAGACATTGATCTTTCTGGACAGTTCAATAAACAACAATTAATTGGAGGTCCAAACGTATTTCGTGGACTCCGTTTGAACTTTACATGTGATGTACAAGCCGTTTTTGGAGGTAGTACATGGCTCACACTTGCTGTAGTATGGGGTGACAAAGGTGCGACCTGGTGGCGGCTGCGTAGCTTCGTGGGTCCGAGCACTACTGGGCTACGTTGCTGCCGCCGACCGTCCCGTATGGCGGCAGCAGGGGCCGCTGGCAGTGCACAGCTGCTGGAGATGTGGCTCAGCAGGTGTGCACCATAGGGTCCGCCAGCTCCCGCACGGCTGCTGTCAGCGTCGGATGGAAAGTTGCAGTTCCATTAGCAACTGTGATACGCCAGTAGGGTGTTATCGATACGCGATACCACGTGGATACTCCCTGCTTGCAGATTAGAGTAGTGTATCCTAAGAGTGGTTCTGTGTCAGGGGCTATTCTGGTACAGGAATTAACACAAGTAGTTTCCACATTACCACACCACCATGGCATTTCTCAAACGGAGTGCTGAAACGTTGGTATAAAAACGATTGAGTTACGCAGCCGGAACTTTATTTCTGTGGGCTTTTTTTTGGTGTTCCTCAGAGCAAATAAACTCCGCTTTCATAGCCGTTCTGTAGCTGCAGCTGCTGCTGCCGCCGCTTAGGGTTGGCGGTTGTCGCTGAAACTACCCGTTTCCGGTAATATAAGTGTTTTTCGATACCAGTAACCTGAGCGTTAAAACCGCTAAAAATACGTGTTTTTAATGTCTGTTGTTTCCTGTAATAAACGTAGAAATCGAACAAAGACTGAATAATTTTTATTCCCCCAAGATACATAGAATCAAAATATTACATTAAATATACGAACAAACGAAAACTTAGTCGGTCCCAGCTCGCTGTTTTTCTCAAAAAGTGATAAGTGGTTGAATACTGCAAAAAATCACTGTTGTTGTCCTACTCATTCTAATTTTTTGACACCTGCTCAAAAATCGTATTGCAATCGAGGATCATACTGCTATTAGGATATTACGAATAGACAGTCCCACAGGGTGAAAAACTGAGGTTTGGGGACTACTTTTTGCGTTAATTTCTCCCTTTTCAAGGGCTACAAGCAGATGAAAGCCTATTATGTAGACAGAGGCAACAGATCAGCTGCTTACAATTTTTATTATGAACTATGAATGGGTGGTTAATTTTTTCTCCTTATATGAAGTCCCATATCTGTTGTGGCACCTGCCAACCTTAATCTTTTAAAGCAAATGGAGCACTGTCCTTCATTGGTACCGCTCATTGTAAGATACTTTCAGAATAGGAATTGTAGCATTCTACAATACGACTAATGTCCGATTATAGCAGTGCGAAATTAACATTAAGAGCAGACAGGGCAAGTCTCGCACACTGCATGTGCATGTGTACCACCCAATAGGCTACGCCAGATGGTAACAGGTACATTATTATCTCAGCAATGCTGAACCACTTCGTATGTCATGTGTTTCTTGCTCGTTTCTGTCGCTATTGTTGTTAAAACAGCACTGATCTCCTTTTCCTATTTATGTAATGTAAGTAGGCTGTTTAGGTTTTTATGTTGGTAACGCCACGTAGCACTCTATATGAAAATCACTGACTGTGCTGTGTGAAGGCTGTGGTTGGTCTGCATTGTTGGAGTATATGCTATTGTAGTGTTGGGCAGTTGGCTGTTAAAAGCGCTCAGCGTTGCGCAGTTGGAGGTGAGCCGCCAGCAGTGGTGGATGTGGGGAGAGAAATCGCGGAGTTTTGAGAGCGGATGATCTGGACGTGTGTCCATCAGAGACAGTAAATTTGCAAGACTGGATGCCATGAACTGCTATATATATTATGACTTTTGAACACTTTTAAGGTAAATACATTGTATGTTCTCTATCAAAATCTTTCATTTGCTAACTATGCCTATCAGTAGTTAGTGCCTTTAGTAGTTGGAATCTTTTATTTAGCTGGCAGTAGTGGCGCTCGCTGTATTGCAGTAGTTCGAGTAACGAAGATTTTTGTGAGGTAAGTGATTTGTGAAACGTATAGGTTAATGTTAGTCAGGGCCATTCTCTTGTAGGGATTATTGAAAGTCAGATTGCGTTGCGCTAAAAATATTGTATGTCAGTTTAGTGTTGATCAGTATAGGTAAAGAGCGAAATGTCTGAGTACGTTCAGTTCTGCTCAGCTGTTTGAAAATCAAATAATGTAAGAGGTTTAGCAGCACAGTAATTCAATAATTTTTCTAAGGGGACGTTTCAGTAATAACGTAATAATTCAGAGCAATTGAAGTTTTACGACTAAAAATTACTCGTGTTTTTAAGAAGGTTTGTTTGGAAACAAAGAGTTTTGGGATTACTGTTATGGCCGACTGATATTTCGTTTCTAATCCAGATGTTAGTAAAAATTTAAAAAAAAACGCCTTTTATAACCAAGACAAAACAAATATCGAAAAATGTTGGTTATTCAGGACTAAAATGCTGGTCTCGGTTTCAACAGGCCGGTTTTTCCCCATCCCTAATTTGTAGCGTCAAGCACAGGGTTTACTCACGATGGGCGGTTGTCTGTGGTGAGCATGTTTGCAGCTCCGGCACATAAAGAACTTTGCATGGCGCTTTGCACCCTCCGCGGCGTGTTTTTCCGATCCACAGCAGCAGTTGTGGAATTAATGCATGTAGCACAGTTTTACAGTTTAGTGCCTGAGAATCACTGTCACTTAAGATCCAACCAGACAGCGTAAACGTTGATACCGAAGGAGGGAGGCGTTGTATAGAGCATGCCACGCCGTCCCACCAAGGTTTCCAACTGATCGTTAGTACTTATATGATAGTGATTTATAGCTGTGTTACTTGCGCATCTGCTCTTTGGTATTGTGGCAGAACATCATGCTCCATACACGTTATTTGGCAATAAATAAATGTGAAAACGAATAACTTCCTTCATTTCAATAGATACTACGCTGAGGTGACATGAATCATGGGATACCTTCTAATACCGTGTCGGACTTCCTTTTGTCCAGCGTAGTGCAAGACTTTGACGTGGCATGGACTCAACAAGTTCTTAGAAGCCCCCTGCAGAAATACTGAGCCATGTGCCTCTATAGTTGTCCATAACTGAGAGAGAGTTATCAGTGCAGGATTTTGTGCGTGAACTGACACAATTGTGGCCCAGTGACATGGCACATCGTCAATCATAAAAATTCAATCGTTCTTTGGGAACATACGAGGGCAGTTCAATAAGTAATGCAACACTTTTTTTTCTGAAACAGGGGTTGTTTTATTCAGCATTGAAATACACCAGGTTATTCCCCAATCTTTTAGCTACACAACACTATTTTTCAACGTAATCTCCATTCAATGCTACGGCCTTACGCCACCTTGAAATGAGGGCCTGTATGCCTGCACGGTACCATTCCACTGGTCGATGTCGGAGCCAACGTCGTACTGCATCAATAACTTCTTCATCATCCGCGTAGTGCGTCCCACGGATTGCGTCCTTCATTGGGCCAAACATATGGAAATCCGACGGTGCGAGATCGGGGCTGTAGGGTGCATGAGGAAGAACAGTCCAGTGAAGTTTTGTGAGCTCCTCTCGGGTGCGAAGACTTGTGTGAGGTCTTGCGTTGTCATGAAGAAGGAGAAGTTCGTTCTGATTTTTGTGCCTACGAACACGCTGAAGTCGTTTCTTCAATTTCTGAAGAGTAGCACAATACACTTCAGAGTTGATCGTTTGACCATGGGGAAGGACATCGAACAGAATAACCCCTTCAGCGTCCCAGAAGACTATAACCATGACTTTACCGGCTGAGGGTATGTCTTTAAACTTTTTCTTGGTAGGGGAGTGGGTGTGGCGCCACTCCATTGATTGCCGTTTTGTTTCAGGTTCGAAGTGATGAACCCATGTTTCATCGCCTGTAACAATCTTTGACAAGAAATTGTCACCCTCAGCCACATGACGAGCAAGCAATTCCGCACAGATGGTTCTCCTTTGCTCTTTATGGTGTTCGGTTAGACATCGAGGGACCCAGCGGGAACAAACCTTTGAATATCCCAACTGGTGAACAATTGTGACAGCACTACCAACAGAGATGTCAAGTTGAGCACTGAGTTGTTTGATGGTGATCCGTCGATCATCTCGAACGATTGTGTTCGCACACTCCGCCATTGCTGGAGTCACAGCTGTGCACGGCCGGCCCGCACGCGGGAGATCAGACAGTCTTGCTTGACCTTGCGGCGATGATGACACACCCTTTGCCCAACGACTCACCGTGCTTTTGTCCACTGCCAGATCACCGTAGACATTCTGCAAGCGCCTATGAATATCTGAGATGCCCTGGTTTTCCGCCAAAAGAAACTCGATCACTGCCCGTTGTTTGCAATGCACATCCGTTACAGACGCCATTTTAACAGCTCCGTACAGGGCTGCCACCTGTCGGAAGTCAATGAAACTATACGAGACGAAGCGGGAATGTTTGAAAATATTCCACAAGAAATTTCCGGTTTTTTCAACCTAAATTGGCCGAGAAAAAAAATGTGTTGCATTACTTATTGAACTGCCCTCGTACATTGTCTAATTTCCTGATGAACGCAGAAACTGAAGTGTTTAAGCCAAAGGGATCTACTTTACATTGATTTCATTTACCCGCGAAGAGGAAAGAAAGTCCATGAATGGCCGAACACAGTGTGACCGCTTCAGTAGGGCCTGAGGAACCAGTACATTCCATGCGAAAACAGGCTAAACCATTATGGAGTCACCAGCTTGCACAGTGCCTTTGTTTTATGGGTTCGTGGGGTCTGCACCAAACTCGAACCCTATCGTCAGTTCTTACCAACTGAAATCGGGTCTCGCCTGATCAGCCCATGGCTTTCCATTCGTCTAGGGCGCAAACGATGTAGCAGCCAGCCCAGGAGAGCCGCAGCAGGCGATGTCGTGCTGTTAGCAAGTGCACTGTCTATGGTCGTCTGCCGCCAAAGCCCTTTACGCCAAACGTTGCTTCGCTGTCGTAACTGGTGCGTTCGTCGTAGATCTCACATTGAATTCTGCGGCTATTTCGCGTAGTCTGCTTGTGTACACTCCTGGAAATGGAAAAAAGAACACATTGACACCGGTGTGTCAGACCCACCATACTTGCTCCGGACACTGCGAGAGGGCTGTACTAGCAATGATCACACGCACGGCACAGCGGACACACCAGGAACCGCGGTGTTGGCCGTCGAATGGCGCTAGCTGCGCAGCATTTGTGCACCGCCGCCGTCAGTGTCAGCCAGTTTGCCGTGGCATACGGAGCTCCATCGCAGTCTTTAACACTGGTAGCATGCCGCGACAGCGTGGACGTGAACCGTATGTGCAGTTGACGGACTTTGAGCGAGGGCGTATAGTGGGCATGCGGGAGGCCGGGTGGACGTACCGCCGAATTGCTCAACACGTGGGGCGTGAGGTCTCCACAGTACATCGATGTTGTCGCCAGTGGTCGGCGGAAGGTGCACGTGCCCGTCGACCTGGGACCGGACCGCAGCGACGCACGGATGCACGCCAAGACCGTAGGATCCTACGCAGTGCCGTAGGGGACCGCACCGCCACTTCCCAGCAAATTAGGGACACTGTTGCTCCTGGGGTATCGGCGAGGACCATTCGCAACCGTCTCCATGAAGCTGGGCTACGGTCCCGCACACCGTTAGGCCGTCTTCCGTTCACGCCCCAACATAGTGCAGCCCGCCTCCAGTGGTGTCGCGACAGGCGTGAATGGAGGGACGAATGGAGACGTGTCGTCTTCAGCGATGAGAGTCGCTTCTGCCTTGGTGCCAATGATGGTCGTATGCGTGTTTGGCGCCGTGCAGGTGAGCGCCACAATCAGGACTGCATACGACCGAGGCACACAGGGCCAACACCCGGCATCATCGTGTGGGGAGCGATCTCCTACACTGGCCGTACACCACTGGTGATCGTCGAGGCGACACTGAATAGTGCACGGTACATCCAAACCGTCATCGAACCCATCGTTCTACCATTCCTAGACCGGCAAGGGAACTTACTGTTCCAACAGGACAATGCACGTCCGCACGTATCCCGTGCCATCCAACGCGCTCTAGAAGGTGTAAGTCAACTACCCTGGCCAGCAAGATCTCCGGATCTGTCCCCCATTGAGCATGTTTGGGACTGGATGAAGCGTCGTCTCACGCGGTCTGCACGTCCAGCACGAACGCTGGTCCAACTGAGGCGCCAGGTGGAAATGGCATGGCAAGCCGTTCCACAGGACTACATCCAGCATCTCTACGATCGTCTCCATGGGAGAATAGCAGCCTGCATTGCTGCGAAAGGTGGATATACACTGTACTAGTGCCGACATTGTGCATGCTCTGTTGCCCGTGTCTATGTGCCTGTGGTTCTGTCAGTGTGATCATGTGATGTATCTGACCCCAGGAATGTGTCAATAAAGTTTCCCCTTCCTGGGACAATGAATTCACGGTGTTCTTATTTCGATTTCCAGGAGTGTATTAACACTCTGCCGTCCGGCGACACCACAGTGGTGTCGCGCCGAAATAGCGGTCAACGGCCGGCGACATCGCACTGGTGTCGTGTGCATAGTATCGCACAGTGGCCGGCGACAGAACTTTAGTATCTTTTTCATTCTGATGGTGTTCTGTTTAGGTAACAATAAGTTACACACGTCAACAAGTTTGTTGTTTTTATGAGTACTTGTGCACTTTCATCATGGCAGACGAAAGAGACGATGAATGCGCAGTCGTCTTGACTGACGTTCTTGACGACTTGGCCGATTGGGAAGAAGACAGTTGATATCAAAAAAAATGAAAGTGAAGCGGAATCGTCCGAAGATAGTGAAATTGCTACGGTCGCAAGTTCGAATCCTGCCTCGGTCATGGATGTGTGTGATGTCCTTAGGTCAGTTAGGTTTAAGTAGTTCTAAGTCTAGGGGACTGATAACCTCAGATGTTAAGTCCCATAGTGCTTAGAGCCATTTGAACCATTTTTGATAGTGAAAAACGTCCAAGAAGAATTCGACGAATGCTGCGGTTGCCAACTGATTCGGACGAATCAGACGAAGAAAAGAGTCTATGATTTACTGAGGACCAATAATAAATTTGAAGGATCTCCGCGTCCACACTCATTTCCCAAAGATAAACAGAGCGTCGTGGATATCGTAGAATTATATACTGGGAACGATCTATTTGAATATATTAGCAACGAAGCCAACAATTTGACATTCAGAATTGCAATAGAAGGAAACTGGATAAAAAAATCCCAAATTTGTCGACGTTACCGGACCCGAACTTAGAAAATGGTTTCGGCTTGCTATCCTTATGGGAACTGTAAAAAAAAGCAAGGATCAATCATTATTGGGCAACGAATCTGTTAATAGACACACCGATATTTCTCGAAACGATGTCCCACAACCGATTAAGACAAATATTATCATTTTTACATTTTTCCGACAGGAACAATAAACCGGATACTACCGACCGGCTTTCCAAAGTGCAATTCGTAATAGATTATTTTTCCAAAAAGTTTAAAGAAACGTTTCAAGTCAAAACATCTCACTTGATGAAGGAATGATACCGTGGCGTGGCCAGTTAAATTTTAAAGTTTACAATCTGTCGAAAATTACGAAATATGGCATACTCATTAGGATGCTGTGTGATTAGAGTACGGGATACATTTCCTCATTCAAGATATATTCCGGCGCTGGACAACCTTTAGCAAAAACAGTGATGGAACTACTGACACATTCTTTTGGAAAGTGGCATCACCTCTACATGGATAATTATTATAAAAGTACAGAACTCGCAGAGAAGTTACTTGAAAAGAATATTCGAGTTTGTGGAACGATGCGGCAAAGTAGAGAATTTCCAGAAAAATTAAAGAGCGCAAAAGTCAATGTGTTTGAAGCTTGTCATCAACCGAAATGTGACAAACGGCCACCGACAAGCCAAGTAATCCGAATAAATTTGTGCGAGACGAGGGGACGGTAAAGTGTTAACACTGAAAACTCTACGCAAACGCCGCTGCTGCCGGTCGTCTAGCGAAGGCATTGTCCGTGGTGAAATTTTGCATTTCGGCACGCTGTTGATTCTGTGGATCGCGGAGTACTGAATTCCCTAACCATTCCCGAAACTGAATGTCCCATGCATCTAGGTCTAGCTGCCACTCCGCATTCAGAGGCTGTTAATTGCTGTCGTGCGGCCATAATCACGTCGGAAAGATTTTTACACGAATCAGCTGACTACAAATGACAGCTGCGCCAATAGACTGCCCTTTTACACCTTGTTTAAGTGATACTGCCGCCACCTGCATATGTATATATGACTATCCCGTGACTTTGGTCACCTCAGAGTCGTGTAAATTGAGGGTGGTTCTGTGCCTGGAGTCATTCTGGTGCCGAAATTAATCTCAGTTAACTCTCATATTACCACACCACTATGGTATTTCGTAAATGGAATGTTGGAACGTTGATATACACTACTGGCCATTAAAATTGCTACACCAAGAAGAAATGCAGATTATAAACGGGTATTCATTGGACAAATATATTATACTAGAACTGAATGTGATTACATTTTCGCGCAATTTGAGTGCATAGATCCTGAGAAATCAGTACCCAGAACAACCACCTCTGGCCGTAATAACGACCTTCATAACGCCTGGGCATTGAGTCAAACAGAGCTAGGGTGACGTGTACAGGTACAGCTACCCATGCAGCTTAAACACGATACCACAGTTCATCAAGAGTAGTGACTGGCATGTTGTAATGAGCCAGTTGCTCGGCCACCATTGACCAGACGTTTTCAGTTAGGGAGAGATCTGGAGAATCTGTTGGCCAGGGCAACAGTCGAACATTTTCTGTATCCAGAAAGGCCCGTACAGGATCTGCAACATGCGGTCGTGCATTGTCCAGCTGAAATGTAAGGTTTCGCAGGGATCGAATGAAGGGTAGAGCCACGGGTCGTAACATATCTGACATGTAGCGTCCACTGTTCAAAGTGCCGTCAGTGCGAACAAGAGGTGACCGAGACGTGTAACCAATGGCACCCCATACCATCACGCCGTGCGATACGCCAGTATGGCGATGACGAGTACACGCATACAGTGTGCGTTCACCGCGATGTCTCCAAACACGGATGCGACCATCATGATGCTGTAAACAGAACCTGGGTTCATCCAAAATAATGACGTTTATCCATTGGTGCACGCAGGTTCGTCGTTGAATACGCCATCGCAGGCGCTCCTGTCTGTGATGCAGCGTCAAGGGTAACTGCAGCCATGGTCTCCGAGCTGATAGACCATGCTGCTGCAAACGTCGTCGAAATGTTCGTGCAGATGGTTGTTGTCTTGCAAACGTCCCCATCTGTTGACTCAGGGATCGAGACGTGGCTGCACGATCCGTTACAACCATGCGGATAAGATGCGTGTCATCTCGACTGCTAGCGATTCGAGGCCGTTGGGATCCAGCACGGCGTTCCGTATTACCCTGCTGAACCCACCGATTCCATTTTCTGCTAACAGTCATTGGATCTCGACCAACACGAGCAGCAATGTCGCGATACGATAAACCGCAATCGCGATAGGCTACAATTCGACCTTTATCGAAGTCGTAAACGTGATGGTAAGCATTTCTCCTCCTTACACGAGGCATCACAACAACGTTTCACCAGGCAACGCCGGTCAACTGCTGTTTGTGTATGAGAAAGCGGTTGGAAACGTTCCTCATGCCAGCACGTTGTGGGTGACGCCCTCGGCGCCACCCTTGTGTGAATGCTGTGAAAAGGTAATCATTTGCATATCACAGCATCTTCTTCGCGTCGGTTAAATTTCGCGTCTGTAGCACGTCATCTTCGTGGTGTAGCAGTTGTAATGGCCAGTAATGTAGAAAATATTGAAATACGCAGCTGAAGCTTCAGTTCTGTGGGCTCTGATTTGTGTTTCCCGGAAGAAATAAACCGACAGACACCAGAGTTTGTGAGCAGTTCTGTAGCAGCAGTAGCTGCTGCCGGCTCTCAACCCGCCGCCCGGCGCCGTGCAGAGAGTGCGGACAGAAGAGGGAGGGACACGGGCAGCGGAGTTCATTAGCTCTGAGCCGGGCCGCTATGAATACGGCGGCTGCCGGCCTGGCAGAGGCTGCGCGCTTCCAGGAAGCCAGCAGCCCTCCCGCCCCGTCAGCGCCTCGCCAGCTGAGACGCCGGGCACGCCACGCCACGCCTCTCCTGGCACCGCGTCTCGCCCCGGGAGCCGCGCTGTCTGCCCGCGCTGCGCCGCGAGGGACTCGCCTAATTAAACTCCCTCGCCGCCGCCACTTTTCTCTCTCCTCCTGTTCCCTTTGTGCTGTCTTTCTTTGTTAGTCGCCTTATGTCATACCTCTGTATATTTAGAGACTGACGCCTTCCTAGGTAGCTGCGTCCGCTCTTTATTTCAGCGTACCACAGGGCTCGATAGTAGATGCTCTCTTGTTCTTGTTATTTATAAATAACCTCCGACGAGCGTCGACATGAGTCGAAACAAGGCCCTGGGAGTACACAACATTCCATTAGAATTACTGACGGCCTTGGGAGAGCCAGTCGTGACAAAACTCTTCCATCTGGTGAGCAAGACGTACGAGACAGCCGAAATACCCTCAGACTTCAAGAAGAATATAATAATTCCAATCTCAAAGAAAGCAGGTGTTGACAGATGTGAAAATTACCGAACTATCAGTTTAATAAGTCACAGCTGCAAAATACCAACACGAATTATTTACAGACGAATGGAAAAACTAGTAGAAGCCGACCTAGGGGAAGATCAGTTTGGATTCCGTAGAAATGTTGGAACACGTGAGGCAATACTGACCTTACGACTTATCTTAGAAGAAAGACTAAGGAAAGGCAAACATACGTTTCTAGCATTTGTAGACTTAGAGAAAGATTTTGACAATGTTGACTGCAATACTCTCTTTCAAATTCTAATGGTGGCAAGGGTAAAATACAAGGAGCGAAAGGCTATTTACAATTTGTACAGAAAGCAGATGGCAGTTATAAGAGTCCAGGGGCATGAAAGGGAAGCAGTGGTTGGGAAGGGAGTGAGACAGGGTTGTAGCCTCTCCCCGATGTTATGCAACCTGTATATTGAGCAAGCTGTAAAGGAAACAAAAGAAAAATTTGGAGTAGGTATTAAAATCCAGGGAGAAGAAATAAAAACATTGAGGTTCGCTGATGACATTGTAATTCTGTCAGAGACAGCAAAGGACTTGGAACAGCAGTTGAATGGAATGGACAGTGTCTTGAAAGGAGGATATAAGATGAACATCAACAAAAGCAAAACGAGGATAATGGAATGTAGTCGAATTAAGTTGGGTGATGCTGAGGGAATTAGATTAGGAAATGAGACACTTAAAGTAGTAAAGGAGTTTTGCTATTTGGGGAGCAAAATAACTGATGATGGTCGAGGTAAAGAGGATTTAAAATGTAGACTGGCAATGGCAAGGAAAGCGTTTCTGAAAAAGAGAAATTTGTTAACATCGAGTATTGATTTAAGTGTCAGGAAGTCGTTTCTGAATGTATTTGTATGGAGTTAAGCCATGTATGGAAGTGAAACATGGACTATAAATAGTTTAGACAAGAAGAGAATAGAAGCTTTTGAAATGTGGTGCTATAGAAGAATGTTGAAGATTAGGTGGGTAGATCACGTAACTAATGAGGAGGTATTGAATAGAATTGGGGAGAAGAGACGTTTGTGGCACAACTTGACAAGAAGAAGGGACCGGTTGGTAGGACATGTCCTGAGGCATCAAGGGATCACAAATTTAGCATTGGAGGGCAGCGTGGAGGGTAAAAATCGTAGAGGGAGACCAAGAGATGAATACACTAAGCAGATTCAGAAGGATGTAGTTTGCAGTAGGTACTAGTAGATGAATGAGCTTGCACAGGATAGATTAGCATGGAGAGGTGCATCAAACCAGTCTCAGGACTGAAGACCACAACAACAACAACAACGACGAGCGTTCAGTACCTAACCAAGGAGGTCGGTTTTATTCAGGACTCCAATACAACATATTTTTCCCCGCTATTTCGGCTACAAAATCCCATTTTTCAGCCGGCCGCAGTGGCCGAGCGGTTCTAGGCGCTTCAGTCCAGTACCGTTCTGCTGCTGCCGTCGCAGGTTCGAATCCTGCCTTGGGAATGGATGTGTGTGATGTTTATGTTTAAGTAGTTCTAGGTCTAGGGGACTGACGACCTCAGACAGCGCTTAGAGCCATTGGAACGCATTTTTCAACACAATAACCGCTTAAGGCTACCGTCTTACTCCACTTTACAGGAAAGGCCTGTATGCCTGCATGGTGCTGTTGTGACCATAGAAAATTTTAGTTTTTATTGTTTCTTTTGTGATCATAATAAGAGTCCAGGCTCCATAGGCAAACAGCCAGCCGACATTAAGAAATAGTCCACCAGGATGTAAGGACAAGATAAGCGGCGGAGGCTGCCAAGTATGGCTTATTGATCAAATAACTTAGTTTTTGACTTACTGTCAGAGGAAGCAGCATGAATCAAACTTGCGCAATGGAAGACGCAAACACCAGGGCGATAATACAGCAAGAGAGAGTTTCAGTCACGTGCGGACAAGACTCGTGTGGAACCAAATTAAGTTGTGTGCAGCTAGAAACGAAAGTGTCGTGTGGAACCGAAGGCATTCTTGCACAAGCCGACCCATTAGAAACGAGAGTGTCGCGTGGAACCATAGGCATTCTTGTGCAATCCGATCACTTAGAAATGAAAGGGTCGTGTGAAACAAATTAACTCGCATGTACCCAAGTACATGAGAAACGAAATAAAAGGCCAGGCAGCGGAATAGCCTGAGGCAGAGATTCAGATGCAGATTCAGAGCCAGTGCCAGCAGTTTGGAGATTCCACAGTGAGACGCCAGCAGGGCCGAGTAGGCCCATAGCAGCCGATACAGCTGATAAAGACTTCAACTACGAGAAGACGGTGATAGACCTTGGTGGACACTCAGGAGGTGCAGGTCAAGTAGGATTTTTAGAGTTTCATTGGAATAGTGTTGAACAGAGGCTGTCAGTCTTTGTCTCAATTACTTCAAGAGATTTCAGTGCTAACCAAGAACAAGCGATTGCTTTGTACTTGTTTCTTATATGTTCTGGCAATTAGCTTTGAAGTAGCAGGTCCGAATAAATAGACTGAATCTTACTAAAGGGTTTATGGTCCAACACCTAACATCAGTATATGTGAGAATAAACTTGATAGGAACTAACCAATCTTTTCTGTCTACTGCAATTCTGTAACCTATTTTCAGGAAACTTATTTGCTTCAAACCAAGGAGATTCTCTCCCTCTCATCTCCGATATAAAGGTTGACGGCAATTTATAATTAACCCATTGTCGTTAACGTCCCGATTGCGCTACACAGTTCGCACTTACTTCATTCTGGTATAGTGAGGCTGTGGCGGTACGCCAACGTGCTACTCTACTGGGGTCGATGCCGGATCCAACGTCTTGTTGCATCAATAACGTCCCCAACATCCACGTCCTGCTTTCCGTGGAGTGCATCCTTCACTGGCCGAAACAGATGGAAGTCGAAACGTGTGGATGGACTTTGGGTGAGGAAGAGTAGTCCAACGAAGTTCTTTTGCATTTTTGTGGCGATGAACACGCTGAAGTCGATTCTTCAATTTCATGAGGGTAGCATAATAGACTTCAGAATTGATCGTTGCCCCACGAGGGAGGAAATCCCCCTCAGAGTCCCGAAGACAGTCGTCACGAATTTACCATCTGAGGGTACAATTCTGAACTTTTTCTTCGGAGGAAAGTTGGTACGGCGCCATTCCAAGAATTGTTTATTTGTTTCTGGCTCGAAGTAATGAACCCATGTTTCATCGACTGTGATTATGTTCGAGAAAAACTTGTCACGATCGGCCTCGTAACGCACAAGCCATTTCTCACATACGGTCCTTCGTTGCTCTTTATGATCTTCTGTTACGTGGCAAGGAATACAGCGGGCACACACTTTTGAGTATCCCAACCGGTAGACGGGTGTCTCAGCGATACCAACAGAGACGTCCAGTTGTGCTGCGAGATGTCTCATTGTGATCGATCTATCACCTCGAATGAGAGCGTCTGCACGTTTCAGCATTGCAGGAATCGCAGCTGTGGGGGGCCGGCCGGCACGCGGGAGGTCGGACGAGTTTGCGATGATCACAGGTGCCTCGCCCAACGACTTACCGTGCTTTTTGTTCACTGCGAGGTCTCCGTAGACGTTCTGTAAGCGCATATGAATACCTGCGTTGCTCTGGCTTTCCGCCAAAAGAAACTCAATGACAGCCCTCTGCTTCGAAATCACCTCCGTTACAGAAGCAGTTTTGAAGGCTACGTACAGCGCCGCTATCTGTCGGAACTTTACGAAACTATAGCGGCTGAAGCGGGAGTATTCCACGATGTCCCAGAGCATTCTTTTCAATCCAAATTGGCCGAGAAAAAAATGAGCTGCATTTCTTGTTGAACGTTCCTGATGTGATCATACAAAAGAAGTAATTCTCTTCGCTGTCGATGCCAGTAATACCGTTAAGCCAAATGGAAAACATTCAGCGCTTGAAAATTAAAATGACATTCTGCTGGAAACTTATATAACTGGTTGTCTGCAAATAAGCTGTCACTAAACTTGGACAAAATCTAATTTTAGTGCACTATCAGAGAGAATTTTTCCCCTACACATAGTTAATGTAATGAGTTTATTATAGTAATATTTTTGCTTAATATAAATTACAAATGTTTTACTTATTTTTACGTGCTTCATGTACGTCGCAGAGATCTGCTGATCACTGACGGCTACGTTCTACGAGGCCCTCGCCACGTCGACGGATTACAGTGTTCGGCTGGTCGATTGCTGTCAACTGCAGCAAAAAGCCTGACCTTGTACCACATCCCCTACGGCGATTATGCTCCTACTGTGACATAAATGAATCCATATTCAATGTTATGTACGTCTTATCAAGTGTATACAGCTTGTTCTTCCCCACTCACGAGGCAAGTGCATTTTTTGCATTGAAGACATTTTATTACGCGGCCCAACTTTGTATCGTTGGTGCAAGTGAACCTAATGAAAGTTATTTATAAACTATAATAAGCATCCATTGAAAGACGTACTCCACATTACACAGGGTGATTCAGCTGCCCCTACCGATCGGTTTTATGCAACCCACAACGCCTTCAAAAACCACATTTGGGGTTTCCATATTCTTTCGTTCACTATCCGCTAACTATTAGTCCTACAGCAAAATGAAATTACCATCTTGCTGGAAATTTAGTGCAGTTAAATTTCTGGAATAAGTTTTCACTAGAGGCCACGGTTTTCGAGTTATTTAAGAAAAATGCGCTTGAAGATCACGTTTGTACGGTTTTCTTGAATAATTCGAAAGCTGCTGCCCCAAATGAAAACGTATCCCAGTACAAAAGTTAACTACATTACATCTTTTAGAAACAGGTTCTGTTAATTTTTTTCTGTAAGACCAATATTCAGTCAGCAAATGAATTTGGAAATCTTGTGTGTGATATTTGATGGCAGTAGGGGCAACTGAGTCATACCTCAATTCTGTACTCTCCTCTTAACTGGTTCATTTTAAGTCGTTAAATGTTGTTCCTGCCTATTCAAAGTTTGTATCCGAGTTACATCTTTATCGTTGTTGGTCTATAACACAACTTTACAAAAGTCGACTCTAAATTTGTAACACACTGAGCACGTGTCAGTTGTAGGGTACCCAAAACTTATGTTTTAGTTCGTGACAAAAATCATTTAATATGATTCGTATAATACAGGGTGTGAAGGATTTTCTTTGAATATACTGAAACAGACATAATTTTCAAATATTAAGTTTGAAAGGGTACAGTACTGCCCGACATTGAAAATAGGTACAACATACTTCATTATTCTTGTCAGAAGAACATATTTTTTGTAAAAATAACTCAATTTCAATTAATACAGCGAAGCCGGATACCAGTGTGGGAAAGAATGACAATTTATTTATTTAATTGATCACATGTGCACTCTCACAAAGTAAATCCCTACATCCAGTTTGGTAAGATCTGTGAAATGAATGAATGTATGGTCGTCTGCTAACCGCAGATAGTGAATGTGAATATATAATCATCTTTGAGACGATCCTTTGTCCACATTTGGTGGAACCAAAGAGATGAAATTTATCGGAGCTTTGAGCGCCTGTAATGTGGCTGTCCAATACGGTAGCAACGTGCTCCCCCACTTCGGCAGAGGTGCGAGAGGACAAGAACGGCCATGTTTCAGCACTCTGCTGCTGGATCGTGTTGGTAAGACCTGTCTTAGGTGTGCTCCGTAAAGACAAAAGAGTGGAGGCATGGTATGCATGTGAAATACTTAAGAGTAGTTTGGAATAATAATTTCTCTATTTCAGGAACTTTTGTGGGGAGAATTAAATGACAGGCAGGTAATATTAAGGGGATCGTAGGAATCTTCGGAAGTGACCAACGGTCACAATGAAACCACGTGTAGCAATAAGTTGAAATACTTCCGAGTGCTGAAGTCAAGCTGAATTACTAGCGTGTGTACTGTAAGTTGGAAATATTTAAGAAATGGCGTGTGCAGGACTTGAAATTAGAGATGAGCACTTCCACGTGGTGAGTACTGTATGAGTCTCAATCCGGGTATGAGACAAAGGATAAAGAGAAGTGCTCGTCCAAGGTATCAGTTTAGGACTCACGTGTGTGACGAATATGATCTTAGTATTACTTTGCGTGTTATGTTTCCGTGTGACGCTGGACTCAAACTCTAATACTCTCAGAGAGAAGCAACGTGAGTCAGCCGTCTATCAAAACGCCACTTGGCTTGCATTGCACAGGAAGACGTGCATATATACTCCAGAGTTCGTAGTAGGAAAGAAAAGTTACGAAGTGGGGCAGTGTCGTGTGAAACTGGGATGAATTTTAATTGAAGTGGGAAAGCTGAAAGTGATGTGATTATAACGCTGTGACTATTCCTTGTTTTGTATTGTATGTTGCCAGTGTGATGTATTTCATGAAATTTAAGTATGTGTGGTTGGCATGGGAGAGTAACAAGATAGTTTCAGAGGCAGTGGGTTATGCATGTTCCTTTTTGTACCACTCGGTCTGGAGGAAAGTTTCGTGATGATGGGTGTGAGAGTCGAAGTGTGAGATACAGCAAAAAAGATCCACCATCCTATCCAGAAAGTGCACTGTAGCGTTAAATAATTACGAGACCATAAGATAGAGAATCACCAATGTAAAGCCATGCCCACTGGGCGGAATTTCTCATGTGTTATTGTTGTAGGTTATAGAATTTGTGTGTTTAGTTATAGAATTTATTGGAATAAATAAGATAGTGAAAAGAAAAAGATTGGTGGCCTTTTCCTTCGAATAGTATGTTGTCATGATACCCAGAATTTATAATGTGTGCGCCATTCATATTCAGTGTGATGGCCACGCGTTGATCAATGCCGTTGAATAAGAAAGAAAATGTGGTGCTGCCAGTGCGTAGTGAACAATCAGAGTTGTGTAAATTTTTAATAGTCAGATGTGCGTTATCCGTTTCCGTTGGTTAATATTCAAACAGGAGAATAATTTGTAACTTAATTGTGAGTACTAGAGCTCATGTTACTTGATAAATAAAAAATTAATCCACTCGCTTTGCAGACCACTCATCTTGCAGGCCTGACTGCTTGATGCCACAGTATGAGCAAGGCATGTGGGTGTCTCTCAAGTTCTTCTGGTAAATATAACCGTTTCTTAATTTGGATGTTACAACTTGATTTGCAGCCTCTTAGTGATTGCATGCACTTTAGATTCGGTTTCTCCTTTAAGTATGTTTGGTCTAGTGTCATGTTTCCGTCTGGTCCTCACATGTGATTTTTCCTGAGGCAGCCAATGCCCTTTTGAAAATAATAAGACATCTGTTGGTGATGCCATGCAATGCACGGTTGTCATACTCGAACATTCCGTATTTGTCCCTCTATTAACACACTCTTTATAGACAAAGGAAAAATCAAGACATGCAGCTTGTAATCTACCCCTCCCTCATTTCATAATAAAGTCTTTTAATAAGCTTCGAGTGTAGCAAGATTTACAATAAACTTTTTTACTTCTTTTCTTGTAGTTGGTCTCAGTTCTTCACGTCTAGGGGTTGATTCTCGAAACTGAACTTATTGATACCGTAAGTCCTCATGGTTACAACTGACGTATTAACTTCTGAAGAATTGCCTGAATAGTTAACATTATTCTCTCACGTTTTTATATATCACACTGTCTTTACAATTTCCACTTCAGAACTTCATTGTTATTGACGGAAATAAAAACACGTCCAATCACATCAGAGGCATGCCCACTACTAATCCATTCTGGGGTGCTAACAATATTCCAAATAGTTCACAAATTTTCTTGACTAATGAATCTCTACCAATTTATATCATTATTTTATAAAGGAATCCAGAAGTAAACATAATAAATATCGTCCGATTGTGCAATTAATAATAGGAATTTTAAATGTGCCAGTTATTTCGTAATTTCAAATATTTCTGTACATACAGAACTTGTACATATCTACTGTAACAACGAAAATAAAGTAATTTATTTTTTTACATTTTAACTTTAAACGTACTACATCTTATATTAAACGATACGAAATTCTTTTAGTTAAACGGCTGAGATAATATTAACCTGTTTAAAAGGTAGAAAGTATATCTGGTATCAGTAATTTCTGTTGAAGAAAAGTAATGCTAGAGGAGGGTGTCCCTTTACAAGATTCATCGCATCATTGTAGGATATAGTCTGCTACTTCCAGTCAGCTGGGTGTTGTGTTTCATTGGAAGCCATTTGATTGCACTCCTTTCTATAAATGGAACACTTTCAAAAACTCTCAGTCGTGAGCACTTACAATCGCCACCTGTAATGTGACTCATGGCCAATAATCATTTTGACGAATCAGAAATACTGCCTAATACTTTACTTTTATTTTCTTGTACTTGTGTTCTGCGCAAGACTGGAATGTTTATCTTCATTCTCTGTCATTTCTGATATCCTTCATTTCATCTAAGAATGAGCTTGATGCACGATTTCGGCAACCGTAACACATTAGTGTATCTGCTCAACTTAAGGAGAAAACTCCTTTTCTAGCCAATTCTGGATGCGTAGTGTGGCGCAATTTGTTTTTGCTTCTTACTAAACAATGTAACAGTTCTGACATCGTTAACAATGTGTGAGTGACTTGCAAATATCGTTGGAAAGCTAGTAATATGAAGCTACAACATTATAAGATGAAACATAAAAGGAGAACAAAAACACTATAAGTATGAAATGGATCTTGATCGTTCTTTTTCAACACCGAGTGGACCTGGTCGTGTTTGTCATGTTAAATCAAAACTTTAGCACCGATTTTCGTGAACCTTGATCATTTTACCAACAAAAAAAAATTCTTTTTATGCACAGTTATTTTCACGCTTGTGCCTGAGAAGCATACTGTACCAAATTTTATCTCCTGTACGGAGGACGAATGAATAAAGGAAAGCAATATTTGCACGTCAATCTAGTGTTATTATTCGTTTATCACGAAGCTTGATGTAAGCTTATGTACTCTGGAAACCTCAAAATGAAATTCAAAAGTAAATCAAGCAGGTTGTTACCGAAAAACTGACACAAGGAGGTACTGGCATGAAATATTCTGGGAAATTAAGTAAATAGACTACTGTTAAAAACATACAATAGTTTTGTGTGGAGTAGAACTGCATGATAATAATTAAATCTTTATCAAATATATGTAAAACACCTGGCTAAGGAGCGTGGACATACTACAGAGGTTTGGCTACCATTACTACAAAAATGAGTTACGTACTTGTTAAAGGAAAAATTAGTTGTACATTGTCTAGGCAACTGAGACCCTTGCTTTACTCACAATGCAGTCTTTTGCATTAACTAACATAGACGTATTAGTTTAAACGTTCATTAATACCTTCATAACTGCCTACTGGTGACATTTATTGAACTGCAAATTGCTGTAACATGCTTTCAAAAATGACTTTATCGTTATTTCCTATTATTGGCCACACACTAAAACAGGCATCGTAGGTAACCTTACAAAGAGGGAAAGTAAGCTATAATGACAATGACGCACTGACTGCTAATACAACAAGAACACAATTCTGCGTAGAGGTATACATCCATGCAGTCTGTTCCTTTGATATTTGAAAGATCTTTCACTTTGTTGACATCCAGAAGTTATGGTAGAATGCCTCGCTTACTTCTTTCCTCACTGCAAGGCTTTATGGGCTAACGAAATAAACGAAGGTCAGTTTTTTGCAGACGAGAACATTAAACATGTGCATATGGTCTGAAAGTTGAAAATGTAACATTCAATATTAGTAACCGAACAAGCATTATTTCCGGGGTTCTAGCTTCACCAGCTATCGTCGCAAATACAGTGAAAGTGGATTTAAATGCATTACTAAAGCGTTCTTTTCACACAACATACTTCTCGTCTTGGTTATTTCAAATGTATTAAAAAAATAATTCTATGTTGACGAATACAGCTGGATGGTGTTACTGAGTACGAATTTAAGAAGAGAAGAACGTTTGAAAATGGGTATCTGACAATATTTTACTAGCGCAAGCGCTGAATTATCCATTATTTAAGGCAACTGTCGCTTGAAACAGGACAGAAACTACGAACAAAAAGCAATCGTAAGGAAACTCGATACAAACAGAAGTCTGTTGATGTTTTGGTACATCTAACGTGGCGGCGCTGGCTGCAAAACAACGTACAGCTTAAGTCTGTAACGCCATGTCCAGTTGTTTTCATCTCCTTTGTTTGGAACATTAGAGAATATATTCTTTGCCAAAGATTAATAATGAAAATGAACTCGTTTCACCACACAGTACGTGCAATTCTGTATTGCATAAGGCCTGAATATAACTTTAGAAATAATATATCAAGGTTCATCATTAGATAAAACATAATATTCTAAGCTTTTGGGTGTTGATACCGATTAGAATCTGAATTGCGGGCCACGAATTAGAGATGTTCCTAAACTACTTAGATCTGCAACCTTTGCGTTATGAATAATATCAGATTTTGGAGAAGAAAATGTTCTGTTTTCATTTATCAATGACCTGTGGCATCATATCCCAGGCTATCCCGTCACTCGAGAAAAAACTACTTGTACCACTGAACCGTATTGTGAGATCTACTACGTAGTGCTCAAGCTAGAACATCTCGTAGACAGCATTTCAAGCAACTGAGCAATTTGGCAACAGCCTCACTGTACAACTACTCCATTATGATGTTCATAAAAGAAGCAACCGAGTAATTTGGCGACAGCTTCATTGTACAACTACTTCATTATGATGTTCATAAAAGACTAATTAAAACAACTACCTATAGCAATCACTTTTATTTTTTCCCAAGAAGTGTTTCGAGATGGCTGACACCCTCATCTTCCGGTGATTCAATGGCCTACATTTCATTTTTATGTGCTGTATGTTGTCGGTTTTCTGTTTTGAACTTCATTTCGCTACAAGTGAAGAACAATTTGTGTTGTTGTTTCGTGTTTGTGCGCTATCTAATAATGAAAATGTGAATTTGAAACGAACCCTAAGGTTTTTTCTAATGGAACGTTAAGTTATTTAAAATGCCGTATTACGGGAACAAGTGAAAATCATACTTGATTTGCGGCGAAATAAAGTGTAAAACAGTTAGCTGGTTCCATCCTGCAGAGAAATACATAATGGAATCCGCTGAGCCACCTGAAGATGAAGGTTTCAGCCATCAAAACGCGTCGTGGGAGAAACTAAAGGTGGTTGACATATATAACTGTTTTAATTTATCTTTTATGTGATAAGCAGTAGTATTTTCCAAACCACTGTCGAAAACGGATAACAGAAGCTTATGAAATCTGTTGTGAATCATCAGTCATAGTTCGAAAACAACAGTAACATAGATAAATAGGATATTATAAGGAGGAATGATTCATACTACCCATCAGTCAGCCTTATCGTGACACAGGAGGAAGTGCTGTATTTAGACAAAAAGCCTTTCAAGATGTACAAAGCGATATGAAGAATTTAATAGATAGTGAAATTAACTTCAAACACAATCTGAAATCATATCTGCTGACAACTTCTTCTGCCCCGGAAAAGGAACTCTGTATGGTGTATGTGTGTGTACGTGCACGCGTGTGTGTGTGTTTGTAAGAGAGATGGTGAGGGAGAGAGAGAGAAAGACTGAACACTGTTATGCATAAATTACGCTATGAAAAAAGAAACAGTAAGACATTCATGTAAATGTTTAGCATTTTTTCGTACATTTCACTGAGAAAATATATTATAAAACTAAAATTCACTCGTCAGATACCAAAACGAGAATTCACAATTATGATGAATGTAGCATGCAAATAATTAAACTAAACTAAAGACTGGGAACACTCTAACCGACATTAGTGGCGCACACTAGCGCACAATGAAGGCTCGATTGAAACTCAGGAACTTTTTTCCTGAAACATCATTATTGTATCAAATGGTGAAGACCTGCATAATTATTTAGCAGTGTTTATTATACCCAAGGTAAATGCGACAACCTTTATTAAAACCTCAGACGGTTTAAGCTGAGCTGTCATCTACCCAGAGGTACAAAATCCATGCCACATTAAAAGTGTGCACCGAGTAGAAACTCGAACCCAGAACCTGACCTCTCGGGGGCAATGTTTTTTACCGGCCGAACTATCCAGGCTCAGCTCACGACACACCCTCACAGCTCCACTTCGGCCAATGCTTTTCTCCTACATTTCTAAGCCCCTGAAAGGGAAGGTCTGGGTTCAAGCCCCCATCCGGTACACAGTTTTAATCTGCCATTAAGTTACATTAGATCTATTCTAAAAGAGTGGTTGCTAGCTGGTGCCCTTCCTTCAATTCCTAATACGAAAAAGTCTTTACAACACGAAACACGACAAAAGCACTCACCACAGTCGCAGACATGTTGCAGACACACATTTGGCACGTCGTAAGAAGATCGCCAGATCACCTTCACTTGGATTATACATTGGCTAGCCAAAATCATTATGCCCACTGCCTTTAGGAATGTTGTTTATAAGAAATGTGTTCGCAGTTGCGAATCTGGACAGCCATCAACTTTATAATGGAGTGACTTGAGTGAAAATTTGTGCCGGACCGTGACTCGAACCCGTATTTTCCGCTTATCACGAGCGGTTGCCTTATCATTTGGCTGTCTAAACACTACTCACGGCTAGACCAAAATTGCTATACGTCGTCAACCATGCGTCTACAACCTGTACCCGTACATCCATTATATATATTGCCGTACAGGGGAGACATTTTACTTGAAAGGCGCTTGCCCGGCGTCGCCGGATAAATACAGTATTGCAGTGACTGTGTTATTCTGATTAACAATGCGAAATTTTTTTGGATATGCATGCATGTCCGAAGAAACTTTGCTTACAAGGGAACCTCCCCATCGCACCCCTCTCAGATTTAGTTATAAGTTGGCACAGTGGATAGGCCTTGAAAAACTGGGCACAGATCAATCGAGAAAACAGGAAGAAGTTGTGTGGAACTATGAAAAAAATTAGTAAAATATACAAACTGAGTAGTCCATGCGCAACATATGCAACATCAAGGAGATTGTAGCAAAGGGAGCGCCGTGGTCACGTGGTTACCGTGAGTAACTGCGGAACGACAGGTCCTTGGTTCAAGTCTTGTCTCGACTGAAATTTTACTTTCTTTATTTTCGCAAAGTTATGATCTGTCCGTTCGTTCATTGACGTCTCTGTTCACTGTAAGAAGTTTAGTGTCTGTGTTTTGCGACCGCACCGCAAAACCGCGCGATTAGTAGACGAAAGGACGTGCCTCTCCAATGGGAACCGAAAACATTTGATCGCAAGGTCGTAGTTCAACCGATTCCTCCACAGGAAAACATCTGATATATTCTATACGACACTGGTGACGGCATGTGCGTCACATGACAGGAATATGTTGTCGACCCACCTAACTTGTACACTTAGCGAATGGGTAAAAAGATTCTTCTACCTTGCCCGATTTAGGTTTTCTTGTGGATGTGATAATCACTCCGAAAAAAGTGATGAAAACATTAGAGTTTGTCACATAAACTGAAAATAAAAATTTAAACTTTTCACTAGAGGGAAGACTTGAACCTAGGACCTCCCGTTTGGTAGCTGCTCTCGCTAACCACAGGACCACGGCGCTCCGTGACACCCATTGCCCTTGATGTTGCCTATCTTGGCATGGACTACTCAGTTTGTATATTTTACTAATTTTTTTCATAGTTCCACACAACTTCTTCCGGTTTTCTCGATTGATCTGTGTTCAGTCTTTCAAGGCCTATCCATTGTGCCAACTTATAACAAAATCTGAGGGGGGTGCGATGGGGAGGTTCCCTTGTTAGTAATTCGGAATAACAGAGGTACTGCAATACCGTATGAATGATGTTTGGTGACGTGCACGCGACGTGATGCAGAAAATATTTAAGCCAGGTCAGCCTTTCGGCTTACTTGGGCCACAATGGAAGAAGACGTGTATTTTTGGGCCCCACATAATATTCTTAACACTAAAAGATAAGCAGGAGACCGGTGGGAGTATAGTATCGTGTGGCGAGAGTTTCCACTGAAAGTGTTCAATTTATCATTAGTTTACATAAAAGGACTTTTTTCCGGTTGTGTGATAGACGCTCACTTGGGCCACGCTGATACTGTACTTGCTTTGGGCCGCAAGCGGTCTGCGGTCCGCACGTTGGACACCCCAGATTTAAGCGAAGCAAAGACATTGGAAAATTGTTGTAACGAATATACGAGGTGCAAATGGGGAAATGCACTTACATAAGCGGTTTAAACAAAGTGGAGAATGTCACGACTCGGTGCCAGGGACCGATGATCTCGATAACGTCGAAGTTGGGTGACTGTTGGCGAGCCACTACCTTGAACATCTATAGACAGTGGTAGAAGGGTGGTGTAACTGCGAGTGGTTGACAAGGTCCACTGCCCATCACAGAACGTGGACATCGGAGGCTTGCCCGCTCTGTAACGCAGGATAGGCGGTGACCTGTGACAGACCTAACGACAGGTGTATGATATTGGTTCAGGGAGAAGTGTTTCTGAGTGCGCCGGCCGGAGTGGCCGCGCGGTTCTAGGCGCTACAGTCTGGAGCCGAGCGACCGCTACGGTCGCAGATCCGAATCATGCCTCGGGCATGGATGTGTGTGATGTCCTTAGGTTAGTTAGGTTTAAGTAGTGCTAAGTTTTAGGCGACTGATGACCTCAGAAGTTAAGTCGCATAGTGCTCAGAGCCATTTGAACATTTTTTTTTCTTTTTTTTCTGAATGCACGTTACTGAATATATGGTTCGGCAGCAGTCAACTCCTTTGTGTTACCCGGCGATCCAATGATATAGTCAATAACGTCTGCAGTGGACACGGACAGTAGAGAAGCCTCTCGCCCGGTTGCAAGTGTCCTGTTTCTTGTTACACGAAGTCGACGGTCATGTGCGGATACGCAGTCACCCAAGCCAACACCTGCTCTAAACTCGGACCTCAGCACGCAGGCCGGTGGGGGCAGTACTGTACTATGGGGACACTCACCATGATCAGGTGGATTTACATTTGTTAATATGACATTTGTGTGTGTGTTGTGTTATGATTTTTTGGAGAAACGTGTGGCAATGTCTAGTGGAGAAACAAAACACTATTTCAAAATATGGTTGTGGGTTTCTTTTGACAAAAAATTAAACGTGTATCTAACGGTAAACATAAAATAAGTAAAATAAAGTACCTCCAGTGGTCACAGGTTGCTTTCATTATCGTAACACATCACATGTACATTGACATATTTTGTAAACAAATATGGCGTCGGAAACTATTGGGTGCATGGATCGTATAGCAGAAGAGAAAACATTGTCGCAAAATACAAGGAATATAGTCCGAAAAACATTATTACAGAATAAATTTTTTAAAGTATTTCGAGGTGTTGTTTGAGGTGTTGAATACATTCGTTAGAATAAATACTTCAGGTGGTATATAAATCCGATTTTGGCAAGTGAAAATAGCTTAAACTTGAGACTCATTTATACAATCAGGTGGAGTGTAACAAATTTTAAGTACAATAATTATATTGGCCACAGTGGTAAAATTATACGCAAATAAGAATTTTGGTAGAGATTCATAGATGGATATGAAAGGCTGGAGACAGAGGGGGTGGAAGTGAAAGAGAAAGTGAGACGGACAGAGAGGGTGGAATGAGTGGTTGTATGAGAGCAAACTTTACAAGGCAAGGGCTCTTAAGATTATATCTTGTTATATGTAATAACTGCCTAAATGTTGTGGTAATACATTGCTTAATGCTCAAAAATATGCAGATGGATTTGTGCCACTAGTTGATGTACACATAGTTTCAAGCTGACAAGGGGTACAAGCTGTTCGTGTTGTGATATATCTGTAAATAAGTTCAATCTTTTGTACACTCGGGGGCTGTCGTGGTAACATAATTAAATATTTACGGTAAATATTAGTGTGTGTGTGTGTGTGTGTGTGTGTGTGTGTGTGTGTGTGTGTGTGTGTGTGTGTGTGGTAACAGGGTAACAGTAAACTTGTTGTTTCATTTAATGTCAATAACATGTTCGCATTTAATGTTCATCTTTTATATATTTTTACCCTATATTTCACTAGAATATTACAACAGGCTGTTTATCGATTTATAACAATATTTCAGAGATTGCTAAAGCAGGGCATGCTGTCGTGTCGTACTTCTTTCGCTCATTAGTCTTTTTTTTTTCACTAGTGGGTCACTGGTTAAGGGAAGTGGAATGGGTCAGTTAGAACTACAATTCTGGACAGCGCTGACCACACTCAGAACTCTGTCGACCAGATGCGTCACTTTTCCGGTTGCATTCACCTACTAGATGCTCAGTCTAAGTTCTTCAGATACTCAGGTTATTTTCTTTTTTTTTTGCGGGGGGGGGGGGGTTTAAGGGCGCTGAACTACTGAGGTCATTAGCGCTACTCAGGTTATTGGCGCAGTCATTTAGGAAAGAAGTACTGTTTTTATTAGACAAAAGAAAACTTACAGTAGACAAGATATTCTAATTTCGATGAAAACCTTTAACCTATAAAACAATTCCTCTAGTCCTCTGTTTCCTTTGAGCCGCGAGTCCCACTTACGGCAGAAAAAAAAAAAACTGACGACACATGCTCCGAAGAAGTACGAGAAACCAGTCTTTAGTAGCTGTATTTCCCCGGATGATGAAACAATGGAGGGTGATGGCATGTATGCTACTACATGGAAACCTTCTGACGCCCTGCATCCTCGACTCGTATCTTTGCGGTTGAAGTATCGTATTGCCTCTGAAACGGGAACTGTGGCCGCAGCATGTTTCCACACCGGGAGAACACGTGAGCTTGAATAGGGCTACGGAAGAAAGAAGGCTGGGCACAGTTTGTACAGTGAGGGTTTGTATGAAAGCCGCAGATGAAGTATAACTACCTCAGCATGTTGCGCAGTTTATAACGTTTGTTGTTTAGGGGGAGTGTGGTTCAATTTCCGGCCGGGGACCTTTCGTCCCAACAATTCCTAAATTCATCAAAGGTATTCTGGGTTGCTCCTGCAGTACTTCTCCAAGAGAATTTCGTGATTTATGACCTGGCTATTAGCAACACGTTGAGTCCTGAGCGTAAAATACATGCCATAAAACATTTTATTCACATACTAAGTACCGACAGGTCTTATAGGGTGTGTAGTTGTTGGAATCTAATCCTAACGACTCATAAATGCATCACGGCAGCGGAGGGTAACAGGACAGATAACGGCCCTTACAAATAGAGCAACGGCACTGTGCATAGCAAATACCCTACACAACCACTTCTATTGGTAGTAGAATTCTGAAGTAGATTCGAATTTCAAACACAATTACTTAATTGAAAGAAATGAACTTATCAATGTGAAACGGGCTGGTTTGTGACAACACTGACCATGAGAAACCCAAGTCACTATCAATATCAAATGATGTTTTTGTTTGGACTCAGGATTCTTGGTACTGAAGAGGCACTGTGATATCTTGGATAGGTAGTCATCGACAGACGCAGAAGTAACTAAAAGCGTGCCCCAGGGAAGTCTGCTGGGACCCTTGTTGTTCATTTTGTATCTTAATTACCCAGCAAACAATGTTAATAGTAACCATCGACTATCTGCAGATGATTCAATTGTCGAGAATGAAGTACTGTAGGAGGAAAGCGGCACAAAAGCTTAGTTACAATTAGATCAGATTTCAAAGTTATGCAAAGATTGGATGCTTGCTTTAAATGTTGAGAAATTTATAATTTTGCACTTCACTAAACGCAATAGCGTAGTATTCTATGATTTCAACGTTAATGAGTCACCATTTGAATCAATAAACTCATAAAATTACCAGTGTGTAACAATTTATATGGATATGAAATGGAATGATCACATATGTTCATATTAGATAAAGAAGGTAGACTTCGGATCATTGGTACGATGCCGAGAAGAAGCAACGAATCCACGAAAAAGTTTCATTACAAAACACTTGTGTGAAGCATCCTAGAATATTGCTCAAATGTTTGGACCCGCACTAAACTGGATTAACAGGTGATTTTGAACGTATACCAAAAGGAGCGGGAGGAGTGGTGACCGGCTTCTTTGAGCGACGGCAGAGCGTCGGTGAGGCGCTGAAGGACCTGCACTGGCAGCTGCTTCAAGACAGGCACAAACTTTCCAGTGGAAGCCTAGTTGCGGAGTGTCAACAAAGAGCGAGAAGTGAGGGATCTAGGAATATACCAAAACCCTAAGTCGCGCTCCCGTAGGGCCCTGAAAGAGAGGACTGGGACAATAACACAGCGAACAGAGACATTTAAACATTGTTCCCGCGCTCCATTGGCTAGCGGAATGGGAAGAAACCTTAATACGTGGTGCCATGTGTTACGTTCGCAGCGTTTCTCAGAGTATGCACTGCCTCACCAAAAAAGTGATGCACTGGGAAGGGAAGAGAAAACAAAGCGAAGCTCTACGGGTTGGGAGGGCAGTATGTGAAGTTATTTCGGTGGTTTCAAAATCGAATCAAATTTGCAGTACGAACCCACTTATCAGTACCGGTATGGCGTTGCATCCCTTCTGGTCAAGATATATCCAAAGATTCGTTTGATAAATGTCTCGTACAGCTGTTGCAGCCCCTCCTTAAGCAGTCCGGTACACGAATGTGGTAACTGGTCCTTGGTATCTTAGAAATCTGCACTGGGACAGAATTGACGTCCGTAGTCATCCCACACATGTTTCATCAGGGAGGGAACTGCAGATCTTCCTGGCCACGGGAGTACTTCAACATTACGCAGACAGTTCATAAAGACTTTGCCATCTGTGGACGAGCATTGTCCAGTTGAAAATACTGGTACTTGAGACCTAGGACAGGGAGCCGCAGAATGTACGTCCCACACCGTTGTGACATCAGAATTCGCTCGATCACTACCAACCTCGACGTGAAGTCATCCTTGATTCCTCCCTCCCCCTCCCCCTCCCCCCCCCCATGACGCCCGAAGTAACATCTCCGGGCAAAATATTGGAAGAATGGGACCTATTCCGAGGGCACTACCATATTCGACGATGATGCTCAGCCGGAATAGTGCAGAACAATGATTCATCGCTGAGCACACGCCATTCATTAACAGTCCATTCTTCCCATCATGGTCCACTCTAAACGCAGCCGTCTGTGCTGTGGTATTGACGGCACCCTAAGCATAGGACGGTAGTGCCCTGATCCGGGTGCAGCTAGTCTACGACTAGTGGTTCGGCCATACGAAATATTGCAAATAGCCCATTCCTCGTTCTCGGACGGCAGGGGCAGATGTGAAGCGGTGAAGGCCAGTTCATACTTCCCGTCATGTCACGTCACGTCCCATCAAAGTATTCTGCATTGCATTTCAAATGGCGGCATCCACGCTGGTCGCCCCGTCCCGCCACGTCAGTTCACCGCACTGTCAGGGTTTCTGGAGTAGAAAGTTTTGACGGCTGATGTCATTCGTCCGTTGTTGATCAGGTGACCTCCACACTCATTTCCTCGCGATACACGCTCATGCTCAGGTCTCCACATTTCGTTTCGACGTGGTTTTCGTGGTTGATATCAGTTGTATATTGTTCTTTATAAATTGCTTCGTTTCGTTACTTCTTTTGTTAAAATTTATAATAAATGAAGAAAGATTAACTGAAGCAGTGCTTCAGCAGTCTGAATTTTACGACATGATCGCACTAAATTACTTGCCCTCTACTACATTTATAAAGTGGTATTTTATTCATACCGGTACCGTATTTAATATTTTACAGTGTAATGGGTAGCAATATGGCTTCAACATGAACTGAATGAGGTACTGTGGGTAGAATCTGTTTGGAATGGAAATGAAGTCCCATGCTTCTTGACAGAGCGTAGGGAAACGAAGCGGGAGATCCGCACCGCCGTACTAGGCCAGGTCGTAATGGAGGTAGTTTGCTGTTGCCTTGCTCCGACCGTAATGGGGATGAATGATTATGATGAAGACGACACAACAACATCCAGTCATCCCGGGGCAGGTTAAAATCCGTGACTCCGCCGGGAATCGAACCCGGGACCCCGTGCTCGGGAAGCGAGAACGCTACCGCGAGATCACGAGCGGCGGGCAAATCTTACTAATAAGTGGAATTTATTTATATGTTGTCAGATATTTGCAATGTTTCACAAAGAAATGGACAAACCTTCAGGCTCTGCTACGGTGGCAAAATGATTTTTCTGTGAAGAATACATCAAGTAGTGTATTAAAATTGTTTGTTCATATATATGTGTCAGTGGCAGTCTTATTTATTGTGAAGTGGCTGTCTGGATTGTGTGTGGAACGGTTTTGCAAGCGTAAGTGGTCAATATTTACGTGGTTCCACTAGCTAACCTAAGTACAAACAAAGCCCTTGAACTATTAAAATTCAAATACAGCATGAAAAGAAAAGCTATACTCCTTGAAAGGGTAGGTTTTGAGAGAGGTATTACTACTACACGAAAATCTATTGAGCGAGGTGGCGCAGTGGCTACCACACTGGACTCGCATTCGGGAGGACGACGCTTCACTCCCGCACCCGGCCATCCTGATTTAGGTTTTCCGGGATGGTTCTTTTGAAAGGGCACGGCAGACATCCTTCCATGTCCTTCCCGAATCCGATGAGACCGATGACCTCGCTGTCTGGTCTCCTCCTCCAAATAACCCAACCCAACAAAAATTTGCACAACACTGGCAACTAAGCTTAACCTAAAGCAGACCAGTTTCTCACTGGATGTGATAACAGCGCGTAATTCTGTGTTCCCTTTAGTAATTCTGAGAGCATTTTGACATAATAAATCAAGAAACTCGTGCTTCGACATTCTAAAATATAAAATGCAGAGTTCTCTTCCACGAGCTCTTTGTATACTGTGTGAGTTTTCCCTTCCGTACCACATAATGACATTTTTCGGATAGAAACACTTTTTTGCGCTGTTTTTCACTTGTGTTTTCGTCCGCAGCTCGTGGTCGTGCGGTAGCGTTCTCGCTTCCCACGCCCGGGTTCCCGGGTTCGATTCCCGGCGGGGTCAGGGATTTTCTCTGCCTCGTGATGACTGGGTGTTGTGTCCTGTCCTTAGGTTAGTTAGGTTTAAGTAGTTCTAAGTTCTAGGGGACTGATGACCATAGATGTTAAGTCCCATAGTGCTCAGAGCCATTTGAAACATTTTTGAACTTGTGTCTTCCTTCTCTAACGTAAAAGCTATTCGTGCAAGCTGCAAACCACTTGATTCCATTAACGACATTTTCGTACTAATGTGTACTACAGCATCCACAAATATGTACTACAGTGTTTTGTGTGTGTGCTATTCTCGCATAAATACATTTGAAAATCATCTTGTAGAGATCGCAAGGCCCGCGGAAAAAGAGTTGAGGACAGCCATGCGACTTGAGATCACGTGACTTGAATTGACTTGACTTGCCGTGCCATGACGGGCAGTGTGAATACACCTTGATGTGACGGTGCCGCGATGTGACGGTGCCATGACAGACAGTGCGAATTGGCCCTTACATTGCGTCTGGTTGAAGATATGGTTGTTCTCGTTTGTGTTGGTCATTCGTACTCGGTTGGATTTTTGACGACGAGATTACTTGCCCTCACGTACCAATTTAGTCCAGCATTGGCCCACTTTCATATGTGAATCTCCCACAAATGTGGATATTGCACGATTCGACTAGCCGGACCAATGGAGACCCACAATGATGTCTTCAAACTCTGCCGGTTGCTGACAACTCTGTCTCCCATGAATTCGCGGCATCCTCGTGATCATCTGACATTTTTTACAACAATCGTTGCATAACCGACCAGTTCTGAAAACAGTATTCAAGAAGAACAACTGTAACGCAGTCGTGGCCGTTCTGCTAGTTACAAAGAACTGCACCCCCAATCATCTACATATCCGCCATAGTGTGAACGAAGGTACATTGACTTCCGACCACATCTTCCGAGTGTTTCACGTTTCTGTCAAGCAGCGCATAACCACTGTCAGATAATACCACAGAGAAAACTGATGACGCTATCGTAGATTTGACGAATTATAGCCGCGCGGGATTAGCCGAGCGGCCTAGGCGCTGCAGACGTGGACTGTGCTCCCTCAGGCATGGGTGTGTGTGTTTGTCCTTAGGATAATTTAGGTTAAGTAGTGTGCAAGCTTAGGGACTGATGACCTTAGCAGTTAAGTCCCATAAGATTTCACACACATTTGAACATTTGACGAATTATAAAAAGCATTCAAGAAATTAAAACTGTGTAAGATGTTGGAAAAACTGAGAAAATAGGTGTAAAGTACAGGGAAAGATAGGAATATGTGCAAGAACGACGAGGGAGCAATAAGAATGTAAGAGCAAGTAAGCGGTACTCTGATTAGAAAATGCTTATTGTACATCTACATACGTACTCGACTAGCCATCGTCCTCCCTACGACAAATATACCTTGGTGGCAGTAGAATCGTTCTACAGTCAGTGTCAGCGTAAGGTAGTAATACAACCTTTCTAGCCCATGAATCACGGACGTCGCCGAGGTAGGACGGCTCGAGTGTCTCAGCGATACAGACAGCACAGTGGACAGACTGCACAGTGGACGGATATGTGTAGACAGGTCAGACAGACATGCGGCTCCTGAAGAAGTACCACTTCGGCAGTTGCAGGGACACCAGTCTGGATGACAGACGGGTCTGGCCCTGCAACATCAGATTTAAAAAAAAAAAAAAAAGTTTACAGGCTGACATGGCACATCGGCATACAACAACAAGAATCAGTAATTAAACAGGAACGGGGGGGGGGGAAGTGGGGGGGGGGGGGTCACAAAGACCATCCGGAGTTGGTAAATGGGGTTGCAGTTATTTAGCCACAAGCCACAAGATATGAATTGACGACTACTACAGGAGATGCTCTCAAGTTTTGTGCAGATGCACCGAGACATGCCTTACATCGACGCTGTGTTGAATGCCGCACCCTCTCAAAGATACCTGGTGTATCTCGAAGACATCTTGCTGCCGCAACAATCCTTTCGACTAGGTCCTCCGGCGATGTTTCACGCACAAGGCCCTTTAGATATCCCCAGAGGAAACAATCGATTAGGAACCAATTCGGGTGATGGTGGTGGCCACCCGACTAACCCATAGCGACCAATTCAGTGGCCGGGAAAGCTGAAGTGCTCGGGGGCTCCTTCGTGCTCAAATCGTATGCAGTGACGAATAGGCATGGGAAAATCATCCAGCATGTCCGGTAGAACTTTTCGCGGCAATATGAGATACGAGCGACCACCAAGACGGTACTGTAGAATGTACGACGAATTAAACCGTCTCCCTCGATGCCAGCCCTCACGTAAAGAGTAAATTTGCGCTGCGTGGCATGTGTACGTGTAGCATGTGGATTCGCTTCCTCTTTCTATCAGGATATTTCGACGATACAATCGCACGGCTTTTCGTCTATTGCAGTTGGCCGCGCCATAAATTAAATTCACCTCAACCTTTTTGTATTACCCCCAGAGCTTCCACGGCGTGACTGGCGACGGTTTTCGATCGCCCCGCCTGTGTTTGTAACAGCAACGCCCTCCGTGATCGTAGCGCCTTCTCGGGGCGTTTGCGACCCCCACTTCCTATGTGGCTAGTGATACTTGTATGCTGATGTGCCGTGTCAGTTTGAAAACGTGTTTTGAATCACCACGTACATGCAGACCCCTGTTCTTGTCCCTGATGATCACGCATGCATGTTGGTCGGTCTTCCTGTCTTACAATGTTAGCCGTTAAATACAAAATCCATCAATTTTTTACAGCAAATAAACAATGATACGTAGTTTCGAAAATTCCACTGGTCTAGTTGTCAGACAACACATTTGGCTTCGTAACTTTAGGTTCAGTCGTTTTCGGATCAGTGGACTTCAAATTGCAAGATTTTGCATACTCCACGATCCTTGAAATTTGTTCCACAGCTACAAAAACGCACTACCTAATCCTGGTGGCCAAAAGCGACGTGAAGGACTGTCGTATCAGAAGACGTGCCGTGTATGAAGCCCGATGGTTGCAGCTACATGCGTTGTGTGGTACGAGAATAAACACAAGATCTCAGCCATCTGTTACAAACAGATGTGTGGTGAACATGACATTTCGTTGCCAGTTTGAACGTGGGATGGTAAACGGTGCAAAGCACGCGAGTCACACCGTATACGAGGTTATACAAATACTCGAGTTTTCGAGGTGAACACTATCTAGGGCGGTTCTTCAATATACCAGAGACAATGTTTTCCAAATGCGTAAAATATCGTGCCTGATGTGACGTCAACTCCAGAAAGCCACACTGGTAGTGAGACCAATGGCGATAAGGTTGTGGGGCATCAGCAGGCCAGTTCTCCCAGAACTGCACCCAGACAAATGCACCGATTTTGCAATGATTTTTCAGAACCACTACAAAATAGTTACCCAGATATGTCAGACTTTGAGACAGGGAAATACTCTCTAATTTCAAGAAGAATGTACTAATTCGAACTCCAAAGCAGGCAGATGCTGATACGTGTGAATATTACTGAAATATCGTTTCAATAAATCGTGCTCCCAAAATACTAACACGAATTGTTTACAGAAGAATACAAAAATTGGAGGAAGCCCAGCTCGGGGAAGATTAGTTTGGACTCCGGAAAAATGCAGAAACGCGTGAGGCAATACTTACTCTATGATGTACCTTATAAAATAGGTTAAATAAGGGTTTCCACAATGTGGACTGGAATATCTTCTTTGACATTCTGATGGTAGCAGGGATAAAATACAGGGAACTAAGTGTTGTTTATCACTCATACAGAATCCACACTGCAGTTGTAAGAGTCGAAGTAAATGAAATGTTTGGAGCGGAGTGAGACAAGAGTTGCAGCAGATCCTTCATGTTATTCATCCTGTACACTAATCAAGCAGTGATGTAAACCAAAGAGAAATCTGGAAAGGGAATTTAACTTCAGGGGGAAGAAATGTAAAGTTTGAGGTTTGCTGATTCTGTCAGAGGCACGAAACGACTTGGAAGAGGAACTGAACGGAATGGGCCGAATCTTGAGAAGAGATTATCAGACAAATACCAACAAAAGTAAAATTCTACACTTCCTGAGCTCAATCTGTTTCTCAAGTGATCTTCACGTAGTCCATCTTTATTCATTATACTACGTAGAAATTTTTAAATTACACAGTTACGATGGTTCGAATGTCTGATATTCCAAGTTCTACCATGTTTCCTTGCTTAAACATTCTGTGTTGTTGGTATTCAGCCCGATTTCTCATTTGCTATATTATTCCATTAATTTCCTCATCATATAGGAGATATCTTCTTCATCAGTCACAACCACCAAGTGTGTAGACGCTGTGACCTTGTTAACTGAATTCCACTTCTATAGCATTTATTTCCCTAGTTCTGTAAGGATATTTGAAAATATATGTTAACATCTAATTTAAATTTAAATATGAGGAAGTCTTTTCTGGAGGTACATCTCTGGAGTGTAGCCTCGTACGGAAGTGAAACATTGCTGAAAAGTGTGGTTCTGGAAGGAGATCGAATTGCCACACCAAAGTTGGCCAAGCGGATCGATATCACAGCCATTAGCGAGGGCTCACTGCAATCCGTAGCGACATGCGAGAGGTGCTCCAGAAGACCACGCCTCCCCTCTCAGCATAGCAGCGCCCCCATACTGACGTCAATATAGTGTAGATCTAGCAAAAGCTTCCCCCCACGAGAGTTCGTAACCTCATCCGAAGGAGTCGATATCAAAGGACAGGACCAACGTGATAGTTAATGTTTCTGATGGGCTTCTTCATTTAAATGTGGAACACTTAACTGTAACAGAACCGTTTATTAATCAGTGCATCACTTGATGTTTTGATAATCCATGACAGATGTAATTAACCATTACTCTTGTTACAAAGGAGTGTTACAAAGAAGTGGACCTTCTTGCAGTTCTTCGTAATCAAATGGTTCAAATGGCTCTGAGCACAATGGGACTTAACTTCTGAGGTCATCAGTCCCCTAGAACTTAGAACTGTTTAAACCTAACTAACCTAAGGACATCACACACATCCATGCCCGAAGCAGGATTCGAACCTGCAGCCGTAGCGGTCGAGCCGTTCCAGACAGTAGCGCCTAGAACCGCACGGCCACCGCGGCCGGCTCTTCATAATCATACAGCACTCCAAACGATAGATGGTAATAGGTTCAACGATGGCTTGACATATTTTAAGTTTCTTTTTTAATCCGATTATTGTGGACTACAAAAGAGAGCTAATCTTTTATTGATTTATGCGATAAAGTTAATTCATATTTCATATGTTATTCTTGTGTGATGAGCCTTCTCACAGAATAATTGAAGAACCCATGGTTTTTTGTGATGAGCCTTCTCGCGGAATAACTGAAGAACCCACGGTTTAGGCCAGACAAAAGTGCTTTCTCCTAGTCGCAACAATAACCAGTTCATATTAGAAGAGAATACAAACGTTTGAAATATGGTGCTGCAGAAGTTGCTGAAGATTAAATCAGTAGATTAACAATGAGAAGGTACTGAACCGAGTTAGCGGAGAAAATAAATTTATTGCACTACTAGACTATTAGAAGGTCAACGGCCTTGCCGCAGTGGCTACACCGGTTCTCGTGAAATCACCGAAGTTAAGCGCTGTCGGGCGTGGTCGGCACTTGCATGGGTGACCATCCAGGCCGCCATGTGCTGTTGCCTTTATCTGGGACGCACTCAGCCTCGTGATGCCAATTGAGGAGCTACTCGATCGAATACTAGCGGCTTCGGTCAAGAATACCATCGTAACGACCGGGAGAGCGGTGTGCTGAATCCACGCCCCTCCTTTCAGCATACCCCCTTGAGGATGGCATGGCGGTCGGATGGTCCCGGTAGGCCACTCGTGGCCTGAGGACGGAGTACTAGACTATTAGATGGGATTAGTTGACGAAAAAAATCCTCAGAATTTAAGAAATCATCAGTCTGGTAAAGGAGGAAATTGTAGGGGGTGAAAATTGTAGAAGCAGCCAAGGGAGATACACGGTAAGCAGGTTCAGAAGCATGAAAGGTGCAATACTTATTTGGAGATAAAGAGGCTCGCACAGGATGTAGTAGCGTGGAGAGCTGCATTAAACCAGTCTTCGTACTGAAGAACACAACAACAAAAACACGTAGATGATGGTATCAGTTCCATTAGCTGCGTTCCCGTCATGCCCTCGGGCAGCCCCGCAGACCTGTTGTCGGGAAAGGCAGTAGGTGTTCGGCCGCTCTGCTGGACAAGGCAGCAGTAAGCGATAAGGCCGTTCCCAGGCGGCGCTAAACAGCCGTCCCGTGTACCGGAAGGCCGCCCTCTATGCAGCGCTCTGTCCCGTCCCGTCCCAGGAATGCCGCTCGTTGCGCCAGCGGCTGGCGGAAGTGCGTTGTGCTGTCCTCCAGTGGCCGGCCTGGGTGCCGCCAGGTGACTTCTGGAGAGCAGCGGCTGCTCCTTTGTTAACCAACCAGCCGTGGCAGCCACCAGGTACGCGCGTACCAAGCCAAGAACGCGGCGTACGGAACAGCCAACGGCATGCTCACTCCTCATTCTCGCGGAAGTAGTAATTAATTATCATGCATTAAATCAAACAAAGCACGTAAAATTTCTTGGACCCCAGTTGAGTAGTAGTAGTATGGTTTTCTGCCTTACAGCAGGTCTTGTCATGGGTTAAGCCTCGTCCACTATTGTCTGACCATAGCCAGTCTTCTGGAAGAGCAGTTGAACGGAATGGACAGTGTCTTGATAGGAGGATATAAGATGAACATCAACAAAACGAGGATAATGGAATATAGTCGAATTAAGTCGGGCGACGCTGAGGGAATCAGATTGGGAAATGAGACACTTAAAGTAGTAACGGAGTTTTGCCATTTGGGGAGCAAAATAACTGATGATGGTCGAAGTAGAGAAGATATAAAATGTAGACTGGCAATGGCAAGGAAAGCGTTTCTGAAGAAGAGGAATTTGTTAACATCGAGTATAGATTTAAGTGTCAGGAAGTCGTTTCTGAAAGTATTTGTATGGAGTGTAGCCATGTATGGAAGTGAAACATGGACGATAAATAGTTTGGACAGGAAGAGAATAGAAGCTTTCGAAATGTGGTGCTACAGAAGAATGCTGAAGATTGCCGGCCGCGGTGGTCTCGCGGTTCTATACGCGCAGTCCGGAACCGTGGGACTGCTACGGTCGCAGGTTCGAATCCTGCCTTGGGCATGGATGTGTGTGATGTCCTTAGGTTAGTTAGGTTTAAGTAGTTCTAAGTTCTAGGGGACTGATAACCACAGCAGTTGAGTCCCATAGTGCTCAGAGCCATTTGAACCATTTTTGCTGAAGATTAGATGGGTAGATCACATAACTAATGAGGAGGTATTGAATAGAATTGGGGAGAAGAGGAGTTTGTGGCACAACTTGACGAGAAGAAGGGATCTGTTTGTAGGACATGTTGTCAGGCACCAAGGGATCACAAATTTGGCATTGGGGGGCGTCGTGGATGGTAAAAATCGTGGAGGGAGACCAAGAGATGAATACACTAAGCAGATTCAGAAGGATGTAGGTTGCAGTAGCTACTGGGAGATGAAGAAACTTGCACAGGATAGGGTAACATGGAGAGCTGCATCAAATCAGTCTCAGGACTGAAGACCACAACAACAACAACGACCAGTCTTCATTGCTGAATATTTGTCTCCTTGATATTGTCCAACATTTGATATCTTCTTTTTCCCCTTCCCCTTTCTCCTCCACCATTCCTTCTGTTCCGTACTTCAATAAACAGTCCCTTAAGCAACTGCGCAAACACCGATACTACAGACCAGTAACTCTACATGCACGCCCAATACGTTTCCGCGAGTAAGTCAAATACCTCGGTGTCTGGCTGGACCGGAAATTACTCTGGGAGGACCACATACAACACATGACCAACTGAGCAAGCGCGAGGATCAAACAGCTCTACCCTATGCTCAACAGGCGTAGTACACTGAACAGAAGGGTGTCGAGGTCCATGTACGTGACACTTATTCGACCCCTGATGACGTACGCAGCTCCTGTCTGGGGATACTCTGCGCCCACACGCCTGCGCCGTCTGCAGATCATACAAAACAAAGTACTCAAAATCATAAGCAATGCTCCACGATTCACACGCATCGCGGACCTTCACCGGGAATACCGACTTGAGACTCTCACGGAGGTAATCCACAAACTCACCACAAGACTATACAGAAAGTCCAGACACTCGCAGAACCCGTTTATTCTGAATCTGAGGAACTACGGCCATAACCATATATGGAAACACAAAAAACCAAACGACATACTTGTAAGGACCTAACATCTATGGCCAAGTACACGCAAACACAACGGTACAGGTGAGCCTCTGTTAATCAGACACCATTACTGGATATCCAGCTGGAACATACTTGCCGAATAACTGGCACCACACAGGGAAGCCGTACCGTACACTGCATGCAGACAAGCTCCACACATCCCCCACACAGTGAGATGATCTATGGCCGATCTCCCACCAATATATAACGATCTTGATTGTTCCAGGAATGCAGCGGCTGCAGCTAACTCGGATACATCGCCATCGCTTGCCACAGTAATGATGCCTGATACCCATACTGACAAACCCAACCTTGCATGAACTATAGCAGCTAGTAAGCCACTACTGCTCTTACTTACCCATCCCACTGTCGCAGAGGTTTTATTCCCACGACACGAGCCTTGGCACTTTTTTCCCTCTGCTCTTCAAATTGCTACCCTCATTCGCGTTTCGTCTACTATCTATCACCTGATGGACCGTGTTAATGCGTAGTCTTACCCAGACGCACGGATAACATCACAGCCCAGCATACTGTGTTTCGCCTATTAGATAACTAACATGTTGACAGAGGTGACAGTAGAACTTTTGATCTGGTCACCACGTTGGTGCGGGCGTGGAGGGGTCCCATCTCTAAAAAGAACAGTCCCTCCTCAAAACGTCCAATCCAATTCCGTTTTCTCTTTCTGATGACTTTCAGCATGTTCCTTTCTTCTCCTATTCTTCTTAATACTTCTTCATTCCTTACTCGGTCTTCCCAGTTGAATAACAAGCTAAATCCTAATAACTAACAAGTTCGATTCCCCTTCTGTCCTTGCTCTACATACACATCTGTATCTACTTCCATACCCTTAAACCACTGTGAAGTGCCTGGAAAAAGAGTGCGTCCTATTCAGGGGCGAACCAGGGTGAACTTAGGGTCTCCTACTCACTATGTAGATGCGCTAACCACTACGTCACCCTGACACTGTGGCTCTCCACAACTGCGGTGGCTACCTTAGCATGCCTCGCTCCTCTATCCTAATTCCCAGTCACGCCTCAACCCATTACAACGCCCCATAAACGTGAACAGTATCGCAGAGGCTGTCCAACTGTATTGGAATAACACTCAGCATCGAACGAAACGGGGAATCCTATCTGAAACCCAGGTTGGAGAGCCTCTACAATGGTGTTCAAATACCTGTGGGCTAAGACGTCAATGGGAATTTGGACTGAGGAGAGATACGTTCTACGGCAGTCTGCGCAGTAGTGCAAAGCCTCTGCGCCAAGGTGTGTAGTGGTTAGTTCTCTGCCTACTGAGCAGTAGACCCAGGTTCGAATCCTGGCACTGGTATAAATTTTCATTTTCGCTTCAGTCTGCACGTGTGCATAACAGATGTTATAGATGTTCCAGACCTGAATAGGTTCCTGCAACAATGCAGTTTCATTTGGCAGATTTAAGAAACCTGAGGCTGCAGGAAAAATTGTATAACGTAAATTACTTTTAGGCTGAGTTCTGAGGACCCGGAATTCTTCAGCACTAGTTCCTATGCTGTTGTCGGCAGGGAGCTAAGCAGCCCCTTCCTGCTTCTCACCTCTTTTTCGGATGCGCCTATGGTCCCACTGTTCCAATTATTAGGAATCTTCCCCGTTACATTCATCTATGGAGCGCTGGATGAACAATTGCTTCAGTGTCCCTGTGCGTGTTTTAATTGGTCTGACCTTGTCCTCCTGATCCTAATGGGAGCGATATGTAGAGAGTTGTAGCATATGTCTAGAGTCATCATTCTAAACCAGCCCCCCAAACTTAGTAAGTAGGCTTTCTAGGGTTAGCTTACGTCTGTCTTCAAAAGTCTGCCAGTTCAGTTCTATCAATATGTCTACGATAGTCCTCCGCAGGTCAAACTAGTGATCATTCGTGCTGTACACGTTCAGTATCCCCTGCCAGTCCTATCTGGTACGGTTCCCACACGCTTGAGCAGTATTCTATGGTGGGTCTCAAGACTGATTTGTGAGCAATTTCCTTTGTAGACTGAAAGCATTCCTCTAGCATTCTACCAATAAACCGAAATCTGCTACCTACTTTACCCACGACTGAGCCTTCGTAATAGTTCCGTCTGATGTCCCTACAATGTGTTATTCTCAAATATTTGTCATTTCCGCTTTTTCCTGTACTCCTCATCCTGTCTTTTCCTTTCTTCTGTTCATGTTTTTCCAGGTATCTTGTTTCTTTTGTCTTGAAATCCTTCGAAATTTAACTTTACATTTCCTTTTGCTATTTGCGATTCTATGAGGCTGTTTCTTCCTAGTTCTTCTCTTATTTCTGCAATCTTTACTTTTGTCGACTTCTTTTCCCAGAAATACAGTATTTTTTCGTTAAGCTTTTGCCCATTCGTCTGGCAGATTTTTCCAAAGAAGATGAACCTTCGTTTCGCCGGTACTTCTGGTATTTTCTCAAAGTTTTCGTAGATCTCCTCGTTACCTCTTCTTTTCCAACCATCTGTAGCTTGTATTATACTCACCTATTCTTTTTCTAAGCAGCGGTCTGTCAGTTACTTCTATTCTGTATAGCTTATAGTTCATCGTTAAGCATTCACATGCATGTTTTAATTTTGTTTTTGTAGATATGCATTTCTTGTTGTAGACATTTTTTTGTTGTAGATTTTTTTATCAAACCATATGCTCCTTCCATTTTATTAACTCTTAAAGCTGTTGCCAGTTTTTCCGGTCCATTCTGCTGCATAGTTTCTCCAACATATTTAAATTTACTAATGTGTCCCATATTACCTATTACTGTTTCTATATACTTTCGCGCAATTTTCATATTAACGATGAATTTTGGTTTTTAAGCTGAAATTTTGACCCCAGTTGTATATGTTTTTTCCAGAACATTTATTTGATTAATTGCTTTTGTCAGATTTTCCGAAATTATAGCAAAGTTGACTGTAAAAGCCAGGCAGCTCATCATAATTCCATTTGTTTTCCTTTTCAGAATAAGTATTGGTTCAATTTTGCGATTTTTGAGTATCAAATTCCAGATTTTTTTTCTGAAACTCAATTAAGCAGTAAAGTAATTTATTTATTTATTCATTCATCCAAGGATCATTTCACAATGATGTGTGATATGTGATCATAATACAATGAATGTTGATAATTCAAATGTACATACACATCCAATGTACATGTACTCGTATGTTTTGACGAGGGTAGGATAGGCCTTCAGCTGTAGCCTTCCTGAAGGAACCGTCCCAGCCTTTACCTGAAATGATTTGGGAAAATGACGGGAAATCTTCATCAGGATGGCTGGACAGAGCAAACTCGTCCTCCCGAATGAGACGCCAGGGTTTTAACAACTGCACTGTGTCATTCCGCTGGTACCCGTAATACGGTGTTCTTTTGACCACACACAGTCTGGATTAGATAACATATAATACAAGGCATAGTTTTGATCTACGCCAATACACACTATGAATACCCACTGGATACTCCAGGTTCACGACCTATCTGCTATGTACCTTGCACTCCCTTCAGCCCGTTACATAAACTGACAAAAGGTAAGTACAAATGCTATTATACGTTATGCGTTTCTTCGTATTCAGCCTTCAGTCTGCCTGGGGAACTGACTCAGCATCGCCCCGAAATGAGTGTGATGTCGAGTTCAGGAAAATTACATGACATTACTTGCACGCACTGTACATCCCGGCACATGATTTCCTAGTAAAGGCATTGCACTGTGATTGTGTACTGTAATGTGACAGTTTTTCCGTTTGAGCTCTACTCTGTGTTCTTGTGTAGTATAAATTACTTATGAAGTATGATTTAATTACCTTTTTAAACAGATGTATTGTGCTAATTTTTTTCATCTCCTGGGCTAATTCTTTCCTAATAGAATATGATGTTTTGAGTTTTTTTTCTTTGCTAAATGTAAGTTTAAACTGGCTCCTGTTCCATGAACGTGCGCGGAACAGTTAGTAAAATACTTATTACTGTTTTCAATGATATGAAGAACAGGTTGATAGATGCAATCACTTGGTGAAATAAAAATACTCAGTTTTTTTAAACAGTCTTTACAGTGAGCCCTATTACTATTCTCAGCTATTATTCTAACGACGAATTTCTGCTGGATGAAAGCTGTGTCCATGTCTAATCAAAAACTTCAACGTGTTTTGCCCTTAGAAGTGTCTCTCATTGTGTTGACCTGAAGGCAAGAGTGTTGGTTTATTTTGCATATTTTCTGAGCTTGGTGTATCATGGAACTATATTTTGGGCCAGTATACATCTGAAGTAATTAAAGTATGTTTTCAGAAGAAGCGAGAAGTAAGAATATTATGTAAAGCAGACAACAGTACCATCTTGCAGAAGCGTTTTTATACACATTGGAACTCTCACTCACTTGTCAACACATTTACTGTTAAATAACTTATTTCTGATAGTAAAAATCATTGCAGTTGAACTTCAGTTTACACACTCATAACAGAAGACGCAAAATTATTTTTCAGATAGGCTTTTTCTCTGGATATAAGGTTCAGAATGTAGTTATCCCTCCTAGTGGAAAGATATTCAACAATCTCTCACCGATAAAAAAACAGGAAATTGGGAATTCCTACCAACGTAAAAGAAAATTTCACTAACAACATTATCTAAACACATAGCAGATTCATCAGCTGAAAAGTTTTCTTGAATATATGACAAGTCGTAGTGTCTGTTCTAAGGCTACGTGGCCAGCTATAAAGCAAGGTGCATGGCCAGCAATAAAGCACTCATTCACCACCAGTATTTAAAAAATATATACATGTTTTTTAAATATAATCGTAATCAAGTAATTAAGCTAATAATAGTAGATAAAGAGCAGCTGTGTAATATAATTGAGAAGTCGGATTTTTTTTCAGATCATCAACTTTCTTTCTGATTTCCTCGATTAAATTTAGATGGCATCAGAGCGAATACTGCTACACAGTACAGTGATACTCTGTTGTTAATACATTACAATATACAGATTTTCTATGATTACGATGCCTCGTTGATTTGTTCCACATCACCGAAAGTTCTCCTTCTTGATGGAACCTACGAAACATTCATCAATAACGAATGAATGAATTTAATGTTACTTATTTATTTCACTTGAAGGATTAGGACATTCAGGCCCTCTCTTGCATCCAGCTAGGCGTCATTAGTAAGTTAACAGCACAATACGTGTAATACGTGAGTAGTACATGACATTAATAATAGTAATAATAATGACAATAATAATAAAAGAAGAAGAAGAAAACTGCAAAACATTCTCGACAGTGAGGAAAGAGACCACCAGAGTAACCAGAGAAATCAAAAGGAAATATCTGAAATTGAGGAAGACGTCGAAAGAAACAAACACACAAAATTTCTATGATAACTTCAAACATAGCCTCACAGGACATCAACCAGAAAGAGAGAAAAGTGCAGTCAGCCCTAAACAATCAAGAAAACGTCAAGGAACTTGCCAGGTATTTCAAACAACTACTTAACTGCCGAGAACCAACACAAAGATTCCCACCGCAAGAACCAGAGGCCACTAGTCCAAGTTCATTACCGTCAGATGAGGAGAAAACTGCCAGCTAGATGAGAAGACTCAAAAACAAAAAATCATCCGGGGAAGATGGAATCATAGCAGAAATCCTCAGGTCATCAGATTTAAACACTAATTGATTTAACGTACTCCAAAGTAGAGTGAAACGAAAGAAGAAGAATAGATGTAGTAATGAACGAGTGATGTTTCAAAAATTATGGTTCAAAAATCGTTCATATGGCTCTGAGCACTATGGGACTTAACTTCTGAGGTCATCAGTCCCCTAGATCTTAAAACTACTTAAACCTAACTAACCTAAGGACAACAGACACATCCATGCCCGAGGCAGCATTCGAACCTGCGACCGTAGCGGTCGTGCGGTTCCAGACTGTAGCGCCTAGAACCGCTCGGCCACTCCGGCCGCCTCAAAAATTAATCTAGTTAACAATGTGCTAAACTATCGCTCGTTACGTTTCCTCGAACATGTGTGGTGGCATATAACATAAATCTATGGCAGCATATGAAAAGAATCATAACTGGCGGAGAAGCTTAGTGAGCTCGAGAAGAGGAAGAAATAATAAGTTTAGCAGATGAGATGATGAAAAGAAAACGGAAATAGATGAGCGATGAGAGAAGTGAGGCGAATGTTGGTAATGTGACAGATATGCGAGGTCGCTGCTGGACAGGACGGATAAGCTGAAGTATTCTAAGTATGCGGCTAAGCCACTGACAACAGGTACACCTTGATTCGTGTGCTGAGTGACTTTGGATGAGACCTAGATTCCTGGACAGTTGATTTCAGAATCGTGCCGTCGAAACGGAAAAGCAGACGTAGCAAGATTTAGTGTTAAGCAAAGGTACAGCCATGATCCTCGACGTACGGCAGTTACGGAATGATGATAGGAATCTGATGTGCAGCGAGTGGTAGCGAAAATACTAGTAAATAAGAATTGACGGAGAAGACAGAGAGTGGGAAAATCACGTCACCTAAAAGACCACATCATCCTAACTGATTAAAGGAAAAAATGACACAGGCAAATAACCAAATGTTACACACATAAAGAACGAAAGGATTCGTGGCTAGTTTGAGAGAAGTGAGGCGAATGTTGGTAATGTGACAGATATGCGAGGTCGCTGCTGGACAGGACGGATAAGCTGAAGTATTCTAAGTATGCGGCTAAGCCACTGACAACAGGTACACCTTGATTCGTGTGCTGAGTGACTTTGGATGAGACCTAGATTCCTGGACAGTTGATTTCAGAATCGTGCCGTCGAAACGGAAAAGCAGACGTAGCAAGATTTAGTGTTAAGCAAAGGTACAGCCATGATCCTCGACGTACGGCAGTTACGGAATGATGATAGGAATCTGATGTGCAGCGAGTGGTAGCGAAAATACTAGTAAATAAGAATTGACGGAGAAGACAGAGAGTGGGAAAATCACGTCACCTAAAAGACCACATCATCCTAACTGATTAAAGGAAAAAATGACACAGGCAAATAACCAAATGTTACACACATAAAGAACGAAAGGATTCGTGGCTAGTTTGAAAAATTCATCTGTTTTTGTTTCATAATTAATATGTTGAAATCAAGAGTTTTAAAATCCTTGCTGCAATCAATCATTGTTTCACGGCGCACCTAGGTGAGTTCAACACACTGTATTATTTCTGCTAACATCAGAAAGTCATGAGGAAAGTGAATTCTACATCGCTGACTTCCTCCAGATGTAAATAGAGTCTTTCAGAACTGGGAATCTCACTATAGAGTGTGTGGCCGAGGTAATTTTTGTATTTTCAGCCTATCCTGGGAAATGTGGCTGCTGTTAAGAGTGTTGCCTTAAAGGTTCATATGAGAGCACCATGTATGGTGTTTAACAATGTTCGAAGCTTCTTCCATCAAAAAATAGTTCTCAATTTCTGTATCCAGTTTATTTCAAGCGTTCGTGAGTCTAAATTTGGCAGCAGTTCTGCTACACTCTCCTACTAGTAAAATACGTGCTGAATCGATTTGTCACTTTTTTTTCACCTTCGATGTTCCTTGTCACTCAGAACTAATATGGACATCACACACTCAGCAGCACTGCGGGGGTAGGCTGTTCAACATTTCAAATGCCGTATTTTTTGTAGAGAAGTTTCAATTTGCCATTATCCTGCAACGCAGCCTGTACAATGCTGACTCAATAACTGTATGGACTAAAATCATTCCACCTTTAATTTTTGCAGAAGAGGCGACCCCATAATTTCATAAATTAAGCGATGTTTGCCAGTCTTCATATACTTTTCGATATTTTGTTATGATAATTCTGAATAACAGTTAACGTTTCACCACACACAAATTATTCATTATCCGTAGAACTTCGACATTTCAGCTAACATTTTTTTTTTTTTTGGAGAGGATTCATCTTGAGCAAAACACAATTTTTCTTTTTGTTTTCATTTTCCAGACACGTTTCACTGAAACTTCCTGGCAGATTAAAACTGTGTGCCCGACCGAGACTCTGAAGTTGGAACATCACCAGCAGACTTTTTATTATCCTTTTATAACACTGGAAAGTGCTGTTTACCACTTGCACACCAGTAAATTTGAATTTTTAAGACAGTATTTACTTATTTGAAAAACAAAGTTTCGTTTATACACATTATTACCACAAGCTGTGGATTTCGTGGATTCTTATGACATATAATGCAATTGTCTTGTTTCACACTTCGCCATCTGCAGCCATACAGAACGTAACGTGGAGCAGTTATTTACTTTGAAATTCTACGACTGGGAATGTTAATGACTTTTTGAGTTTGGTAGTTTTCTTCGATTATTGGTTTTTGAGTGGGGCTGTTGATGCATTTGAGAATTTTCAAGTCAGTATTGATACGCCTCTTTTTGGCTTCAATTAATTGATAAGAATAAGGGCATATTATTTTCCAATCTTTCAGGTCGAACCTGACTTTAATATTTCGCTTTTTATTCTGATGTTTGTTGATCTGTGTTTCATGAGCATAAGGTGTTCCGCAACGAATTACAGCTGTTACATTTAATGTTAAAATTTCTGCTTGTCTGCCCTATACAGACTGATTTGCCGTCATGGCATGTCAGACAGAAAATACCAGATGTGTTGTGCTTTTCTGTGCTATATACAAGGGAGCAGGAGCTCAATGCTAAACTATCCAAAATTCATCTGGAACTAGGAAATCATATCAAAATCTGTGCAACATTAAATGACATCGTAAATACAGTAAAATACACACAAAGAAACGCCAATAAAAATGAAATGAGAAAAATAACAACACTGTTAAACACACTTTATAAACAAAACAGAATGATTATACATTAAAACAGAAGGCAAGCAAACCATACATTTTACAAACGTCTGGTCAACCTTACTGACATACAAAGAACTACCAAGAAAAAACTCTGCTGAAAAATAACCTAAATACAATATCAACACACACATTCCACACAAGGCAGTAGAAAACCCTATCACAGGAATTGAGTAATTAACAAACTGACAACAACAAAAAACAATAAATCAAACTTCAGTACAGGGCTGAAAAGAGATTTAGTTGCAGATGAAATAAGATAATAATGTTGTGTGACGAGGGCCTCCCGTCGGGTAGACCGCTCGCCAGGTGCAAGTCTTTCGATTTGACGCCACTTCGGCGACTTGCGCGTCGATGGGGATGAAATGATGATGATTAGGACAACACAACACCCAGTCCCTGAGACGAGAAAATCTCCGACACAGCCGGGAATCGAACCCGGGCCCGTAGGATTGACAGTCTGTCATGCTGACCACTCAGCTACCGGGGGCGGACAAGAAATAAGATGCACAATAAAGAAAAACGGAAAAAAACATACTGACAGGAACAAAAAGTGTATAAGAAATAACTTTCAGGATAGCGATGAACAAACTTAAAAACAATGGGTCTCTCATCACGCAATTAGACAAGGGCGACAGCATGACGGTAATGAAAAAGGATGTATGCAAAGACAAAACCTTAAAATCTTCAGAAGACAACAATGTAACAAAGCTAACCAGTGACCCCCACTCAAAGATAACAGAAAAATACACAGATATTTTTATAAAATATCTCACTGATACTCGTAAAAAAAAGGGAAATGGGTGAAACAAAAAATCCTCAAGGAATTTGCACTAAACAGCCTACTAACGTTTCATATGAAGGAAATTTCTACATGTCCAGTCATAAGTTTCGGAAGTACGCCAACATATCACCTAGTCAGAAAAATATAAACATGGTTACAGAAACCTTATGTATACGCAAACAACAGAAGCATACACAATGTTGAAGAGCTGATACCAAAAATTACTGACAGCAGCATATTCACAACTGCTATATTCTCATCATTTGACATTACATCCATGTACACTAATATCCCCGCTACTGAAACCATCAGTATCATCAAACAACAATTAGAACAACATAAAGTCATTCCCAATTCTCATATAAAAGAAATAGCTAGCATTCTCACAGTGCAAAATCACTTCTCATTTGATAACCATTTCTACTTGCAACAAGATGGACTTCACATGGGATCACCAGCCAGTGGATTTCTAGCGAACATCTTCCCCAATCACATTGAAAACAAAATACTTGAAACAATAGTAATACTCAAATAATGCAGGATAGTATACGGGTATCACTACGTAGATGACAAAATATGACTTCCAGATGAAACACCCAGCAGTATCCAAGAACTCCACAATAATATAAACATAGTTGACCCAAAAATAAAATTCACAACAGAAACGGAAAATGACAAAACGTTAAATTTCCTTGACCTCACAACACACAGAGTCAACAATCAACATTAATTCTCCTTATTCAGGGAAGCCAGAACCACCAGAAGAGCCATACACAAATACTCTCATCACCCGATTGCACACAAGCTATCCAGGTTCTAGTATACGCTACACAAACTGAACAAAACTCCTCTAAGCGAGGACGACAAAAATGAATTCAGACAATCAAACAAATAACTATAGAGCATGGATACGAAACCAACATTATACAGAAACTGGAGCCACAAAATAAAGATAAAAATAAAAGAGACATCTAACACACAAAAACATACAACCTGTCACCAACTTACAAACACAGAGACAGCTCACATGAACACGCATAACACAGAATACAAACAAACAGAGCGCACGCACACACATGCATACACATACACACGCGCACACACACACACACACACACACACACACACACACACACACACACATTGACGCACTCACGCACAAGCACATATGAACAAGAAACGACCTTAACAACAAGCAACTAAAAAGCAGCCCATAGAATAGGTAACATACTCAAAAAATAAGGGCTAAAAATAGCTTACACTATGGGGAACTCAATACAGAGAAAACTAAGGGTAACTTACACATGTACAGACAAACAAAACACATCTGGTGTTTATCAACTGACATATCAAGATGCAAATCAATTTACATATGCCAAACAAGCAGAATCTTCAGTACCAGATACACAGAACACAGAAAAACATTACAAAGCAACAGCTGTCATTCAACATGTGCTGGACGTCTCTATGAAACACAGCCCAACTGACATCAACACTGGCTTGAAAATTCTCAAATGCAACAACAGCCTCACACAAAAAATTATAGTTCAAGCGAACTATCATACACAAAAACCCATAATTGAAGTAAAACAAGTGTTAAATCAATACACAGTTCTCTGCAAAAGAACACTGTTCTCTGCCCTCAAAGTACTATCAGACAATACCTAACTATAAACACCCCAAACCCCCTTTTCACAGACACACACACACACGCACACACACACACACACACAGCCTTGACCATAATATTTCCAGTCGTAAGATTTCGAAATAAAAACTGTTCTACGTTAAGTTGCATATGGATGCGGATGACAAACTGTGAAGCAAAACAACTGAATTACATAGCATAAAAATCCAGGAAATCCAAAGCATGTGGCTACAAGGTATATAAACAAAACTTCTTCGTTTTCAAATGTGTAAAAACTGTCTTAAAAAGTAGTAAAGAGCACTTTTCCTGTTTTATAGAAACATAATAAAGAACCCGCTGATTATGCTAAACATTAGTGAAGTTCAAAGCGGACCATCTCGGGAAACACAGCTATTAGTGAGCAAACACAAGTATAATATTTTCAGCCACAAGATGATTATATCAGCTAAAATTATTCGCTGAGCCATAAATAATAACTTAAACCACACTGCCTTTTAGCATCACCAACTCGTACATGATCCTCCTATCTCAGTAAAAATCGATCACAACAACGTCACATAACGTAGAGTGTCAACTGTCTTTAGTAAGACAGTACACCGAAGGGGATTTTAGTGCTGAGTATAAACAAAAGAGGAGGGAGGAAGAGAAGAAAAATGTAGGTTTGTGTTATGGTGTGTGTGTATGTGTGTGTGTGTGTGTGTGTGTGTGTGTGTGTGAGAGAGAGAGAGAGAGAGAGAGAGAGAGAGAGAGAGAGAGAGATTGAGAGAGGGAGAGAGATAGTGACAGAGAACTGACATATTTACGTACATTCGTTTCCGCCGGTTTTGATTGTTGTTGTTGTGGTCTTCAGTCCTGAGACTGGTTTGATGCATCTCTCCATGCTACTCTATCCTGTGCAAGTTTCGTCAACTCCCAGTACCTAATGCAGCCTACATCTTTCTGAATCTGCTTGGTATATTCATCTCTTGGTCTCCCTCTACAATGTTTACCCTCCACGCTGCCTTCCATTACTAAATTGGTGATCCCTTGATGCCTCAGAACATGTCCTACCAACCGATCCCTTTTCTAGTCAAGTTGTACCACAAACTCCTTCCCATTTCTATTCAATACCTCCTCATTAGTTATGTGATCTACCCATTTAATCTTCAGCATTCTTCTGTAGCATCACATTTCGAAAACTTCTATTCTCTTCTTGTCTAAACTATTTATAGTCCATGTTTCACTTCCATACATGGCCACACTCCATACAAATACTTTCAGAAACGACTTCCTGACACTTAAAAATCAATACTCGATGTCAACAAATTTCTCTTCCTCAGAAATGCTTGCCTTGCCATTTCCAGTCTACATTTTATATCCTCTCTACTTCGACCATCATCAGTTATTTTGCTCCCCAAATAGCAAAATTCATTTACTACTTTGTCTCATTTCCTAATCTAATTCCCTCAGCGTCACCCGACTTAATTCGACTACTTACCATTATCCTCGTTTTGCTTTTGTTGATGTTCATCTTATACCCTCCTTTCAAGACACTGTCCATTCCGTTCAACTGCTCTTCCAAGTCCTTTGCTGTCTCTGACAGAATTACAATGTCTTCGGCGAACCTGAAAGTTTTTATTTCTTCTCTATGGATTTTAATACTTACTCCGAATTTTTCTTTTGTTTCCTTTACTGCTTGCTTAATATACAGATTGAATAACATCGGGGAGGGGCTACAACCCTGTCTCACTCCCTTCCCATCCACTGCTTCCTTTACAGGCCCCCTGCCATCTGGTTTCTGTACAATTTGTAAATAGCCTTTCGCTCCCTGTATTTTACCCCTGACACCTTCAGAATTTGAAAGAGAGTATTCCAGTCAACATTACCAACAGCTTTCTCTAAGTCTACAAATGCTAGAAACGTAGGTTTTGATTAGCCACACTAAAATCAGCTTTTCAAAATTCCATCACCGTTCCGCTCTGCATTTAATAAAGCAACTCTGACCACAAAATATAGTCAAAATTTACTTGTATGTAATGGCTTTGTCTGCCCTCCCTTTTATTTAAGTTTATCACCTACAACAAGGTCCGTTTCTGAGCAATAATAATCTATTATGGCTATGGATTACAGCTACATACAAATGGAAAATACTGTGAAAAATTAAAAGGAGAAATACTGCCACTTAAAATGATACATAAAGCTTTCACACAAGAAAATTAAAAACCAAACTATGTTGGCTAGAAAGCAATACGGAATGGTTTGTCAATGAAATTTTTAGCAATTGCTCTTAACATGCGACACGTTATAATAACCAAATAAATCACAAGTTCTGATTTATTAATGTGCTAGCCATCGCTGGGCTATGATTAAACAACAACGGTGGCTTTATCTGAATCGAATAAATCCCCATAATTCCCCCTCCCCCACGCAAACTCAGGCGAATTTGATAAACTGTGCGCATTGGAAACAGTTTGAAATTGGGTGACCATGACAAGTGAGTCATGTATATGGTTATTGCCGAGATTAATAGTTATAACAGGGCTAAAAACTGATTTGAAATATGGCAAATTTAGACCATGGTTTGTTACAAAATATTCGACAGGAGAAAGTGTACACGATAAGAAAATATAATTGTTAATTCTCTTACATACTGGAGATTAGTTTATATCGGTACCTGAAGCCTGAGTAATTGAACAGGTGACGAAAACTGAGCAGCGGATGGTTCAAATGGCTCTGAGCACTATGGGACTCAACTGCTGTGGTTATCAGTCACCTAGAACTTAGAACTACTTAAACCTAACTAACCTAAAGACATCACACACATCCATGCGCGAGGCAGGATTCGAACCTGCGACCGTAGCAGTCGCACGGTTCCGGACTGCGCGCCTAGAACCGCGAGACCACCGCGGCCGGCAGGAATGAGCAGCAGACTTCACGTGGAAGGGTCTGGTGATTAACGAGATCATTCAAGTAAATTAAGTACACAATTTCGCATCGGAGATGATGACTGCGCCGTTCTAGTGGACTTAAAGAAATTACATATAGGAACCCTAATAACTGGGTGACAGTTAAGCCATTGACTGTCAGAGCTCGATTTGAAATGAGATGCGCCGTGCTTTAACTGAAAACATGCCAACTCCTGCCCCATCACTAACACCTTGCCTCGATTTGGTGCCAGAAATTACCAAAATTGAGAGGCGAAAAGATGGACTGTTACTTCAGCAACTGAAGGGCTGTCTTATGTCCAACACGACGGTTGAATCTCTCACTTCGATCACCGATTTGTCCTAACCAAGAGTGTCATTCTGCTTTACATCCTAGCTAAGTTAATTTTTTTGTTTCATACCCCGACCAAAAGTACTTCAATACTGAAGCTCCTTTGCGCTTTCTATGGAAGGACCACCAGGAATTTTTGTCCAATCAGATAGATTGTTGGGAACAGCGCCAATGAGACGCCACATAGCAGACATTTCTCTCCCTCTTACGTAAAGTTTGTTATTACTCGAGGCAATGTCTAAATTTTTTAGTTTAGACGTTGTTTTTGTTGTGGTCTTCAGTCCTGAGACTGGTTTGATGCAGCTCTCCATGCTACTCTATCCTGTGCAAGCTTCTTCATCTCCCAGTACCTACTGCAACCTACATCCTTCTGAATCTGCTTAGTGTATTGATCTCTTGGACTCCCTCTACGATTTTTACCCTCCACGCTGCCCTCCAATGCTAAATTTGTGATCCCTTGATGCCTCAGAACATGTCCTACCAACCGATCCCTTCTTCTAGTCAAGTTGTGCCACAAACTTCTCTTCTCCCCAATCCTATTCAATACCTCCTCATTAGTTACGTGATCTACCCACGTTATCTTCAGCATTCTTCTGTAGCACCACATTTCGAAAGCTTCTATTCTCTTCTTGTCCAAACTGGTTATCGTCCATGTTTCACTTCCATACATGGCTACACTCCATACAAATACTTTCAGAAACGACTTCCTGACACTTAAATCTATACTCGATGTTAACAAATTTTTCTTCTTCACAAACGATTTCCTTGCCATTGCCAGTCTACATTTTATATCCTCTCTACTTCGACCATCATCAGTTATTTTATTCCCTAAATAGCAAAACTCCTTTACTACTTGAAGTGTCTCATTTCCTAATCTAATCCCCTCAGCATCACCCGATTTAATTTGACTACATTCCATTATCCTCGTTTTGCTTTTGTTGATGTTCATCTTATATCCTCCTTTCAAGACACTGTCCATTCCATTCAACTGCTCTTCCAAATCCTTTGCTGTCTCTGACAGAATTACAGTGTCATCGGCGAACCTCAAAGTTTTTACTTCTTCTCCATGAATTTTAATACCTACTCCGAATTTTTCTTTTGTTTCCTTTACTGCTTGCTCAATATACAGGTTGAATAACATCGGGGAGAGGCTACAACCCTGTCTCACTTCGTTCCCAACCACTGCTTCCCTTTCATGCCCCTCGACTCTTATAACTGCCATCTGTTTCTGTATTCCAGTTAACGTTGTCAAAAGCATTCTCTAAGTCTACAAATGCTAGAAACGTAGGTTTGCCTTTTCTTAATCTTTCTTCTAAGATAAGTCGTAAGGTTAGTATTGCCTCACGTGTTCCAACATTTCTACGGAATCCAAACTGATCTTCCCCGAGGTCCGCTTCTACCAGTTTTTCCATTCGTCTGTAAAGAATTCGCGTTAGTATTTTGCAGCTGTGACTTATTAAACTGATAGTTCGGTAATTTTCACATCTGTCAACACCTGCTTTCTTTGGTATTGGAATTATTATATTCTTCTTGAAGTCTGTGGGTATTTCGCCTGTCTCATACATCTTGCTCACCAGATGGTAGAGTTTTGTCATGACTGGCTCTCCCAAGGCCATCAGTAGTTCTAATGGAATGTTGTCTACTCCCGGGGCCTTGTTTCGACTCAGGTCTTTCAATGCTCTGTCAAACTCTTCACGCAGTATCTTATCTCCCATTTCATCTTCATCCTCTTCCATTTCCATAATATTGTCCTCAAGTACATCGCCCTTGTATAAACCCTCTATATACTCCTTCCACATTTCTGCCTTCCCTTCTTTGCTTAGAACTGGGTTGCCATCTGAGCTCTTGATATTCATACAAGTGGTTCTCTTCTCTCCAAAGGTCTCTTTAATTTTCCTGTAGGCAATATCTATCTTACCCCTAGTGAGACTAGCCTCTACATCCTTACATTTGTCCTCTAGCCATCCCTGCTTAGCCATTTTGCACTTTCTGTCGATCTCATTTTTGAGACGTTTGTATTCCCTTTTGCCTGCTTCATTTACTGCATTTTTATATTTTCTCCTTTCATCAATTAAATTCAATATTTCTTCTGTTACCCAAGGATTTCTATTAGCCCTCGTCTTTTTACCTACTTGATCCTCTGCTGCCTTCACTACTTCATCCCTCAGAGCTACCCATTCTTCTTCTACTGTATTTCTTTCCCCCATTCCTCTCAATTCTTCCCTTATGCTCTCCCTGAAACTCTCCACAACCTCTGGTTCTTTCAGTTTATCCAGGTCCTATCTCCTTAAATTCCCACCTTTTTGCAGTTTCTTCAGTTTCAATCTGCAGTTCATAACCAATAGATTGTGGTCAGAATCCACATCTGCCCCTGGAAATGTCTTACAATTTAAAACCTGGTTCCTAAATCTCTGTCTTACCATTATATAATCTATCTGATACCTATTAGTATCTCCAGGATTCTTCCAGGTATACAACCTTCTTTTATGATTCTTGAACCAAGTGTTAGCTATGATTAAGTTATGGTCTGTGCAAAATTCTACAAGGCGGCTTCCTCTTTCATTTCTTCCCCCCAATCCATATTCACCTACTATGTTTCCTTCTCTCCCTTTTCCTACTGACGAATTCCAGTCACACAATAATTTGGGGCCGAGCCCCGACCTGGGAAAACTGTGGAAGCCATGGCCCTTGAGATAGAACTCCATCTTGCCCCTCTGCGCAAGTCGATGGCAGCTCTCCCACTCTCGATAACTTTGAAGACAACATCCAGTCAACGAGTGCACTATTCCCAGCGTCAAACGCTCGGGTTGATAACCTCCTAGTACTGGCACCCGGGTGGCGGTGGTGTAATCCAGGAGTAGGCCTAATGTGCGAGACAGCGCTCCAATTACTCCGCAAGATTTTATCTGCAGTCCAAACCACTGCCGAAAATTTCCAGAAGCGGCTCCTGCTCGCCGGACTTGCACCAATCGCGACGCAGTGACATTCCTAAGTGGGCTTAATGTGTAAGCTGCTACGGCCTCCGCAAGATATTATCGCACCCGACACAACTGTTCAGAGTCTCCGGACATGCTCTGTACGCTCGCTACCGCAGCAGCACATGCGATATGGTGAAATAACAAAGCAGGTTTAGTCTTTGTGTGTGTGTGTGTGTGTGTGTGTGTGTGTGAGAGTGAGTGATCTCCAACGACCCCTGAAAGTTCTTACCAGCAATCCAAATTCTCTGGGCACGGTTTCTCCGCTTGGCAAAGCAGCGCCATTCGCGATACCGAGACCACCTACGCTTACAGAACGCCAACCAGAAGCCTCCCCATACGTCAATGGCTGCTGCATGAAGTATTGCATAGTATAGCAATGATGATCACCTTGTTGGGCATGATTTTGATACTGCGGAGGTAAAATTCTATATACACTCCTGGAAATGGAAAAATGAACACATTGACACCGGTGTGTCAGACCCACCATACTTGCTCCGGACACTGCGAGAGGGCTGTACAAGCAATGATCACACGCACGGCACAGCGGACACACCAGGAACCGCGGTGTTGGCCGTCGAATGGCGCTAGCTGCGCAGCATTTGTGCACCGCCGCCGTCAGTGTCAGCCAGTTAGCCGTGGCATACGGAGCTCCGTCGCAGTCTTTAACACTGGTAGCATGCCGCGACAGCGTGGACGTGAACCGTATGTGTAGTTGACGGACTTTGAGCGAGGGCGTATAGTGGGCATGCGGGAGGCCGGGTGGACGTACCGCCGAATTGCTCAACACGTGGGGCGTGAGGTCTCCACAGTACATCGATGTTGTCGCCAGTGGTCGGCGGAAGGTGCACGTGCCCGTCGACCTGGGACCGGACCGCAGCGACGCACGGATGCACGCCAAGACCGTAGGATCCTACGCAGTGCCGTAGGGGACCGCACCGGCACTTCCCAGCAAATTAGGGACACTGTTGCTCCTGGGGTATCGGCGAGGACCATTCGCAACCGTCTCCATGAAGCTGGGCTACGGTCCCGCACACCGTTAGGCCGTCTTCCGCTCACGCCCCAACATCGTGCAGCCCGCCTCCAGTGGTGTCGCGACAGGCGTGAATGGAGGGACGAATGGAGACGTGTCGTCTTCAGCGATGAGAGTCGCTTCTGCCTTGGTGCCAATGATGGTCGTATGCGTGTTTGGCGCCGTGCAGGTGAGCGCCACAATCAGGACTGCATACGACCGAGGCACACAGGGCCAACACCCGGCATCATGGTGTGGGGAGCGATCTCCTACACTGGCCGTACACCACTGGTGATCGTCGAGGGGACACTGAATAGTGCACGGTACATCCAAACCGTCATCGAACCCATCGTTCTACCATTCCTAGACCGGCAAGGGAACTTGCTGTTCCAACAGGACAATGCACGTCCGCATGTATCCCGTGCCACCCAACGTGCTCTAGAAGGTGTAAGTCAACTACCCTGGCCAGCAAGATCTCCGGATCTGTCCCCCATTGAGCATGTTTGGGACTGGATGAAGCGTCGTCTCACGCGGTCTGCACGTCCGGCACGAACGCTGGTCCAACTGAGGCGCCAGGTGGAAATGGCATGGCAAGCCGTTCCACAGGACTACATCCAGCATCTCTACGATCGTCTCCATGGGAGAATAGCAGCCTGCATTGCTGCGAAAGGTGGATATACACTGTACTAGTGCCGACATTGTGCATGCTCTGTTGCCTGTGTCTATGTGCCTGTGGTTCTGTCAGTGTGATCATGTGATGTATCTGACCCCAGGAATGTGTCAATAAAGTTTCCCCTTCCTGGGACAATGAATTCACGGTGTTCTTATTTCAATTTCCAGGAGTGTGTTTTACTGACCCATTTGGGGTTTTCTTAAAGTCCTTTCGCTACAACATGTAGTCCAGTTCTCACTAGTTTCTTTCTTTATAAATGTTGAAACCATCCTTATGACAACTTGAAAGAGGAGTGTGCGATCTGCCATGTCGATTTTCAGAAGTTCTGGCCACAATTTTAAATAAAGATGCGAATGTGATAAATGTACTCAACTTCTGTAGTATCGACAAAACCGTATTCTTTGTAAGCCTGTTCTTGAGACCACATATATTGGTCAGAGAGATTATATCTTTTGAAGAGAGTAGCAGCCAGTGTGTGTCAGACAGTCTGGCAATGTACTTGGTTTTAAAAGGATGGAAGCCGATCTGTTGTGCAGTGAATGCAGCAACAATTAGAAAGGATTTTGCAATGAAATGTTTTGATGAGAAATACTCATTAAGTGGAATTGTATTAATGGAGGAATTCTGTAAGCCATCGTGTAAGGTAATCATGTTTTTTTATATATATATTTGTAATTGTGTAGTTTATTATTGTTAGAACATTGCGTATGACTGAAGTCTGGTGTAGAAATTTTATGATGCAAAATATGATTTTGTCTTATATTTGACAAAACCATATGTTGCATATAAAACAAGTTTGAAGTGAACTTACTAAGAAATATTTTCCTAACTTTTCTAGGTGTATGAACTTTATGAAAATGTGTATTGTTGCTATGACTTAATGAAGCATAGCTATACTTGGAGTCTTTATTCTCGTTTATCAGTTGTTAAGTTTGGTTCCTCATTTTTCATTCGGAATTTAAAAGAGCTTTGGAGGACTTACGGTCAAATAAGGCAGAAGGGATAGATAACATTCCATCAGAATTGCTATAATCATTGGGGGAAGTGGCAACAAAACGATTATTCACGTTGGTGTGTAGAAAATATGAGTCTGGCGACATACCATCTGACTTTCGGAAAAGCATCATCCACACAATTCCGAAGACGGCAAGAGCTGACAAGTGCGAGAATTATCGCACAATCAGCTTAACAGCTCATGCATCGAAGCTGCTTACAAGAACAATATACAGAAGAATGGAAAAGAAAATTGAGAATGCGCTAGGTGACGATCAGTTTGGCTTTAGGAAAAGTAAAGGGACGAGAGAGGCAATTCTGACGTTACGGCTAATAACGGAAGCAAGGCTAAAGAAAAATCAAGACATTTTCATAGGATTTGTCGACCTGGAAAAAGCATTCGACAATATAAAAATAAAATGGTGCAAGCTGTTCGAGATTCTGAAAAAAGTAGGGAAAAGCTATAGGGAGAGACGGGTCCTATACAATTTGTACAACAACCAGGAGGGAATAATAAGAGTGGACGATCAAGAATGAAGTGCTCGTATTAAGAAGGGTGTAAGACAAGGCTGTAGCCTTTCGCCCCTACTCTTCAATCTGTACATCGAGGAAGCAATGATGGAAATAAAAGAAAGGTTCAGGAGTGGAATGAAAATACAAGGTGAAAGGATATCAATGATACGATTCGCTGATGACATTGCTATCCTGAGTGAAAGTGAAGAAGAATTAAATGATCTGCTGAACGGAATGAACAGTCTAATGAGTACACAGTATGGTTTGAGAGTAAATCGGAGAAAGACGAGGGTTATGAGAAGTAGTAGAAATGAGAACAGCGAGACACTTAACATCAGGATTGATGGTCACGAAGTCAGTGAATTTAAGGAATTCTGCTACCTAGGCAGTAAAATAACCAATGACGGACGGAGCAAGGAGGACATCAAAAGCAGACTCGCTATGGCGGAAAAGGGATTTCTGGCCAAGAGAAGTCTACTAATATCAAATACCGGCCTTAATTTGAGGAATAAATTTCTGAGGATGTACGCCTGGAGTACAGCATTGTATGGTAGTGAAACATGGACTGTGGGAAAACCGGAACAGAAGAGAATCGAAGCATTTGAGATGTGGTGCTATAGACGAATGTTGAAAATTAGGAGGACTGATAAGGTAAGGAATGAGGAGGTTCTACGCAGAATCGGAGAGGAAAGGAATATGTGGAAAACACTGATAAGGAGAAGGGACAGGATGATAGGACATCTGCTAAGACATGAGGGAATGACTTCCATGGTACTAGAGGGAGCTGTAGAGGGCAAAAACTGTAGAGGAAGACAGAGATTGGAATACGTCAAGCAAATAATTGAGGACGTAGGTTGCAAGTGCTACTCTGGATGAAGAGGTTAGCACAGGAAAGGAATTCGTGGCGGGCCGCACATCAAACCAGTCAGTAGACTGATAACCAAAAAAGATACCGTCTTGGATTGCACATCACAAGTACGGTAAAAGAAATTTGATTTTTGACAGCCTCGCCATTTTATTAATAGTGTCAGTATGCAGAGCAGCATACGCACAGGTAGGCCAATGAAGTTAATTATCATCAAAATTCATGTCCACTGTGGAAGGCACAGTGATTGTCAGAATGTTATTTGGGAAAATAATACACTAGTTCAAAGGCTTAATACCAGTAGAAGATCTCAGTAAAGTGCTATCTGTGAGTTTTCAAGCAGTTTTATCAGAAAGTCAGACGCATTAAATTTTATTTTCATTTGCTGTGTAATTAAATTAACAGTTCTTGTACGGCCATTGTTTAGAAGACTAAGATAAAATTTACCAATATTCAGGACCAATATTTTAATCTCATTTGTTTTGCAGTCCAATAAAGAACTAAACTCTGCCCGAACAGGTCATAAAGGCTCAACGGTACTGACCGGCTGCCGTGTCATCCTCAGCCCGAAGGCGTCATTGGATGCGAATATGGAGTGCCATGGGGTCAGCACACCGCTCTCCCGGCCGTATGTCAGTTTACGAGACCGGAGCCGCTACTTCTCAGTCAAGTAGCTCCTCAGTTTGCCCCACAGGGGCTGAGTGCACCCCGCTTGTCAACAGCGCTCGGCAGTTCGGATGGTCACCCATCCAACCGATAGCTCAGCTCGACAGCGCTTAACTTCGATAATAACAACAATGGCGTGTGACGAGGACCTCCCGTCGGGTTGACCGCTCGCCTGTCGCGTCGATGGGGATCAAACGATGATGATTAGGACAACACAACACCCAGTCCCTGGGCGGAGAAAATCTCCGACCCAGTCGGGAATCGAACCCGGGCCGTTAGTATTGACAGTCCGTCGCGCTGACCACTTAGCTACCGGAGGCGGACTTAACTTCGGTGATCTGACGGGAATCGGTGTTACCACTGCGGCAGGTTCGTTTGTATCACATATAAATTTCATTGAAAACTGATTGCTTCCTCGCAGGCAAATTGTTTGATGTACCGGCTAGTCTAGATTTCGCATCGTATTGCGTGAGTCTCACATAGTTCCGAAATTAAATTTTAACACCCATCTGTTGCCCTGCACTGAGTAGTTACACATTACTTTCAATCTGATTGGCTGCCTATTATTTGTTCAGGAAGATTTCATTCTATGGTTGCTGTTCCAGACACGCACAAAATTTTAAAACAGAGGAAGTTTGCTACCAATGCCTGCACTTCGACTCAGCCAAGACAAGCCAGGTCTCACAAGAAAACCTGTATGCAGCTAATGGAATATATTTTGTTAGAGGGAACCTGTAGCCGCTGCAGTCATTATGTGAGTTTAATTTGCGTTATCAGAAAACGCATCACACCAATACAGAATAGGGAGAGGATCTCTGTGTCCCTTGACTCAGTAACTAGCAATCTCAGTAAACATGAAACCGAAGGATCGGCTCCAGCCTGATGCATTTCAAGTGTTACGCCTCTCCACGTTCGAGCTGTGATGGCTGACACAGAGTTTGGTGGTTCGATTCCTAATGACAAAAGCATTTCAAAGGCAAGAGGAGGAGGATTAGCAGTCTCACTGGGCAGCCGCCCTCAGTAGCACACCGCTCTCGGTACTCGGGGAGGCACGCCAACCGTGAGTCGAATCAACCCAGCAGTTTAACGACGAGCGCCGGTGCTGACTAGCCTGGACACGGATTTTCGGGCTGGCCGTTGTGACCGAGCGGTTCTGGGCGCTTCAGTCCGCAACCGCGTAGCTGCTGCGGTCGCAGGTTCGAATCCTGCCTCGGGCATGGATGTGTGTGGTGTCCTTAGGTTAGTTAGGTTTAAGTAGTTCTAAGTCTAGCGAACTGATGACCTCAGATGTTAAGTCCCATAGTGCTCAGACCCATTTGAACATTTTTTGAACGAATTTTCGGCGGTTTCCTCTAGGATATGAGAACACTAGTGTGGTACACACATTCTGCCCCTGTTACACGATTCGCAGCCTTTCAGAAAATATTCTCACACTTTCACATGGGATAACACTAGGTGCATACAGGGTACACAGATTCAGTCAGAGGGAGGGGGGGGGGGGGGAAGGCGGACAGGGGGGGGGGTTGTAGTGACAGGAAGGACATCCGAATCCTCTGCTACTAAAACTGCCAAATTCAAATTCAGATGCCGACCCCTTGAAGGTACGAGATAAGGCCATGAATAACGAGATGGACAAGAATTGAAGGCATAAATTTCATGACCACCAGACTAGGTGTCAGTGTCGTGGATTGAATTCAGAACCTTTTGTAACGGCCCAGTTATATCAGATTTTCTTTATTCGCCAGAACCGGCAAAGAGTTTCCTTATGCTTCGTTGCTCTCTGGAGTTGCGACAACAGCTAACCTTATTTCGAGCCAGATACCACTTCCACTCTAGCTGACCAGTTCATAGTTTCCACCACTTAATTGAGATGTCACTTCAAAAGCCAATTAAATATGGAACAGTTAAAAATACGTATATCACGCTGATATCATATTATGAACAACAAATAATATACACAAATGTTCCTCATGAACCAATCTATCAGTAAAAATCGTATGAAAACCTGTAGAGCAGTTCGGGAGTTTATCTGCAAGATATAGACAGAAAAACGCAGAGAGGGCTGTAATTTGTGTACAGGATGTTTCTTATAAATCAAGAAACCTAAATATCTAGAAAATAACACGTCGTACGAAAAAAAATGTTGTAGATGAAAAGTAAATATTAGTAAATGGGAGTGAACTGGTGCGTTTCTGGCGCCACTTGCCATCGATTCTCATTTTCATCTTCGAGTCGACTTCGATTGCCGGCCGGGGTGGCCGAGCGGTTCTAGGCGCTGCAGTTTGGAACGGCGTGACCGCTAAGGCCGCAGGTTCGAATCCTGCCTCGGGCATGGATGTGTGTGATGTCCTTAGGTTAGTTAGGTTTAAGTAGTTCTAAGTTCTAGGGGACTGATGACCTCAGAAGTTAAGTCCCATAGTGCTCAGAGCCATTTGAAGCATTTTCGACTTCGATGTTGATTGCGCTTTTTCATATCTATGGCGGCGGGAATTTAACGGGAGCGCGTGCGTTCTGCTGGGTCTCTTGTGTGGGTATCCGCGGTGTGAGGTGCAGTGACGTGAGACCGTGTACGTAGGCAGCACGCGGAGAGGAAGAGTCGGCACGACGAAGGAGCGTGGCCAGCCGCTGCGGTGTGTTGAATCGTGCAACGCCGATTCATTGCCCACGGTGATTTGGTTTTCCTAGAGGTTGGGGGGACAAGTTCCTTCGAGTCTGTTACAAGCTACACAGGCCGAACGAATTGGAGTCGTCGAGTTGCTTCGGTGGGTTGCGTGCATCTTAACTGAACATGCCAGTGTACTAAAAACTATTTGGAATTGTTCCAGTTGTTTATCACGCAGCTCGGTGTCGTGACTTCATACTTGACGGCAGTTAAGAAAGTGTGGTTACGTCCAAGAAACCGACATGAAGCATGGCTAAATACGTAGCTAGAAGTGCAGCGAGCAGTGCGTAAGTCGGTGTCTAGGGTTCCAAGTCATCCCGAGTTATTTCTTCAAAAATGGTTCAAATGGCTCTGAGCACTATGGGACTTAACTTCTGAGGTCATCAGTCCCCTAGAACTAAGCTAAGGATATCACACACATCCATGCCCGAAGCAGGATTCGAACCTGCGACCGTAGCGGTCGCGCGGTTCCAGACTGAAGCGCCTAGAACCGCTCGGCCACTCCGGTCGGCGATATTTCTTCCATTCTACCTTGCATGACATTTTAAATTTAGGACATTATTTTAGTGGTCCTTTTGCGAACTGGGGAATCAAATTTTAAGGGCCGTGACTTGGCAAGTAACTCACGGAGGCTGATTTCATTGAAAGTATTGATCACCTGTTCTCTAGACAAGATTGTGTATCTCTTGCCTCAGAATATTGTCTGCCGCTGATGTGTTTTTTGTTGCAGATCATTGGCAGTGGTCGACGAGAGCAAACTGGGAGCAGAGTACCACGGTGGCAGAGTGACATTTAAGGCTTTGTCCCCTCTCCCCCACTTTACATCTCTGGTTATGTTGTTACTGTATTAGTGATTCCATCCTTCCCGTGAAGAGTTATGGTGTCTGAAGTTCAATTGCAGTGCAAAGTTGAGTACATTTCTATTTCATTTGCTGTCTAGTGGATCTCTAGTATTGATTAAAATCATTTGGTGTGCTCGCGTCTATCACTAATTCACACACAGTATTTGAAGCGGCCTCATTTTAGGGGCTATTGTCATATGGTCGTGTTCTAGTAGTATTGATTTTAACAACATTGCCGATTAATAAACTGAGTTAAGTAAACTTGAAAATATGTTTGGTCAAATTAAAGCACCTCCTTAGTCGTGGAAGTGATTTTTATTGTAATAAAGCTTTTAAGAATAGTGTTTTATTTAGGAAAGTTGGCTAGCCAAATCTTACTAGATCTGTGTTCTGGCACTTAATGTATTCTTTAGCTGATTGGAAGTAATTAGAGTTTTGATAGGAATCGTGTGGATATTAGTTAAAGACATTTGTTCGTCATTTATCTAAGTGATCTGACTTTATAAAGCAATCGCCTTTATTATTGTGATATGATAATGTTTTATGATTGAATAAAGAATTGTGTGGCAACTACAACGTATTACTATTGTGATTTCGGTGTGTTCTTAATATACTCTCCCCAGGGATATCAGTCAGTACTACAATTCTCCACCTCCTAACCACCCCCCCCCACCCCCCCCCCCCCTGTGTGGGTGACGTCAACTTTGTATTTTCAAATAAGGAAATCCCTCTATTTTATTGCATAATCGGGTTACACGTCAAAAAGTACGTAGAGTTCACTCACACCATTGTGTTCCATTCATGGTAGATGGCGCTGTAATCGACGAATATCAAGTGTGTCTGTTTTGTGCAGTTAAGAACCGACGCCTTTGATTCCACATTTCATTTAGGACTACGCTGTAAATATAAACCTTTGTATTCTAAAGGCTGATATTTATGTTATAAATTTACTTTAGTATTGCTAATTTAATTGTACAGTACAATACCGTTAGACGTTTCTATGTCCAGCTAGGAACTACGTTTATCGCGATCCAGGAAAAACAACGTGGATATAATAGCTTTCTGTTCCCATACGGATGCTTGATGTCGGTGAATTCCCTTGCTTCTCACCATTCGGGTGCTTGATTCCAATGAGTCCACTTGCCTCTTACCACTGGTGCGTATCCATCGCAGGTGCGTCTGTCAAAGTCGCTTGATGGACATTTTATTTTATCGGTATGGTTGTATTCCGCTGGTAGCCGCGTAGCAGCCAGTGGTAGAGATACAGCGGTTGGCTGGAAACACACACACCGAAATCAGTCACCATGATGGCCGGGTTCGAGCGCAGCCACCGAAATCAAGCATTCCGATCGTTTCGGGACTCACCGCAATTAACCCCGTAGGGAACAGAAAACTACTTTACCATACAAGTAGCTTTTTTCCTAGAAATGTCAATGTGTAGCGATATTATTTGTAGTGTACGATCACATTTGCAACACCAAAGCAACGTTTGAGTACTAGTATCAACCTTTAGAACACAAACGTTTGGGTCAAATGCGTCGATTCTTAATTTCAAAAACAGGCCCACTTCATGTTCGTCTATTACGGAGCCATCTACCACGAATGGGAATCAGTGGTGTGAGTAAGCCGTGTTTATCTTTTGGCATAGAATCCTAATAGGCAATAAAAATGGGGGGGGGGGTGGGGGGGAGGGTTCCGATTTGAAAATATAAATGTTCCGGCGTAAGTCAAGCGCCTGCAAGCCAGGCTGGAACGATGGAGCAGAGAGGGCCGGCCGCTGTGGCCGAGCGGTTCTAGGCGCTTCAATCCGGAACTGCGCTGCTGCTACGGTCGCAGGATCGAATCCTGTCTCGGGCATGGATGTGTGTGACGTCCTTATGTTAGTTAGGTTTAAGTAGTTCTAAGTCTGGGGGACAGATAACCTCAGATGTTAAGTCCCATAGTGCTTAGAGCCATTTGAACCAAAACGTCAGCCAATAGTAAGCTGACCGACCCCTCTCTAGGACGACACCGAGAAAGCAGCGGCTGCTAGTTGAAGAGTACATAAGCGCCGGGCCGCCTGACCACTCCCCAATTGTGAACTAGCCGTCCCACGGGCTCTACAGCAGCGACTTGGCAACTGTATAATTTCACTTGTATTACGGATTGTCTATACTGATGAGATTTCTTATTGTGTCTGTCGCCCATCGCTCGCGATAAATCATTGTAAATTCTCAAAGTTAGGTATTTTCATTTATCTTACTGTAATAAAAATTCATTAATGCGATTTGCTTGAACTGTTGTGTAGAGATGCGAGAAGCAAGTTTCCTAGACACCCCATAGAGTAGGCAGGACACAATAGTAAAGTTTACCCTGCCCACGCAGAAGAGATGGTTAGGAGGTGGCTAGTTGTACGACATACAGATATCTCCTTTGACAATATAAATTTTTCACCTAGAACATTTTTTTCGTGCGATGCGTCGTTTTCGAGATATTTTGTTTTTCCAAATGGATACAAACACTGTATATATTATACACTCCTGGAAATGGAAAAAAGAACACATTAACACCGGTGTGTCAGACCCACCATACTTGCTCCGGACACTGCGAGAGGGCTGTACAAGCAATGATCACACGCACGGCACAGCGGACACACCAGGAACCGCGGTGTTGGCCGTCGAATGGCGCTAGCTGCGCAGCATTTTGTGCACCGCCGCCGTCAGTGTCAGCCAGTTTGCCGTGGCATACGGAGCTCCATCGCAGTCTTTAACACTGGTAGCATGCCGCGACAGCGTGGACGTGAACCGTATGTGCAGTTGACGGACTTTGAGCGAGGGCGTATAGTGGGCATGCGGGAGGCCGGGTGGACGTACCGCCGAATTGCTCAACACGTGGGGCGTGAGGTCTCCACAGTACATCGATGTTGTCGCCAGTGGTCGGCGGAAGGTGCACGTGCCCGTCGACCTGGGACCGGACCGCAGCGACGCACGGATGCACGCCAAGACCGTAGGATCCTACGCAGTGCCGTAGGGGACCGCACCGCCACTTCCCAGCAAATTAGGGACACTGTTGCTCCTGGGGTATCGGCGAGGACAATTCGCAACCGTCTCCATGAAGCTGGGCTACGGTCCCGCACACCGTTAGGCCGTCTTCCGCTCACGCCCCAACATCGTGCAGCCCGCCTCCAGTGGTGTCGCGACAGGCGTGAATGGAGGGACGAATGGAGACGTGTCGTCTTCAGCGATGAGAGTCGCTTCTGCCTTGGTGCCAATGATGGTCGTATGCGTGTTTGGCGCCGTGCAGGTGAGTGCCACAATCAGGACTGCATACGACCGAGGCACACAGGGCCAACACCCGGCATCATGGTGTGGGGAGCGATCTCCTACACTGGCCGTACACCACTGGCGATCGTCGAGGGGACACTGAATAGTGCACGGTACATCCAAACCGTCATCGAACCCATCGTTCTACCATTCCTAGACCGGTAAGGGAACTTGCTGTTCCAACAGGACAATGCACGTCCGCATGTATCCCGTGCCACCCAACGTGCTCTAAAAGGTGTAAGTCAACTACCCTGGCCAGCAAGATCTCCGGATCTGTCCCCCATTGAGCATGTTTGGGACTGGATGAAGCGTCGTCTCACGCGGTCTGCACGTCCAGCACGAACGCTGGTCCAACTGAGGCGCCAGGTGGAAATGGCATGGCAAGCCGTTCCACAGGACTACATCCAGCATCTCTACGATCGTCTCCATGGGAGAATAGCAGCCTGCATTGCTGCGAAAGGTGGATATACACTGTACTAGTGCCGACATTGTGCATGCTCTGTTGCCTGTGTCTATGTGCCTGTGGTTCTGTCAGTGTGATCATGTGATGTATCTGACCCCAGGAATGTGTCAATAAAGTTTCCCCTTCCTGGGACAATGAATTCACGGTGTCCTTATTTCAATTTCCAGGAGTGTAGATAGGCGTTTTACTGTAGTAGTTAATCTTTTCCTCTAAAGTGCTTTGATATGCTTTGTTTTGTCGTTTCCTTACAATGTTCACAGTAGTCTTTGCGCGTTACAGCAGAGTTTTTGTCTAATTTTTCGTTATTGTCAGTCTCCCGACGTTTATATCCCTGCAGTTGACCAATCCTATGAACGGATTCTGGATCTTAGAGACTCTCAGGGGGGCCCTTCATTCCTATTTAAAAATATCCAATGTGCTATACAGTTAAACTTTTATAACTAGGCTGATGACACAATTAATTTGAGATGGATATGTCGGTGAGGGCAGGAAGAGGTAACAGAATGTATCTTTATCTAGGTGGCTAAATCGAGGGATGGAAAGTCAGAGGCAGGCGGAGATGACATACTGCGATGGATGGCGCTACTGTCTGTAGGGTTAAAGAAGACAGTCCAGCGTCCGCACGGTAACCTCTGAGCGCTGGCGGCAACGACCGGCGACCTCATCTGGCTGATTGCAGGTACCGCGTCCTGGGAACAATACTGCCGCTCATTACGCGCCGAGGTGTGGTAAGGTGGAGGAGAAGAGGGGGTGGGGAGGTGGTGTTGCACAATGCGGTGGCGGGCTTCTCACTTGGCAAGGCGCGTGGGCGTCGTGCACTTTGTGGTGGTGGGGCGCCACGTTACGTCACAGGAGCGGGCCGCCAAGGCACGCTCCGCGCAGGGTTCGACGAACCCGACCAGCTACCGGCCTGTTACCTGCCCCCCCCCCCCCCCACCCTCCCACCTCTCCGCCACCACGCCTCGCTCACTCTCGACGTGCGGCCTGCTTCATTGAGTCTTTACGCTTGACGGAGCACGACGCTTATCCCTAATATTTCCCAATCTCTCGAGCTGCCTCGCTCGGTTGCTGCCCGTAGAGCGTTCTAGTTTTCTTGGAGGCTGAGTCCATCATCTTCGTTGTCATTTCTTCCTACTAGTAAATCGGTGCAGGTGTGACTCCACCATATTTCTTTATCAATCCACTGTTGTGCTTCATGAATGAGGCCTTGATGAAAAGTAATTCCTCCCTGTTTTTTATGTGAAAAATTTTAAAGCTTTCTAAATAAAACAGACATTATTAACATTCCACAGTTTTATTCTTCGTGTCTACATATATATTTCGCAACATACTCACCCTCCCAACAACAGAGGTTGCGCACTGGGCTCGCATTCGGGAGGACGACGGTTCAAATCCGCGTCCGGTGATCCTGATTTAGCTTTTCCGTGATTTTCCTAAATCACTTGAGGCAAATGCTGGGATGGTTCCTTTCAGAAGGCACAGCTGACTTCCTTCCCTATTCCGATGGGACCGATAACCTCGCTGTTTGACCCTCCCCCAAATCAACCAACCAACCCACCAACGACAGACCAGCTTGTTGATACCGTCACTGTACAATGTTTGATCCTGTTGACCGAGCCTCAACTTTGCCTCTGCTACTACTTCATCACTATCAAAGTGAAGTCTTCGAAGGTGTTGTTTCAGATTTGGAGACTGATGAAATGGGGGCCAAGTAGGGACGGTAAGGAGGATGATCGAGGACAGTGAACCCAAGGCGTCGGATTGTTGGACATGTCGCAGCGTACATGGGTGGTCAGGCGTTCTCATGTTGAAGAACGTGGTGCCCCTTGCGTGTAGGAGCTCTTCGAATTCAAAACTCGATAACAGCGCGCTGTTTCTCACGCAACGAAATACAGGATGACAATTATTGAACTATGTGAAGTAAAATCGTCTTAACTTCTGAACGAAATGATATAGATCAACGGGGACAGTTGAAAATGTGCGCCCCGACCGTGACTCGAACCCGGGATGTCCTGCTTACATGACAGACGCTCTATCCATCTGAACCACCGAGGGCACAGAGCATAGTGCGATTGCAGGGATTTATCCCTTGCAAAGCTCCCCGTGATACCCACATACCCGCCTTAATGTCCCCACACTACATGTCCGAAAGAACAGATACCGTAATCATATAGTTAAGGCTAACCGGCCATTGACCTTCTTCTTCTGTGCGGATGCACACGTATTTCCCGAATTCTTACGGGACTCGGTAAGATTGTCTGCAGCGAGTAAAGAGTGTAATGGGCAGCGCCACTACGAATGTAGTGTGTGGACATTAAGTTGGGAATGTAGGTCTCACGGGGAGCGTGCAAGGGATAAATCCTTGCAGTCGCACTGTCCTCTGTGCCCTCGGTGGCTCAGATGGATAGAGCGTCTGTCATGTAAGCAGGACATCCCGGGTTCGAGTCACGGTCGGGGCGCACATTTTCAACTCTCCCCGTTGATGTATATCAATGCCTGTCGACAGCGTAGGGTCTTGATTTAATTATCATTTCATTCTAGAGCGCTGCATGGTCACCGATGGTATCTGTTTTTCGGACAGATACCATCTACATATAACTTCTGAACCGTTTGCGTTAGTACGTTCAGACTGCACGGTTGGTCGCGGCGCATGATGACCATTAGTATTGTTTGGTTTAGCGACGGAGCCCACTTGCATTTGGATTGCTTCGTCAGTAGGCAAAATTGGCCCATTTGTGGTACTGAGAATCCGAATCTCGCAATCTAAAAGTCTCTTTACCCTCAAGAGTGACTGTATGGTGTGCGATGTCCAGTCATGGAATAATCAACCCGATATTCCTTGATGGCACGGTGACTACCGCATGGTACGTAAAGGTTTTGGAAGAGGATTTCATACCCATTATCCAAAGTGACCCTGATTTCGACAAGATGTGGTTCGTGCAAGACGTAGTTCTACCCCATCGAAGCCGGAGAGTGTTTGATGTCCTGGAGGAGCATTTTGGGGACCGCATTCTGGCTGTGGGGTACCCAGGGGCCACTGGCATGTGCCTCGATTGGCCGCCGTATTCTACGGATCTGAATTCATGTGACTCTTTTTTGTGGGGCTATATAAAAGACAAGGTGTACAGAAATAACCAGAAAACCATTGCTGAGCTGAAAACAGCCATACAGTAGGTCATCGACAGCATGGATGTTGCGACACTTTAGCAGGTCATGCAGAATTTCGCTATTCGTCTGCGCCACATTATCGCCAATGATGGCAGGCATATCGAATGTGTCACAACCCAATTCTGAATATCTGCAGTCACGTTTACATGTTGAATAAAGTCCATGCACACCGTAGTTTGTAACTAATTTACGTTTTCTCCATGTAGTTCAGTAATTGTCACACTGTCGTTACTTAAACACAGCCATATTACATGCTGAAATTCGGAGCTCTTTAGCGGCAAAGGACTGCAGTTATGTAGACATGAAGAGTAAAGGTTTAGGATATTAATAACTTATTTCATGGAAAAAGCTTAAAGAGTTTTCAGGAAAAAAATTGAAGGCATTGCTTTTCAGCACGCCCTCATGATTCTTCCAGTCATTGTGATGCCTTTCTCTTGATCTTTTCCCAAGAGGGAAATGACAAAATATCACCTGTTCAGTTCTTCTGTGACTTGTCGAAGGTATCAGATTTATCCAATCACAGTACTCTATTGGCGAAGTTAAATTTTCATGGAGTTCGTATTCAGCTCAGGGTTAGTTCTTACTTAAGAAACAGAATGCAGAAATACTTGTTTTGTAAATAAAAACACCTTTTCCTGCTGCAGGAAAAGGCGGTTTTATTTGCAAAACACGTATTTCTATGCTCGCTGCGGAGGATGGTCACGCAGACAAACTTGTTAGAACGCACAAAGTTATCGGATGCTGTTCGAGTCATACAAAGGGGACGTCGCATCACCTGCATGGTGAGTCCGACAGGGTTCGATTATTTGTCCATTACTGTCCTTTCCTGTGTTAATGACCTGCCATTTTATTTGAGTCAGGAGGCAAGGTTAGTACTTTTTCCAGATGATACAAGCACAATTCTGACGCTGAGCAAAAACGAATAGAAAACAGATATGATATTTTGTGAAAGTCACTGACAGGTTCTGCACAAGTAGGCGAGCTTTAAACTTAAAAAGAAATCATCCAGTACAATCAAAAACATTCCACCTCATATTAATCTCGTATACCAAAACGTTTCGTTTCACGTACTTTTGCCATAAAAGTAACTGCCAACTTTGATAATACAGAAGCCAGTAATTTAACATGTATTGCATATTTTCATTCAATAATGCCTTATGGGATAATAGTTTGGGGTAACTCCTCACGTAGGCAAAACATATTCGTTGTTCAAAAAAAAAAGGTAGTTATGTGTGAAGATCATACACATATATCTTGAAGGCACCTCGGTAAGTACCTGGGCCTATTGACTACAGCGTCACAGTACATTTATAACTTAACTCCTACCGAACAGGCCATGAAGGTCCAACGCTACCGACCGACCACTGTGTCGACCTCAGCCCATACGCATCACTGGATGCGGATATGGAGGAGCATGTGGTCAGCACACCGCTCTCCCGGCCGTATGTCAGTTTCCGAGACCGGAGCCGCTACTTCTTAATCAAGTAGCTGCTCAGTTTGCCTCACAAGGGCTGAGTGCATCCCGCTTGCCAACAGCGCTCGCCAGACCGGATGGTCACCCATCCAAGTGCTAGCCCAGCCCGACAGCGCTTAACTTCGGTGATCTGACGGCAACCGGTGTTACCACTGCGGCAAGGCCGTTGGCACAGTACATTTATGCACTTAAGAAATTTGTAATCAATAATCAATCTGAGTTAGACAACAATAGAAACCTTCTAATACCGTGTCAAACCTTCTTTTGCCTGGCGTTCTGCAGCAACACGATGTGGCAGGGACTCAACTAGTCGCAGGAAGTTCCTTAGAGAAATAATGAACCATGCTGCCTCTGTAGCGGTCCACAATTCCAAAAGTGTTGAAGGTGAGAGACGTTGTGCACGAACTGACTTCTCGGCTATCTACCACAAATGTTTAATAGAATGCATGTCGGGCGATCTGGGTAGCCAAATAATTCGCTCGAATTGTCCAGAATGCTCAAACCACTTGCGAACAATTGTGGCCCGGTGACATGACAGCACTGTTTGGGTACATTAAGTACACGAATAGCGGCAAATGGTCTCCAAGTAGCCGAACGTAGCCATTTCCAGTCAATGGTCGGTTTACTTGACAAGAGAACCCAGTCCATTCCATGTAAACACGTTTATATATCCACCACCAGCTTGTACAGTGCCTTATTGACAACTTGGGTCCGTGGCTTCGTGGGGCCTGTGTCACACTCGAACCCTACCACCAGCTCTTACCAACTGAAATCGGGACCCATCTGACCAGGCCACCGTTTTTCAGTTGTCTAGAGTCCAACGGATGTGGTCACGAACCCAGGAGATGCGCTGCAGGCGCTGTCGTGCTGTTAGCAAAGGCCCTCGCATCGGTCGTCTGCTACCGTAGCCCATTAACGCCAGATATCGCAGCACAGTCCTAACGAATACGTTCGTCGTACGGCCCACATTGATTTCTGCGGTTATTTCAGGCAGTGTTGCTTGTCTGTTAACACTGACAACTCTATGCAAACGCTGCTGCTCTCGGTCGTTAAGTGTAGGCCATCGGACATTGCGTTCCTCCTGGTTAGAGATAACGCCTGAAGTTCAGTATTCTCGGCACAGTATTATCGGCACACTCTTGACACTGTGGATCTCGGAATATTGTATTCCCTAACGATTTCGGAAATGGCAGTCCCATGCATCTAGCTGCAACTACCATTCGACATTCATAGTGTGCTAATTGCCATCGTGCTCCATAATCACGTAGGAGTCCTTTTCACATGAGTCACTTGAATACAAATGACATTTCCGACATTTCACTGCCCTTCTACAGTTCCTGTACGAGAAACTGCCGCCATCTGTGTAAGGGCATATCGCTATCCCACGCTATGTCATGGCTTGTCGCCTCGGTGTAATACTTAGTTGGATTTCTCTGTAACAGTATCTTCTGTACCACAGAGGAATTCTTGAGGAGAAATAATCAGTAATTTTTACTGAGAAAACCTGTAAATGTAAATGTTGAGAGGCATCCACATGCCATGCTCATACTGTGGCATGAAGCAGTCAGGCCTGCAAGATCAGTGGTCTGCCAAGCGAGTGGATTTATTCTTATTTATCGAGTAACATCCATGACTGATTATGAGCTCTAGTATTCACAATTAAGCTACAAATTATTCTCCTGTTTGAATATTACGCCACGGAAACGGATAACACACATCTGACTACACGACTCTGATTGTTCACTACGCACTGGCAATACCATATTTTCTTTCTTACCCAACGGCTTTGATCAACACGTGTCCACCGCACTGAATATGAATGGCGCACAGATTATAAATTCTGTATATCATGACTACACACTATTCGAAGAACAAGGCCACCAATCTTTTTCTTTTCACTATCTTTTTTATTCCGATAAATTCTATTATTATTCAAAGATAACCTAAAAACACCATTACATTTTATACAACAATTACACATGAGAAACTCCGCCCAGTGGGCTTGGCTTTACATTGGTGATTCTCTATCTTATGGTCTCGTAATTATCTAACGCTACAGTGCACTTTCTGGATAGGATGGTGGATCTTTTGCTATATCTCACACTTCGACTCTCACACCCATCATCACGAAACTTTCCTCCAGACCGAACGGTACAAAAAGGAACATGCATAATCCACTGCCTCTGAACCTATCTTGCTACTCCTCCCATGCAAACCACACATACTTAAATTACATGAAATACATCACACTGGCAACTTACAATACATCACAAAGAATAGTCACAACGCTAGAATCACTTCAGTTTCAGCTTTCTCACTTCAATTAGTATTCATCCCAGTTTCACACAACACTGTCCCACTTCGTAACTTTTCTTTCCTACTACGAACTTTGGAGGATATATGCACGTCTTCCTGTGCAATGCAAGTGGCGTTTTGATAGACGGCTGACTCACGTTGCTTCTCTCTCAGAGTATTAGAGTTTGAGTCCAGCGTCACACGGAAACATAACACGCAAAGTAATACTAAGATCATATTCGTCACACACGCGAGTCCTAAACTGATACCTTGGACGAGCATTTCTCTTTATCCTTTGTCTCATACCCGGATTGAGACTCATACAGTACTCACCACGTGGAAGTGCTCATCTCTAATTTCAAGTCCTGCACACGCCATTTCTTAAATATTTCGAACTTACAGTACACACGCTAGTAATTCAGCTAATCTTAAGCACTCGGAAGTATTTCAACTTATTGCTACACGTGGTTTCATTGTGACCGTGGGTCACTTCCGAAGATTACTACGATCCCCATAATATTACCTGCCTGTCATTTAATTCTCCCCACAAAAGTTCCTGAAATAGAGAAATTATTATTCCAAACTACTCTTAAGTATTTCACATGGCATACCATTTTCTCCACTCTTTTGTCTTTACGGAGCACACCTAAGACAGGTCTTACTAACACAAGATCCAGCGCCAGAGTGCTGAAACATGGCCGTTCTTCAGGTCATCTCGCACCTTCGCCGTGGTGGGGGAGCACCTTTCTACCGTATTGGTCAGCCACATTACAGGCACTCAAAGCTCAGATAAATTTCATCTCTTTGGTTCCACCAAAGGTGACCAAAGGACCGTCTCAAAGATGATCATATATTGCACATTCACTATCTGCGGTTAGCAGACGACCTACATTCATTCATTTCGCAGATCTCACCAAATCGGATGTAGGGATTTATTTTGTGGGAGTGCACATGTGATCAATTAAATAAATAAATTGTCCTTCTTTCCTACACTGGTATCCGACTTCGGTGTATTAAGTGAAATTGAGTTATTATTACAAAAAATATGTTGTTCTGACAAGAATAACGAAGAATGTTGTACCTATTTTCAATGTCGGGCGGTACTGTACCCTTTCAATGCAATCTAGCAATATAAATATAAAAATTGGCGAGAACGGGGGAATTTTATTTCTGTTGCCTGGAGATGACTCTCGGCTGGTCCCTGACAAAAAATATTATTATTATTATTAATAATATAATAATAATAATATAAGACGACGCGCTGCGAACTAATTATCCGAATGGGAGGAAATCGCTAGATGTGATGCACATGTAGAGACAAATGAATGACTACAATTTCGGGGAATCTGGATGATTTATTAAAGAGAAAAAGCTTCACACACTGAGCAAGTCAGTAACACATTGGTCCACTTCTGACCGTTCTGCAACAATTATTCTGCTTGGAATTGTTTGATAGAGTTGTTGGATGTGATCCTGAGGAATACCGTGACAAATTCTCTCCAATTGGCGCTTGAGATAATCAAAATTTATAGCTGGTCGGAGGGTCCTGCCCGTAATACTCCACACATTCTGAAATGGGAAGAGATCCGGCGATATTGCTGGCCAATATGGGGCTTGGCAAGCACGAGCTCAAATTATAGAAATTCTGATGGTTCGCGGGCGGGTATTACCTTGTCGAAATGTAAGCTCAGCATGGCTAGCCGCGAAGGATAGTAAAACGGGATGTAGAACACGGTCGACGCGCCGTTGTCCTGTATGGGAGATGCGGATGAGAACCAAGGGGCTCCTACTTTGAAAGGAAATGGTCCCAAGACCTCATCGTCGGGCTGTATGACGGGCAATAGTCATGGTGATACCGCAAAAGTGTCTGAGGCGTCTGCAGACATGTCTTCATTGATAATTGGAGCTCAGTTCGAAGCGGGGCTCATCACCGAAGACAATTCTACTCCATTCAAGACAGTACTTTTACAACAATGAAGTGGTTTCTAAATAGCAAAAATGGTTCAAATGGCTCTAAGCACTAAGGGACTTAACATCTGAGGTCATCAGTCCCCTAGACATAGAACTACGTAAACCTAACTAACCTAAGGAGATCACACACATCCATGCCCTAGGCAGGATTCGAATTTGCGACCGTAGCAGCCGCGTGGTTCCGGACCGAAGCGCCTAGAACCGCTCAACAAAATAAAAACCTATGTCCATTAACGTAAAATGATTTCTATAGCTTTAGTGATGCAAAAATGGTTCTAACTTCGTTATTAACTGCCGCAGATCGTTCGCAATGCACACGTAGTTGAAGTGACACTTCCTCTACGCATAGCAGTTACTTGTCATAAGAGTAACATCTGGTCCATCATTGATCGCGACTCTTCTATTCTGTTTCTGAAATGTCAAATGTGCATTGTGCTGCCCTCCTTTGGGTAATCGTTCTCATCTGAACCATAACATAGAACAGTTACCACAAAAAACATACTGTAATTATACGAAACATGCATGAGTCGAAAGGCACCAGACCCAGACTTTACATTCTATGAGGAAGCACACACCAGTTTAATTCACCCGTTCATTGTGAAAGAGATTGTTGTCGCTCATTGGTATGGTGAATGTGGATCACCTGCGGATTCGATGTCCCATTTGCGCACACTTTCCAGTACTGCAAGCCTTCCACTATATTCTGTACATTGCGATGGTTCAGTTAAGGTGGAAACTGACGGCTTTGTACTAGGACCGTGCTGACGTAAGCTGACGCCAGCACACCAGTCGGCAAACACGTTGCAAAAAGATCGACAACATGTGCTGAATCAAGCGCGCCTATCAGGAGAGAAGCCAAAGACAGACTCGCAAGCAACGCGCCTCCAACGCCCTCTCGACCACCAGTATTTAGGTCGCCATAGCGGACTGGAGGTCCCAGTCAGTCATAGTCATTCAGTCGCAGCCCAGTCATTTGCTGTCGCAGATAGTCGCAGTGGCAATCAGAGTCTCAGTCTCAGGCAGCAAATAGACACGAGAGTAGTGTAGATAGCGGGACGTGCACTTCACCAGCGGTGAGGCTAGCGTGGACCATTACGGAAGAGCTTGTACCGCAACAACTTGCTTAAAGATGAGTAGCTTCTTCTTCTTATGAATAAAGTACCCTGATAATACAAGTGTGCAGTTGTGTTGTAGAAAGAGGATGCCATCCACCAAACAACACCCTCCCCTTGCTCCCCATGGTACAAGACTCTACAGTGGCAAACAGACGACACCTAAAGCGCTGTTGATATTTTAAAAAATATCGGGTATCCGATTTATCGATATTTAAAAAGCATCGTTGCCGGCTCCCGATATATTGACAGGGTATCAATTTATTGACGGCAAAAATATCGTCGTACCATCCCATAAAAATATCGGCTTCACATTGTAAATATACTGCCGATATTAGAGCTGTACATTGAAGTACTGATTTATTGTTATATATTCTGTACATCAACAAACTAGCAGCCTGCTTATCCTCTTTAGAGCAAGAACTGAAGGGAAGACTATGCATGTTCACACTTGGCAAGAACCACTTTACTAATAATGGTAGTTGCATGTAAGTGGGACAATAAAAGGTGTCCGTCGTTCGGTTTCGTCACATATCGGATTTGTCCGGAACAATTCGTTTCGACTTCCTTGGTTTTTTATGTCCGCCATCGCCAGTGATCTAGGAGTTGTAGTGTCAAAATTGCGTTGTGAAGCGGAAAGTTGCAGTTTCTTTTGATAGCGCCGTGCGCCGATTATTTCGGCATTTCCTCTCACACGTCTCCGCCCATCGCAAAGACCAATCTCATCATTGACATTTTTGTTCATTATTCTCAGCAACTGTTTTTGAAGAATGCCGATGTGAAGAAATAGTACACTAGTTACGTTATAACTTTATATTTTTATGCAACTACTGTAAAACTTGTAATTCCGTCCCCCCCCCCCCTCCTCCTCTCCCTCCATGCAACCGGACTACTACTTTCGAGCAGTATCTACTTACTTCATACTGTCAAGGAGCAAGATTGGACATGATGAAAGCCCAAAAAGTAGTAAGACTCCTTCACACAGTGAAAGTAAAATTACGTTCTACTACAATTTTAAAAGGACGACTTCAGATTGGTTCCGAAAATTTTGAAAATATATAATATAAAACAAAAATGTCGGCCCCCGATATTGCCATTTAAATATCGATAAATCGGGAAAATATGTTGCCGGTATATGTCGATAATTTTTGAAAAAAATATCTAAATATCGATATTTTATTAACAGCCCTACTTTGTATATGCGAATCAACAAATTCACTCGCAGGCAATTCACGTTTGCCGTCGCAGTTGACGGTCCGATATTGCGTATTTGCCTTTCACGCTGATATCCCCTACCTGGACACATTAAACTTGTCAAGCACGTGATTCCCGTTCATATGCTGAAACCTTAAGTATATTCCGTACACCTTGCGTCTCTGCGAAGGGACTGACAGTAGAATTAGAATCAGTAACGTACGCAATCACGCACACACACACACACACACATACACACACACACACACAGAGAGAGAGAGAGAAAGACAGAGAGAGAGAAGGAGATAGAGAGAGAGAGAAAGTGAGGGAGGGAGGGAGAAAGAGAAGCAGAAGAAATCTGTTAGTAAACATGCCATTTGTTTTTCATAGCATTATTTGCAGCCTTTGTAAGTATCTGGGAATGTAATTTTTTACTGCCACGTTCAAGCGCCTATATTTTGCGATGACATGGTGTCGAGAATTTGTACTTGACGACCGTGTACTATATGGTAAAGCCGTAAAGGCACTAATCCTAGCCATACCAAATCACTTTCCATAACGCACATTACCTAGGGGGGGGCAGGTAATTTAAGCCCATCGTAAAAAAATCGTTAACTATTGTTGACTTATATTAAAAACACACTTTTGAAGAAATGCTGATGTGTGTGTGTAGAGTTCTGAACCTGAAAATATCTTTTAGCACACACCAATATCAACGCACCTTATTAACGTATACTACCGACGGGGAAAGGGCGGGGGTAACCTATGCCTATCTTTAAAAAAAAAAAAATTTCGTTAACTGTTGCTGAATTAAGGGCGTGGGTAATCTATGCCTATCTTAAAAAAAAATTCGTTAACTGTTGCTGAATTACATTCATAACATGCTTTTTAAAGGTGTATTGATGTGTAAATAAAGCCCTGAACCGGAAAACACTGAATATGACATTCAGTGGGTAAAGTGACATCTACTAAAAGTATCAATAGGTAGGCGCAAAGTTTCCCCTCCATTCCCTCCCCCCCTCCCCCTGACGACCTCTTGGTTCTGCGATAGTGGAGAACGTTAAGAATAGTACGCCTGATCAGCTAGCTAGGAAAGGAAGCAGCGTAGTTTGAGCTACAATCATACTTTTCGATATGTATTTCACAAATATTTTAATGCTGTTTAATTTCTGCGTCTGAATTAGTCAGACGGCGGGAGTGGCCGAGCGGTTCTAGGCGCTACAGCCTGGAACCGCGCGACCGCTACGGTCGCAGGTTCGAATCCTGCCTCGGGCATGTACGTGTGTGTTGTCCTTAGGTTAGTTAGGTTTAAGTAGTTCTAGGTTCTAGGGGACTGATGACCACAGCAGTTAAGTCCCATAATGCTCAGAGCCATTTTTTTGAGTTAGTCACCCCGTTTCTAACAAGGGAACCTCCCCATCGCACCCCCCTCAGATTTAGTTATAAGTTGGCACATTAGATAGGCCTTGATAAACTGAACAGAGATCAAATGAGAAAACAGGAAGAAGTTGTGTGGAACTGTGAAAAAATAAGCAAAATATACAAACTGAGTAGTCCACGGGACGCATATGCAACATCAAGGAGAAGCTGAGCTCAGGAGCGTCGTGGTCCCGTGGTAGCGTGAGCAGCTGCTGAACGAGAGGTCCTTGGTTCAAGTCTTCCCTCGGGTGAAAATTTTATTTTCTTTATATTTGCATAGTTATTATCTGTCCGTTCGTTCATTGACGTCTTTGTTCACTGTAATAAGTTGAGTGTCTGTGTTTTGCGACCGCATCGCGAAACCGTGCGATTAGTAGACGAAAGGACGTGCCTCTCCAATGGGAACCGAAAACATTTGATCGCAAGGTCATAGGTCAACCGATTCCTCCACAGAAAATCACATCTGATATATTCTATACGACACTGGTGACGGCATGTGCGTCACATGACAGGAATATGTTGTCGACCCACCTAACTTGTACACTTGGCGAAGGGGTAAAAAAATTCTTCTACCTTGCCCGATTTAGGTTTTCTTGTGGATGTGATAATCACTCCCAAAAAAGTGATGAAAACATAAGAGTTTGTCACATAAACTGAAAATAAAAAATTAAACTTTTCACTCGATGGAAGATTTGAACCAAGGACCTTTCGCTCCGCAGCTGCTCAAGTTACCACGAGATCACGGCGATCCAGCATTCCCAGTGTCCTTGACATTGCATATCTTCCCATGAACTACTCAGTTTGTATTTTTTGCTTATTTTTTCACAGTTCCACACAACTTCTTCCTGTTTTCTCAATTGATCTGTTTTCAGTTTTTCAAGGCCTATCCACTGTGCCAACTTATAACTAAATCTGAGGGGGGGTGCGATGGGGAGGTTCCCTTGTAAGTAGAGTTTTCCAGTATGGGCCGTAAAGTAGTAAAGTGAACCCCGCTGGCCGCCAGAGATGCTGTTACTAGCCACAGACCCCAGCCATCGCGAACACAACGCATAGGGACTGCAAAATAAAGATCTTACTCTCCCTCGAATGTGTTCTTATAATTATTTTCAAAAAAGAACAAATATTAAATTCCATGTTAAATGTACTTGAAACACTGTATTAAAGGGGTGGTCTGTACGCTCCGATCAGGAAATGATGCATTACGTTTCTTCAAGAATATAACGAATATATTGAGAGCTCACTCTATACAATAATAAGAATAATCATAATGCAATAATCAAAGGCAGTAGACGTTGCTTACAGAATTGTTGTTGCTAGTACAGCTTAAAATTACAAACGAAATCAACCTCAGTATTTTGCACAAAGAGTACCAAACCGCTGTAAATACACAGTAGAAACAGAAAAGAAAGGGAGTTGCAACAATGCTTCTACAGGGCACGATAATGTGCGTTGAATACTTACGAGAGAAGCGAAGAAGAGATGGAGGAGAAAAATAAAAGAGAACTGGATAACGGAATACACTGTGTTTGGTTGTAAAACGACGAAGATACTGAAGACGTGCCTTCGCGGCGAGTGAGAGTCAGATACTATGAACAGAAGTGACATCAAGTGGTTCAAATGGCTCTAAGCATTATGGGACTTAAGTTCTGAGGTCATCAGTCCCCTAGAACTTAGAACTACTTAAACCTAACTAACCTAAGGACATCACACACATCCTTGCCCGAGGCAGGATTCGAAACTGCGACCGTAGCAGCAGCGCGGTTCCGGACTGAAGCGCCTAGAACCGCTTGGCCACAGCGGCCGGCAGGAAGTGACGTCGTACATAAGGAAGTCGAGAGAAGAGATTTGATAAATAGTTATCATTAAGAATCCAAAAAGTAGACAAATGTTGCATACAATTTGAGCAGTATAACTTTATGATACAGTAAATAAGTGCTAACATTTGGAACAGACACTAAAAACTGTACTGTCTTGACAAAAATGGTTCAAATGGCTCTGAGCACTATGGGACTAAACATCTATGGTCATCAGTCCCCTAGAACTTAGAACTACCTAAACCTAACTAACCGAAGGACATCACACAACACCCAGCCATCACGAGGCAAAGAAAATCCCCGACCCCGCCGGGAATCGAACCCGGGAACCCGAGCGTGGGAAGCGAGAACGCTACCCCACGACCACGAGATGCGGGCTAAGTCTTGACAAATTATGGTTGGTTTCTGTGGGATATTCATGGAAGAGAGCTACGTTCTTAGCGGTATCCTAGAGGAAGAGAAATGCCGTATGACATCTTTTCATTTGTTAGTAGCACAAGCAATTTATTTATTTATTCTTACTCGTGTCGAAGGATTCTGAAGATTTCCATTCCGACCCTGGCCATAAAATCGCCGTAAATGCCATCACGTCAAGCTAATACGTGGAGATAAACGATCTTTTGTAACGTGCAAACAGCTGCTGCAAATTAGTTGCCTGGCAACGAGCCAGCCGACTAACAAGCGACCAGCCGCAGGCGGGCTGACAGTTGAAAGGTGACAATGCGGTCCGCCTGTGGCCTCGGAGGGCTGGCAATGAAGGCGTGACCGGCGGCCGCATTAGCATTCCCGCCGGCCGGCCCGTTCTGTTCCACTGCATTCATGCAAATGAAACTGTCACTGCAGCCCAATCGGCTAAGTGCGAGACTCACACTCACAAATTAAAAATTCTAAGTACATCACAAGGATTACCAAAGCAAAGTAAATTGATCTGCTTGTGAATGAACTTCAAGAGACATAGGAGCTGGACAAAAGAATGGAAACACCCGAAAAATGCTTGCGTGAACATGAATGCATATGTCAGCGAAGTCTGCACGTTGCGCTGTTATATTTGAGCACGAACGACACCTGTGCAATGTCTTCAATATGTTGCCGCTGTCAGACGCGATCGCAACCGTACTCTGTATTGTTGCGGGTGCATTATATCAGAGCTAAATGAATTCTAACATGGGAAAATTGATGCTGTTAGTATGGTGGTTGCATCTGCAATCATGGTAGCTGAAGTGTTCGATGTCTCAAGAGGCACCGTATCGAAGACTTATATCGCATACAGGTTGGTTCGTAGATTTTTTTTTGCGGGGGGGGGGGGGGGGGGGGGGAGGTGGAGGGGGGCAAACGGGGAGGTCGTTGGTCCCATTGGATTAGGGAATGAATTCGGCCGTGCCCTTTCAAAGGAACCATCCCGGCATTTGCCTGAAGTGGTTTACTGAAATCACGAAAAACCTAAATCAGGATGGCAAGACGCGGGTTTGAACCGTCGTCGTCCCGATTGCGAGTTTAGTGTGCTAACCGCTGTGCCACCTCGCTCGGCTCCGTATACAGGGAAAGCAGAAAACATCATCAGCTAAGTCACAACGCGGACGTGTGTGTGTTCACTGATTGTGGAAGTCGCTCACTGAAGAAAATTATGACGAAAAATAAGAAGACGATAGCTGCAAAAGTAGTGCAGAACTGAATGTCGCAATCGCAAACCCTCTTGGCACCAAAACAATACGGAAAGAGCTCCATAATCTGGGAGCAGCAGGGCGAATAGGAATTCCAAAACCACACATATGACACCGAGCGAGGCGGCGCAGTGGTTAGACACTGGACTCGCATTCGGGAGGACGACGGTTCAATCCCGCGTCCGACCATCCTGATTTAGGTTTTCCGTGATTTCCCTAAATCACTCCAGGCAAATGCCGGGATGGTTCCTCTGAAAGGGCACGGCCGACTTCCTTCCCTAATCCGATGAGACCGATGACCACGCTGTCTGGTCTCCTTCCCCAAACCCAACCAACCAACCACACATATGTGATGCAAGTGCCCATAACAGGAAAACGTTGTGCCCAAGCAATTAAACCCGGTTTATGGAGAAAATCTTTTGGACGGATGAGTCTCGTTTGACTGTTTCCAACTTCTGACCAAGTTTACGTCCCAAAACTGAAAAATAGTGCACGTTTGGTGATGATTTGGTCAGCGATATTGTGGTATTTTATGAGCCATAGGGTTACTCTGCAAGATAGCATTAATGTCAAGGACTGATTGACCATTTTGGTTCATCAGGACCATCCTACGGTACAATGTTTGTTCCCCAACCGTTAGGCTGTGTTCCAGGACGGTAGGGCCCCTTATCCCTCAGCTCGCATCGTCCAGGACTGATTTCCTGAACTCGAGGATGAATTACCAGATCTCCCCTGGCCACCACAGTTACCTGATTTCAATATTATTGAGACTTTCTGGTCAACTCTGGAAAGCAAGATGCATGATCTCCATCCACATCCACCACTGCACTTGTCACTATTTTCTAGGAAGAACGGTATGAGATTCCATGAAAACCATGTGGGACCTATATTTATCCATTCCTAGACGACTGGAAGTTATTTTGAGTGCCAATTTGTTTTCTCCATCGTATTAGGCATGGGAATATCTTGTGTTTTTAGTGTTTCCGTATTTGCGGCCAACCCCGTACTAGCTGCACTGTCTCAAAAACGTGATTTCATCTAACAGTTTTAAGGGTAATTGAACTCTGAAAAATACAACTTTACTGGAAGCAAAAAATCTGTATTAAGATCTATTCTGGAACATGATCAACGCTAAGCAGCAAGCGCACTGTCGTTGATGATGATAGTAGTGGGACAGAGTTCGTATGGGCCCACATTCCATTGTTGCCAAATTTATTCAAGATGGCGGCGATGACGTAAATTTGTGTTTTTAGTGTTTCCATACTTGCGGCCAACCCCATACTAGCTGAACTGTCTCAAAAACGTGATTTCATCTAACAGTTTTAAGGGTAATCGAACTCTGAAAAATATAACTTTACTGGAAGCAAAAAATCTGTATTACGGTCTATTCTGGAACATGATCAACGCTAAGCAGGAAGCGCGCTCTTGTTGATGATGATAGTAGTGGGACAGAGTTCGTATGGGCCCACATTCTATTGTTGCCAAATTTATTCAAGATTGCGGCGATGACAACATCCAAGATGGCGGCCTGTAGATTTGGCACCCAAGATGGCGGATTTTGGCGGGAAGTTTGAATTTTGGTGGGAAGATAGGTCAATTGGGCTACCTCCACTAACCTAACCTTCGAGAAAAAAATTGGTGGGAAATTCAAATTCCAGAAGGATAATGCATCACACCACGAAAATGGCGGGAAAATAGACCAATTGGGCTATGTCCACTAACCTAACCCCCAACCCCCTGGAAAATGGCGGAAAGTTCTAATTCTAACAGGATAATGCACCACACCACTTTTATCTCTACTAAGCAAAGAAAATTACACGAAAATAGCTCACTTGGCCTACCTCCACTAACCTAAGTCACCTGACCACCACCTCATCCTACACTCTGGCACTAACTTTTAATTTTTGTTGTAAACAAAATTCAATTCCCATATGTCTACTAAGCTAACAAAATGACGCCAAAGAAAAGACACTTTACTAACCTCAGTCGCCAGACTGCCAACACCTCCTAAGGATTCGTGGGAAAAGGACTTGGACATAAGACTTTATGTAAACAATTCCATGCAGGTGTGTTCACCACAATGTCAGGACTCCAAGTGACTTAGTACACATCGCCACCACCACCAGAGGGCGCTCTCATCTGTGACGTAATCCAAGATGGCGACACCCAGTGTATTCACCGTGAGGTCTGGAATCCAACTGACTTGGTGCATATCATCGCCACCAGAGAGCGCCAGTGTGACGTCATAAAAGATGGCGACCTTGACGTCAATCAAGATGGCTGCACCCAGTGTATCTACCATGTGGTGTAAGATTATACACTTGGCCTACATCACTAACCTAACCCCCTCCACAAGAAAAATGGCAGGAAGTTCAAATTCCAGCACGACAATGGCGGGAAAACAGAACATTTTTTATTATTATTTAAACAATATCATGCAGGTGTGTTCGCCACGGGGTCTGAAGTCCAACTGGCTTAGTACACATAGCCACCAGCAGAGGACATCATTCACGATGTCGGATTTTGGCGCGAAGTTTGAATTTTGGCGGGAAGATAGGCCGATTGGGCTACGTCCACTAACCTAACCCTCCATATAAAATTGGTCACAAGTTCAAATTCCAACACGATAATCGGTCACACCTACGAAAAAATAGTCTGAAATAGGCCAATTTGGTCACATCCACTAACCTAAGTCCACTTCATCCTACGAATTCCCGCTAAGTTTTAATTTTGGCGGTCATTTATGTTCTCGCTGCTAAGCTATGAAAATCACGTCAAATAAAGTACACTTGTACTAACCTAAGTCACCTCGTGGCGATTGGTGGGAAAAGCACTGAAGTCTTTATTTCAATCAGTACAGTCATCAGTTGTGCTCCAACAGACTTAGTACACATCTTCGAGATGGCAACACCCAGTGCGCTCACCGCTAGGTCCACACTTGAACTGACTTAGTTAAAAAAAATGTTCAAATGTGTATGAAATCTTATGGGACTTAACTGCTAAGGTCATCAGTAATCAAGCTTAGACACCACTTTTATCCTAAGGACAAACACACACACCCATGCACGGGACCAGCCGTACAGTCCATGACTGCAGCGCCTCAGACCGCTCGGCTAATCCCACGTGGCTGACTTAGTTCAAATCGTCGCCAGCAAAGGAGGCTACCGTGGCGCCACCGGTGAGTTTCTATACGAACATTTTGTGGCGATACTTCAACCACACTGGGCAGGTATGCATGGTCGCTGAGTAAACACGTTAGTGGCCAAACTCGGATGTCCCATTTGGATCGCTAGGGAGGATGCACCCTACACTATTCTGGGAAGCATTGCAAAAGTTTTCTACAGCACGACCTGTAACGTCAGTATAACATTGAGAACCTTTTAGCTGCATCTGCGAGGGTGACCGGCTATGCAAACATCCCTCTTGGCACAGGTACACCTTGGACACAGTGGTTAGGTGAACACATGCACGTCCAAGAGTGAGTTGGCTCTTATTTACATAGAGATGTGACATCAGTATAACACTAAATGTATACCCGAAAATAGGCGCAACTGGCTGTAATCAGCAGCGGCATGTGAGTGATGGTATGCACCCTGTCGCTTGTCTCTCCAGCGCTGGCCTGCACCTGGATTGCGTGGGCATGTGTATTTGTTGATGTCTCTGTAGGCAGCAGTTCGCTGATACATCGCGGCTGACGATAGTTCTAAAACGATTTTATGTGCAATGAGTGTTTATGCATTGCATTATTTTCGGCTGTTTAAGCTTTGTGAGGATGTTAGCAGAGTGTTATATATCATTATTTTGCAAATTTTACTCATAGTGAACATGTCTGTAGCATTATTTTGTGAAAAGATCTGTATGCTATGTACTGCGTTATTTCGACGGTGAGTGTGTTTGCAGAGCCTTTTACACGCAATTATTTTTACTATTTACGAGTAGTTTGCGTCTTTGTACGTCAGTGTACTGCATTATTAGGTAATTTACAAGTAGTTTGCAGCTCTGTATGCTGTGTACTGCATTATTAAGACAGGTCATAATTAAAGAGCGTGTGTGCAGAGTGTTATACATGCATTATTTTGACAATTTACGAGTTGTTTTCGTGTTTATACATCCGTGTACTACATTATTTCGGTAAATTTGCGGGTCTGTAGGCTGCACAATGCATTATTTCGGCACTTTACAATTAGAGAGCGTGTTTGCAGTGTCTTATACATGCATTATTTAGACAGTTTACGAGTTGTTTGCGTGTCAGTACATCAGTGTACTGTATTATTTAGGTGATTTACGAGTACTTTGCAGGTCTGTAGTCTGTAGGCTATTTAGTGTGACCCCAAGTACATCAGAGCGAGAGTTTTGTATCAGAGTAATAAACGAAAAACGTGAAATCCATCGCTAAATAAGTACTGCCATCCCCCCCCCCCCCCTTAGACCGCCATGGGACGATAGCGCTCTCTGGTGGTGGTACTGTATTCTACACCATTTTGAGTCTGGAACTCGTGGTGCACACATTGGATGAAGCTACTGCCTCAAATTGTTTAAATAAAGACTGCCTGCAAAATAAAGACTTTCGTCCATCCTATCCAGCAGCCCAGCACAGGCTGAGTCCTTTTTCCATCAACTTCTAGGAAGAGGTGGCGGTCAAATGACTTAGTTTAGTTTAGGTAGCCCAAGTGACCTTTTGGCCTGCCAGTTTCTTAAGCTAGTGCAGGTAGCAAAAGTGTCTTTTTTTTCCTGCTAAAATTTCCTGCCATTTTTTTCGGGAGAGTGAGGTGGGGGAGGGGGGAGGGTGAAGGAGGGGAGGGGATGGGGTTAAGTTAGTGGAGGTAGCCCAACTGACCTATTTTCGCGCCATAATTTTAACTCCCCACCATGATGTCACCGCGACATTGCCACATCTCTCACCGCCATCTTGGATCCACCATCTTGAATAAATTTGGCAAAAATGCAGACTGGGGCGACGTACTTGTTGTCCTACTACTCTGGTGGTCACGTACGTTCTGAGAACGAAAATTAGGTAGTGTCAGAATGACTTCTAGTGAAGTTTATTAGGTAATATTGGAAATAGTGATTCACTACTACGCCGACTGTAGTAATTTAATGTACATTCATAGTGATCAGTTGCACTTTGTTTTCGTACAGTGATTATCTGAGTGCTGAAACACCAGTCACTGCACTAACACCAAGTCATAAGTCCTTCATAAAATGGCACTTGTAATGAAGGTGCATAATGTATTTAGTTTTAAGGGTTGGTGGTCAATTCTTAGGATGGATTTATAGCAGTTGAAACAAGTTACTGAACACGGAATAACAATATCATGAATGCATGTTTCAGTATTTGTACAACTACAATTTGTGTTATACAACATGCATTAGGTAACAAGATTGCTGGTTTATTAGATAGCAGCAATAAATAAATAAGTAAATATTCTCCTGGTAATCCACAGCACGGTCATCTCCACTGTTCTCAGTTTCTGAATGGTCAGTTATACACTATTTTAGTCGTATTGTAACTGTCCATGGAGCCTACTTTTTCTGTAGTAACTACACTTCCGTCCACAGACAAATAGGCAGTGACAATAATTTTACCTTGAAACTTTTCCATTAGTCCGTGTTTGCATACAGATACAACAATATGGGATTGTGAGTCCGCCTTGATGCAAAACACTTCTGTTAGGGAGCATCCCACCCCTCTCCTTAATGCATCATGTGATCCAAGAAATACGACGATTCCACCTTACGTTGATAAACATATTCCATATTGCTGAATGTCGGCATTTGAAGTAACAAATGGACATAGGTTCCACACTTTTCGACAGATTTCGTCGGTTGTTTACTAGTGCCCAGACAGACCCCTTTGGTGAGGCAGGAGATCTGGCGACCACTAAAGGCGAAACTGGACCAGATGGATGAAGAAGTGCTCCTGGGAGTGATCATGGAAGATCAAATAATGGAGGCACTCAAAAAAAAGTTGTTGTTGTTGTGGTCTTCAGTCCTGAGACTGGTTTGATGCAGCTCTCCATGCTACTCTATCCTGTGCAAGCTTCTTCATCTCCCAGTACCTACTGCAACCTACATCCTTCTGAATCTGCTTAGTGTATGCATCTCTTGGTCTCCCCCTACGATTTTTACCCTCCACGCTGCCCTCCAATACTAAATTGGTGATCCCTTGATGCCTCAGAACATGTCCTACCAACCGATCCCTTCTTCTGGTCAAGTTGTGCCACAAACTCCTCTTCTCCCCAATCCTGTTCAGTACCTCCTCATTAGTTATGTGATCTACCCATCTAATCTTCAGCATTCTTCTGTAGCACCACATTTCGAAAGCTTCTATTCTCTTCTTGTCCAAACTATTTATCGTCCATGTTTCACTTCCATACATGGCTACACTCCATACAAATACTTTCAGAAAAGACTTCCTGACACTTAAATCTATACTCGATGTTAACAAATTTCTCTTCTTCAGAAACGCTTTCCTTGCCATTGCCAGTCTACATTTTATATCCTCTCTACTTCGACCATCATCAGTTATTTTGCTCCCCAAATAGCAAAACTCCTTTACTACTTTAAGTGTCTCATTTCCTAATCTAATACCCTCAACATCACCCGACTTAATTCGACTACATTCCATTATCCTCGTTTTGCTTTTGTTGATGTTCATCTTATATCCTCCCTTCAAGACACCATCCATTCCATTCAACTGCTCTTCCAAGTCCTTTGCTGTCTCTGACAGAATTACAATGTCATCGGCGAACCTCAAAGTTTTTATTTCTTCTCCATGGATTTTAATACCTACTCCGAATTTTTCTTTTGTTTCCTTTACTGCCTGCTCAATATACAGATTGAATAACATCGGGGAGAGGCTACAACCCTGTCTTACTCCCTTCCCAACCACTGCTTCCCTTTCATGTCCCTCGACTCTTATAACTGCCATCTGGTTTCTGTACAAATTGTAAATAGCCTTTCGCTCCCTGTATTTTACCCCTGCCACCTTTAGAATTTGAAAGAGAGTATTCCAGTCAACATTGTCAAAAGCTTTCTCTAAGTCTACAAATGCTAGAAACGTAGGTTTGCCTTTCCTTAATCTTTCTTCTAAGATAAGTCGTAAGGTCAGTATTGCCTCACGTGTCCCAGTATTTCTACGGAATCCAAACTGATCTTCCCCGAGGTCGGCTTCTACTAGTTTTTCCATTCGTCTGTAAAGAATTCGTGTTAGTATTTTGCAGCTGTGGCTTATTAAACTGATTGTTCGGTAATTTTCACATCTGTCAACACCTGCTTTCTTTGGGATTGGAATTATTATATTCTTCTTGAAGTCTGAGGGTATTTCGCCTGTTTCATACATCTTGCTCACCAGATGGTAGAGTTTTGTCAGGACTGGCTCTCCCAAGGCCGTCAGTAGTTCCAATGGAATGTTGTCTACTCCGGGGGCCTTGTTTCGACTCAGGTCTTTCAGTGCTCTGTCAAACTCTTCACGCAGTATCGTATCTCCCATTTCATCTTCATCTACATCCTCTTCCATTTCCATAATATTGTCCTCAAGTACATCGCCCTTGTATAGACCCTCTATATACTCCTTCCACCTTTCTGCTTTCCCTTCTTTGCTTAGAACTGGGTTTCCATCTGAGCTCTTGCTGTTCATACAAGTGGTTCTCTTATCTCCAAAGGTCTCTTTAATTTTCCTGTAGGCAGTATCTATCTTACCCCTCATGAGATAAGCCTCTACATCCTTACATTTGTCCTCTAGCCATCCCTGCTTAGCCATTTTGCACTTCCTGTCGATCTCATTTTTGAGACGTTTGTATTCCTTTTTGCCTGCTTCATTTACTGCATTTTTATATTTTCTCCTTTCATCAATTAAATTCAATATTTCTTCTGTTACCCAAGGATTTCTACTAGCCCTCGTCTTTTTACCTACTTGATACTCTGCTGCCTTCACTACTTCATCCCTCAAAGCTACCCATTCTTCTTCTACTGTATTTCTTTCCCCCATTCCTGTCAATTGTTCCCTTATGCTCTTCCTGAAACTCTCTACAACCTCTGGTTCTTTCAGTTTATCCAGGTCCCATCTCCTTAAATTCCCACCTTTTTGCAGTTTCTTCAGTTTTAATCTACAGGTCATAACCAATAGATTGTGGTCAGAGTCCACATCTGCCCCTGGAAATGTCTTACAATTTAAAACCTGGTTCCTAAATCTCTGTCTTACCATTATATAATCAATCTGATACCTTTTAGTATCTCCAGGGTTCTTCCATGTATACAACCTTCTATCATGATTCTTAAACCAAGTGTTAGCTATGATTAAATTGTGCTCTGTGCAAAATTCTACCAGGCGGCTTCCTCTTTCATTTCTTAGCCCCAATCCATATTCACCTACTATGTTTCCTTCTCTCCCTTTTCCTACACTGGAATTCCAGTCACCCATAACTATTAAATTTTCGTCTCCCTTCACAGTCTGAATAATTTCTTTTATTTCATCATACATTTCTTCAATTTCTTCGTCATCTGCAGAGCTAGTTGGCATATAAACTTGTACTACTGTAGTAGGTGTGGGCTTCGTATCTATCTTGGCCACAATAATGCGTTCACTAAGCTGTTTGTAGTAGTTTACCCGCGTTCCTATTTTCCTATTCATTATTAAACCTACTCCTGCATTACCCCTATTTGACTTTGTGTTTATAACCCTGTAGTCACCTGACCAGAAGTCTTGTTCCTCCTGCCACCGTGCCCGCATCTCGTGGTCGTGCGGTAGCGTTCTCGCTTCCCACGCCCGGGTTCCCGGGTTCGATTCCCGGCGGGGTCAGGGATTTTCTCTGCCTCGTGATGGCTGGGTGTTGTGTGCTGTCCTTAGGTTAGTTAGGTTTAAGTAGTTCTAAGTTCTAGGGGACTTATGACCACAGCAGTTGAGTCCCATAGTGCTCAGAGCCCTCCTGCCACCGAACTTCACTAATTCCCACTATATCTAACTTTAACCTATCCATTTCCCTTTTCAAATTTTCTAACCTACCTGCCCGATTAAGGGACCTGACATTCCACGCTCCGATCCGTAGAACGCCAGTTTTCTTTCTCCTGATAACGACATCCTCTTGAGTAGTCCCCGCCCGGAGATCCGAATGGGGGACTATTTTACCTCCGGAATATTTTACCCAAGAGGACGCCATCATCATTTAATCATACAGTAAAGCTGCATGCCCTCGGGAAAAATTACGGCCGTAGTTTCCCCTTGCTTTCAGCCGTTCGCAGTACCAGCACAGCAAGGCCGTTTTGGTTATTGTTACAAGGCCAGATCAGTCAATCATCCAGACTGTTGCCCTTGCAGCTACTGAAAAGGCTGCTGCCCCTCTTCAGGAACCACACGTTTGTCTGGCCTCTCAACAGATACCCCTCCGTTGTGGTTGTACCTACGGTACGGCTATCTGTATCGATGAGGCACGCAAGCCTCCCCACCAACGGCAAGGTCCATGGTTCATGGGGGGGGGGGGGGGGGGGGGGAGGCAGCAAACAAATCACCAGGGCCGGACGGCTTATTCCTAGAATTTTATTTTTTACAAGCATCATGATGGCCCGATGGTTAACGATGTGCAATGAGCTCATGCTGCCTGACACGTACGTGGGGACGGTCTTCGTTGTAGGATACCTTCCCCCAGTTGCAGGGAAAAGCTGGAGATCATAGTGTGGATCAATACTGACCGCCCATCACGCTTAACGGTGTTTATATCTTTGCCCGAATGGTGGCGACACGACCAGAGACAGTATTGTCACACAATATTTCCACAAATCAAAGTGTCTTGGAATACGTAGCAACATGCAGTCGGCCTTCAGACGTGATCGCACTCGCCACCGCCCTGTCGACTTGGAGCGTCTCTAGTCTCGATTGTCGATTTTGATCAAGCTTTTGGAAGGAGTAATCATGACGGTCATGCGCTGCATGGCGTTTTCACCCACTTTTATTCAGATCATCAGGCGTCTGCTATTTGGTGCCATCCCCAGAGTGGTAGTGAATGGCCGAGATGTTGGTTTCATTCCGATTATGAGCTCAGTAAGACAAGTTGCCCGCTGTCAGTGCTCCTCTTCGCGCTAGCGTTTGAACCGCACGTAAATGGACTGCGGAAGGCTCACTGCCATGGAGTTGAGGGGCAACAACGTCATCTGTCAGGTATATGCGGATAATCTACTGCTCTTCATGGGATCGGCAGAGGAGGTGCGAAGGTCCCTCGATTGGATCGCACAGTATGGAGTTGCGGTGGCCAGTGTTTTGACTATGGTAAGATTGGGGGATAATGCCCATTGGACGCGTACTGCGCGTACTGGATGGGGACCTCGGCCCATCACGAGTGGTGGAAACGTCGAGATGCCTGCGAATTCCATTCCCCGTGATCTACGGAGGACGACAACAATGAGTTACAGGCAACTGATCCAGATAGTTCGCGTTCGGGTTCAAGATAATTTCTTACGAGTCCTGGACATGATGCAATGCTTACAGTACGTCAATGTTTATCTCGCGTCATGGTTGCCGCATATTGCACAAATTTTGCCACTGCCGACGCGAACTGCGGACGTCCTGATAAAGGTCTTCGGATATTTTGTCACCTACGATATGATACTCAAGATTCCATATGCCACTCTAACCCTCTAGACATGAGATGGTGGACTTCGCGTTACGAATGTGTGCCTTAAGTCTCAGGCCCCGTTCATGCAAGCAATGCTCAGAGTCTGGCACCGTCGGACGCATAAAATAACGTCGGCATATATCGTCTCTTTATGCGATATCAGGACAGGATAGAGATGGAGCGCGATACCCGTGGTGAACCAGCCTCCCCCCCCTCCCCTCCCTGCCCGTGTGGCGTTATCTGCAGCCCATGTACTTACACTGGACGGCTCGATCGTCATGGTATGTTCTAGTTAATCAAAATTACATGACAACTGCCAGACGCACTTAATAATCATGGCTGATCCACCTCTTTGCACGTACTGCTGACCGATGTACAAAGATGAGCACCGTTCGGTGTGTGGAAAGGCTATGGAATTGTGGACCCTGTCACGTCGTATCACAGCATTTCTTAGTCATATTACTTACACAGAGATTTTACCGAGATGTGACATACTTCCCTCACCGAAAAACCAATGCTATCAGCTGGATTGGAGGAATGGCGGTGAATTACACATATGAGGACAATGGAATTGAGGAGCTTCAATTTTTGATGTACTAAAGCGAACAACACTAGAAGATAAGACGTTGCGAGAAACGAAATATGGAACAGATTATGCCCATTTCTTGAGAAGAATGTTCATAGATCCTTCCACCAGCTCAGGTGTCCCAGTTGTGAGAATTTTTATTGCTTAGTTAGTTTTTATTGGATGCATGAATGAACCCTTACAGACTGTGGATTCTGAAAAACCGACTGGCCCTCCCCTGTAGGAGAGTTGGAGACTCGGATGTTCTTTTACTTGGCATAATGTTGCAAGTCAGTTATTTTCATTTATTGCGCGAGTGTTTTATTACACTTATCTGTTTTTATTCATTTTTCTTTTTTTAACTGTGGTTCCTCGTGAAACGCGTGGAATAAACTTCGAACATGTTCAGTTTTATATTTGTATAAAAAAAAGTGAGCTGGTGAATGATCCTCGTTTCTTAGTTGTAAGGTATGGGTTCGTTTCCCACTTCCGACAGGTATTTTAAACACACACGAATAGATCTCGTTCATATCTAGTACCGCCAAGAGAGGAACTCCAGGTTGTACCGTTGTTAAAAAAGCATATAAAAACTTAAATAAAAGAAAGCGGAAAATCCGGGTTCGAGCCCCGGTCCAGCATATATTTTGACTGTCGACACTGCAATATACAGAACGCACACGATGGTGGTTCACATTCGCAGTTGTGAAGACATTTCCTGATCTTACACACTCTGCTCACGTAGACTGTACGCGTTTGTAATTCAATACGTACATACCAACCGTACGCGAGCTGTAAAGGATCGTGAGTTATTTTTTGTTTTCAAAATGGCTAAGCAGTGGTGGCTAGAGGACAAATGTAAGGATGTAGAGGCTTATCTCACTAGGGGTAAGATAGATACTGCCTACAGGAAAATGAAAGAGACCTTTGGAGAGAAGAGAACCACTTGTATGAATATCAAGAGCTCAGATTGAAACCCAGTTCTAAGCAAAGAAGGCAAAGCAGAAAGGTGGAAGGAGTATATAGAGGGTCTATACAAGGGCGACGTACTTGAGGATAGTATTCTGGAAATGGAAGAGAATGTAGATGAAGACGAAATGGGAGATACAATACTGCGTGAAGAGTTTGACAGAGCACTGAAAGACCTGAGTCGAAACAAGGCCCTGGGAGTAGACAACATTCCTTTAGAACTTCTGACGGCCTTGGGAGAGCCAGTCATGACAAAACTCTACCATCTGGTGAGCAATATGTATGAGACAGGCGAAATACCCTCAGACTTTAAGAAGAATATAATAATTCCAATCCCAAAGAAAGCAGGTGTTGACAGGTGTGAAAATTACCGAACAGTCAGTTAAATAAGCCACAGCTGCAAAATACTAACGCGAATTCTCTATAGACAAATGGAAAAACTAGTAGAAGCCAACCTTGGGGAAGATCAGTTTGGATTCCGTAGAAATATTGGAACACGTGAGGCAATACGGAACCTACGACTTAGAAGAAAGATTAAGGAAAGGCAAACCTACGTTTCTAGCATTTATAGACTTAGGGAAAGCTTTTGACAAAGTTGACTGGAATACTCTCTTTCAAATTCTAAAGGTGGCAGGGGTAAAATACAGGGAGCGAAAGGCTATTTACAATTTGTAGAGAAACCAGATGGCAGTTATAAGAGTCGAGGGACATGAAAGGGAAGCAGCGGTTGGGAAGGGAGTAAGACAGGGTTGTAGCCTCTTCCCGATGTTATTCAACCTGTATATTGAGCAAGCAGTAAAGGAAACAAAAGAAAAATTCGGAGTAGAAATTAAAATCCATGGAGAAGAAATAAAAACTTTGAGGTTCGCCGATGACATTGTAATTCTGTCAGAGACAGCAAAGGACTTGGAAGAGCAGTTGAACGGAATGGACAGTATCTTGAGAGGAGGATATAAGATGAACATCAACAAAAGCAAAACGAGGATAATGGAATGTAGTCGAATTAAGTCGGGTGATGCTGAGGGAATTAGATTATGAAATGAGACACTTAAAGTAGTAAAGGAGCAAAATAAGTGATGATTTTCGAAGTAGAGAGGATATAAAATGTAGACTGGAAATGGCAAGGGAAGCGTTTCTGAAGAAGAGAAATTTGTTAACATCGAGTATAGATTTAAGTATCAGGAAGTCGTTTGTGAAAGTATTTGTATGGAGTGTGGCCATGTATGGAAGTGAAACATGGACGATAAATAGTTTGGACAAGAAGAGAATGGAAGCTTTTGAAATGTGGTGGTACAGAAGAATGCTGAAGATCAGATGGGTAGATCACATAACTAATGAGGAGGTATTGAATAGAATTGGGGAGAAGAGGAGTTTGTGGCACAACTTGACAAGAAGAAGGGACCGGTTGGTAGGACATGTTCTGAGGCATCAAGGGATCACAAATTTAGCATTGGAGGGCAGCGTGGAGGGTAAAAATCGTAAAGGGAGACCAAGAGATGAATACATTAAGCAGATTCATAAGTATGTAGGTTGCAGTAAGTACTAGGAGATGAAAAAGCTTGCACAGGATAGAGTAGCATGGGGAGCTGCATCAAACCAGTCTCAGGACTGAAGACCACAACAACAACAAAGGTGCTTCCTCTTTTGTTTGACAGTTTTCCAAGAAAAAGCAGCATAGTTTTTTCCTTGGGTTTAATTTACGAAATTACCTTCGGGTATGTTAGTGCCCTGGCTTGCTTTTTTTTTATCCTGTTAAGTATGCAGCTACTGTGGCTGAGCTTTGGTTTTGACAATACGTGGTTATAGGCTACATTCAGTTGCGTAAGTAGGGACTGGCGCCAAACGGTGTACCGTAAAATGAGATGCATTTTGTTTACGGAGATCTGGATGCTCCGACGTAGATTCATGAAACCTACCACTGTACGTTATTTGTAACTGGCGTTGAAGCAGTTCTACCGTGAGTGGGTGGTCCTTCATTGCCTTTCATAGAGCAGCAACCAAAAAATCTGAACCCCAATTTCCCTACACCCTAGTACATTTCATCAGAGATTGCGTACCTGTCATTGCATCGTAATCGAAAATACAATGTTTCACTTATCTACACTGCCTGACTACAAAGCTGAAGAAGCCGGAATTGGAGGAGGAAATAGACTGAAACTACAAGCGTTGAGACAGAGTATGTTAGAGCCCACGCACCAGTATGACGTGGCATCTCCTCTGACCCGGGTGTTTGTACTGATTCCGTTGGGTTGGATGTCATAAAGCCATTGTATCCTTTCCTGAGGGAAGCTGGCGCACAACTACTGTAGCTAGTACTTGATACCCAGGATAGTGGCTTTGGAATGGAGTTGACATCCGACGTGGTCTCACAAATCTGAAAACCATTCGCAGAGACACGACCCACGTGTATACGAGCATTGTCCTGTTGAAAAATGGCTCAACGACGCTGTAACATGAGAGGTAACACTTTAGGACGCAGGATGTTCGTGACCTACAGTTGTGCCGTCAGACCTCCCTCAACCACTATCAGGCGTCACCTGAACATACTGGATGGCTCTCCATATCACTACAGAAGTAACACCGCTCTGAATCTCGAAAACAATCGAGGAACGGGACGTCTTGCCAGGTCGACAATATACACGATAGTCTTCCGTGGGGGTGCAGAAACGAGACTCGTCGCTGAACACAATGCGACGCCATTCCTCAATAATCCACGCGTCCCAGTCCAGTCCACTGAAGACGCAGCAGTACATATAGTGGTGTTAATGGCAGCTTCAGCGTAAGGCAGTAATTCACCAGTCCGGCTGCTGCCTTGTCTCCTACCGATGGCACAGACTGTTTCAGGGAGTCCATTACTTGTTCTCGGATGGCAGACACAGATGTGTTACGACGTCCTTGGTGTACTATGCGGCGATTCTCCCATGTCGTGGTGAGACGTGGTCGAACAGTACCTTGACAACGTGTACGCCTTTCCCCACGTTCCCATTCAGTCGCGTATCAGACCACCGTCACATCCGAATGCTCCACAAATCTGGATGTGCGTGATTCGACCAGCGGGCTAAATGGGGTCCGAAAACGAGACGATTTTCAAACTTTGTATCAAATGCTCTTAACGCTGCCTCAGGGACAGTACGTAGCATCTCCATGTCTTGCACAGTGATCGTTCGACGTCTGACGCTGTCCACACCACTTATACACATCTTACCAGCCCTGGTAACAATTGTAAATACCAACAACGCTAATGGGCTCTGGTGCTAACTCTATCTGTTGCAGAGAATTGTACTCTTATAATTAACATAATATCCTGTGGTGAGCACGTGTGCGAAGCTACATTGACATCTGATCAACTTGATGGTGATTCACATATGTTACCAGGCAGTTTAGTTTCCAAAACGCGCACACTCATAAAAAACTTAAGGGGAGCTCTACTACATTTTGGTTCAAAAAATCGATTTTTTTATATTGCGCTTTTGGATCCATAAAGGTGTTTAGAATCCACCCCTGAAACGGTTTTTCCGAATACGGAACAGAAATGTTTGTTATTCGCGACTGAACAAAAAAATGCACCTGCCTGAAATCGGCCCGTTTTATGTACCAGTTTTTTTTCTTTCGGAGGACGAGTTATTTTACCGGTGCTTTGGCGGAAACACACAAAATTAAATTTAAAATTTGAACGCGTGTGTTTGGAAGTTAGCACTCCAAGCATTTGCATTCTGGTGCGAAGACTGTGGAGGCTGCGACTTTGCTGGCAGTGAGAAGCTTCAACGAAGGGAATTCAGCAATTCTGAAAACCATGACAACGATGGACGTCATCCTGGGACTCTATTCGACGCAGTTCGCCAAGCATTCGGACGACCACCGGATTCAAGCGGCCGAAAACCGCTTGTCACCGGCCGTACGAGCGGCTCTGGAGCAGCGCAGGGTGGCCCAGATCGAGGGACCCGGAACAGCAGATTGAACGTACGTTGCATAATATTGCATTTATATGTAGTCAAAACTTCAAATGCGTTTTTCTCGAAATGACGTTTTGTTATTGCGCGGTATGGTAACTTCAAATCTACTGAACCGAATGACATGATTCTTTGTTTCCGACGAAGCAAACTAAATTGTCTAGGAGTTGTACCACTTTTATTCCGATCCATCAATTATAAATATTTTTACTTGGTCGACGAAGTCGAAAAATCGATGAAAAAAACCCAATTTTTTTACAAATGGCCGCCATTTTGTTTCGTATGGGCCAAAAAACGAAGTACAACTCCTAAAGAATCTTATATACTTCGCTAACGTCAACTCAATTTTGATTGCAGACGAGCCGGCTGACCTGTGACATACCGTGCGTGGAGGTCTACATCGAAATTTTGTTTCGTTCCCACAGTCATTCCTTTTTGCTCTTCGACATTTCCGGTCGAAAAAATTCCAGTTTATAGAGGAGATGTCAACAAACATATTGACCAAATTTGACATTGATATTTATAACACCTCCCGAGAAAAAAATTCTCAAAGACCATGCTTTTTTCGGACCAAAGATAGTAAACCTCCCCTTAAAAGAAGAAAAGCAATGAAGAAGAAGAGAGAAGGTAAAGCCCTCCTTTCTGCTGCCCACGCAACGTTTCCCGAAAAAGTAACTTACACTCGTTTTCAGAAAAAAAACGTGTTGAACAAGTGGAGCTAGTTCGTTCATATTTACGGAACATGTACATTAGCATGTACCGCAGGAGTGATTAGCATTGGTGATTGGAGAGACGAAATCACAGTTACAGGCACTCTGCGTAAACCAGTTGTTGGCCACTGATGCATCGTATATATGGATCGTGGTAACCCCTTCAGCATCAACTAAGGCCTGAAGATGGTGCATTGAAGAGTCGAAACTGGTAGCTACACAGTGAATGACAGGTTAAGGACGGCTGTAGCAGTTTCATTTTCTTACAAAAAGGCACGTGTTCGTGAAAGAACATGACATTCATCGTCTTGCTAAAAACTTGCGTCTGGGGTGTTGTGCAGAATGGGCGTGGGTACGGGTGTCATTCACACTGGTCACAGTGCCCTGAACATGCACCAACTGTGATTTGTGGTTGTACCCAGCAGTACCACACACCATAAGGTGCATACGTCTGCGAGGTACCCTGCACGTCTGCCAGAGTCCCTCTGATCCGTTACTTTCGGTTTATAGCGACAACGAGAGCCGCAAGCACATTTTATCGGTAGGTGGTGTTGCGCCGCGATATCGATCTTGACATTGAACCCAACGTCCGACATGGTCCAAATGCTAATCATAGAACGTACTACTCGACATGTCCTCTAAATATGCACATCCTAGTAATAGCCGTTCAAAGTGTTCTTTTTTCTGAACATGAGTATATATGAACAGCTTTCGCTCTGTGAAACAGCAGAGCAATTGCTCCCGTCTTTCCTGAGATACACTTCTTTCTCTTTCCATTTCTCAAACAGTCACATACCTTTCATTTCTCCTATCTTCATTAATTGGTTTGCTATCATGTTCCTTTTTCTCGTCATCTTTTACCTTTTCTGTCACGTCCATTGCTGCTAGCGCTGACGCTTTATATTTGTACTCCTCTAATGTGAATTTATTGTTGTACTTCTCGTGAGCTAATGTAAACCGTGATTTTCCCTACTATAGAGCAGTTTCTGAATGTTGTATTCCGTATTAGATTTAACTTATAACATGCTTGTAGTAATATACATAATGTAAATGGCTGGTTAGATGTAAGAGGAAAATACAAAGAATCAACAGCGGGCAGAATATTTCTCTACCGGACACCAGACTTATTCTTCACACTCGATCCGTACTTTCAACAGTATTCCATAAAATTTTATTTACATTCATTTTTCTCTTTGCTTAATAACCTCACTTACTACACGACTAATAGCTAATAATCCTCGTCCGAAGGCGGGTTTTACAGTATTACTCGATAGATTTAGGGGGTCTAATTTTCCCCGGCGCTACCGAGTTACCCACTCGGCCCATAAACAAAATTTTTCCAAAAGATGTGGTCTTCTCACTTTTTTTACGCCTTTCCCGGTCGTAATTCGGAGCCGGTGTTATTTTCTCGCTGGCTAATAGGGGTCCACGTCGCCGTAACTTGCAGCGGGGCTCGCTGATAGTCGGTAATTATGCGCGAGACGGAGGCTGGGACGATGGGGGGGGGGGGGGGGGGGGGAGGGGGGAGGGATGCGAGATGAGAGGGTTGGCGGCACTGCAGGGGGTGGCACCCCGCGTTACGCATCAGCGTGCCCAATTTTCATAGCCCTCGACCAATTTCGGAGCCCACGCTGGGAGAGCAGAGAGGAAGCGACCTTATCTGCCCGCCCCACCCTCTCCGAACCCTTCCCAGGAGACACGATTATGAAGATGGTAATAGCGGACACTGTTATGGCCCCGCTTCCAGCTGATGGACCCTGGCTGTAATGGCCTCCCGCTGTAGCTTTCGTCTAGATAAGACACGAGCTTTTAAATTCAACTTCCTCTTACAGGATTCTGCTGCAGACATACCGAATGAGGGACAATTTCGCTTCGTCGCAGAAGTTTCTTTCGGAAGCAGGATCCCTAGCAGTATTTCAATGAGTTCCATTTGTGCTGCAGAGTTCTTGCGACGTCCACGTGCACTAATGTTCAGAAAAACGGAACACCGTGAACGACTAGAGACAGAACGTCCATATTCACCGGACAAGTACATTAGTATGTTCTGCAGAAATTGTTTAGCGTTTGAACCATGTCGGCCTGCGTGTACACCTCATACTGGTAATATGTGCCTGCGGCTTTCGTTGTCGCCATACCAGATCAGTGTGAATGGAGCATACGTGCAGAATGCCTGGCAGATGTGTGCACGAACCATACCTTCAAATCAGTGAGATTGAAAAATGGCGAATTATTGGCATCAGATAAAGTGAAGCATTTATCCAGGACGTTGCTGCTCGTGTGGGACGAAATGTTTCCGCGGTGCAACGGGTGTGTGCCGTATGGTTCACTGAAGGCCATAGAAAATTGGTTCAAATGGCTCTGAGCACTATGGGACTTAACTTCTGAGGTCATCAGTCCCCTAGAACGTAGAACTACTTAGATCTAACTAAGCTAAGGACATCACACACATCCATGCCCGAGGCAGGATTGGAACCTGCGACCGTAGTGGTCGCGCGGTTCCAGACTGTAGCGCCTAGAACGTTCGGCCACACCGGCCAGCGAAGGCCATAGAGCACGACGAGATGTGTCAAGTCGCAACAGTCAGACCAACCCTCGAGAAGATCGTCACCTTATCCAAATGGAACTGCACGACAGATCTGTGTCTCTCTCGGTCTCGCGCAGCATGGAACAGTGTAACACGTGGTACGCTATCAGGGGTGAGAGTCAGTCGACTTTTATTACTGCATGGGTCATGTGCGCGCCGTCCACTTCTCCGACGTCCGTTGACATACTGAACCGAGGTGACTGAAATGGTAATCACTTCTCCAGAACATACTAATGCTCATGTTCTGTGAATATCAAGTCCTGTCTCTAGTCGATCAATGTGTTCTCTTTTTCTGAACATGAGTGCAGTAAGACCGCACGCATAAATAAGGATCCTTGCCAGACCTCTACATTTACACTTATCTAACCACTCTGATGTGTATGGCAGAGGGTGTTATTATTATTATTGTTATTACATCTTGCAGAGTTTTGCCGATTTTCACGATTCTCCACTGTCCTATTGATCTCCTCTTCAATCTCCTGATGCCATTACTTTTGCCATTCCCTCTTTCCAAATTTCCTCGACCTTCCATGCTTACTACGGTTCGGTGCTCTGAGAACTCACCCTTGTAAGCAGATGACTGATCGCCAGAGATTGTATAAAAACCCAAGGCTGTCATTGCAGTTTGAAATACACTGACGGAAAAAAAATCAATACCAAGAAAGGGTTGTGCGACATAAACGAAAGTTGGTAGGCGTGTTTCTACACGTTGTTTTTGTGGTCTTCAGTCAAGAGATTGGTTTGATGCAGCTCTCCATGCTACTCTATCCTGTCCAAGCTTCTTCATCTCCAAGTACCTACTGCAACCCATATCCTTCTGAATCTCCTTAGTGTATTTATCACTTGGTCTTCGTCTACGATTTTTATTCACCACGCTGCCCTCCAACATTAAACTGGTGACCGAGCGAGGTGGCGCAGTGGTTAGCACACTGGACTCGCATTCGGGAGGACGGCGGTTCAATACCGCGTCCGGCCATCCTGATTTAGGTTTTCCGTGATTTCCCTAAATCGCTCCAGGCAAATTCCGGGATGGTTCCTCTGGAAGGGCACGGCCGACTTCCTTCCCCGTCTTTCCCTAAACAAATGAGACCGATGACCTCGCAGTTTGGTCTCTTCCCCCAAAACAACCTAACAACTAAATTGGTGATCCCTTGATGCCTCAGAACATGGCCTACCAACCGATCTGTTCTTCTAGTCAAGTTATGCCGCAAATATCTCTTCTCCCCAATCTATGCAGTACCTCCTCATTAGTTACATGATCTACCCGTCTAATCTTCAGCATTCTTCTGTAGCACCACATTTCGAAATCTTCTTTCTCTTCTTATCTAAACTATTTATCGTCCATGTTTCACTTCCATACATGGCTACACTCCATACAAATACTTTCAGAAACGACTTCCTGTCACTTAAATCTATACGCGATGTTAACAAATTTCTCTTCTTCAGAAAAACTTTCCTTGCTGTTGTCAGTCTACATTTTATATCCTCTCTACTTCGACCATCATCACTTATTTTGCTCCACAAATAGCAAACTCCTTTACTACTGCCTAATTCCCTCAGCATCACTCGACTTAATTCGACTACATTCCATTATCCTCGTTTTGCTTTTGTTGATGTTCATCTCATTTCCCCTTTCAAGAGACTGTCCATTCCGTTCATCTGCTCTTCCAGGTTCTTTGTTGTCTCTGACAGAATTACAATGTCATCGGAAAACCTGAAATTTTTATTTTTTCTCCATGGATTTTAATTTCTACTCCAAATTTTTCTTTTGTTTCCTTCACTGCTTGCTCAATATACAGATTGAATAACATCGGGGATAGGTTACAACCCTGTCTCACTCCCTTCCCAACCACGGCTTCCCCGGAGTGGCCCAGCGGTTCTAGGCGCTACAGTCTGGAACCGCGCGACTGCTACGGTCGCAGGTTCGAGTCCTGCCTCGGGAATGGGTGTGTGTGATGTCCTTAGGTTAGTTAGGTTTAAGTAGTTCTAAGTTCTAGGGGACTGATGACCTTAGAAGTTAAGTCCCATAGTGCTCACAGCCATTTGAACCATCTGAACCTTCTTGCAATTCTTCTTGTCGGGAGCATTCACGAATTTTCATTTTACCTCTTAAAGGTGATGACACGCCTTGTCACCACTTGGTGCCTTATTATGAAACTGAGATGGAAGATTCGTTCTGCACATGATTTTCTGCTGCGAAAAACTCCTTGATTTTCTCCTATATTTTTGTGGATTTCCTTTTCCATCTTTGTTAGTATTGCACCAGAAATAATTTTGCAAGGCATTCGGAGGAGTGAGTTTCGCCTATAATTATTGGTATCTGATTTATATCATTTTTTGAAAATTCAAAGTGCCATACTTTCTGATTTGAAAGACTTCCGTCTCCCTCGCCCCATGCCATCGCTTTGATTTTTAAGCTTCATTATTTCCCACTTGTGGAAGTTAGTTTTAGTGGCACCGACTGAGATATTTTACAGCGCAGTTGACTCACTGAAGACGTATGACCAATACGGATGAGCAAGATCATTACTCAAGTAAGTGTCTCTTCTTTTCCATTGAGCCGACTAAGCTCACACTCGCGATTAGACTAGGTGCAAAACCTGACGGCCTCCTTTCAGCATCAGACACACTGTCTGATTTGTGACGCATATTGCTCTGCGAAAATGCTCCCCTGTAACACGTAAAGAACCTCATAAAGAGGACAACTTGCCGTCACACCCACTTCCAGATACCACCAGAGACACTTCAGACGCTGAGAGAAGCCTTCGTATTGAAACCCACACTGTTCTGTCGGATTGACATTTAAGGCTCTACTGCAGTTGCCTGTTCTTTAAATCGTGTCTTCACTGATACTTTGTGACCAGTCTCAAGCTCTCGGTCCATGCCCACACAAGTCTGTGTCCCTTCCCTCGTACACATACGAAGAGTGCAGATGAGTCCTTTCCCCCGAGAGGTCAGCTGAGACAAAGGTTCGTGGTATACACGTGCTGCAAAGAACCTGAAGAACCATGTCAGAATGGGACACAGGAATAGTATCTGAGATCGAAGTTTCTCTCGACGACATGATTCAATAAAAGGATCTCTGGTTTACTTGTCATATCAGATCTGGCTAAAATCTCGAGCTATCGGCGAAATCCTCCACCGTCGGCGAAATTCTCCATCTGTTATGGTTCCACATCAGCCGTCTACGCTTTACAGCTATTTACAGGGATGTGGACGACACATTTACATTGTGGATCATGGCAGCGAAGCTGTGTGGCAATTCACCGCTAATATGAATAGCATGGATCCGGACGTCTGCCTCACTATCGACACAGAGTGCGAAGGAAATATTCCATTTTGAAATTTTTTGTTCGAAAGCGAGTGCCTGAGGAGCATGGATAATAATGGAAGAGTTGTGGAGGAAATGCATGAGCTCAAAAAGATTTGGAAGGAGTACTTTGAAGATCTGTTGAATGCCACCAAGCGGGTAACTAACAGCGATGGAGAGCCTAAGGCAGCAGACGATTATAATAGTGGGGAAATTGATGATCTAACTTGGAATGAAGTGGAAGAAGCCATAAAGAGGCTGAAAGGGGGCAAGGCACCAGGTTGGGACGAAGTAACAGTGGATATGATACGAGCAGCAGGAGTAGTAGGAACCCAGTGGCTATACAGAGTGCTGAGGGTGGTGTGGAAGGAGAACAGAATTCCTGAGGATTGGAAGAAAGGAATTATAGTCCCGATCTTCAAGAAATGGGATAAAAGGAGATGTGAGAACTACAGAGGAATCACCCTGCTATGCCACTGTGGAAAAATCTATGAAAAGATCCTGGAGAAGAGAATAAGAAGCAGTATTGAAAGTAGACTGCAAGAGGATCAGTACGGTTTCAGACCGGGAAGATCAACAACGGACCTCATATTTGCGGTAAGGCAACTGCAGGAAAGGCACTATGAGTACGGGAAATAATTGTCACAACAAGGAAGAAGAATAGGCCAAATGTGGATATAGCTTGTGGAGGGGAAAAACTACAAGTGGTAGAGAACTTCAAGTACCTGGGAAGCATGATTGAAAGTAAGGGGGGAAACGCAATGGAAATAAATGAAAGGTGCAGAAAAGCAGGGCAGTTCTACAAATGCATTATGGGGCTTATTTGGAGCAAGGAGGTGCCACAGAAATCCAAGGGAATTATATACCGAACCTACTTTGTCCCCATATTGACATACGGAAGTGAGACATGGGTAATGCACAAAAGCGACAAAAGTAGAATAGAGGCTAGTGAAATGAAGTTGCAGAGGAGCAGGTTGAGTGTAACAAGCCGAGACAGATTGCGAAATGTGTATGTGAGGGAAAGACTAAAAGAGGAACCAGTACAGGACAGGATAGAAAAATCAAGACTGCAGTGGTATGGACACATGAAGAGAATGGATGAGGGAAGAATTCCAAAGAGGATGTTTGATCTGCAACTGGAGGGGAAGAGGCCCAGAGGAAGACCAAGAGATAGATGGGTGAAGGGAGTGAAGGAATGTGTGACGAGAAGAGGAGAGAACTGGACGAAGGTGGAAGAGGGGGAATGGTGGAAAGACAGAACACGATGGAGAGGCTTGTGTTCCCGACAGACCCAGCCAGTGGCTGGAAACTGTCCAAGATGATGGATGTTCGAATGAAAATCAGATTGGGCGGCTATGCCGCACCGTCTATCGCAAGCCGACGCACACTGCGTTATATCTAGGCGCACAGACTTTCCACACACTTTCAGACGAGAGAGCTATTTTAAATGCCTTAATATATAGAGCAACAAATGTTTGTAACAATGATCAGTCCGAGATTAATTATCTGAAGTATATGGTCCGTAATATGGCTGTGGGGTTCAAGATGTAAAGTTAACAGTCTGCAAGAAAAGAAAACATAAAAATCTTGAAACAATCAAGTGAAGAATTACCTATAGCGCTTCTTCCTTTCTGCGGGGCTACATCTAGCAAAACAGATAATATCCTGGGAAGAAGAAGCATGAGACCTGTTTTCGGGCCACCCATGAAGATAAAGGAAACGATGTGCACAGTAAATGACAGTCTTGGCCTAAGGCTCCCTGGAATATATAGGAATTCTCGTGAGTGTGGAAGGCACTAAGTCGGCCAGTCCATCAGTAGCGTCACAGACCGCTGTGCAGAACATCAAGGGCACGTTAAAAAACTGAAACCTGTTAAATCATCTGAACGCAGTGTCCAAAATAAAGGTAGAATAGTGTTGGATGAATCTAAACTCTTATCCCCGTCTCTGCTTGCTGGTATTCTGTTACTGAAGCAGTACGCAGTAGAAATTAGAATGTTCAAGAACAGCTTCAACCGAGACAACGGCTATAATCTTGCTAATGGATGGAAAAGAACTATAGACTCTGGTAAGATCAGAGAAAAACGGCGAATTCTTTACGTTCCCACGACGAAACTAGCCAAAGAGATACATACAGAAGGTAGGCTTTGGCACGTCATTCAGCGCTTCCTGTGGAGCCACGCTGTACTATAAGCCGTCATGTTTGTATACTCATTCTGCGCTTGGTTTGAAAGTGACAGCGTTCGTGTATGATCTTGTCAGATAAATAGCTTCTTTTCAAAATCATGCCTACCATTTGCTTGGCATATAAGTGCAAGCTCAGAAACTATAAGACTACGAATTTTTTTTTTAATTTAAAGTGAGTACTACTTAAAAATATTACCTGTCGGTAGTTTTGTACATTTATCTTATATACCAACACACAAAGATCTTTAGGGTGTTTAACTTCACACTGAAACGTGAATTAATTATTTTGCCCTTCACATACATCGAAAACCAAGCAGCTGACTAAGAAATGGGCTATTCTGATGAGAAGAGAAAATTGGTTTCCTACAGAACACACGTCCGCCCCAATAGCTGAGTGGTTGCCGACACGGTAGTTCAGCGTGTTCGGTCTGAGAGCTGGTTGGCCTCTGTAATAAAAAAAAAACTGAGTGGAATGATCAGCAAGCAAACTTGAACGAATGTCAGTTGACGTCTGCAATTTCCAAACACAACGGTTACCAACGGGGAAAAAGAGAAAGTGGTCAACGCGGTGGTCTGTCACGCCAAGGGGGCTCGGGTTCAATTCCCGGCTGGGTCCGAGATTTACTCTGCTTTGGGACTGGGTGTTGTGTTGTCCTCATTATTATTTCATTACCATCAGTGGAAGACAACGGGAAACCACCACTGGAATCACTTCCCTAGACGCCAATGCAATTATCAGTTAATATTTTTCTATTCGTCTTTTGCAACACAGCTGAAATTTATCTCGTAATTACCTCACATATTATCACGTAATAGGCTCCTTCATTTTGTCAATACAAAACAGAACGAGGGTTGTTCAGTTTGCTCCACTTTCTTCATGGTGTTGCCTCTGTGTGGTATTCTATCTTTCTTTCACTGGCACACCAGCGCAGGCATGGAAACACTCTATGGCAGCATGACGGAGTGATCACATATGTCAATCAATGACGAGCTTTCTCGTGGTTATAAACAGTCATCACAGCATCAGCATCGACCTCCAGTTCTTTCTGAACCATGGAGCATTTTGACGAAAACTCGAGAGGTTACCGTTATTGGACGAGACAAGGACGATAATGTTTCATACAAAGTATGACATCTGCCGGAAGGTACTCTGCAGTCTAGTAATGGGAGCGGCCGGCAATAGGATAAGTTCACTAGAAATAGAGTAAGAAGGAAAAGGAAGTACATACAGCTACGGAATTAAAACTAATATAATTTAAAAATGAACGCTGAAGAAGAAAAAGACAGCGGCGAAGACGACTGTACATCCTCTACAGTAACAAACAAGAAGTGCTGTTTTAAATACCCTTCTTTATAAGTTCCAAAACTGACACTTGTTTCTGGTGATATCGCTGTTGATCAATGCAAGTGAAGGTGATCCTTGTAACTACTGAAAATCTGATAACCACGCTTAAGAACTGTTACTACTGTCATTTGCAGAAATCGTAAATTCAAGCAATAGCCGCAGTGATCGTTGGTTTCACTTGTGTATAGTCAATTGGGCGACGAACTGCAATTGTGAGTTAACAAGTTGACTGCAGCGAGGCTGGCGCCAGCCACAGCACAGTCTCACGTCTTAAGCCGTCGTCACATGGGCTAATCTTGATGTGAACGCCGACGGGTTATCCAACGTGACGAGGCAACGTGACGAGCCATACAGGACTAGTTGGTTAACGTGATTTTGCGGTCTCAACGCTCTCCAGCGGCAGCAGTCGACTTTCACTCGCAAATCATACAATTCGCTTACGAAAATAGACGCGCATAAAATTCCTACGTCAGCTGTATTAAAATGATCATTTCCTGGCTTGTCAAAATGCTAGTGTTTTATCCTCTTTGTGGTATGTTCAAGCAGGGGACTGTTCAAACTGGTGGAGGCTCTATAATGGTGTGGGGCGTCTGTAGTTAGAGTGATATGGAACCCCTGATGCGTCTAGTTTGACATGTGACACGTACGTAAGCATCATGTCTCATCACATGCACCCATTCATGTCCGCTATGCATTCCGAAGATATTGGATAATTCCAGCAGGACGGTGCGACACCCCACACGTCCAGAATTGTTGAGAGTGGCTCCAGGAACACTCTTCTGAGTTGAATCACTTCCGCTGGCAACTAGACTCAGCAAACACGAACATTATTGAGCATGTCTGGGATGCCTTGCAACGTGCTGTTCAGAAGAGATGGTTCAAATGGTTCAAATGGCTCTGAGCACTATGGGACTCAACTGCTGTGGTTATCAGTCCCCTAGAACTTAGAACTACTTAAACCTAACTAACCTAAGGACATCACACACATCCATGCCCGAGGCAGGATTCGAACCTGCGACCGTAGCAGTCGCACGGTTCCGGACTGCGCGCCTAGAACCGCGAGACCACCGCGGCCGGCGTTCAGAAGAGAACTCCACCGTATTGTTACAGATTTATGGACAGCACTGCAGGGTTCATGGTGTCGATTCCCTTCAGCTCTACCTCAGACATTATTCGAGTCCATGCCACGTCGTTTTGTGGCGCTTCTGTTTGCGTGAACGATACTAGGCAGGTGTACCAGTCTCTCTGCTCTTCAGTATATTTGCAACCTCCCAACTATATGTTTCTGTTGAAATTTAGCTCAGAATTACCTCCCATTCTATTCTCTATGTATTACCAAAACTACGTACCCACAATCTGTTATTCAACCTAAACTCGTACGCTATCTCTTGACTAAACAGAATCTAATTTGAATTGAACTGTAACTGGTCTGAGCCAACGGCCATGACGCAGTGGTGACACCGGTTCCCGTCAGATCACCGAAGTTAAGCGCTGTCGGGCTGGGCTAGCACTTAGGTGGATGACCATCCAGTCTGCCGAGCGCTGTTGGCAAGCGGGCTGCACTCAGCCCTTGTGAGGCAAACTGAGGGGCAACTTGGCTGGGAGAAGCGTCTCCGGTCTCGTAAACTGACATACGGCCGGGAGAGCGGTGTGCTGACCACATGGACCTCCATATCCGCATCCGGTGACGCCTGTGGGCTGAGGATGACACGGCGGCCGGTCGGTACCGCTGATTCCGCCAGGCCCTGTGGACGGAATTTGCGTTTACGTAACTGGTATGAACACAACCCATCTTTAAATTAAACGCGCAACTGCAGTAAAACAATTATCTGGCCCTAATCAAAATTTCCACTTACCTCTTGTCTTGACAACACTTTTGCAGATTTCTCGAAAGTACATAAGCAAACAGCAAGGAGGCAGCGGCTAAGGTAAGTTTCTGTTTGTAAATAAATATTCATACTGTTGCATACCATATGGTGTACTATGGTAACGAGTTATGATAACCCTTCCTTAAACAGTGGGATGGGGAGAGTAACCTTTCGCATCAAATGATATTCCAAGACAATTTTAGAATGAAGCATGTATTCAAAAAGACAGAGACAAATTTAGCGTGATCTTTACACATTACAATGGTGGAAGAGTACTATGAAGTCGTAGACAGAGCGTACAAGACCTGTACAACAACTTTCAATAAGCTGTAATACCTGTGAACCTATTCCTTCATTTGAATGGAACATGAGAAAGCTGGAAGATTGCTGCAAAGTTTGTACCACGACTGCGACAAGAAAATCAGAAGCAGCATGTGTGGAAGTCTGCAGGGAACTTCAACAGCTGCTTCAAAACGATGTAAAACCTCTTTTCAGATGTTGTTGCCGACGCCGAAAGTTAGATTTATGGCTATGACTCTGTAACTAAGCTGCTTTCGCCGCAGTGGAGGTGTTCTTTCTCACTCTGGCCAAAAATGCTTTACATGTCAAGAGTGACATCAAGTCCTTGTCGATCCATTTTCTGATAGTGACAGGATGGTTCATAAAGATATCGTTCCTCACGGTCACGTGATCAATAAAGAGTTCTATCGTGACGTTTGGGGAAGGACATTGGAAGAAGACGTCCACAGAAATCGCGTACAAACAACTAGGTGCTCCACTATGACAATGCACACCCATATGCAGCCTATATTAATTAGGGTTCCTTTTTTACTAAACACAAGGTGACAGTTCTTACGCACCCGCCTTATTTGCCAGGCTTAGCTGAGTGACTTCTTTCTCTTCCCAGAGACGAAAATCTAGTTGAAATGGCAAAAATTTGATACAGTGGTGGAGATTCAAATAGAATCGCAGTGGACCCTAAAAATCCCACATAATAGAAACAAGGAAAACTTTTAGGGAATTTTCAGAAGTGGAGGAAACGTTGGGATCGGTGTATTTGCTCCCAAAGGGACTGCTTCAGAAGTATCCAGAATGAAGTTTCTGTGGTGTCACCGCTAGACACCACACTTACTAGGTGGTAACTTAAATCGGCCGCGGTCCTGTAGTACATGTCGGACCCGCGTGTCGCCACTGTGTGATCGCAAACCTAGCGCCACCACATGGCAGGTCTCGAGAGACTGAGGAGACCTCGCCCCAGTGGTACGGACAACATAGCTAGCGATTGGACGTGCTAAGCCTTGCTCTCAATTGCCGAGAGATAGACAGTAGAATAGCCCTCTGCTAAGTTAAATGGCGACCACCTAGCAAGGCGCCATTTGTATCAGTGCCTATAGCTTACTAATATTCAAGAGAGATGTATTCCAAGGACTAATTAAAAGTTAAGTAACAAGCATCTACGTACTTTTCTTCTTATTCATTTATAAGTTCTCATGTTCCAGACTTCACGCCCGTCTGCGTTAGCCTTGCGTGCCCTATCGGCTACAGCATTGTGTCTAGGCGGTATGGTCTAGACACAACAGTTTCCTATTGCAACGGCTTGCGTGCTGATTTGAAACTTTCTGGTGGATTAAAGCTGTGTGCCAGACCACGACTCTAAATCGCGTTTCTCGAGCAAACACTCTACCGACTGAACTATCCAAGAAAGATTCACGATCCGCCATCGCATCTTTGCTTCCACCAGTTCACATCTTCTGCCCTAGAAAATTCACAGATGCTCTCCTGCATACCTTGCGGGACTGGCACTCCTGGAAGAAAGGATATTTGGGAGAGGAGGGGGGGGGGGGGGGGGGGGGGTGAGTCGTGAGCCGTGCCTTGATAGCTCAGTCTGTTGGCCATCGACTTGCAAAAGGCAAAGGTTTCGATTTCCGATCTGGCACACACTTTTAATCCGCCAGGAAGTGTCAAACCAGCACACTCTCTGCTGCAGAGCGGAAGATTCATTCTGGAAAGAATGTCATATGCTTTGGCTGAGCCAGTTCTCCCTGGAATGCTAGTCCCGCAGGGTGTACAGGAGAAGTTCTGTGACTTTTTGAAGGTGGAAGAAATGTACTAGTGGAATTAAGAGAAACACTTGAGGCAATACTGTCTTAACTTAGAAGACATACTAAAAAATAGGCAAACACACGTTTATAACATTGACAGACTTGGGGAAAGCTTTTGACAGTGTTGACTGTAATACTCTCTTTGAAATTATGAAACTAATAGTAATAAAATACAGGTTTTATGAAACTAATATTAATAAAATACAGGGAGCAAAAGATTACTTACAAATTCTACATAAACCATAAACCAAACCGTTCTTATAAGTGTTGGAGAACATGAAAGGGAAAGCAGTGTTTGAGCAAGGAGTGAGACAGGATTGTAGCCAATGCAGATTTATTCAGTCTGCACACTGAGCAAGCAGCTAAAGAAACCAAAGTAAAATTTGGAGAACGAATTCAGGTTCAGGAAGGAGAGTTAAAACTTTGAGATTTATCGGTGACATTGTAGTTCTAACACAGACAGCAGAAGTCTTGAAAGAGCAGGTGAATGGAATGGATACTGACTTGAAAAGAGGTTATAAGATGGACGTGAACAAAAGTAAAACAAGGATAATGGAATGTAGTCGAATTCAGTTGGGCAATGCAAGGGGAATTAAACTAAATGAGGCACTGAAAGTTGTGGAGGAGTTTTGTTGTTTGGTCAGCAAAATAACTGATGATGGCCCAAGTAGACAGTAGACAGTTTTGGCTTAGGTATAGCAAGAAAAGCATTTCTGAAAAGGTGGCTTTCCTTGACATCTAATTGAAGTGTTGGGAAGTATTTTCTGAAGCTATTTGTCTGGTGTGTAGCCTTGTACGAAAGTTCAGAAGACGAAAATGATAATAAACGATTTCGGAATATGGTGTTACAGAAGAAACTGCAGGTTATAGTTGAGTAGAGCAAGAAACTATTGAGGAGGTACTGAATTAAATGGGGGGAAAACGAAATTTATAGCACAACGTGACAAAAAGAAGGTATCGATTGATACGACACATCCCGAGGCATCAGGACATCGTTGATTTGGTAGTGTAGGGAAGTGGGGAGGGAGGCGATGTAGAAGGAGACCAAGGGATGGCTAAAGCAAACAAGATCAGATGGCTGTAGCTCGTAGTATTTACTGTCACACTAGCGTGGAGGGCTGCATGAAACCATCCCTCGGACTGAAGACCAACCCAACATATAATTGGGGAACTTTTGGACGCCAGCTCGTATCCTCGAGGTTCTGACACGGCAAGTGTAGGGCGGTTACCCTCCTAGCCGTCGTGGTCCAGGCCGCAGCAGCATCGGCAACAGCCGCAGCGGCCACCAAGGGCAGCGCGTCCTCTGTGGGGACCGGTTCGAGCGAGCGCAGCTCCTCTTTTTGTGGGGCCACGAGGGACGGCTTCCCCAACCCGTCCGCCCACCTCCGGTGCAGTGGCAGGTTCACGCTTCACCGACACACGTACACACAGGAAGAGGGGGGCGCCACGAACTGGTTGCCGGGCTGCACCGCTGGGGTTTAAAGGGCTCGCATCTCGCGGACGTAAACAACGCTGCTCCCAGAAGCTTCTATAAACACCAAACGTCCACACCACTGTTTTCTTGTCGTCCACTCAGATTTGAATCTCCGTTTCGTAGTGTCACAAATCTCGTTTGCGACACTCATTTCTCGCAACAGCCGACTAAATTTATGTACTGCCGGTCAGCGGGAGAATGTGTGATGCCTCCGAAGACTACCTAGCACAGTGATTACAACAGTGAACTCTCATTCGGGAGGACGACTGCTCAAACCCGCGTCCTACCATCCTGATTTAACTTTTCCGTAATTTCCCTAAATCGCTTCAGGCAAATGCCCGGATGGTTCCTTTGAAAAGGCACAGCCAACTTCCTTCTCCATCCTTCCCTTATTCGATGGGACCGATGACCTCGCTGTTTGGTCCCCTCGCCTCTAATCAACCAGCCAACCAATCTGAAGACCGATCCGTGCCGAGTGCCTGGCCACCAGCTATAAATGCGTCGAAGGCCATCGCTACTCAGAGAAGCTATCGTATAATGTGCTAGGTTTTTCCAGTGGGGCTCGGCATTGTCCCGGGTAACACATTTCGCAAAGCTTTCTGCAAACGTGACGTCATTTTGATGTCACGCGCAATATCGAAGACCGCAGGAACTTCTACCATTTTCGTTAGCGTTTGATACAGTCTCTCACAAGAATTCATGCATGCGTATCGGATATTTACAGAAAAACGTCGTTTCTTTCTTGGTACGATTCATTACAATTATTATTGTAATTAAACGTCACAAACGATTTATTGACGGTTAATACTTTCTAATAAGAGAGATATCACAGGAGTGAATTCTTATGGTCAACAATTTACAAATTAAGCACGAAACGCGCTTGTATAACAACTTGCAGTATTCCATTTGGAGGTAACGACGTACTCAAAATTTAGCCCAAACTCGCAGTCGTCATTAAATGTCAGTTAATAACGCATTTACGCTATAATCCTTCAAGATGTACTATGGCAACCAAGAGAAGAGAGTAATGTCACATGGCTAAGTGCTAGCGTAATGGATAACATAGTCGAAAATATTTTGTTTTTCATCTTAGAATTGTTAACACATTTTAAGACTCTCTTATGAATGTAAAACAACTATGTTATGATATATTCGATGTTACCTACATTTTTGTAGGAGAAAATGGAGGATGAAATAAATATTTGGCTATTTACGAGAGTGGGTTGGGCAGGAACCATAGAGGATAGCTTTAATTGCCGCAAGTGAAACGAGGAGCAATAAAATTCATATTCTTCCTAGAAATATTAGGCTCTTATTTCCGAATATATACCGATTACCAAGTGTGTGATTAGATAGGAGTCTAAGAGGACGGTTTAAATTGCGGCAACTGAAACGAGCAGCAATAAAATTGTATTATTCCTTTTAACAAACGTTTGGCTCTTCATTTAGGAATATGACCAGATTTCCAAGTGCGTGCTTAGCCAGGTACCTAGTAGGACAACATATACTGCTGCGATTTAAACGAGGAAAAAATTACATTCTATTCTTCCTTTTTACAAAACTGATAGCAATTCCTGCGGTTGCCAATACTGCATGTGACGTCATAATGACGTCACGTTTACAGAATGTCTTGTGAAATGGGTATTACTCTATTAGCCCTGTAGTTCCCGATCGTCGTCGAAACATGAGAACTTTTATTTCTAATAACAAAGTTTTTTCTGTTGTATGCATTTGATTCAGTTATTAATGTAATCTAACTGGGTCCTTGTTAGCGTAACCTGGAAGAGTTACAGTTGAACGAGACTTGGTGACGATTATTCACATTGGGCGTTACAATCGTATGCCGTTAATGGCTGGAAGACCCTAAGGGCAGGTTCAGCCGCTTAATTGGGAAGGTTTTTCGTATCCTTCACGTCCGCGGGTATTTTTCCGTCGCGAAGTTTGAGCTGTGTATTTAAGTGTGTCTGTTATGTTTTGGCGACTGTAACGGGTGCGTGTGTAGGGTAGTATTTTCGTGTTGGAGAACATGAGAGAAGGGAGAGTGAGAAACTCGGTGTCGTCACGTAGTCTACCCCTCCGGAAGAGAACAAAGGAGGCCGCCTAGCTCAACGTTCACACCCGATGGACGAATTACCAGCAAAATTATTGCGTGCCCTCAATCCATGAAACACTGCCGCAATGTTTCGAACTGAATACAGGACAATGACAAAAAGCCTGATGAGTAGGGACTTTATGAGGCTGGCAGTAATACAGATTATGGACCGTAAATGAATATTAACTCATTTCTTCATTAGTTAAATTTAAAAGATAAATATTTAAAAATGAAGTCTCAAACCGACATGTAAGTCGATCCCCATTGGCTGACGGCGATGCCTTAGGCTCTGGGGAGCCCTTCCTCTACCCCATATAACTCGTGGCTGCTTAGTCATTAGCATCAGTCACAGTGACTGAGGCCTCCACAGCCAGTCAGCATCCACCGTCGTCATCCGGATCATTAATGATGCATCGTTTTACACTCTTACATCATTGACTTCTCTATGTAATATACCACTTTCACTTTTGTTATTACAGACCAAATTCTGATGATAAGCCGTAATTAAAAGACCGAAACCGGTCAGAAGTTAACATCGGCTGCTATCAAGGCCAGTTTTTAAATTATTATACATCTACGTCTACATCTACATCTAAATGGATGCTCTGTAAATCACATTTAAGTGCTTGGCAGAGGCTTCATCGAACCACAATTCTCTGTTATTCCAGTCTCGTATAGCGCGCGGAAGAAACGAGCTCTGATAAATTTTATTATGGTGATCGTTTCTCCCTAAGTAGTTCGTCGTTAACAAAATATTTTCGCATTCGGGGGAGAAATTTGGTGATTGAAATTTCATGAGAAGATTCCGCTGCAACGTAAAAAGCCTTTTTTTTATAATGTCCACCCCAAATCGTGTATCATTTCAGTGACACTCTTCCCCTATTTCGCGATAATACAAAACGTGCAGCCTTTCTTCAAACTTTTTCGATGTACTCCGTCAGTCCTATCTGGTAAGGATCCCAAATCGCGCAGCAGTATTATCAAAGAGGACGGACAAGCGTAGTGTAGGCAGTCTCTTTAGTAGATCTGGCACATTTTCTAAATGCGCCCCCCCCCCCCCTATAAAACGCCGTCTTTGGTTACAGTTCCCCACAACGTTTTCTATGTGTTCTTCCAATTTAAGTGATTTGTAATTGTGATTCCCAGATATTTAGTTGATTTTACGGGATTTAGATTTGACTTATTTATCGTTTAACGGATTCCTTTTAGCACTCTGGATTACCTCATACTTTTCGCTATTTAGGGTCGATTGCCAATTTCCGCACCATACAGATATATTTTCTAAATCATTTTCAGATTTTTTTATCTTTGATGACTTTACTAGTTGATAAATGACAGCGTCATCTGCAAAAAACCTAAGACGGCTCTTCAGATTGTCTCCCTAATCGTGTATACATATAAGGAACAGCAAAGGGTCTATAACACTGCCTTGGGGAACTGCAGAAACCACTTCTGTTTTACGCGATCACTTTCCGTCAGTTACTACAAATTGTGACGTCTCTAACAGGAAATCATGAATCCAGTCACTTAACTGAGACGATATTCCGTAAGCACACAATTTCACCACAAGCCGCTTGTGTGGTACAGTGTTAAAAGCCTTCCGAACATACAAAAATACGGAATCAATCTGAAATGCCTTGTCAATACCACCCAAAAATTCGTGCGAAAAAAGAGCTAGTTGCGTTTCACAAGAACGATGTTTTCTATATCCGTGTTGACTGTGTGTCAATAGACCATTTTCTTCGATGTAATTCATAATGTTCGAACACAATATATGTCCCAAAATCCTCCTGCATATCGATGTTAATGATATGGGCCTGTAATATGGTGGATTACTCCTACTACCTTTCTTGAATGTTTGTGTGACCTGTGCAACTTTCCAGTCTTTGGGTAAGGATATTTCGTCGAGCGCACGGTTGTGTATGATTGTTAAGTATGGAGCTATTGTATGAGCATACTCTGAAAGGAACCTAACTGGTATGCAGTCTGGACCAGAATACTTGCTTTTGTTAAGTGATTTAAGTTGGTTCACTACTCCGAAGATATCTACTTATACGTTACACTTGTTGGTAGCTGTTCTTGATTAGAATTCGGGAATATTTACTTCGTCTTCTGTGGTGAAGGAATTTCGGAGGGCTGTGTTTAGTAACTCTGCTTTGGCAGTACTATCTTTGATAGTATCTCTTTGATATTGCGCAGAGAACGCATTCACTTTGTCTTGCCGCTAGCGTACTTCACATACGAGTAGAATCTCCTTGAATTTTCTGCCATGTTTAGAGACAAAGTTTCGTTGTGGAAACTACGTATTATAAGCATCTCTCACTGAAGTTCGCGCTAAATTTTGAGCCTCTATAAAATATCTCCAATCTTGGAGGGTTTGCGTCCGTTTGAATTTGACATGCTTTTTTCGTCGTTTCTACATCTCATCTGGTTGATAGAACTCTTTAGCCATACATGAAAAGTTCGCTGCAATTTGGAGAGGATTAGTGAGTATAAAATAACGTCAAGAATTCTGACGACAGAAAACGATAAGCAGCTGAATCTAGATTTGAACACTGGTCATACTGTGGATACCCAGAGAGGGGAGGCAGATAAAGATCATACATACCCGAAAGCAGCAGGGTTCCAGTCTGCTTTTGTCCGTTGCGATGTCGGTTCCCTACATCACTTCCAGCGAACGCTGAGATGTCCTTCATGTCTTACGTTCTTGTCCAGGGCTCCATTTTTAATAACCTCATCTCCAAGATGCGTCAAACTTCTTCATCCTTCCTATTGGGTCTCATTTACCCTTGCCTTCGTTTAGTATGAGACCCAGGTCACATAAAATGATACACTCATTTATGGTTTAACGAGGGATGCGGCATTCCTCTCACAGTCTAAGTTTTGTATGGAATGAAGTTCGTGTCATACTCAAAAACGAAAATAAAAAATAAAAACATTTTGGTGTGGACTGTGGTGTCACCGCCAGACACCACACTTGCTAGGTGGTAGCCTTTAAATCGGCCGCGGTCCGTTAGTATACGTCGGACCCGCGTGTCGCCACTGTCAGTGATTGCAGACCGAGCGCCGCCACACGGCAGGTCTAGAGACTTCCTAGCACTCGCCCCAGTTGTACAGCCGACTTTGCTAGCGATGGTTCACTGACAAATTACGCTCTCATTTGCCGAGACGATAGTTAGCATAGCCTTCAGCTACGTCATTTGCTACGACCTAGCAAGGCGCCATTACCAGTCACTATTGATGCTGTAAAACATGTACCGTCAAGAGCGATGTTCACCAGTTATGGATTAAAGTTAAGTATTCCAGCAGCTACGTACGTTTTTGGCTATTCTCATTTCCGTGTCCTGTTCCAGACCTCACGCCAGCCTGCGTGAGCTTAAACGCGTGCCTTTCGGCTTCCTCCTAGTGGATTGGCTGTCTTGCCAATCCACAACATGGACAAGTTCAACGTAACGGCTTTTTGGTACTGTGAAAATAAATACTTTGCCAAATCACAGAACACAAGAGTTTCCTGTTTCGCAAAAAAAAGTCTTAGGGAAATTTAACTGTAGTAGCGAAAATGAGGAGTGAACATCCTAAGACAACGGTCACACAAGAACGAAGCTTTATTCAGTTGCTAGGTCAGTACACAGCGCTGCTCGGGTGTGTATTTAAGGTGTTCCAATATTCTTTTAGTTCATCTCTTCCTTTCCCCTCTATCCATCTCCACCTGCCTCAAGTTACCGCCCATCCCCTCTAGCCCTTCTGTCTATCTGCCCCTTCCCGCTCTCTCTGAACGTCTACTCCTTTCGCTCTCTCTAGCCACCTGCTCCTCTGCCGGTCTCTGTCCATCACCTCCTCTCTCTAAGTCCATCTCTTCTTCCCCTCTCTATCTCCTCACCCCGTCTATCTCCTCCTCCTCCCTCTCAATCTCCATTTCCTCTTGCATCTCTGTCCATCTCCTCCTCTCTCTGTTCGTCTCATCCTCTACCCTTTCTCTGTCAGATACCTCCTCCCTCTGTCTCTGCCCTTCTGTGTCCTGTCTGTGTCCATCTCCTCCCGCCTACCTTCTTCTCCATCTACAAATTATCACCCCTACACCTATAACAACCTGGTGATTCTTACCCCACAGTATTTCTCTCCATATAGTAAGCAAAATGTTTGTCAAGTTCATCTGAAATCGATCAAAGAGTTTGGGAGAAACTTTTTACCTATAGTTTTGGTCGAGTACGCACAGGTAGCATATGCTTCACATATATTTAACATATTTCACAGATATTTGTACACATATTTCACCAGTACCTGTAGCGATTTTCACCCTGCAGTTTCATTTTGACGGAGCTCAATCTTTATGACTTCATATCTCCTGAAAATATGTCGTACAGTGATACAGTTTTGCCGGCCGAAGTGGCCGTGCGGTTAAAGGCGCTGCAGTCTGGAACCGCAAGACCGCTACGGTCGCAGGTTCGAATCCTGCCTCGGGCATGGATGTTTGTGATGTCCTTAGGTTAGTTAGGTTTAACTAGTTCTAAGTTCTAGGGGACTAATGACCTCAGCAGTTGAGTCCCATAGTGCTCAGAGCCATTTGAACCATTTGATACAGTTTTGCAGATACATTCAGTGTATATGTGAATAATGTCTGCAGAATGTGTCCCGAATACAGTTAGTATTAAAGAAGTGATAAATTAAAGCGACAAGCTTGATGCGACAGTTTTACTGCATGAAAAGAAAAAATTTAGAAAGCGATACGCTTTTTTTCCTTTCATCATTTTATGGGAGTCGTCAGCGAGAGATTGTGTGTAAAGTTTGTTGAAATCACTAAGTTCCCTCATTCTCAAATACTGGATGAATAATATTTGGGCATTCGCATGTCATGAGCTACATCTCTCGAAACAAATTCCTTCCACACAGCTAGTGATGTGTATGTCAAGTCTGGTTGAAATCGGTGCTTTGGTTTAAGAGTAGGCGAGGATCTTGATTGCTACGCCGAGCGGTTCTAGGCGCTTCAGTCCGGAACCACGCGGCTGTTACGGTCGCAGGTTCGAATCCTGCCCTAGGCATGGGTGTGTGTGATGTCCTTAGGTTTAAGTAGTCCTAAGTCTAGGGGACTGATGACCTCCGATGTTAAGTCCCATAGTGCCTAGAGCCATTTGATTGCTACGTTTCATCCGCTGCTCCAAATGGTTCTAGATTTTGTATGGGCGAAAGATCGGTTGAATTAGTGGACTACTCGTGGTGTAATAGGATACCAAAATAGTCATCATAACAAGATCGTATGCGTGCAGCCTAATGGACACGGCTGTTGTCATTTTGTAAGGTGGGAGCGTCCTCAGCAAACTCTTATGAGATGGTAGAAGAAATATTTGTTCACCGAGAATGTAGAAATACACACTCTACTGCATATACACAGTAATTACTGTGCTGACGTCACTCACACAGCAGGTATAAATTCAGTCTCTAAACTTTTTGGACGAATGATGTACAGCATGTACAGTGACTGGTGGTGAGAAACGAATGAACAGTGTAGCATGTAACTTTTCCTTGACATTTGTTTCAGTGCGAATGCACAAATATCATCCGAACTCCTGCGGGAATCTAGATTTCCGAATAGTGAATATAATGGGCGAAGGACGTTGCATTTCAGCGAAATGTGAGCCTGTCAGGGACCATGTCGTGATGGCCGCAGCGGCAATCTGCTCTCGGCAGCGTAGTGACATGGGCATCTTGTTTATGTTCTCACCACGGAGCTTGTACAAAATTTTGTTTGTGTGATCCAGCCATCTTAGCGCGCTATATTTTATTAGAAGGAGACTGGCTGATGCGACGTTGAAAATACGCTTTTTTACTGAATACTCGTGTCCGATGCCACTTGAAATCGAACAGTTTATCAGAGATAAAATAAAGATTGATTATAACGAAGCCATTTGAAATCGAACAGTTTATCAGACGTAAAGTAAAGATTGATTGTAACGATCTTCTTGGAATCCACCTGTCTGTAGTGAGCAGTGTGGAGTAAGTGAAACTGTTTAACGAGGAAGCATGTAATAGAATTCTAACAAGGGAACATCCCCATCGCACCCCCCTCAGATTTAGTTATAAGTTGGCACAGTGGATAGGCCTTGAAAAACTGAACACAGATCAATCGAGAAAACAGGAAGAAGTTGTGTCGACCTATGAAAAAATAAACAAAATATACAAACTGAGTAGTCCATGCGTAAGATAAGCAATATTAAGAACATTCTGAGCTCTGGGGCGCCATAGTCCCGTGGTTAGCGTGAGCAGCTGCGGAACGAGAGGCTTTGGTTCAAATCTTCCCTCGACTGAAAATTTTACTTTCTTTATTTTCGCAAAGTTATGATCTGTCCGTTCGTTCATTGACGTCTCTGTTCACTGTAATAAGTTTAGTGTCTGTGTTTTGCGACCGCACCGCAAAACCGTGCGATTAGTTGACGAAAGGACGTGCCTCTCCACTGGGAACCGAAAACATTTGATCGCAAAGTCATAGGTCAACCGATTCCTCCACAGGAAAACACGTCTGATATATTCTATACGACACTGGTGACAGCATGTGCGTCACATGACAGGAATATGTTGTCGACCCACCTAACTTGTACACTTGGCGAATGGGTAAAAAGATTCTTCTACATTGCCCGATTTAGGTTTTCTTGTGGATGTGATAATCAGTCCCAAAAAAGTGATGAAAACATAAGTTCGTCACATAAACTGAAAATAAAAAGTTAAACTTTTCACTCTAGGGAAGACTTGAACCGAGGACCTTTTGTTCTGCGACTGGTCACGCTAACCACGGGACCACGGCGCTCCTGAGCACAAATTGTCCTTAATATTGCCTATCTTCGCATGGACTACTCAGTGTGTACATTCTGCTTATTTTTTTCATGGTTCCACACAACTTCTTCCTGTTTTCTCGATCGATCTGTGTTCAGTTTTTCAAGGCCATTCCACTGTGCCAACTTATAACTACATCTGAGGGGGGTGAGATGGGGAGGTTCCCTTGTAAGTAGTCTTAATTTCTGCCACTCTGATGGACACATTGATTATTTAACTGTCGAACATGTGGGACTTGAACGGCAGGCATTCTCTGTATTTGAACTACCTTTTAATGTCCCTTCAGAGATGTTGGTATGTGCGTTCTGCTCATATGGTATTGTGATTAGCCACACAACTGAAAAGTGGGTTCAATTTTCCATATACCAGGTTCTCAGTAGGGTACGACAGATTCACGTCGAGCTATCAAACATGTTCTGTCCAGCTTGTATATTGGCGGATGCAAAGCCATAATAATTATGATGGCTAGCGGAAGACGTGCTCGGTTTGTGGCCAAGAAGGACTTCTCCATTCCAGATGCACACAAAAGAGAATCACCCAGTCTCTCCCTGGGGACGAGTGGCTCATAATCACCCCGACAAAACTTCTGCTGACATAGACTGAGGTTCTCCGAAGCGATCTCCATTGGTGATGTGCACTGACTCCTACTACTGAACCATCACCATCTACGGTAGTACCTCAGGCTGTTGCCGACAGAACTACACCTGTGCCTGTGTCCCCTACTGCAATGCCTGTGTTGTGGGGTGGTGAGCAATCTGCAGCACGTGGGATGGACCTCAACTCCGTGGTCGTACCTACCGATGCTTTTGTGCCTGACCGTCAGGAACCCCAGGGGTCTTAGGAAGCTGACGACCATGTGCGCAAGCAACGTCCAGTGATGAGACGTCGGATCGCTCCACCTGACCGGACACAGTTTCAAGACGATGAGGATCCCACTTAACAAAATCACTTCTTGCTGGACAATTCTGTGGCGGAACCATAAGCCCGCACTACATCAGGGGTAAAATCGTCATCGCAAGTAGCTGGTGTCACACCTATGAATGCTGAACGGCAGCTCAGCCAGCACGACTCTTCCACTGCAGACAAAACAGTGCCTTCAGACTCGACAAGCATTCCATTTAACACACAGCATCCAAACACTTCTGTGTCATCTGATGATGTAGAAGACGAAACTCCCGTCTACTGGATGGAGATGTGTCGCATGCTGAGGCGATACTCATGCACACTGCTGCTCTTTGTGTCTCAGTGAGTGTCCCAGAAGTCGCAGACCCACGACGAGAACTGGCTCATTCAATATGAACACCATTAGTATACTTGTAAACTACGATTGCTCCGTGAAAAGTTGAGGGTGTCAGATCTCGATGTTGCCCTTCTGCATGAAGTTTCCCTAAAGGTTTCTGACTACCTACGGCTATGTTACTTATCCCATGCGATGTGCTGACAGTGGTAGTGGGACAGCTATACTTCTAAAAGAAGACATGAGGTTGATGAAGTGGCTAACATGCCATCAGATACGGCTATTGTTGTGACCTTCCATGGTGTCCGAATCGCAGGGTTTACACTTCCTCGGGCACGGCCAAGCCACAGGAGCGGTCGCGATTCTGTTCAGATGAGGTCGCCCCTTTTTTTGTGGGCGTTATGACCGTATTTTTCTTGAGGGCAACTTCAGCTGTGGTCTCGGAAGGTCTAACATCACCATCTTACCATATGCCAGGAACGCAAGCTGCTAGTGCACGAACTGAACCTTGCTGATACTTGGGACTGCAAGTTTGGTGACCGACCTGGATACACTAATGTCACCAGACATTCAGTAAGTCTTCTTGAATATATCTATGTTTCTCAAGGGCTCACACTTGCCATGCTTGATAATGAGTCACGACCTACAGCCTTCTCCAACCACATCAGCTATATTTGCACTGTTTCCCTCCAGTGGTAGAGGGTGTGTCATGGTCGAGGCATGTGGAAGAGGAATGTTGCCCACCTTCAGGATCCAGAATGCAGGCATCTCAAAGCGACGTCTTGGAACAACTGTGTGAGGCGCCTTCCAACATATTCTTCAATGCTGTGGTTCGACTGCGTCAAGCTTGCTTCAGATCAATCAGTGACGAACTATGGTTGTGGAAAACTGCATCGCCATACCACCGAATATTAGTTCACAGTTCTCCGCAAGCTCTCAGGCCATGCTCCCTCTATTCAAAAACACACTGGAATTCAATCGATTAATGCGAAGATAATTTCGATTACGCTTTGATGGAATGACGGTACATGCAAGATATTGAGACCAGATAGGAGGAAAACCCCTGCCCATGAACCATATTATTCAGAGAAGCAGTGGAGTCGCAGAGCGCTGGTCCGTTCCCGTAACTCACCAGGTGGTGGACTGTGGTCTGGCGTTTCGTCCTCGACTCAAATGCTCGAGTGACCTGGTATCTGGTTGCTACTGGGAAATACATGATACAACGAGCCAGTAAGATGACAGACTCGCCGCTTTGCCTTCAGTGTCACAGGCCTGACACGAATGAGCATCGAATGATGTGTGGATCGTCTGCAGAGGTGTGACAAGTGGTACGAAAAATGCTTCGCTTTCTTCTGTTTGTGGCTTCCCAAGACATTGCACTGAAACCACTTCTGTTCCAGGGAGAGACCTATTTCCCTTGCATGAAGACCAGCGCAGTGAATTTGATAACAGACCTGTCGATCTCTTCTTTCATGAAGGAAATAAGAGCGTTCTTGATCTTTGGAAGTTCCAGCAAGATTAATTTACCTTTAACACGCACAGTCCAAGATACGGTCAACACTATGCTAACATTTTGAGCAGTATCGTCTTGGACGCCGCACCCTCCACCCCCATCCTGCAGCTGTGGTATCCCAGGTATAAGAAGGTGATTTCAGTGTGAGTGTGTAATATCAGGACTGGGATGGCAAAAAGGAATATACTTCGAGAAGACGTGTCCGGAACATACCTGAGTGACTTGGCAGTTCCACTTCAGGTTTGTTTGTTATTGATGGTAATTGCACATCGGTGTAAATCTCCTTCTAATATCAATAGAAACATTTTCGATCGCGTTTCCAGATTTCTACGGATCCATCTCCGTCTGCCGCCACCAGCAGCCATAATGGTGGTGATACGCCTGAAGATGGTCCGAAGAAAGGGCCGAAACGGGTTGCTAAAAGATGAAAATCGCCAACGAGACTGTTTTTACCGATTTTTAGCATTTTATACCGGTCACTGTGCTCCACTCAAGAATGCTTCCTAAAATTTTGAGTCTCTTAGTCACTCTTCACAGTGAAGCCGAGCGGTTATCCGTCATGATTTCCTACCTATCCTTTTTTCTTTTGTTCCCGTTCCTACATTTCATGTTTATAAACATATTGCAGTACTTATGTTGTTTCGATATACTCCACAATGTAGATACGTTAATATGTAAATAACTATCTATGCGAATTATTTTACATTTGTTGTTCTGATATTGTAACTCCATGATATGGACAATATCCTTGTAAAAGTGGTACATGGATAAATAACAGTACTTCTAGCATTGCTGGGAGTGGCAATAGTCCCTTATCTCCTGATACCTACTCGAAATAATACGCCTTGAACCGCTGGGATAACTCTTCAGCCGCGTGTTGTCCCATACGCTAGCGACTGTTTTTCTGCTGAAAGTCTTTCTCTTCGGCGAAGACGTCGTATTTCGGGTGGGCGACAGCCGGAGATCTGGAGACTAATATCCCAGCTGCCGCACTGGTTTAGGGCGACGTAAACCGATGGGCGGCCACGACCTGTTTTTGTTTCGGGCGGAACACAATGGACCGCGGACCGCAAGAGAGAGCGTGAACACAGGAAAGTGGCGCACGGCTCCCAGGGGTGTTTGTCTTCATCTCGGCTCAGAAGCGGCGAGGTGAGTGGCCGCGAGGTGGGCTATTACCGGACCGTGAGCGCACGAAGTGGCGTGTGACGGATGAAATGACACCGGGAAAGTGGGGGCAGAGTCAGCCACATATGTACAGGCTGTTTCAAAAATGACCGGTATATTTGAAACGGCAATAAAAACTAAACGAGCAGCGATAGAAATACACCGTTTGTTGCAATATGCTTCGGACAACAGTACATTTTCAGGCAGACAAACTTTCGAAATTACAGTTGTTACAATTTTCAACAACAGATGGCGATGCGGTCTGGGAAACCCTATAGTACGATATTTTCCACATATCCACCATGCGTAGCAATAATATGGCGTAGTCTCTGAATGAAATTACCCGAAACCTTTGACAACGTGTCTGGCGGAATGGCTTCACATGCAGATGAGATGTACTGCTTCAGCTGTTCAATTGTTTCTGGATTCTGGCGGTACACCTGGTCTTTCAAGTGTCCCCACAGAAAGAAGTCACAGGGGTTCATGTCTGGCGAATAGGGAGGCCAATCCACGCCGCCTCCTGTATGTTTCGGATAGCCCAAAGCAATCACACGATCATCGAAATATTCATTCAGGAAATTAAAGACGTCGGCCGTGCGATGTGGCCGGGCACCATCTTGCATAAACCACGAGGTGTCCGCAGTGTCGTCTATGGCAGTTTGTACCGCCACAAATTCACGAAGAATGTCCAGATAGCGTGATGCAGTAATCGTTTCGGATCTGAAAAATGGGCCAATGATTCCTTTGGAAGAAATGGCGGCCCAGACCAGTACTTTTTGAGGATGCAGGGACGATGGGACTGCAACATGGGGCTTTTCGGTTCCCCATATGCGCCGTCCAGGTAAAAATAAGCTTCGTCAGTAAACCAAATGCTGCCCACATGCATATCGCCGTCATCAATCCTGTGCGCTATATCGTTAGCGAATGTCTCTCGTGCAGCAATGGTAGCGGCGCTGAGGGGTTACCGCGTATGAATTTTGTATGGATAGAGGTGTAAACTCTGGCGCATGAGACGATACGTGGACGTTGGCGTCATTTGGACCGCAGCTGCAACACGGCGAACGGAAACCCGAGGCCGCTGTCGGATCACCTGCTGCACTAGCTGCGCGTTGCCCTCTGTGGTTGCCGTACGCGGTCGCCCTACCTTTCCAGCACGTTCATCTGTCACGTTCCCAGTCCGTTGAAATTTTTCAAACAGATCCTTTATTGTATCGCTTTTCGGTCCTTCGGTTACATTAAACCTCCGTTGAAAACTTCGTCTTGTTGCAACAACACTGTGTTATAGGCGGTGGAATTCCAACACCAGAAAAATCCTCTGTTCTAAGGAATAAACCATGTTGTCTACAGCACACTTGCACGTTGTGAACAGCACATGCTTACAGCAGAAAGACGACGTACAGAATGGCGCACCCACAGACTGCGTTGTCTTCTATATCGTTCACATCACTTGCAGCGCCATCTGTTGTTGAAAATTGTAACTACTGTAATTTCGAAAGTTTTTCTGCCTGAAAATGTACTGTTGTCCCAAGCATATTGCAACAAACGGTGTATTTCTATCGCTGCTCGTTTAGTTTTTATTGCCGTTTCAAATATACCGGTCATTTTTGAAACACCCTGTAAATCAATACACACGCGAGTAGGCACTGCAGCATGCGAAGAGAAGACACTGTTTTTCAGTTTTAGTGCGTGGCACGTCAAAGAACCTACCAGGAAGCTGTAATACTAGTAGGTGTTGTGTCTTCTGTTCCCTTGTTACGGAACATTACCAACCGCATCTTAAGGATAACTTACCGATGGACACAGAGTTACGAAATTCGTTTCTTGTTACCAGCTTTAATGGCTGTCTACGCAACGACATTAGTCTTCACTTCAGTTGCGAGATTTTATGAGTGTCGAAACAATATTTTCGTCTCTGGAATGAAAGGAGTAGCAGTTTCATTGATAGCGGCGGAGTTAAGGCGTTTGAAGTATTGAAATCTGTAGAAAACAAAAGGATCAGACTTGTCTGAATTCGTGACTGGATAAAGAAAAGATGTCATCTCTCGTGCACAGCGAGGAAATTTTGGTCGATTACTCCAGTAGCTATTTCAGCCATCGATGAACTATGATTCAACCACCTTAACAGGGTTAAATATGCTATAAGGAAAGACGACACACTAATTCTGAAGTACGTAAGGATTTTAATTCCGCGTTCCTCGAGTACTCACAACGCATTCCAAAGACCACAATTGCCAAATTTCTTCCGGATGCTCGTGATACCACTTTTTTCGAAAGTATCTTATCTCTGACTTTCGGAAATCAATCTTTTCACTCCGTACATACGAGGGCAGTTCAATAAGTAATGCAACACATTTTTTTTCTGAAACAGGGGTTGTTTTATTCAGCATTGAAATACACCAGGTTATTCCTCAATCTTTTAGCTACACAACACTATTTTTCAACGTAATCTCCATTCAATGCTACGGCCTTACACCACCTTGAAATGAGGGCCTGTATGCCTGCACGGTACCATTCCACTGGTCGATGTTGGAGCCAACGTCGTACTGCATCAATAACTTCTTCATCATCCGCGTAGTGCGTCCCACGGATTGCGTCCTTCATTGGGCCAAACATATGGAAATCCGACGGTGCGAGATCGGGGCTGTAGGGTGCATGAGGAAGAACAGTCCACTGAAGTTTTGTGAGCTCCTCTCGGGTGCGAAGACTTGTGTGAGGTCTTGCGTTGTCATGAAGAAGGAGAAGTTCGTTCAGATTTTTGTGCCTACGAACACGCTGAAGTCGTTTCTTCAATTTGTGAAGAGTAGCACAATACACTTCAGAGTTGATCGTTTGACCATGGGGAAGGACATCGAACAGAATAACCCCTTCAGCGTCCCAGAAGACTGTAACCATGACTTTACCGGCTGAGAGTACGGCTTTAAACTTTTTCTTGGTAGGGGAGTGGGTGTGGCGCCACTCCATTGATTGCCGTTTTGTTTCAGGTTCGAAGTGATGAATCCATGTTTCATCGCCTGTAACAATCTTTGACAAGAAATTGTCACCCTCAGCCACATGACGAGCAACCAATTCCGCACAGATGGTTCTCCTTTGCTCTTTATGGTGTTCGGTTACACAACGAGGGACCCAGCGGGAACAAACCTTTGAATATCCCAACTGGTGAACAATTGTGACAGCACTACCAACAGAGATGTCAAGTTGAGCACTGAGTTGTTTGATGGTGATCCGTCGATCATCTCGAACGAGTGTGTTCGCACGCTCCGCCATTGCAGGAGTCACAGCTGTGCACGGCCGGCCCGCACGCAGGAGATCAGACAGTTTTGCTTGACCTTGCGGCGATGATGACACACGCTTTGCCCAACGACTCACCGTGCTTTTGTCCACTGCCAGATCACCGTAGACATTCTGCAAGCGCCTATGAATATCTGAGATGCCCTGGTTTTCCGCCAAAAGAAACTCGATCACTGCCCGTTGTTTGCAACGCACATCCGTTACAGACGCCATTTTAACAGCTCCGTACAGCGCTGCCACCTGTCGGAAGTCAATGAAACTATACGAGACGAAGCGGGAATGTTTGAAAATATTCCACAAGAAATTTCCGGTTTTTTCAACCAAAATTGGCCGAGAAAAAAAATGTGTTGCATTACTTATTGAACTGCCCTCGTACTTGTAAATTTTCTGTATCCACAGGTAGCTCCACATTCTGTTCATTGGACAGCTTTCGTATTTGCACATCTGCGTCTTTAGTGAAGTCAATCTCTTGAAGATGTTCACTTGCGAACATCTAGAAAAGTTTTCATATGCAGAAAGGTATTTTCTTTAGTTTTAGATGTCTTATTTATTACAGGATGTGTTTTGGTCAATAACTCCAACATTGTCAATCCTTCGATGCTCATATCGCGCAGACTTGTCTCAAGCGCACCACTACTTGGCTCTTTCTTCTTGTAACGATTACCATTCACGTCTCACAACCACCTTTGTATAGCGTAACTGCCCAAATACCGTAGTTCAGTGTCGTGAAAGTTCGAACACCTCGAAACGGAACTGTTTCTTCAACGACTTTCGCCACTGCGGGCTGGGCTATTGCGGTGGCTAGCAGCAATTTCGAAGCTTAATTTCGCAATGTAGTGTCGCCATGTAAACCAGGCTTTAGCAATGGCAAGACGTTACATACAGGGTGGCAATTATTGAACTATATGAAAACAAACGTAAATTAATTACAAACTACGGAGTGCACACACTTTATTAAAAATGTAAACGTCACTACAGATATATGGAGTCAGGTTATGAGATGTTTGATACGCCCGCCGACCATCATTGCCGATGATGTGGCACAGACAAATAGCGAAATTCTGCATGACCGTCTGAAGTGTCGGAACATCGATACTGTCGATGACCTCCTGAATGGCTGTTTTCAGCTCAGCAGAGGTTTTGATGTTGTTGTTCTAAACCTTTAATACAGACCCTCAAAAATGGGACGCACGTGTTCATATCCGGTGTATAAGGCGGTCAATCGAGTCCATGCGAGTGGCCTTTGGGTACCCCAGAGCCAGAATGCGGTCCCCAAAGTGCTCCTCCAGGACATTAAACACTCTCCTGCTTCGACGGCGTCGAGATCCCTTTTGCACGAATCACATCTTGTGGCAATCAGGGTCGCTTTGGATAGTGGGGATGAAATCATTTTCCAAAAATTCACGTACCGTTCGTTAGACTCCGGGCCATCAAGGAATATCGCAACGATTATTCCGTGACTGTGGACATTGCACACCACACAGTCGCCCGTTGAGGGTGAAGAGGCTTCTCGATCGCCAAATGCGGATTCTCAGTCCCTCAAATGGACCAATTTTGCAAATTGACGAAGTCATCCAAACGAAAATGAGTTTCGTCGCTAAGCCAAATAACAACGTGCATACTAATTCCCATTATGCCCTGCGGAAAAACGTGCAGTTGAACGTTCTTACGCTAACAGTCAAAAAGTTTCACGGTTTTATTCCGTATACCCTGTAGAAAAACACAATTAACAACATGTGCTAAGCACCTCACCAACCATACGCCTGCTACTCTAGGTAGTCTATTGTCCGACACGTTATTTAACTACCAGGCTTTACCTTCTCTTCGTTGGTGTACATACGTGAAACCCGCTATGTACAAAAAGCTATCCATTCCCAAGAATTTAATTGTGAGCCAGGCGCACCTTTAAGATCTAAGTTAATACTTTCGGTGTGTAGAATTTTTTGGCTCTATTTATAAGGCCTTAACTACAGATCCCAAAAGTAGAAACTTTGATTATATAGACACTGCGAACTCACCAGTACCTCAAAATCCAGTCTAAATCACGGACAAAAAATCAGACCGAAACAGACTTTTAAAATGGGAACCATAAACATACAGACCATGATGAAGGTGGGCAATCTAAAGCAAGTTCTTGACAATATAAGAGAAATTGGGATTAGCATACTGGCACTACATGAAACAACATTCAGGGACAAAGCACGGTGGAATCAGAGGGATATGTAATTCTGAAAGGGAAACCCGGTGTTGGGGGGGGCGGGGGGGGGGGGGGGGTTAAGCAACCTTTTATGTTTGGCACAGCCTTTGTAGTAGATCGTAGATACCTGGATAGTATCACTCAGTGACTGAGTGGAAGGGCACAAAAGAGAGGCTGTCATATCTGACAATGAAAATAGGAAACAAATCCTATACAATAGTAAATACGCATGCACCAATAAATGATAAGAACTGAAAAGACAAAGCAGGAACTGAACAGTTTTGGTCCACTTTGGATAAGGCAGTGATAGATGTGGACAAAAGAGGTGTCACTATTTTGGTAGGAGATTTTAACGCGCAAATAGGCACGGAAAGGACATTTAGAGGTCCTATGGGAGGTTATTCAGCCCACAAGACAACAAACAACAATGGTGAGAGATTAGTGGACCTGTGTAGGAGACACAAGTTGAGAATAATGACCACCCATTACGAAGCTAAGACAAGCAAGAAAACAACGTGGGTCAGCCCTGGAAACAGGATTGGGGAAAACAGTTAGACCTTGTAGCAATCCGTGACAAGAATCACAGAGAGATTATGAACACGAAAGTGAGGAAAAACAGCAGAATGGAATAAGATCACTACTTTGTCGAAATAAAATGCAGATGGATACCCAACAGAGCAAGGAAACGTAGGACCATAAACACCCACAGAATCGACCTAGATCTTCTGAAAGACACAGAGCAGAGTATGCAAAGAGAATAGCAGTTCAGAGTAATTGGAAGATGGTGAGAGATATGATGGAAGAAGAGGCAGTGTGACTGGCCACTAACAACAAGAAAAGGAAGCATGAGTGGTGAACGTGAGAATGCTGTCGAGACCAGGAGGAAAGAATAGATGAAATGGCAATCCTGTAAACAGCAAGAAGACTGGTCGAAATTCCAGAATGCGAGAAAAATTGCTAGCAAAACGATCAGAAATGTCAAGAGAAGTAGATGGAATGAGAAACTTGAAGAAGGAAATACACCCTTCAAGAAACAAAAATCACGTATCTTTTTCAGGGAAATGAAGAGCACAATTAAAGGCTTTGAGGCAAAAGCACCCTTCGTAATAGGACAAGATGCGGGAAAGAGGAGTGCGAGGGAATGGCTAGGTACTTTAGGGATTTGCTGAATGCAGAAGCACCGACAGTAATGTGGACACACTTACGCTCTAGGGACGAAAGTCAGATCTATATAATGCACCCACCAAGGCAGAAGTAGCACAGGCAATTCAAAACCTCAAAAACAACAAGGCAGCAGGCAAGGATGGTACCTGCGCTGAGGAAATCAAGTGGGTGGGCCTGAAATAGAAAGGAATATGTACAATATAGTAATGTATATCTGGAGAAGTAAGAAGATACCCATACACTGAAAAGAAGCCGTTATTATACCACTACACAAGAAAGGGGTCAAGAAAGTAGTAGATAACTACAAGGGCATCTCTCTCTTAAACATAGTGTAGAAGGTTTTGTCGAGAATCATGCTGCAGAGAGTTGGAGAACAACTGGGGCCGACAATAGGAGAGTACCAGTGTAGCTTTAAAAAAAGATATGAACTGTACAGAACAGACATTTGGATTAAAAAATATAATAGAACACAGACACGAGAAAGGAAAAAGGCCAATAGTGACATTTGTGGCCTTTCAAAAGGCCTACGATTCAGTTGACAGAAGTACTCCACTCTGTGTTAGAAGATAGAGGACTGGATGCTACAACACACGCAATAATAAAGGAAACGTCAAGAGACACTACTGCCAGGATCAGGCACTGCAGTGCGCTGTCGGACAGCTTCGAAATAAAAACAAGAATCCGGCAAGGTGACGGTCTGTCACCAATTTTATTTAAACTGGTTTTGGACGAATTAGAGAGACAGTGGAGACAACTAAACAGTATCATGAAGATCAAAGGTGTGCAAGTAGGGTTCAAGGTCAAACATAATGCAACAGTGGACTGCCTGGCATTCGCAGATGACATGACACTCTTAAATGAGACAGAAGAAGAGGCAAAGACAGTACTAAAAAATCTAGCCGAAACAGCAGAAAACGTCGGACTGAAGACTGCATATAAGAAGACCAAGACATTGAACACTGAGTCTGACTGGAAGACAGATGGTTAAGTGGTTGAAAAAGTCAACAGTTTTCGCTATCTGGGGGAGAAGATAACTGGTGGCATACAGAGCCACAGTAGCGCAGCAGACAGGGCACAGTTTCTGCACAAGGTTCGGAATGCGGTGAAAACAATAAATGGCAAGAAAAATCTGTCACGGTATGCCAAATTGCGACATTATATAGCACCTGTAAGAAATGCTGCTCTGTATGTGTCAGAAACGATCACGCTCGGCAAGAGAGCTTGTATACAACTGAAGAAGGAAGAGCGGAAAATTCTGAGAGATATGTGGGGCACCAGAAAATACGGAGATATCGGGATACACAGAACACGACAGGACCTGTATGAAAATAATGAACCCATATCTAGCGAGATACGGAAGAAGAGGTTACGACTTGATGTGATGTTTAAACCTTTCCCGGCGTACTGATTGTTCCATAAAAACACTGGAGAACTGCCGGATATCAGTAACGTCCTCCCACGATATTTCGGCGCAGAGTCTTCTGGCTATCTTCAGGTGAGTGCCACTGTAGTAGTACTGGCGAGTACGCGCTGAGCTCTGCTATTTAAAGCTGTACTGAGGTGACATTGCACATGCGCTGCTCAGCGATTTCCATCTTTATGCAGATAACTACGTCGACCACGAAGTTTCTCTATAACAGGATTCCAAGTAGAGTTTAGCTTTCTTGTTCCGTCGTTTGTAGGTCTTCATCACTCTGTTCACTTGCCTAGGTGAAAAGCCATTCTTCAAAAATATTTTTTGCAGTATTTTTTGCAGTATGTTTGAAGAATGGCTTTTCACCTAGGAAAGTGAACAGAGTGATGAAGACCTACAAACGTCGGAACAAGACAGAGGAAGAGGCCTTCAGGTCGACTGTTTATCTACCATTTATTGGGAATATTTCTTCACAGATAGGCAGAATATTGAGAAAGTATCAAGTGAGAGTCATCTTTCGCCCTCCTTCCAAAATTTCATCACTGGTGGGATCCGTTAAAGACGATCTGTGCCTGCGTAAACCAGGTGTTTACAAAATTCCGTATGAATGCGGCAAATCATATATAGGGCAAACAACACGAACTGTGCAGGAACGCATTGTGGAACACCAACGGCATACTGGCCTTCTCCAAACCACCAAGTCCGCAATCGCCGAACATTGTATTTCCACAGACCATTCCATGAATTACAACAACACAAAAAATTTGGCCCATACATCAAACTTTTGGAGCTCGATTATCAATGAATCTGCGGAATTAAGGTTGTCTGACAACGAGACTCCATCAATCGAGATGACGGTTATCAGCTAAACTCTGCTTGGAATCCTGTTATAGAGAAACTTCGTAGTCGACGTAGTTATCTGCTTAAAGATGGAAATCAACCTGACACCGACACGCCAGGCTTTCACAGTGGAGGGCGCGAGGCGCAGCGCACGGAGCCGTTATGAACGCGCGCGCTGAGCAGCGCATGCGCAATGTCACCTTAATACAGCTTTAAATAGCGGAGCTCAGCGCGTACTCGCCAGTACTACTACAGTGGCACTCACCTGAAGATGGCCAGAAGACTCTGCGCCGAAATGTCGTGGCAGGACGTTACTGATATCCGGCAGTTCTCCAGTGTTTTTATGCAACAGGTCGCGATTTGTTGGACTCATCATGAGGATGGACGAGGAGAGGTTGACTAAGAAGATATGGAATGCAACATGTCATACAGGAAACAACTGGCTGAAGGAAATCCGTGATGACAGGAAGGCTGTAGGGATAAAAGAAAGGAATCTGCAGGTAATAGTACAGGACAGGGAGAAGTATAGAGGGTTGGTGGATGGTCACAGGTGGCCGGACATCAAAATCAAAATTGTCTTAACAGAGAATGAAAGAAACGGAAGAAGCGAAAGAATGAAGAGGTATTGGGAAAAAAGAAGACGTGCAAAACAAGCCACACGTGATCCTGAAGGGTCCTAACGAAGCAGAATATATCATTCTGCAATCTTGAATAATCTGTTCATTTTTTACTATGTTTTACTGAATAAATTATTGTGTTTACTGAAAGATTGTTCTTGTGAGACACCTTCACATATATACACTACTGGCCATCAAAATAGCTACACCAAGAAGAAATGCAGATGATAAACGGGTATTCATTGGATAAATATATTATACTAGAACTGATATGTGATTACATTTTCACGCAATTTGGGTGCATAGATCCAGAGAAATCAGTACCCAGAACAACCACATCTGGCCGTAATAACGGCCTTGATGCGCCTGGGCAATGAGTCAAACAGAGCGTGGATGGCGTGTACAGGTACAGCTGCCCATGCAGCTTCAATACGATACCACAGTTCATCAAGAGAAGTGACTGGCGTAATGTGATGAGCCAGTTGCTCGGCCACCATTGACCAGACGTTTTCAGTTGGTGAGAGATCTGGAGAATGCACTGGCCAGGGCAGCAGTCGAACATTTTCTGTATCCAGAAACGCCCGTACAGGACCGGCAACATGCGGTCGTGCATTATCCTGCTGAAATGTAGGGTTTCACAGGGATCGAATGCAGTGTAGAGCCACGGGTCGTAACACATCTGAAACGTAACGTGCACTGTTCAAAGTGCTGTCAATGCGAACAAGAGGTGACCGAGACGTGTAACCAATGGCACCCGATACCATCACGCCGTGTGATACGCCAGTGTGGCGATGACGAATACACGCTTCCAATGTGCGTTCACCGCGATGTCGCCAAACACGGATGCGAGCATCATGATGCTGTAAACAGAACCTGGATACATCCGAAAAAATGACGTTTTGCCATTCGTGCACCCAGGTTCGTCGTTGAGTACACTATCGCAGGCGCTCCTGTCTGTGATGCAGCGTCAAGGGTAACCGCAGCCATGGTCTCCGAGCTGATAGTCCATGCTGCTGCAAACGTCGCCGAACTGTTCGTTCAGATGGTTGTTGTCTTGCAAACGTCCCCATCTGTTGGCTCAGGGATCGAGACGTGGCTGCACGATCCGTTACAGCCATGCGGATAAGATGCCTGTCATCTCGACTGCTAGTAATACGAGGCCGTTGGGATCCAGCACGGCGTTCCGTATTACCCTCCTGAACCCACCGATTCCATATTCTGCTAACAGTCATTGGATCTCGAGCAACGCGAGCAGCAATGTAGCGATATTATAAACCGTAATCGCGATAGGCTACAATCCGACCTTTATCAGAGTCGGAAACGTGATGGTATGCATTTTTCCTCCTTACACGAGGCATCACAACAACGTTTCATCAGGCAACGCCGGTCAACTGCTGTTTGTGTATGAGAAATGAGTTGGAAACTTTCCTCATGTGAACATGTTGTATATGTCGCTACCGGCGCCAACCTTGTGTGAATGCTCTGAAAAGCTAATCATTTGCATATCACAGCAACTTCTTCCTGACGGTTAAATTTCGCGTCTGTAGCACGTCATCTTCATGGTGTAGCAATTTTAATGGCCAGTAGTGTATATGAATGTGCATATTCAGTGAAACATCTTAGCTCCGTCTTTAGGCCACAAGTGGCCCTTCCGGGACCGTCCGGCCGCCGTGTCATCTTCCGAGGAGGATGCGGATAAGGAGGGGCGTGTGGTCAGCACACCGCACTCCCGACCGTTAGGACGGTATTCTTTGACCGAAGCCGCTACTAATCGGTCGAGTAGCTCCTCAATTGGCATCACGAGGCTGAGTGCACCCCGAAAAATGGCAACAGCACATGGCGGCAGGATGGTGACCCATCCAAGCGCCGGCCACGCCCGACAGCGCTTAACTTCGGTGATCTCACGGGAAATTCAGTGAAACATAGTAAAAAAAATGAACAGATTATTCAAGATTGCTGAATGATTTAACTACTGGATCCTGAATGGTTTGCAGGGTTACTTTCCCCAACGAGAGAAATAAGCCTTTCTAATGCAAAATATGAAACAGTAATTTGGTCTGAAAATTCCTTAATTCGAAACGAACATAGATGACTGGACACCTGTTGGTTAAGCGTGAGGCTCATGCACTCAGTGCTCCAACTGAGACAGGTAATCACACAGAAATTCGCCAGTGCGGTGCAAAGAGTGCCTTATCACGCCGGTGCGTGCAACTTATACTCACCGTAATTATTCTCTGACAGCTGTGCTGAACTGTGGTGACGTGCTGAACGCTCTGCTGTAGAGACCATGGGGGGATGCATTGCTGCGGCTGCAAGTCTGAACCCCATTCACTAGTTAAGATGTCCTCTCTGGACCACCATTCCAGTGTCCCGACCACCTGCTCCGATTTCCGTCCACTGCGCACCCTCTTCACCGACCCTCTTATTTTCTAACGTATTCCTACACCCTGTCAAACCGTACACGTCCGCCAATAGCGAAATTTACATAAACAACGTCCCAGTAGCGCGGTCTCCCCTCAGCACACAGAGTCACACCAAGACAACGTGTCATAATACAAATCGAACCGTACTGCAAATCGTCTTTCCACTTCCAAAATACCGTCGCTTCAGCCTCATCTCTGTGACTTCACTGACTAATTTACCACTGGGACGCTTTTGAACCCAGCAGTAGCCTAGCGTCAGAGAACCTCTGAGACTAGAGATCTGTGCTTGAGCCTAGGGTCATTATTTCAGCACTCCAAGTTTCTGTGGGAAAGCGAGCAATAGTTATCTAAAAAAGCTTTTTTCGAAACGTAGGAAAGCGGCGCTCTCCACCTGCTGTACGGCGATCTGGTCATAGTTTTACCACGAGGCAGTCCCATGATGTAAAGTGCGTAATACCCGCTGGGCTCCCTGGCTGTGCACTGGCGACATGATTACAGCGAACATAGGCAACTGAGGCCGCAGTCTCCGCTCGTGGCAAAGAGCTGCTCTTTTTTGTAACAATCCGTTCGTCCTGTCCCAAAAGCAAGGCGCCGTGACTTCGCACACTCACGAAAGTCATCCAAAAAACAGGCCGTCCCAGCACCAAGTTAAAATGAAGAGAAATAAGGCTAGAAAGAATCCAGTACGTGCAGTCCTTGGGCTGAGATGCACTTTAATAAACACATAACCCACACCTTCAACCTATTCTTAACATTCCACGTTGTATTACCATTTACACTCCTGGAAATTGAAATAAGAACACCGTGAATTCATTGTCCCAGGAAGGGGAAACTTTATTGACACATTCCTGGGGTCAGATACATCACATCATCACACTGACAGAACCACAGGCACATAGACACAGGCAACAGAGCATGCACAATGTCGGCACTAGTACAGTGTATATCCACATTTCGCAGCAATGCAGGCTGCTATTCTCCCATGGAGACGATCGTAGAGATGCTGGATGTAGTCCTGTGGAACGGCTTGCCATGCCATTTCCACCTGGCGCCTCAGTTCGTGCTGGACGTGCAGACCGCGTGAGACGACGCTTCATCCAGTCCCAAACATGCTCAATGGGGGACAGATCCGGAGATCTTGCTGGCCAGGGTAGTTGACTTACACCTTCTAGAGCACGTTGGGTGGCACGGGATACATGCGGACGTGCATTGTCCTGTTGGAACAGCAAGTTCCCTTGCCGGTCTAGGAATGGTAGAACGACGGGTTCGATGACGGTTTGGATGTACCGTGCACTATTCAGTGTCCCCTCGACGATCACCAGTGGTGTACGGCCAGTGTAGGAGATTGCTCCCCACACCATGATGCCGGGTGTTGGCCCTGTGTGCCTCGGTCGTATGCAGTCCTGATTGTGGCGCTCACCTGCACGGCGCCAAACACGCATACGACCATCATTGGCACCAAGGCAGAAGCGACTCTCATCGCTGAAGACGACACGTCTCCGTTCGTCCCTCCATTCACGCTTGTCGCGACACCACTGGAGGCGGGCTGCACGATGTTGGGGCGTGAGCGGAAGACGGCCTAACGGTGTGCGGGACCGTAGCCCAGCTTCATGGAGACGGTTGCGAATGGTCCTCGCCGATACCCCAGGAGCAACAGTGTCCCTAATTTGCTGGGAAGTGGCGGTGCGGTCCCCTACGGCACTGCGTAGGATCCTACGGTCTTGGCGTGCATCCGTGCGTCGCTGCGGTCCGGTCCCAGGTCGACGAGCACGTGCACCTTCCGCCGACCACTGGCGACAACATAGATGTACTGTGGAGACCTCACGCCCCACGTGTTGAGCAATTCGGCGGTACGTCCACCCAGCCTCCCGCATGCCCACTATACGCCCTCGCTCAAAGTCCGTCAACTGCACATACGGTTCACGTCCACGCTGTCGCGGCATGCTACCAGTGTTAAAGACTGCGATGGAGCTCCGTATGCCACGGCAAACTGGCTGACACTGACGGCGGCGGTGCACAAATGCTGCGCAGCTAGCGCCATTCGACGGCCAACACCGCGGTTCCTGGTGTGTCCGCTGTGCCGTGCGTGTGATCATTGCTTGTACAGCCCTCTCGCAGTGTCCGGAGCAAGTATGGTGGGTCTGACACACCGGTGTCAATGTGTTCTTTTTTCCATTTCCAGGAGTGTATTAATGCACCTACGGCTGCAATTCACTTATCCTTCTTTCATCAAACAGGCTTCCTCCCTTAATCAACTTCATATGGAATAAAAGAGGCATGTGTAACAGCTTAGCTTGCCGCGTTTTGCATGTACACACACACACACACACACACACACACACACACACACACAAACACATCTTTGTTTCATCTTATGTACCAAAACTTCCATCATACACTGAAGCGTCAAAGAAACTGGTATAGCCGTATTCGAATACAGAGATATGTAAACAGACAGAATACGGCACTGCGGTCGCAAGGCCTACATAAGACAAGTGTCTGGCGCCGTTGTTAGATAGGTTACTGCTGCTACAATGGGAGGTAATCAAGACGGAAGTGAGTCTGAACGTTGTGCTATAGTCGGCGCCCGAGCGATGGGACACAGCATCTACGAGGTAGACATGAAGTGGAGATTTTCGCATACAACCATCTCACGAGTGTACCCCGAATATCAGGATTCTGGTAAAAGATCTCCGACATCTCTGCGGCCGGAAAATGAACCCCCAAGAAGGGGAACAATGACGACTGAAGAGAACCGTTATACGTGACAGAAGAGCAATCCTTCCGCAAATTGCTCAAATTTGAATGCTGGGCCATTAACAAGTGTCAGCGTGCCGACCATTCAACGGAACATCATCGATATGAGCTTTCGGAGCTGAAGGCCCACTCTCCACTCTTGATGACTGCACGACACAAAACTTTACACCTCGCGTGGGCCCGCCGCAACCGACACTGAACTGTTGATGTCTGGAAACACGCTACCTGGTAGGACGAGTCTCGTTTGAAATTGTATTGAGAGGATAGAGGTGTTCGGGTATGGAGACAACCTCATGACTTCATGGACCCTGCATGTAAGCAGTGGACTGTTCAAGTTGTTAGAGGCATTGTAATGATACGGGCCGTGTGCGGTTGCAATGATATGGGACCCCTGATGCGTCTAGATGGGACTCTGACAGGTAATGTACGTGTGTACATAAGCATTCTGTCTGATCACATGCATCCATTCATGTCCATTGTGCATTCCGACGGACTTGGGTAATTCCAGCAGGACAATGCGACACCCCAGACGTCCAGAATTGCTACAGAGTGGCTCCAAGAACACTGAGTTTATAAACTTCCGCTGGCCACCATACTCTCTAGACGTCAACATTATTGGGCACATTTGGGATGCCTTGCAACGTGCTGTTCGGAAAAGATTTCCACCCCCTTTATGGAGAGTCTTGCAGAATTCATGGCGCCAGTTCCCTCCAGCACTGCTTCAGACGTTAGTCGAGTAGGTGCCACAGAGTGCTGCGTGTTCGCGGTGCCCTACACGACATTAGGCAGGAGTACCAGTTTCTTTCACTCTTCAGTGTATATTCACCATTTATCGCGAACAGAAAGAGATCCTTATGAAGATGTAGACAATAAACTTAAGAGACTATAATATTCCAGCCACATAACAAACGTAGATAGATAAACAGACAAGGCCAAAAATTAGTGACCCCCGGGAGATATCACATTAATATCATGTAGTTTTACCTGTAGTCTTGATAATGGCTTCAGTCCGGCAAGTAAGAATATCGAAAAGGTTCTTAAAATGATTAACTTCAAACAGATATCGTCTATGGCATTAAGATCGGGTGACTGTAGCGGCTAGTCAGTATGTGATAGTGTACTTCTGTGTTCGTCAAACCAGCAACGTAGGCGTGCAACCCTGTTGTATTGGAAGAGGGAAGTGACGGCAGTATGCTCATTATGATGTAGGGGAAAACTCAATGCTTCGTCACTATGAATGACCAAATAAACACTATGGTGTATACAGTAACCCAAATGAGTCGCTCCAAGTCACAGCACTGGAAACACCAAAAAGACGCCACAGAACCATCTCTGGCCCGAATTACACCCTCCACCCAATGTGGTTAAACGCCTCACTGGGCAGCCCAACATCTAGAGACAAGGCAAAAGCACGACTCTTCGGACCGCAATGCCCGCATCTAGTGAGCTACTGCCGAATCTCTGTGCTAATTAGCCCACTGAAGGTGTGAGGATGTACGTACCGCTGTGTATAACGACTTTTGCGGGGTACTAGACAGTGTATACCCCTTGCGTGCAGTTTCTTGCCTCATGTTCACTCGAAAACTGGTTGAGATGGACCTCCGTTCACTGACAGATGCAATAACATTCGATTCTGGAACCGCCTGTCGTCAGTAAGGCGCAATTGTCGTATTTGGCCCTTATCGGGTAGGATCGGTTGCTGAAGGAAGTATCTGGTCAGCAGCACAAGGTCGACGACATAAAGTCGTTTCGTAGTAAAGATATTTCTGTTACTGATAAGTGAGATATAGGTACAATGAATTAAATACAAACTTTGTTTGTACAGGGAATCATATAGCTCTCTTGGAAATTGCCTTTCTGAGATTAATGTCTGAAATACTCCTCTGTGATACTGACAAGGGGGGAGATTGAATCAATAACTAAATCACTGAAGACTAAGGACTCTCATGGCTATCATGATGTGCCAAGCAGAATATTAAAGTACCGTGCTGCACATGTTAGCCCTGTACTTAGCCATATTTGTGGCGCCGAAACTCTAAAACTAGTGCGAAAAGGTTGCATAAACAAGAGAATAGAAAGAACACTGGTCACAAGTACACTTGGCCCATGGACAACAGAACCAGAGAACAACAGGTCGCGGCCTAACAAAGAAATCTATGAATACGTAGTGAAAATAATACACCCAAGGTGTGCAAAAGAAAAATGTCCTTCTTAGAACATTTGGCTGGAATGGATGATGACAGACTAACGAAGCTAAACGCGAAAAACCAGCATGGTCTACTCAGACACTAAATGATCACAAAGAAGCAAACACAAACGTAATGGACAAACACAAAAGGAATTAATTCAGCAACAAAATTCAGAACGTGATCTTCAAAAATGAACAAGAAAGAGGAAGAAAACAGCCACATAACATCGAACAGACCCGTAAACAAAGATCAGAACAGATCAAATTCATGTGGGCGAAGAAGAAGCAGAGTATTTGCAACAATAATAGAAAGACTCGTAAAAGGCTAGTCGAATACAAAAATGTAACTTTTAAAGATTAAAACCTTCTGAATGTGAAATTTATTAACAATTTACGTAACTATGTGTGTTCATAAGCCAGACGTAAACCAGACCAATGAAACAACTGTTAACTGTAAGTACTATTAGACGAGTGTGAGCCAACAAAAGAAGGAGCCCCAACATATGAAAAGCAAAAAACTGAGATACCAGAAAAGATTAGGAAATACTTCGAACAATAATCTGTCGTTGTAAATCTCCATCTCGTTGCACGACGATCGCGGTTTCCTTAGGTAGTACTCCTAGTCTCTGTACACTTGGCACGAAAACATTTATTCTTATACGTGGTTGGTCATTTGCTTCATACAGAATGTAATTCACAGTAAAGACTTGACACGAGAACATTAATTGCTTAGGGGAAACGTCATCGGGCTCTCACAAGGGGGTGTCAGATTCGCATTGAAATGTTTTTAAGGAGTCGAAGTTCCGAAAATTGCCGGCCGCGGTGGTCTCGCGGTTCTAGGCGCGCAGTCCGGAACCGTGCGACTGCTACGGTCGCAGGTTCGAATCCTGCCTCGGGCATGGATGTGTGTGATGTCCTTAGGTTAGTTAGGTTTAAGTAGTTCTAAGTTCTAGGGGACTTATGACCACAGCAGTTGAGTCCCATAGTGCTCAGAGCCATTTGAACCATTTTTTTCCGAAAATTATTGATTCCAGACACTGAAAATACTTCCAGTACAAGAGAGATCCATATAATTTTTGAAAAATCTCGTCTTAAAGCAGCAATTCGACAAAAAAATTGATAAGACCTTAGGAAAACAAATGTTGCCTTCAATACATCTTTTCCAAGTTCATTGCAAGGAGTACGTGTTTTCTACTGTTTCTGCCGTACTGCGTAGCGCGATAGAGAAAGTGAAAATTTTTTGTTAGGCTTCATTGTGATTATTATTTGCATGTTTACTGTTACCAGTCACTGTCAGTTTCCACAATGCGATTAGAAGTCTGAGTCTCCATCTTCAGATGGGATTATATGGATTAATATTGCATGTATGTATTATATTACGACTTCGGAGTAACCTGCAGCACTGTCCTTGTTCCCTGAGTGGTTTATAAAATGTGATGGTGTATGTGACATACCATGGTGAGGAAGAGCCTGTGATAACTGGAAACACTGTGGCAATTTACTCCAAAATCGTGACACACTACATACACGCCGTTTCAACCCACATAAACTATCTTGATGATGGAAGTTTAAGCATCTGAAACGCGTTATAGAAATAAATAGCGACTGGGAACAGTAAACTCGTTGTTTGATTCTAAGATATACAGTTTAAGATTTCTGAATTGACACAGCGGATGTACAATGAATTTTCGAATGTTTTACAGAATAGCTGTGATGATGTGGTTAATTAACTTTCACTGTCGTCCAACAATGTTTAATCCAAGCACTGAGGGGTAAAACTGCGCGCGACATAAGAGCTCCATTGCTGTTACAAACTTGTTTCCGACGGACGTTGTTGTAGACAGCTTCAGATTTGCGAAAGGCATTTATCTTTAATTTAAATGCGTCATCGGCAGGCGTACTTGGCACCACAGTCGTCAGTACCCACTGAGGGAAAGTCTTGTGTACTGCTTGTAAGTCATTCGCGATATCCTCACAAAGGTCGCAACATACGACGAGCACTTGCTTATCTGTATTGTCAATGCGTCTGACCACGTTTCTGACTCCGAGGGCAAGCAGCACATGGAAAGAAGAGCGAGAAGGAACAACTGCAACCGACTATAATGTACAGCCTTGTCCACTCCTCCACCCTCACCCCCGATCCCCACCCCTAGGGGAGGGTAGCTTCTATTGGGCATCTCCAGACACGTCTTCACTGATCACAGAGGTTCACATCGGAATGAGATTCATCACTGAAGGCCAAAGGTGTGTCTCGAGACGCCCTGGACAGTGCTGGTAGTCTGGGATACCATTTATTTTCATAGCGGGACTCCTTTTGTTGTCATTCGCGTCACCCTCACAGCACAGCGGTACGTTGACGATATTATACGTCCCGTTTCGTTGCTCTTCATGGCAAGCCATCCTGGACTTTACATTTTAGCAAGATAATGCCAGCTCGCACATGGCGAGAGTTTCTACCGCTTGTCTTCGTGTTCACAAACCCTACCGTGGCCAACAAGATCGCCCGATATCTCCCCAATTGAGAACGTTTAGAGCCTTATGATCAGAGCCCTCCAACCAGCTCGCGATTTTGACGATCTAACGCACCATTAGGACAGAAATTGACACGATATACCTCAGGATGGCATAACAAAACTCGTGTCAAACCGAGTAACAGCTTGCATTAAAGAAGTGGACCAACGCATTGCTCAATTTTTGAAGCTCTTTCTCTTGAATAAATCCCTCGATTTTTCTGAAAGTGTAATTTTTTCTACCGATTTTCGTCCCATTGGAGTAATTCCTTCGTGATACGTCGCTTTTTTGTCTTAGAATTTAAGTACGAGGGCATGCTGGAAAGTTATGCCTCCGATTTTTTATTTGACTACTAATAAAACTTTTTAAATAAAACAAACGTTATTAACATTCTACATCTTTATTCTTCACGTCTATGTATTTATTTGTCAACATAGTCGCCCTGGTGACGAACATCTGTCTCCCAACGAGATATCTTTTGTTGATACCTTCACTTCAGAAACTCTGACGATACTGATGGAGCCACAACCTCACCTCTGACTGCACCGCTTCATTACTATAAAAGTGAAATCCTCGGAGGTGTTCTTTAATTTTTGGAAACAGGTGAAAATCGGAAAATGCTAAGTCGGAACTGTATTGAGAATGATCGCTTACAGTGAAGCCAAGGCGTCGGACTCTTGTGGGCGTCGATGCGCTCGTGTTGGTTTGGCATTTTCATACTGAAGGATAGGGTGCCCCATGAGTGGACGAACTCTTCACACGCACCTACATGATTCTGTTACATAATCCCATATTACATGCTGTAATTTGGAGTACTCTACCGGCAGAGACTTGCAAATATGTAGACTTGAAGGATAAAGTTGCAGAACATTCATAATGTTTCTTTTATTCAGAAATCTTTAAGAATTTTCATATAAAAAGTTCGGAGGCGTTACTACGTTACTTTTTATCGCGCTCTCGTATTATTTTAGAGTGACAGTGCTGTGTATTTCAGTTATTAATACAACTTCTTATTATCTAAGTACGCGTCTGAGTATTTATTTTATAATTTGATATAGGTAAATTGACGATGATCGATTTCAGACCGAAACATATGTGTTATAAGAGTTACAAGGACGTGACGAAACGATATTTTCTATTCACGACGAAACAAATGATTTTGTAAGAAAACTATACGTTTGGGCATCCGGAGTTGAAAATGGAAACTTTCAAAACTCACCACTGACTTACAATATTGATTTTGTGACTTTTCTTCTAGTATTGAAAACGACTTTCTTCACATAAGATATAAAATATGTGTCACAGTTGGCAATCACTTCGTAGCCAGATTATTGTTTATGTTGCTCACGAAGAAAACAAAGGTTTAAAATGGGTCCCAAATCCTTCCTACGAGCGAGCTGTGGAAAAGACAGACTTAAATTCACAGCTTCGAGACCAGCTGATTGAGTTATCTGCTAACAGATGTTTACGTCTACAAACAGCAGCGAAGAATTGTACAAGTTCGGTCTAGAGAGAAGAAATGAATATACTGGATTAGTGCCAGCAGCTTCAAGAGCTGTTATTCTAGCTACTTCGCACCTCTGCGCGCTCTGGTTTTATTCGATGATAAACATAAAAACAAAATCAAGAAGTAGACTGTCTCGAGAAAACGATCCGATTTTGTGTGTTACTTGATTTGAACCAGACATTGCGAACCTGGTGCAAACAAAACAATGTCAAGTTTCACACTAAGTGACAATTATAAAACAAATTAAAATGTTTCTTACAAATTTCATGTGCCTGTATCATGTGTATACTAACCGATGTAAACCGGACATTACAAAACTATTCTTCAAACAAAACAGTGTCAAGTTTCATTGGTTGTTACAAAAAATAATAAAATGGTCTTTATCTATTTTATGTGTACTGACTATCTGTGGCTTATAAATTATCAGATTTATTTACTTTTCAGGAAATAAATGTAACATTAGAAAACCACCGTGATTTTCTCCCCCCAATACACACTCCGCCCTACGAGATTGCGATCCACCGGTTGAGAAAGGCTGAGTGTGCTATTAGAAATACGTGCAGATCTAGCTCCCAAAATTCGAGTGAAATAATGTGAAATACCACGAAAATTTAAATTATCGGACGAAAATTACATTGTTCCTTTTCCAGATTTCAAATAAAGCAATGTGCCATCTCGCTCGGTAGAAATAATTCCCTGCAGAGTGACGTCATGTGCCGTACAGTCCCATCAAGCATAGCGAAGAATTCTTTTACTTGCTGCAGTAGTACTTAGAGGTCTCTCTTTTGACGCTTTGATCTTCCATAAAAATCATCCCACTAAATTAATCGCGCGGCTGCTCCCGGCGGAGATTCGAGTCCTCCCTCGGACATGAGTGTGTGTGTTTGTCCTTAGGATAATTTAGGTTAAGTAGTGTGTAAGCTTAGGGACTGATGACCTTAGCAGTTAGGTCCCATAAGATTTCACACACATTTTCAAATTCATCGCCTCTCTTCTTTCTACGACTGGGACTGTCAGATAAGCAGCTGCAAGCATCTCGAGTTTTTCAGTTTCAGGTCCAGTAGAACATGTTCGTATGGAGCGTCGAGCAGCACAACTTTCCCAATACTGTACCGTTTGTGACAGGTGTAAGTTACAGTTGGATCCCTTAGTTCTGTAGCGCCATATCAAGGCGTGTTCTAATAGGGGGCGTAATGGCTACGCCTGTGCAGTGGGCGGATTACCTCGTAGATTAATTAGGCCAATTATCTGGACGTCCGATCGATCACCTGATCTACGGGCTGAGTCATCAGGGCGTTGCTGCGCTCTGATAGTGCGTGATTAAGCTAGCCCGTAATGTCAATCACTTTAGCGTCGAGATAGGGAAACGCTAAGCCACGGTAAAGCCGCATGTCGCACGTTATCTGATCTTGCTTTCAAGCCAGTCACCTCTCAAGGATGGGAGGGAGCAATGCTGCAGCTCGTACTACTTTCTATAGAGTCTGCCTCTCAGGTGCCAGCTGCCAGCAGAACATTATATTCTGAAAGGTTAGCAATAATAAAGTAGCCACTTACATGCGGATTTATTACCAGAAATCAGCAGTGCTCACGTACAGTGAACTGAAACACACCACTAAAAATAGCAAATACCGAAATTTTACTTAATAGGCGGATGCAGTATTGTAGAAGGAATGCAAGATTAAATCCATAGCTGATTTCGCGTTATGCCGGATGAAATAACACCCGTCGGCACAGTGGTGGCTTGTTTGATTTACTTCTGGATTAGGCAGAGTAGGTACTACAGTACACAAAATATTAGATCATTTTATTATAAAATGCCAGAAAAAAATTAATAGACCCTTTTAGAGGCTTCCGGCAACGGCCTTGCCGCAGTGGATACACCGGCTCCCGTCAGATCACCAATGTTAAGCGCTGTCGGGTGTGGCCGGCACTTGGATGGGTGGCCATAGGGGCCGTCATGCGCTGTTGCCATTTTTCGGGGTGCACTCAGCCTCGTGATGCCAATTGAGGAGCTACTCGACCGAATAGTAGCGGCTCCGGTCAAAGAAAACCATCGTAACGGCGGGAGAGCGGTGTGCTGACCACACGCCCCTCCTATCCGCATCCTCAGCTGAGGATGACACGGCGGTCGGATGGTCCCGTTGGGCCACTTGTTCACTGAGAATTTACTGTTCACTGAGAATTTATGGTTGTAACAGTGTATATGGGGTAAATGAAATGATTACATTTAAATATCAATAGCACAAGCGATTCTTCATCTACATTTATACTCCGCAAGCCACCCAACCGTGTGTGGCGGAGGGCACTTTATGTGCCACTGTCATTACCTCCCTTTTCTGTTCCTGTCGCGTATGGTTCGCGGGAAGAACGACTGTCGGAAAGCCTCCGTGCGCGCTCGAATCTCTCTAATTTTACATTCGTCATCTCCTCGGGAGGTATAAGTAGGGTGAAGCAATATATTCGATACCTCATCCAGAAACGCACCCTCTCGAAACCTGGCGAGCAAGCTGCACCACGATGCAGAGCGCCTCTCTTGCAGAGTCTGCCACATGAGTTTGCTGAACATCTCCGTAACGCTATCACGGTTACCAAATAACCCTGTGACGAAAAGCGCCGCTCTTCTTTGGATCTTCTCAATCTCCTCCATCAACCCGATCTGGTATGGATCCCACACTGATGAGCAATACTCAAGTATAGGTCGAACGAGTGTTTTGTGAGCCGCCTCCTTTGTTGATGGACTACATTTTCTAAGGAATCTCCCAATGAATCTCAACCTGGTACCCGCCTTACCAACAGTTAATTTTATATGATCATTCCACTTCAAATCGTTCCGCACGCATACTCCCAGGTATTTTACAGAAGTAACTGCTACCAGTGTTTGTTCCGCTACCACTTTATTAAGTATCCTTCTTTCTATGTATTCGCAATACATTACATTTGTCTATGTTAAGGGTCTGAGGTACCAAGTATCGACCCGTGATGAAATACCCATAGCTTCAACGGGAGTCAACGCAGACACTGGCTCTGACATCCATTCGATCACCAGGTGTACGTCATACACGCGTGACACCATCGCTTGCGTGCAGGCAGAGGATGCATTCATCGCTAAAGACCACGTCGCGCTCATCCACCTTCCTAGTGATCCCCTGACGGCACCAGTGGAACCAGTGGGCCTGTGGGAGAAAATATTGAACCCATATCGAGCGAGATACGGAAGAAGAGGTTTCGATTTGTTGGGCACATCATGAGGATGGACGAGGAAAGGTTGACTAAGAAGATATGGAATGCAACATGTCATATGGGAAACAACTGGGTGAAGGAAGTCAGAGTTGACTGGAAGGCTGTAGGGATAAAAGAAAGGAATCTGCAGGCAATAGTACAGGACAGGGAGAAGTATGAAGGGTTGGTGGATGGTCACAGGTGGCCAGACATCAAAATCAAAATTGTCTTAACAGAGGAAGAAAGAAACGGAAGAAGCGAAAGAATGAAAAGGTATTGGGAAGAAAGAAGACGTGCGAAACTAGCCACAAGTGATCCTGAATGGTCCTAACGAAGCCCAATGTGGCTTCCATCAACTCCCCCTCCCTGATGATGCCCTCATCCCTCCATCTACCCCTCGTTTGATCCTCCCCTTCAACACTCTGTGTTCTTTCCTTAGGGCACCCTCTCTCCCTTCTCTCCCTCCTCCTTTCCTCGCCCCTCCTCCCCAGGCTTCCCTAACCCCCCCCCCTGTACCTTCTTTCCTCCCTCTCCCATCTCTTCTGCCATTGGCGTCTAAACCCCTCTCCCTCCTCCTCCACCTTTTCCCCTTTTGGCAGGTCCCCGGACTCGTACACGTCAAGTGAACATTGGCGCGCCGGAGATCATCGCCATCGTTTATTTGTGTGTGCCGTAGTGTTAGTGCTTCAGTGTTTCAACGCCGACGCTCCATCGTTCACATGTATTGTTTCAGTCATCAGTGTTCATGTACAAGTGCTGATCGTTTTTTCTTTTCCTACACCTGTGAACGACTCCCTGTTTTTTACTCATGTGTCTACTGTTTTTTGTCCACCATTATGTTTTGTTTTTCTGTATCTTCCTTGTTTCTATTCGTACTGTCTGTGGTCGAAGAGCGGCGTAATATTGCCGCTGCCGGCCCACCTTTTATATAAGGTGTTAAAATAACAATAAAGGAAAAAGAAAGCTCAGCCTGCCAGTCTAACCTTGCGTACGTCTCAGGACATATCGCCTCGCCTTAGACAGCGTATTTACTTTCGTGTTTGGTTGACGAGTGGACGTGGTTGTCTAGTTAGGTTTTCTTTGTTGTTTCGTTCTTGTTGTTGCCGTAAGGTCCTACGTTGGTCGTGTCCGTCCTCTCCCGCTGTGTTGTTCGCGGGCCTCTCCGCGGGTCCCACCGCGTTTTCCGTCACTTCAATCCCGCGACTGTTCCGGTCACCGTTACAACAAACATAGTAAAAAATGAACAGATTATTCAAGATTGCTGAATGATTTAGATACTCAATGTACGTAATTTTAACTATTGGATTCTGAATGGTTTGCAGGGTTAGTTTCCCCAACGAGATAACTGAGCCCCTCTAATGCAAAATATAAAAAAGTAATTTGGTCGGAAAATTCCTTAATTCGAAACGGACATAGATGACTGGACACCTGTTGGTTAAGCGTGAGGCTCATGCACTCAGTGCTCCAACTGAGACAGGTAATCATACAGAAATTCGCCAGTGCGGTGCAAAGAGTGCCCTATCACGCCGGTGCGTGCAACTTACACTCACCGTAATTATTCTCTGACAGCTGTGCTGAACTGTGGTGAGGTGCTGAACGCTCTGCTGTAGAGACCATGGGCGGATGCATTGCTGCGGCTGCAAGTCTGAACCCCATTCACTAGTTAAGATGTCCTCTCTGGACCACCATTTCAGTGTCCAGACAGTGCGCTCCGAATTACGTCCACTGCGCACCGTCTTCACCTATCCTCTTATTTTCTAACGTCTTCCTACACCCTGTCAAACCGTAGACGTCCGCCAATAGCGAAATGTACATAAACGCTTGTGGACCCACTAGCCCACATGTGTCGTGGTAGCTGTACGATCTGCCACTGTTGCCTTTACAATACGACGAACCTGGCGGGCATCCGTCCTGCGTGGACATCCAAAACCTCGAATATGGGTGTGAGAATGTGCACCTGACCACTGATTCCTGCATCGTTGCGCAACTGACATATCACGTCCAAGCTGTGTGGCAATTCTCCGAAAGGACCATCCCGCCACCCGGAAGGCCACAATTTCACCTCTTTCAAACTCGCTCAGTTGGCCCTTTGCAGCACGAATGCATCTCCGTGGCATGGTTGCCTGCTTGCTTCACACGTTTGGACCTTCTGGCTGTGAGCGTTCTCTATTACAGGGTAGACACAGGTGGTGGTACGGTAACTATGCCACTACGGTATCTGTTGGCGGACGACGCTGAAACCATTATTAGTTCATCAACTATCCCACAGGTGGTATATGCCGTCGTCGGATCAAAATCGAGGTACTAATTTTTTTGCGACAGTGTAGCTCGAACTAGATGAAAAACTTGCAATGTCCATAGGAATGTCATTTATACTGGTCACTGTCACTGAACACTAACATATCACTTGATAAAGCATAGCCGGCCGAGGTGGCCGAGCGGTTCTAGGCGCTTCAGTCTGGAACGGCGCGACCGCTGCGGTCGCAGGTTCGAATCCTGCCTCGGGCATGGATGTGTGTGATGTCCTTAGGTTAGTTAGGTTTAAGTACTAAGTTCTAGGGGACTGATGACCTCAGAAGTTAAGTCCCGTAGTGCTCAGAGCCATTTGAACCATTTTTTGATAAAGCATAACATAACAAACTCTTTTCTTAAAGCACAACTGACTGGGACCTTGCTACATAGTCTGTCTAATACAACTCTCGCATTTCTAGCTCGAGAGTGAGAAGATGCCGTTGTCTTCGGCAATGATTGTGGAGTGGGCTGAGCGACATTCTCCTCTGAAAAAATAAGCATGCTGCAGCTGTGGCGTATGCAACTTGTGAGTCCGTGTCTACACTAACTTCGCTCTTTCGTCGTTGCATCTGGCAGTGACTGTCCTTACTTGTGGTTCCGACGCGAGGTACCAACCTTGTCCTGGTACCTCGTTCCTCGAACAAACCACACAATGAACAGAATGTGAAATTTAGTACACAGAGGTGCCACCTCTGGAAGTAACAACAGCCCTAACGCTGTTGGACGACGATTGACCATTTGAGCTCTGGTGACAGACATGGGTACTCCATTCCATGCCGCTCCAGCTCTACGCCAGATTTCATCAATGGTACGGGCTGGTGGTGATGACGTGCTAGTTTCCCACCAACCCATGATAAGACGTTTTCAACAATTGAGAGGTCTAGAGAATGCGCTGGCCCAAGAAACAGTCTACCAATCTCTATACTGAGGTAGGTCAGACAACATGGGCAACATATGGTCTTGCACTTTGTTGGAACTTATCGTCACAGAAACTCGAATATGTGGCGCAGCCACCGGGTTTAACGCGTCGCAGATGTTCAAGCTGTTCAAGCTCCCGGGTATGCGACCTTAAAATCATAGTATCCAGCGGCAGCTGAGAGCATAGCGCCATGTGCTGGACTAACAGAAAATTCGACAGCCAAGCGTTCAATCCTCCTTATGATTGATATCGCAAGAGCATTCGATAATCTTGGGTAGCCTGGGATGTTTGCACGCCTCACAGTGTCCCCAAATGTCTATTTAAAAGTTTTGTAGATTACTGTAGTATACGTAGCATCCAGTGGCTTGCAGGGCAGTGCAAGGTAATTAAGAAGGTTACCAAGAACTGATCTCATGGCTCCATATGCAGTCCAGTGTTCTACTGTCATAGTATTGAATCCATAGTAGATCCGTTAGACAGGTCAGATGATATCGAAGGTATTGCTGCATACACAGATGACATCGTAGTAGTTGTGTCTGCAAGTTCCAGAGCGAGACTTGAGGAAAAGGTGAATGACAAGTATGCTCAGGTGCAACGTTGCTCGAAAGGCAATACACTGACTATAACTGTGCATAAAACAACACTTCTGAAGGTAAGACTTCGTCTTGCCAGAAATCCCTCTCCGAGGCTTGACGGAATCCCTGTATAAAACACAGCGCTATTTGCAGATCCTTAGGCATTCTTATAGACGAGAAAAGAAACTTTCTAAAACATGTAAAATCTGTTACTCAGAAAACAGCTAAAATTGTTGTGGTTGTTGTGGTCTTCAGTCCTGAGACTGGTTTGATGCAGCTCTCCATGCTACTCTATCCTGTGCAAGCTTTTTCATCTCCCACTACCTACTGCAAACTACATCCTTCTGAATCTGCTTAGTCTATTCATCTCTTGGTCTCCCCCTACGATTTTTACCCTCCACGCTGCCCTCCAATACTAAATTGGTGATCCCTTGATGCCTCAGAACATGTCCTACCAAACGATCCCTTCTTCTTGTCAAGTTGTGACACAAACTTCTCTTCTCCCCAATCCTATTCAATACTTCCTCATTAGTTATGTGATCTACCCATCTAATCTTCAGCATTCTTCTGTAGCACCACATTTCGAAAGCTTCTATTCTCTTCTTGTCCAAACTATTTATCGTCCATGTTTCACTTCCATACATGGCTACACTCCATACGAATACTTTCAGAAATGACTTCCTGACACTTAAATCAATACAGGATGTTAACAAATTTCTCTTCTTCAGAAACGCTTTCCTTGCCATTGCCAGCCTACATTTTATATCCTCTCTACTTCGACCATCATCAGTTATTTTGCTCCCCAAATAGCAAAACTCCTTTACTACTTTAAGTGCCTCATTTTCTAATCTAATTCCCTCAGCATCACCCGACTTAATTAGACTACATTCCATTATCCTTGTTTTGCTTTTGTTGATGTTCATCTTATATCCTCCTTTCAAGACACTGTCCATTCCATTCAACTGCTCTTCCAAGTCCTTTGCTGTCTCTGACAGAATTACAATGTCATCGGCGAACCTCAAAGTTTTTATTTCTTCTCCATGAATTTTAATACCTACTCCGAATTTTTCTTTTGTTTCCTTTACTGCTTGCTCAATATACAGATTGAACAACATCGGGGAGAGGCTACAACCCTGTCTTACTCCCTTGCCAACCGCTGCTTCCCTTTCATGTCCCTCGACTCTTATAACTGCCATCTGGTTTCTGTACAAATTGTAAATAGCCTTTCGCTCCCTATGTTTTACCCCTGCCACCTTCAGAATTTGAAAGAGAGTATTCCAGTCAACATTGTCAAAAGCTTTCTCTAAGTCTACAAATGCTAGAAACGTACTTTTGCCTTTCCTTAATCTTTCTTATAAGATAAGTCGTAAGGTCAGTATTGCCTCACGTGTTCCAACATTTCTACGGAATCCAAACTGATCTTCCCCGAGGTTGGCTTCTACTAGTTTTTCCATTCGTCTGTAAAGAATTCGTGTTAGTATTTTGCAGCTGTGACTTATTAAACTGATAGTTCGGTAATTTTCACATCTGTCAACACCTGCTTTCTTTGGGATTGGAATTATTATATTCTTCTTGAAGTCTGAGGGTATTTCGCCTGTTTCATAACCTACCTGCCCGATTAAGGGATCTGACATTCCACGCTCCGATCCGTAGAACGCCAGTTTTCTTTCTCCTGATAACGACGTCCTCTTGAGTAGTCCCCGCCCGGAGATCCGGATGGGGGACTATTTTACCTCCGGAATATTTTACCCAAGAGGACGCCATCATCATTTAATCATACAGTAAAGCTGCATGCCCTCGGGAAAAATTACGGCTGTAGTTTCCCCTTGCTTTCATCCGTTCGCAGCACCAGCACAGCAAGGCCGTTTTGGTTATTGTTAGAAGGCCAGATCAGTCAATCATCCAGACTGTTGCCCTTGCAACTACTGAAAAGGCTGCTGCCTCTCTTCAGGAACCACCATGAGATTATCCATGTTGTCACTGCTGACCATAAATCATCGTTCTATGTGGTGCGGCCATATTAAGAAGCAATCTTCAACGCTATTGTGGTCTTCTCTGCCAGCGTCTGGAAGCATCTCAATCGTCTAGGCAGCTACAAATGAATACTGCGACAAATTCAGCGGAGCACACTTCTAAGGATCACCGACGCCTTTCACACTACACCTGGGGAGGGATTACTGGTGATTATCGAGATACGTCCGATGGATATTGTGATACGTTACAGGGCAGCGCTGTATTGTTTGGGTCGTGGATAATTTAACCGTGTGTACGAGATCACAGGAACCCATATTACCTTCAAAGACGTTTGCAAGCTTGGAAGTTAGATGAACGATTGGGGCCACTAGAAACACTGAAAGGCTAGTTTACAACACATTCCCAAGCATCGGGAACAGGCTCAAACTGCGCGGCATTGCCGCTACTCGAGGCATAGTGCACCTTTTAACAGGTGACGCTTCATATCCCAAACGTTTGTACCGAATGCGAAGTAATATCACACCACTCTGTGAATGTGGAAAGGAAGGCTCCGCTGATCATTTCGTTTTCAGTTGGCCGCTTTTCCATGTAGAGAGAGACTACAGACAATTTGTCTGCAATCTTCAAACAGTTGTAAGTGACCAAAACTTGGGGACTATAGTTAATGTGAGTGCACATGGAATATCTAAAAGGCAACTTCTAAGTTTTCAGCCTATAAAATCAAGTGGACGCTCTGAATATCAAAATAACGTCAACAGATCACAAGAAGCGTTTCTTCCATTATTGGTAATGATAGAATAATGATAGGCACATAAATTGAACATTTTTTTTTAAAAAAAGGAACAAAGAAAGGCTGGAAATTATTCACTTTGAAGTTGAGTTAATTCCTTTATTTTTAGTTCTTTTTCCAATTTTCTGTTTTATTTCTAAATCAATATTACGCGTGGTTGTTGTTAACGTACTTTATAAAAAAAAATGGTTCAAATGGCTTTGAGCACTATGGGACTTAACACCTATGATCATCAGTCCCCTAGAACTTAGAACTACATAAACCTAACTAACCTAAGGACAGCACACAACATCACGAGGCAGAGAAAATCCCTGACCCCGCCGGGAATCGAACCCGGGAACCCGGGCGTGGGAAGCGAGAACGCTACCGCACGACCACGAGCTGCGCACTAACCTAGTTTATAATATATACATAATATAAATCATTGCCTGTCACCATAATTATTGAATATATACGACCTGATTAGAGTTTTCAGATAACAGGTCCAAAATTTGTGCCAAGAAACTGAAACTGGAATCAAAAGAAATACACTCCTGGAAATTGAAATAAGAACACCGTGAATTCATTGTCCCAGGAAGGGGAAACTTTATTGACACATTCCTGGGGTCAGATACATGATCACACTGACAGAACCACAGGCACATAGACACAGGCAACAGAGCATGCACAATGTCGGCACTACTACAGTGTATATCCACCTTTCGCAGCAATGCAGGCTGCTATTCTCCCATGGAGACGATCGTAGAGATGCTGGATGTAGTCCTGTGGAACGGCTTGCCATGCCTTTTCCACCTGGCGCCTCAGTTGGACCAGCGTTCGTGCTGGACGTGCAGACCGCGTGAGACGACGCTTCATCCAGTCCCAAACATACTCAATGGGGGACAGATCCGGAGATCTTGCTGGCCAGGGTAGTTGACTTACACCTTCTAGAGCACGTTGGATGGCACGGGATACATGCGGACGTGCATTGTCCTGTTGGAACAGCAAGTTCCCTTGCCGGTCTAGGAATGGTAGAACGATGGGTTCGATGACGGTTTGGATGTACCGTGCACTATTCAGTGTCCCCTCGACGATCACCAGTGGTGTACGGCCAGTGTAGGAGATCGCTCCCCACACCATGATGCCGGGTGTTGGCCCTGTGTGCCTCGGTCGTATGCAGTCCTGATTGTGGCGCTCACCTGCACGGCGCCAAACACGCATACGACCATCATTGGCACCAAGGCAGAAGCGACTCTCATCGCTGAAGACGACACGTCTCCATTCGTCCCTCCATTCACGCCTGTCGCGACACCACTGGAGGCGGGCTGCACGATGTTGGGGCGTGAGCGGAAGACGGCCTAACGGTGTGCGGGACCGTAGCCCAGCTTCATGGAGACGGTTGCGAATGGTCCTCGCCGATACCCCAGGAGCAACAGTGTCCCTAATTTGCTGGGAAGTGGCGGTGCGGTCCCCTACGGCACTGCGTAGGATCCTACGGTCTTGGCGTGCATCCGTGCGTCGCTGCGGTCCGGTCCCAGGTCGACGGGCACGTGCACCTTCCGCCGACCACTGGCGACAACATCGATGTACTGTGGAGACCTCACGCCCCACGTGTTGAGCAATTCGGCGGTACGTCCACCCGGCCTCCCGCATGCCCACTATACGCCCTCGCTCAAAGTCCGTCAACTGCACATACGGTTCACGTCCACGCTGTCGCGGCATGCTACCAGTGTTAAAGACTGCGATGGAGCTCCGTATGCCACGGCAAACTGGCTGACACTGACGGCGGCGGTGCACAAATGCTGCGCAGCTAGCGCCATTCGACGGCCAACACCGCGGTTCCTGGTGTGTCCGCTGTGCCGTGCGTGTGATCATTGCTTGTACAGCCCTCTCGCAGTGTCCGGAGCAAGTATGGTGGGTCTGACACACCGGTGTCAATGTGTTCTTTTTTCCATTTCCAGGAGTGTATATGATGATGATTATGAATGCTACGTCTCCTTGCTGACACGTCATGGGAAGTCACAACATTGGTTGCGCTACTTACGGTCTGTGGTGTTACAGACGTCTAAGCATTCCCCGTGTAGATATCTGCCTTGCTAAATAGAAGTTCATATGTTGTCACTATTGCGTGACGTGCCTGTACTCAAAAATCAAATGGCTCCAAGCACTGTGGGACTTAACATCTGAGGTCATCAGTCCCCTAGACTTAGAACTACGTAAACCTAACTACGTAAACCTAACTAACCTAAGGACATCACACAAATCCATGCACGAGGGAGGATTCGAACCTGCGACAGTAGCAGCAGCGCGGTTCCGGACTGAAGCGCCTAGAACCACTCGGCCACAACGACCGACGTGCCGGTACTGCCCGCATCATAAATTCGTCCTTTGGTGCGCTAGCCACACGGGACCACTGACACGCTCCATGAAGTTGAGTATGTCCCTCCTGAACCCACTGATTCCACATTCACATCACAGTCGTGGAATACGGGCCAACCAGAGCAGCAATATCACGTAGCGATAAACGGCAGTCTAGATAGTCTCCGATCTTGCCATAGCCAAATACACGATGTATCGCACGATCTCGAAAACGTTCAACATTCAGACGCGATTTCTGAATGAAGACCCGCTGCGTAATGCCTCTATACGAAGGATGTACGGCTAGATAACGCTTCTCCTACATGCTTTGAGCCCGCATCTCGTGGTCGTGCGGTAGCGTTCTCGCTTCCCACGCCCGGGTTCCCGGGTTCGATTCCCGGCGGGGTCAGGGATTTTCTCTGCCTCGTGATGGTTGGGTGTTGTGTGCTGTCCTTTGGTTAGTTATGTTTAAGTAGTTCTAAGTTCTAGGGGACTTATGACCACAGCAGTTGAGTCCTATAGTGCTCACAAGTGAACCTCCCCATCGCACCCCCCTCAGATTTAGTTATAATTTGGCACAGTGGATAGGCCTTGAAAAGCTGAACACAGATCAGTCGAGAAAACAGGAAGAAGTTGTTTGGAACTATGAAAAAATAAGCAAAATATTCAAACTGAGTAGGCCATGGGCAACATAAGCAATATCAATGATGATGTAGGCACAGGAGTGCTGTGGTCCCGTGGTTAGCGTGAGCAGCTACAGAACAAGAGGTCCTTGGTTCAAGTCTTCCCTCCAATACAAAATTTTAACTTTTTATTTTCAGACAATTATCAGAGTTCAGGCTCTCACCCATAATCAACTTCGCTCTCCAAAATTCCAGGACATGTTCAGATTTGCTTGGACATATGTAGGATTTGACGGTCTACACACGGAAAAATTTGAAAACGTGAAAAACATATGTTTTGACAGGGCACAGAGAAAACTGTGCGACTGTGAAGCTGTTGCATTCATTTGTTGCAGTTTATGTGACACACTCTTATGTTTTCATCACTTTTTTGGGAGTGATTATCACATCCACAAGAAAACCTAAATCGGGCAAGGTAGAAGAATCTTTTTACCCATTCGCCAATTGTGCAAGTTGGGTGGGTCGACAACATATTCCTGTCATGTGACGCACATGCCGTCACCAGTGTCGTATAGAAAATATCAGACGTGTTTTCCTGGATCAAATGTTTTCGGTTCCCATTGGAGTGGCACGTCCTTTCGTCTAATCGCACGGTTTTGCGGTGCGGTCGCAAAACACAGACACTAAACTTATTACAGTGAACAGAGACGTCGATGAACGAACGGACAGATCATAACTTTGCAAAAATTAAGTAACTAAATTTTTCGCTCGGGGGTAGAATTGAACCAAGGACCTCTCGCTCCGAAGCTGCTCACGCTAACCACGGGACCACGGCGCTCCTACGCCCGAATTATCCTTAATGTTGCCTATGTTGCCCATGGACTACTCAATTTGTATATTTTGCTTATTTTTTCATAGTTCCACACAGCTTCTTCCTGTTTTCTCGACTGATCTGTGTTCAGTTTTTCAAGGCCTATCCACTGTGCCAAATTATAACTAAATCTGAGGGGGTTGCATGGGGAGGTTCTCTTGTCAGAGCCATTTGAACCATTTGAACATGCTTTGACGTTTGTTACATTCCGTCTTCGTGGTACTGCAGCTGTAATGGTTATCGGTAAATGTGTGTATGTACAGGCCTCCAAAGAGTTTAGTGAACAGCACCATCTTTATTTTCCACTTGAGCGACATCAGGTTTTCACAGGTCATTCATCATTGTTCCACTGACGCAGCAAATCGGCAGTGCGGGTCACAAATCACAAAAAACCCCACGGTCTGCGCCGGCGAAACATCGGGTCATCGGTGTCAGCATCATCTCTGTATGTGTTAAAAAATTATCTTTCAAATGAATATATGGTAAAGTATTAATTCACAAGAAGGTCACCAGCTTGTGCGAGCATCGTACGTTGTCATTGTTTTGTAAATACCCTGAGGCGCCAAAGAATTTGGTATAGACATGCGTATTCAAATATAGACATATGTAAACAGGCCGAATAAGGCACTGCAGTTGGCAACACTTATATAAGAGCCGGCCGAAGTGGCCGTGCGGTTAAAGGCGCTGCAGTCTGGAACCGCAAGACCGCTACGGTCGCAGGTTCGAATCCTGCCTCGGGCATGGATGTTTGTGTTGTCCTTAGGTTAGTTAGGTTTAACTAGTTCTAAGTTCTAGGGGACTAATGACCTCAGCAGTTGAGTCCCATAGTGCTCAGAGCCATTTGAACCAACTTATATAAGACAACAAGTGCCTGGAGTCGTTGTTGGGTCGGTTACTGCTGCTACAATGGCATCTTATCAAGATTTAAGTCAGTTTGAACGTGGCATCATAGTCGGTGCATGAGCCATGGGACACACCATCTGCAAGGTACCGATAAAGTCGGGATTTTCCCGTATGACCATTTCACGAGTGTACCGTGAATATCAGGAATCAGGTAAAACATCAATTCTCCGACATCGCTGCGGTAAGTAAAAGATCTTGCAAGAAAGGGACCAACGACGGCTGAAGAGAATTGTTCAACGTGATAGAAGTGCAATCCTTCCGCAGACTGCTACAGATTTCAATACTGGGCTACAAACAAGTGTCAGCGTGTGAACCATCCACCGAAACATCATCGATGTGGGTTTTCGGAGCCAGAAGGTCCACTCGTCCTCCCTTGGTGAGTGCATGACACGGAGCTTTACGCCTGGCCTGGGCACGTCAACACCGACATTGGACTGTTGATGACATCTACATCTACATCTACATTTATACTCCGCAAGCCACCCAACGGTGTATGGCGGAGGGCACTTTATGTGCTACTGTCATTACCTCCCTTTCCTGTTCCAGTCGCGTATGGTTCGCGGGAAGAACGACTGCCGGAAAGCCTCCGTGCGCGCTCTAATCTCTCTAATTTTACATTCGTGATCTCCTCGGGAGGTATAAGTAGGGAGAAGCAATATATTCGATACCTCATACAGAAACGCACCCTCTCGAAGCCTGGACAGCAAGCTACATCGCGATGCAGAGCGACTCTCTTGCAGAGTCTGCCACTTGAGTTTGCTAAACATCTCCGTAACGCTATCACGCTTACCAAATAACCCTGTGACGAAACGCGCCGCTCTTCTTTGGATCTTCTCAATCTCCTCCGTCAACCCGATCTGGTACGGATCCCACACTGATGAGCAATACTCAAGTATAGGTCGAACGAGTGTTTTGTAAGCCACCTCCTTTGTTGATGGACTACATTTTCTAAGGACTCTCCCAATGAACCTCAACGTGGCACCCGCCGTACAAACAATTGATTTTATATGATCATTCCACTTCAAATCGTTCCGTACGCATACTCCCAGATATTTTAAAGAAGTAACTGCTGCCAGTGTTTGTTCCGCTAACATATAATCATACAATAAAGGATCCTTCTTTCTATTTATTCGCAATACATTACATCTGTCTATGTTGAGGGTCAGTTGCCACTCCCTGCACCAAGTGCCTATCTGCTGCAGATCTTCCTGCATTTCGCTGCATTTTTCTCATGCTGCAGCTTCTCTGTGTACTACAGCATTATCCGCGAAAAGCCGCATGGAACTCCCGACACTAAGTCATTTATATATATTAAGAAAAGCAATGCTCCCATAACACTCCCCTGTGGCAATCGAGAGGTGACTTTAACGTCTGTAGACGTGTCTCCATCGAGAGCAACATGCTGTGTTCTGTTTGCTAAAATCTCTTCAACCCATCCACACTGCTCTTACCTTGTTTATCAGGCGACAGTGCGGAACTGTATCGATCGGCTTCCGAAAGTGAAGAAAAATGGCATCTACCTGGGAGCCTGTATCTAATATTTTCTGGGTCTCATGAACAAATAAAGCGAGTTGGATCTCACACATGTTGCCTGGTCGGATGAATCTTGTTTCAAATTGTATCGAACGGGTGCACGTGTACGGGTATGGAGACAACCTCACGAATCCATGGACCCTGCATGACAGCAGGGGACTGTTCAGCCTGGCGGAGGCTCTGTAACGGCGCGGGGCGTGTACAGTTGGAGTGATATGGGACCTCTGATACATCTAGATACGATTCTGACAGGTAAGACGTACGCAATCATCCTGTCTGATAACCTGCATCCACTCACGTTCGTTGTGTATTCCGACGAACTTGGGCAGTTCCAGCAGGACAATGCGACACCCGACACGTTCGGAATTGCTACAGAGTGATTCCATGGACTCTCTTCTGAGTTTAAACACTTCCGATGGCTACCACACCCCTCCAAACATGAACATTATTGAGCATATGCGAGATGTCCTTGCCTTGCAATGTGCTGTTCAGAAGAGGTCTCCAGCCCGTCGTACTCTTACGGATTCATGGACAGGTCTGCAGGATTCAGGGTGTCAGTTCCCTCCAGCACTACTTCAGACATTAGTCGAATCCATGCCACGTCGTGTTACGGCACTTCTGCGACTCGCTTGTGCCCTACACGATCTTAGGCAGGTGTAACAATTTCTTTGGCTCCTCAGTGTAAAAAGAGTGTTTGTTAAATGTGTATTAATCTATGTGTACTGACTAAAGCTACGTGTATTGATTATCGTAGTAACTGTACCACGAAACAAGAAGAAGGCTGTTGCAGCTGGACTTGCTTGAAGATAACGTTTAAAAGCCGGCGTTGATAACGTTTAAAAGCCCATGACTCACATTTTGTTGAAATGATAAACCTTCCATTTTAATCGTATACTGATTATTGTGTTCAACTTTGAAGATATTAACGAATAAGTTCCGTAGACACTGAGGAGACAAAAGTCATGAGATAACGATGCGTTTTGCACATACACAGAAGGCGGCAGTATCGCGTACACAAGGTATAAAGGAGCAGTGCACTGACGGAGCTGTCATTTTCATTCAGGTGACTTATGTGGAATGTTTCCCATGTGATTGTGGCTGTACAACGGGAATTACGAGGGCAGTTCAATAAGTAATGCAACACTTTTTTTCTGAAACAGGGGTTGTTTTATTCAGCATTGAAATACACCAGGTTATTCCACAATCTTTTAGCTACACAACACAATTTTTCAACGCAATCTCCATTCAATGCTACGGCCTTACTCCACCTTGAAATGAGGGCCTGTATGCCTGCACGGTACCATTCCACTGGTCGATGTCGGAGCCAACGTCGTACTGCATCAATAACTTCTTCATCATCCGCGTAGTGCCTCCCACGGATTGCGTCCTTCATTGGGCCAAACATATGGATATCCGACGGTGCGAGATCGGGGCTGTAGGGTGCATGAGGAAGAACAGTCCACTGAAGTTTTGTGAGCTCCTCTCGGGTGCGAAGACTTGTGTGAGGTCTTGCGGTGTCATGAAGAAGGAGAAGTTCGTTCAGATTTTTGTGACTACGAACACGCTGAAGTCGTTTCTTCAATTTCTGAAGAGTAGCACAATACACTTCAGAGTTGATCGTTTGACCATGGGGAAGGACATCGAACAGAATAACCCCTTCAGCGTCCCAGAAAACTGTAACCATGACTTTACCGGCTGAGGGTATGGCTTTAAACTTTTTCTTGGTAGGGGAGTGGGTGTGGCGCCACTCCATTGATTGCCGTTTTGTTTCAGGTTCGAAGTGATGAACCCATGTTTCATTGCCTGTAACAATCTTTGACAAGAAATTGTCACCCTCAGGCACATGACGAGCGAGCAATTCCGCACAGATGGTCCTCCTTTGCTCTTTATGGTGTTCGGTTAGACAACGAGGGACCCAGCGGGAACAAACCTTTGAATATCCCAACTGGTGAACAATTGTGACAGCACTACCAACAGAGATGTCAAGTTGAGCACTGAGTTGTTTGATGGTGATCCGTCGATCATCTCGAACGAGTGTGTTCGCACGCTCCGCCATTGCAGGAGTCACAGCTGTGCACGGCCGGCCCGCACGCGGGAGATCAGACAGTCTTGCTTGACCTTGCGGCGATGATGACACACGCTTTGCCCAACGACTCACCGTGCTTCTGTCCACTGCCAGATCACCGTAGACATTCTGCAAGCGCCTATGAATATCTGAGATGCCCTGGTTTTCAGCCAAAAGAAACTCGATCACTGCCCGTTGTTTGCAACGCACATCCGTTACAGACGCCATTTTAACAGCTCCGTACAGGGCTGCCACCTGTCGGAAGTGAATGAAACTATACGAGACGAAGCGGTAATGTTTGAAAATATTCCACAAGAAATTTCCGGTTTTTTCAACCAAAATTGGCCGAGAAAAAAAATGTGTTGCATTACTTATTGAACTGCCCTCGTAACATACTCTGAAAGCGGACTGATAGTTGCAGCTAGACACATGGGACATTCCATTTCGCAAATCGTTAGGGATTTCAATATTAAGAGATCCCTGTTTACAAGTGTGCCGAGAATATAGAATTTCAGCCATTACCTCTCCCCACGGACAACGCGGTGGCCTGCAGCCTTCACTTAACGACTGAGAGCAGCGGCGTTTGCGTTAAGATGTCAGTGTTAACAGACAAGCAACACTGTGTGCACCAACCGCACATGCCCGCATCTCGTGGTCGTGCGGTAGCGTTCTCGCTTCCCACGCCCGGGTTCTCGGGTTCGATTCCCGGCGGGGTCAGGGATTTTCTCTGCCTCGTGATGGCTGGGTGTTGTGTGCTGTCCTTAGGTTAGTTAGGTTTAAGCAGTTCTAAGTTCTAGGGGACTTATGACCACAGCAGTTGAGTCCCATAGTGCTCAGAGCCATTTGAACCATTTTTGAACCAACCGCACAAATAAATATGGGACGTACGGAGAAGGTATTCGTTAGGACAGGGCGGCGAAATGTGGCGTTAATGGGTTATGCCAGTAGACGACCGACGAGAGTAGCTCTGCTAAGAGCATGACATGACCTGCAACGTCTCTCCTGGGCTCGTGACCATATCGGTTGGACCGTAGACTATTGGGAAGCCGCGGTTTGGTCAAAAAAATCCCGAATTCAGTTGGTAAGAGCGGATGGTAGAGCTAGAGCACGGCGCATAACCCTTGAAGTCATGGACCCAGGTTGACAACAAGGCGCTGTGCAAGCCGTTGGTGGCTCCATAATAATGTGGGCTGTGTTTACATGGAATGGATTGAAGCCTCTGGATGTTCGACTACTTGGAAACAATCTGCACTCATTCATGGACGTCATATTTTTGTGGATAACAATGCGCCATTTTGCCAGGCAGAAATTCTTCGCGATTGATTTGGTGAACATTTTGGAAAATTCGAGTGAATAGTTTGGCCACCCAATCTCCCTCCGTGAGTCCAGTTATCTTTTATGGGAACCTCTTTCGTATACTCGTACCTTCGTTCAAAGTCTGCGCTTCGGAAATCTAGGGGTATGCCCTTCATCCATGATTCGCAGGATATCATTTGAGACAAAGCTAAAATGGGTTTCGCTCAAGTAACACTTCCTAAAACCGTGGATATCAGCGAACGCAAACTTTTTTGTGTTGTGGCGTAACAAGACAGATACGCCACACTGAAGTAGCCGAAAGGCACGCGTTACTGACGCAGGCTAGAAATAGGTCTGAAACAGGATACGTAATGAATGCTATAAAGAAAAGTACGTAGCTGCTATAATACTTAACTTTAATCCATCATTTATATACAGCATTCTTGAAGTAACTAATGAGACTCTATCTTGACATGGTTAATGGCGCCTTGCTAGGTCGTAGCCATCGACTTAGCTGAAGGCTATTCTAACTGTCTCTCGGCAAATGAGAGAAAGGCTTCGTCAGTGTAGTCGCTAGCAAAGTCGTCGTACAACTGGGCGAGTGCTAGTCAGTCTCTCGAGACCTGCCGTGTGGTGGCGCTCGGTCTGCGATCACTGCCAGTGGCGACACGCGGGTCCGACATGTACTAATGGACCGCGGCCGATTTAAGCTACCACCTAGCAAGTGTGGTGTCTGGCGGTGACACCACATTTTGTCTCAAGGAAATTATTATATTCGAACTGAGAATGTCTTCAAAATTCTGCAGCAACCCGATTGTAGGATTTCCGGGACCATTCTTTTACCCTTCTTACACAGAGGAGCGTCGCGCGAAGCTATGGAAGGGGTGTGTGTTTACTTCACGACAACGCCTGAAGTAATTCTCCATACGATGAAATCACACGACTGTGCATCAGTTATTTCCAGGATTACAATGACGCCGAGTAAATTTTCAAGGTGGTATTTTTCCCGAGGAGCCCACATTTAAAATTTTTACAACCGAGACTTCCGTCTTGGAATCCATGGTTCCAAGAAATGTGTCCCACTGAAGGGTGGATTTACAGAGAGGGACTATTATCAACTTTCGTAGTGGCAGACTGACTTCTTTCGAGATGGTAGTTAAAACTTTACGATTACCCCGTATAGGTGGAGTGATACCAAGTTATATTTGACTCTGGGGAGGATAGGGAGAGGAGATATTAATAAACTGAATCCACCAGATCCGATCCTTCAGACGGCACCTTAAGGAAGCACACGTGAACCCCGTCAAGTAAACAAGGGTTCACTGGAATGTGAGATGCAGATGGCCGGGCTCATCACGATGCAGCAGATCTGTATTCTCGAATAATCGGAGAAGCCGTTGGACCGCTATGGAAGCAGCTTATCTCGCAGGCGGCGCGCTAAGAGTATCACGTGCGGACCCGTACCGCAGACACGTCCCGCCTCACGCGTTGTCGGCTCGGCCATCTCTCTTCGTCCCCTCTGGAAGAACCTTGGCGTGGGTCTTCGCTCCCCCGGCCGCCTGTCGGAATTGCAAAGCCGTGGCGCCGCCCAGACAGACGAACGCGGGGTGGATGGCCGCTGCTTCGGCTGGAACTGTACGTACGGTGCTTGGAGGAGCCGCCGCGTCATAGCTGAACAATGAAGAACATGATAACATTAATGTACCGGATGTCATAAGCCAATCGGGCACATTTCGTCAGTCATAAGACATCACAAAAGGTATTTTGAGAATTGGATCAATCTACATCTACATCTACATCCATACTCCGCAAGCCACCTGACGGTGAGTGGCGGAGGGTACCTTGAGTACCTCTACGGTTCTCGCTTCTATTCGTCTCGTATTGTTCGTGGAAAGAAGGATTGTCAGTATGCCTCTGTGTGGGCTCTAATCTCTCTGATTTTATCCTCGTGGTCTCTTCGCGAGATATACGTAGGAGGGAGCAATATACTGCTTGACTCCTCGGTGAAGGTATGTTCTCGAAACTTCAACAAACGCCCGTACCGAGCTACTGAGCGTCTCTCCTGCAGAGTCTTCCACTGGAGTTTATCTACCATCTCCGTAACGCTTTCGCGATTACTAAATGATCCTGTAACGAATCGCACTGCTCTCCGTTGCATCTTCTCTATCTCTTTTATCAACCGTATCTGGTACGGATCCCACACTGCTGAGCAGTATTCAAGCAGTGGGCGAACAAGCGTGCTGTAACCTAATTCCTTTGTTTTCGGATTGCATTTCTTTAGGATTCTTCCAGTGAATCTCAGTCTGGCATCTGCTTTACCGACGATCAACTTTATATGATCATTCCATTTTAAATCACTCCTAATGCGTACTCCCAGATAATTTATCGAATTAACTGCTTCCAGTTGCTGACCTGCTATATTGTAGCTAAATGATATGGGAGCTTTCTTTCTGTGTATTCGCATCACATTACACTTGGCTACATTGAGATTCAATTGCCATTCCCTGCACCATGCGTCAATTCGCTGCAGATCCTCCTGCATTACAGTACAATTTTCCATTGTTACAATCCCTCGATATACCACAGCATCATCCGCAAAAAGCCTCAGTGAACTTCCGATGTCATCCACAAGGTCATTTATCTATATTTTGAATAGCAATGGTCCTACGACACTCCCCTGCGGCACACCTGAAATCACTCTTACTTCGGAAGACTTCTCTCCATTGAGAATGACATGGTGCATTCTGTTATCTAGGAACTCTTTAATCCAATCACACAATTGGTCTTATAGTCCATATGCTCTTACTTTGTTCATTAAACGACTGTGGGGAACTGTATCGAACGCCTTGCGGAAGTCAAGAAACATGGCATCTACCTGGGAACCCGTGTCTATGGCCCTCTGAGTCTCGTGGACGAATAGCGCGAGCTGGGTTTCAAACGATCGTCTTTTTCGAAACCCATTCTGATTCCTACAGAGTAGATTTCTAGTTTCCAGAAAAGTCATTATACTCGAACATAATATGGGAAAAGTAAGCAGAAAAAGTGTGGAAAGTGATTTATGTCTGGTTATATGAGACATTGGGCTAAGATAACGCTGACACACAAGAAAAAGGATTGAAAGAGTGGATATGAGATACATCTATAGCTACGGGATGTGTGAGAAAAGTAATGAGACTGACAACACCGCGAGCGAATAGGCAACGCTGTGTTGTTCTGTTTGTGCTAACCCCTGTGTTCATCCCTTCCAGATGATCAGCCCGAGTTTCAGCCCCGTACAGCCATCACGTGACTTTTGACAGCTCCATCAGTGAAGTTGCGTTTTTGTTGTGTGTTACGAAAATGGAACAGTGGAATTTAGGAGAACGTTATGCCCTCAAGTTTTGTGTTAAACTTGGAGAATCCGCAAATGTTTCCTTTTAAAAGATGAAACAGGCCTATGGCGGACATTCCTTGTCAAAATCAGAAGATTTTCGCTGGCACAAATCATATTTTGAAGGGCGAGAACACGTTACTAGTCGTGCAGTTGACAAGTAACATTCACATTTCCACAGTAAATATAAAACTTTGCTAACCGTGTACCTATTTCAGATGATTCAGTCCCCATTCAATAGTCTGTTCAGAAGTAGCGTTTTTCTTTATGTTACGAAACCTAACGAGTCATCCAGTCCACATTCTATCGCCTTTGACTTCAGGAGCTAATGCATCCCTTTGAGGTGGCACCGGCTCAGAAGTAACCATTTCGCTTCCTGGGAAAATAAATATGTCCTTTATTCTGTTGAATAACAGCATCGGAACGATGACAGCTTATTCCCTACAAATCACTCTAAATAAGAAATAAACTCACACCAAAATTACAGCCCGTCGGAGTGGCCGTGCGGTTCTAGGCGCTTCAGTTTGGACCCGCGTGACTACTACGATCGCAGGTTCGAATCCTGCCTCGGGTATGGATGTGTGTGATGTCCTTAGGTTAGTTAGGTTTAAGTAGTTCTGAGTTCTAGGGGACTGATGACTTCAGATGCCATTTGAACCATTTGAGCCAAAATTACAGGACACAAAAATTTCCTGCAAGTAGGTAAAGAAGCCCGAAATGCTTGTGGAATGGATAAATTATGAACTGAGAAGACAAAAGTCATGAGACAGCAGATGGCGGTAGCATCTCGTAAAATGTATTTCAACGTAGTTCATGCTGCACGCACCACTGGGAAAAAATATGTAAAATGATCAATATGAAAAGGGACGGATAATTTCTAGCTGTTTTCTGTAGCGGCCGAAAGTGTGTGTTATGTTACATTAGATCCAACGTCTCTTGCGTAGAATTTAGGTTATGAAAAACAAAACAGGTTTCATCTGAAGCAGTCGATTTCGAATAGAATGACTGGTCGCAGTCGATCCCGGATCTTTGACATGCACGAGGAGATGAACAGAAGTATACCACAAGCCTTAGCTGCAGTGGTAGTCTGGAAGCAGCCGTCGAACATATCCGAAAGGGTTGTGCCTGTTTACCTTGACGATTTTGCTTATCGGGGCTGTCGCTTTCCTAACTTGCGATGACTTTGAAATATGGCAGGCGCACCGTCGGCCTACAAACTGGCAAGCGCCCCCGCAACAGTGACCCCAGTGGTGGGGCATTTCAAGCAGTTGGCCGCGTCGAGCTTCTGGAACTCCAGTGGCTGACGGATGACCACGGAGCAGCGCGCTGCGAGTGGTCGCCAAAGTGAATTTCACTCATCTCTGGACTCTTCAGATGAGGTTAATAAACACAAATCATTTCCTTTGCTACCTACTGAATGTCACTGACCATCTGCCAAATCGAGGAGACTTCATACATTTGTTTACAAAAAGTACACGAGAATTTTCGTTTGTATGCAGTGTTCGGGCACTGCTGGAAAGACAGAGTAAAATGGAACACTGCACTTTGCGCTGAACCCCCGATCCTGTCGCAGCAAGTCAGCAACGATGTCTGCAGCAGGGGAAAGAAAGGCAATCTGCAAACAAACAGGCTTCACAACAGCCTAACCGTGTACCCAATATCGACGGTCCGCCGCAGATCAAATTGTAAGTTCTTTTCCCAGTTACTTGAAAAATTCATAAAGAAAAACATTAAGCTGTAGCAGATAAGGATAGACGCAGCAAAATTCACCAGTCCTTGTTGTAGAAAAGTTTTACCGTAAAAAAATTTTTGACAGTTCAACAAAGTCACAGAGTTTCTGTATGTTCGTTGTGCAGTCTGACACTCCTTGAAATCTTTGCCAGAATAAATTGAAATTCTCCTAATTTTTCCTTAAATAATTAATTAATGTCACTAAAGAATCAATCTTGTTCTCATTTAACGAAATATTCCACTTTAAAACCGATCTTCTTGACCACAATCTCCGATAAAGTTTTAAAACAGAATTTTAATACACTTCATAGTATCGATTATTTTCAAAATGTCATTACGTGTCGACTTTTCATTAATAAAACTTTAAACTAGTTAATTATTGAAGATCGTCCACACTCCTGATAAAATTCTGCCAGAATCTCTTCAAGAAGTCTGAATTTTAATAAAACTTGCAAATTTCACACGCTTGTAATATTTACGATGTATGTCGTAACAACAGAGTCAACTGACTGTTTTAACTTCCAACTCGAAGTTTATTTAACAGTTGATAATCAATTGAGATCCAATTACAAACTTTATCATTCTACATTCAACATTGAACTCCCTTTTTATTTTTTTATAAAAAAAACATAAAACATATTTTAATAATGGTCAGCATGATGTTTCAACGGTTCTTCCAGCCGCCGGCCGTCGACCACGATGCAATAGTGGCTAGCTCTCGTCGTCCGCCGCGTCTGGAGTCCCCACTGGATCATCTTGCTGCCACACTCGACATGAAAGAAAGAAACAAAATCTTTTTAAATAACAAGTCTCCACTTAACATACTACAAATAAATAAACATATATTGTAACAAATAAGCCCTCGGTCACAAATATTAAGTCAAAATTGACCTGGTTTCGACGCTACTGTGAGCGTCGTATTCAGAATTAGACTAACTGTTCTGAAACATATTAGGTATATAGTACATTAATAAAATTAAAGTTTGTACTGACTCTAAAAGATGCAGTACTTACAAGTCACATATTAAAAAAGATCTAAGTCGGAAAGGCGACGTCATGAACACTTGTGAGATGGCGAGCCGCTAAGAGCTGCTCGTACTGTGAACAAGGGTTGCAACAAGACTGAGGTGCCCACTTTAGAAAGTGTGGGCAAGTAAACATGGTGTTGCTACGAGCGCCATCTAGTAGCCGCAGGAACAACTAGGCTACTGTACATTCAAAATTAGACACATGGAATTGTGATGCAGCTGATTCAGGCATAACATAAGCATTAATAATAATAATAGGAAGTTACATATTTATCTACTTTAAATAGAGATACATTTTCTAACGTAAAAACGTTAGTTATGACATACAAGAAAACAGCAAAGATGTGACAGAAAAACAACATTTCGGTAAACTGCGTGAGGAAATCTGAATCAAAGATCAAGCAATGGCTTTATACAGTTTAAAAAGTTTTTATTCCGCAGCTGCAGCTGTTCGTTGAGAATGAGGCCATCATGACGTGTGAGATGTTTGAAAATCTCCAATTCCTCTAAGACATCTAACCTACGCCCCTTCTTTTCGGTATGCAGAATATTGTTATCGCCTTTGGCTTTAGGCACGTGTCCAGTAATTAAGAGATGATCGGCGAAGGATGAATTTAGGGGACTGGTGCCGTTCTTTCTCAAAAGATGTTCTTTATATCTGATGGTGAAAGCACGTCCAGTTTGCCCTATATAATAGGAGGAGCAGGTATCGCAGATGATCTTATAAACGCCAGAACTTTCTGTAGGGGAGCGAATGGATTTCAAATTGTGAATGATGTTTCTCTTTAGATTATTATTAGTAAAGAAGGCAACATTGCAGTTGTATTTGTTGCGAAGCATGCGCTGAATCTGATAGGGAATGGGTCCTATGAAAGGAGTAGAAAAAAGTTTTTTGGGTTAATTTCAGTGCATGAGGTGTTGAGCGTGGTAGTTCTTGCAGTTTCCATTTTTAGGATATCGTCCACTATGTTAGGCGCATATTCATTATTGACTGGTATGGTTTTAAGTAAATTAATCTCCTCAGTAAACGTTTCTGTTGAAAGTGGTATGGAGGTGGCTCGGTGGACGGCAGAGTGAAAAAAGGCCATTTTTTGAGACTGTGGATGAAAAGAGGAAGCGGGCACGATTTGGTCAGTATACGTTTGTTTTCGAAAAATATTGAAAGTGATGTAATTGTGTTCTATTGTACACGTCAAGTCTAAATAATTTAATTGGCGGTTATCGTTTTCGAGTTGAATAGTGAAAGAAATTTTTTCATGGAGGTCGTTAAATATGTGATCAATTCTATCAGCGGGCCAGTTATAGATGAATAGAATATCATCAACGTACCTTGTGTAAGAAAGGATACCTAGTGAAGCGGCTGAGACACAGTTAAACAGCTTTTTTTCCAAGGAATTGATAAAGATGTCGGCGATGATGCCGGCTAAAGGGATGCCCATAGCGAGCCCATCAGACTGCTGGTACAGTTGTCCGTTGAATTCAAAGTAGTTGTACTTGACAACGACATTAATGAGATTCATAAAATCAGTAGTCTGTTCATCTGATAGATCTTTTTTAAATTGACGTAAGTTTTCTTCCACAATGATGAGCGTCTCGTGTACCGGGACATTGGTATAAAGATTTTTAATGTCTAAGGAGAAAAGCTTGGTGTCTGAACTGCATACTAAGTTTTTAATATTTTGGACCAAAACGTGGCTGTTAGGAACTGAATAATTATTTTCGAAAACGAAGGATTTTTTCAAAGTTTCGTGTAGAAATCGGGCCAAATCGTGATAGGCGCTATTCATGCTGTTGGAGGTTGGACGTACTGGATGATTACGTTTATGAATTTTGAACTGGGACCGAAGTTTATGGGGCTGAGGGTTCATATTTATGAGTAGTTTCTTTTGGAAAGGTTTTACTGTATAAGAAATTTTGCATTGTTAATGGCTGACCTTACTTCTTTCTGTAATTTAGGAGTCGAATCATCATGCAGCTCCGATATGTTGTTTTCACTGAAGAAATTTTCAGTTTTAGAAATATACTCAGAAATATAAGCAATGACTAGACAACAACCTTTATCGGATTTAGTTATTAAAGCATTTGATGTTTTAAGTTTATTATTAATGGAAGTTACTAAAATTCTGTCGTTATGCGCAGCATTAGACAAAGTAGCTGCATTTTTCTCTAGCATGCGGGTTACATCATACGCAATTGCGGTTTGAGAAGCATTGTCTATCTTTTTAAATCAACAAGCATATTTTCTCTCACATTTCTGTCTGACAGGTTAGGCCTGACACTGTATTTTAGTCCTTTTCCTAACAGGACTTTTTCATTCTCAGTAAAGACGATGTTGGTTTTATTTAAAATTCTTTCATGAAAGACGTGACTGCTTTTTTGAAATGTATTCTGAACTCATTTTTCATTAGAAAGCAGACAAAAAAGATTGCTGAGCTTCTTCTCGTGTTTCTGCATTACACCTATTTTACAAATCTCTAGGTGTTCGTTAATTTGCGTCCACATGTCGTCAATATTAAAATTATAGTTAACACTATAAGTGTTTGTGATATTTAAGTACAAATGGTATGCTTCTTCGTTAAGACGGTCTTTTTTAGCGTATAGTTCTTTTATCCTATTACAAATAATATTCTTAATGATAGGTCTAAAGGATTTTGGATTTTTCTTACATACAGAAAAATTGATGTAGACTTTTGAATAAGTCGGGACAAGTCCCCTTTTTTCACACTGCTTGTTAAAAAAGATAGCCATACTTGTATTTAAAATTTTCTTTTTTAATTCTTGATATTTAGAAGCAGCGTTAGACACCTGGGCAGGTAAGAAACGTAAAACTTTGTGACCGAGGGCTTATTTGTTACAATATAATTCTGACACGGTCACTGAACCTTAGCAGCTATGTTCAAAATAAACATATATATTAACATTTCTTACCTGGCGTCGCTCAGGCGGTAAAGAAACGCGATGTTTCCTGATTAGACTTTTGAAACACCAAAACTTGATGGAACATGGCAACTTCGTATATCTAAAAATCAACACCTATTTCTTTTCGGCACTGTTTATAATGTATCCGTTTTCCAAGGTTCAAACAAGTGAGAAAGGCGTAATGTTGATTTTATTACTAACCGCCATTTACACAGCTCATTCAGTTTGAGAATTGGACACGTTGACGAGATGCTGTACAGCGCCAGCTTTGCGGTTAGTGCCCAAGATTGGAACTATTTTTTTTCCAACGTCAATCGGTTGCGCGTTAACGCCTTAGCATAACTACCAGGTTTCTCTGTCATACGATAATTACAGTCCATGCTGCACCTCCGTGAGTAGCTGCACTTTAATTGTAACCACTCGGTATACAGGATGAGTCGCCAACTATTGCCACCAAGACAAACTCCGAAAATATGATAGCAACTGAAAGGTTTGTGGGACAAAGGCTGAATGGGACGAGAGGCCACAATATGACTTTTTTTTTGTTGCTAGGTGCGGTCGCTTCAGGAATATGAAGGTCAACTTTGCTTCTTTTAAATGGGATGCTATAGTTTGGTACTTATTTTCTGATAGCGGCTATCGAGACGAATCCAATTATGTGTCACAATAATGTCTTTGAAGGTCAACGAAGGTCACAAAAGTGGCATCAACGTACATTTACAGAAGATGTTCGAAGTAATGACCATTGGTATCAATGCAGTGCTGCAATCTTCTTATCGTTGATTCACTGGTATTCATTATCACTTCAGCAGGACATCGTCACTTCAGTGGTGTTGTAAGTGCTACTTCTCTGGAGAATGGAAAAGTTGTTGATGTTGAGTGCTTATCTAAGTACTGCCACACGTGCCATGGTAACACTGAAGGACATAATGAACATCAGTGTTCTAAGAATTGTGATGGTTACAGTGGACCTCTAAAAATTTTTCAGAGGTCGGTGCCCGTTTATAACGTTAGATATACGAAGTACTTAGGCCATGGGAACTCTAAAGCTTTTAATAAAATTAATGAGTTCAATGTTTATGGTGATACCTTGGTAACAAAACTGGAGTGTTGTGGACATCTGCAAAAGACGATGGGTGCTAGATTGAGGAAGCTACGAAGAAAAATTAGAGGGAAGTTGCTATCTCATGAAAAATCTCTGCCTGGCCGACACAGATTGATAGAAACTGAAATCAACCTTCTGCAGAGTTATTGTGGACTGGCCATTAGACGAACTGCACCTCTGAATGATGTTAGAGCAATGAGAAAAGCTGTATGGGCCAACTACTTTCATAAGTTGTCCACAGATAACCACCCTGTTCACGGACTTTGCCCTAAAGGAGCAGATTCTTGGCCTGGTTACCAAAAATCAAAAGAAAGTGGTCAAATATATACTATCATAAGCATTCTCTTCCTGAGCCTGTTATGAATGAAATAAAACCAATTTTTAGAGACCTAAGTGACCCTGTTCTGCAAAGTTAACGTCTTCATGGGGGCACTCAGAATACAAATGAAAGTTTCAACCATTGCATATGAGAAAGATTACCCAAGAATGCTTTTGTAGGACTAAATACATTAAAAGTTGGTGTACTAGATGCAGTGCTATGTTTCAATGGTGGAGTGATAGGAAGGTTGGAAGTCCTGAGAAATTTAGGCATAAAATGTAGCTCTAATATGGAAGATCAATTGCTTGTGTGTGACAGACAACGAGTGCATGAAGCTGAAAGATTTGCTCTTCAAGTTACCAAAGAAGCAAGAAATGCTAAAAGAAATGCCGACAGGAAGCTTGAAGATGAAGAAATGCTGCAGGATGAAGACTATGCTTCAGGAATGTTCTGAGGCACAGTTTAATTTGACTCATATCTTCATTCGCAATTTCCCGCAAGTTGTATTTTTCAGAATTCAGGTACAATTATTTCCTATAGTTTATAAAGCATTGCTCTAATTTTTTTTCTGTAACTTGCAATAGTCCATAGTTATGTAGTATACCTAAGCTTTATTGCAGAATCAACTAAATTATAGAAAAAATAACATTTTTATTAGGAAAAAAATTATAAAAATTAAAATGTAAGGTGTGATATTAATATTTTTGTAATATACATAATAGGTGGAAGTTAATAGGTCCAGTACCTCAGCCATCATGCAATGCATATCTGGTAAAAATTGGATTAAATGGTACACCACTTTAAGGAAGCATTTTGGAAAAAACATTGCATCAATTTCTTTGTAATTTTTTAAATAAAAATAAACAAAATACGTCTGATTTGTTTAGAAAGTGTGCTGCATTACCTGATATCAACATCCCATTCCTTATCCATTACATATGGAAATATTTCTTTACGTCTCTCTTGTATTCACAGCGACATGGTGGCCGAAATGGGAATAATTTTTTTTTTCAACGCAGATCGTTTGCACTTTAATTTCCACCAAGTTTCACTGCCATACGATAATTACTGTCTACACTGTACTTCTGTTTGTAGCTACAGTTTAGTTATAACCACCGGGAGCTAGCGATTTATCAGTATCATCGTCTGATTTTCTTTCCTAATAAAACACTTTTCGCGGTGGCCGAGCAGTTCTAGGCGCTTCAGTCTGGAACCGCGCGACTGCTACGGTCGCAGGTTCGAGTCCTGCCTCGGGCATGGATGTGTATGATGTCCTTAGGTTAGTTAGGTTTAAGTAGTTCTAAGTTCTAGGGGACTGATGACCTCAGAAGCGAAGTCCCATAGTGCTCAGAGCCATTTGAACCATTTTAAAACATTTTTAATAAGTAATTTCTTTTTCCCATTTATTAGTCCGTGGCAAGCAACCCAGTTCTGCCACAATTAACCCGGAGTAGGGAGCAGATCGTTACAAAGATTTACTCTGGCACATTTTTATTTATTTATTTATTTATTTTTAGAACAGCCTAGTGCTGCTATGACCAGAAATCTGTGGGAAATGCAGTTAAGGGTACGTATTATTAGACACACTAATAGTAGAAAGGAACACTGCCTTGTCAAAAATTAAAAGTCATAAATTGTGACAACCTGCCCCAAACTCCTCTACTTCTTGAGAATCTGTTCAGCAGAGAACGATTTACTCTCGTCGTGCGTTCGCTCCACGGAAGCCTGCGGCAAGTGACACCAGTATGGCAATCAGGAGAGTGTGTAATTTCCATACTGATAGTATCAATAACAGGGAAGGTGCTAATTTGTTTTTCGGCCGCGGTGCTGGTCACGCAGGAGGGCAGTTACCTGCGAGGGGTCGCGTCCGCAGAGCACGTGACTGGCGCCCGTCCTCAAGGTGCGCGCACCCCCTCCCTCTCATCCGCGACCGTCACCTGTCAAGTGCAGCAGTCGGATGAGACTGCGGGAGACGAGATCGGGATGGACGTCCGCCTGATGTTGACGGCCAGTGTCCTGTGGCGGCGCGCGTGATTCCGCCCACTACTGGCGTATATGCGTGTGGCCGAGGCGCGGCCCCGAAGGCCCGCCTTGGCAATTCCGAGTGTCCAACGGGCTCAGAGTGGCGGCAGCTGGATCGCAAGTGACCGGCGGGAGCAGCGGCGGCGTGCGCCCGCACGTGAGGCAGAGGTCACTCCACTGTGCTCCACTGTGCTGCAGGCGCGGGGGTGAGGCCCGCGGCGCGACCGGCCGGCCAACCGCTGACCGCCGCCGAAGTCGCCCAGACCCACGTGACGCAGGCGCGCATCTCCGTCACGTCGCTCCGGCAGCAGCCGTTGCCTGTGGAGCCGACCTGCCGATCAACCTACCATTTCAGACCAGACCAAAGTGGCAAGAGGAATGCAGTCATGCCTCAGCCTTAAACTAAGAACATTCGAGTACGACCATACGTACATACAGGATGACAATTATTGAACTATATGGAATGAAATCGTCATAACTCCTGAACGGTTTGCGTTAGGACGTTCAAACTGGGCGGCCGGTCGCGGGGCATGATGGGAATTAGTATGTGCCTTGTTGTTTGGATAGCGACTTTTGTGTTAGCAGAAGAGCCAACACCGTGTTACGAGTGGAGGCCGAAATGCACGCGTTTTAGCTCACACAGGCTGGCGTGAGGAGGGAAGAACTATATTGACGTGAGGTCTGGAACATTACAAGGAATGAGAATTCAGAAAGCGGACGTAATTAGTTTGATACTTTAATTCATTAATGATGAACGTCGCTCTTGACGGTACATGATTCACAATATTATGTGTTCAGAATACATTCTTGAAGATAGTAATTATAGTAACTGAATATGGCGCCTTGCTAGGTCGTAGCAAATGACGTAGCTGAAGGCTATGCTAAACTGTCGTCTCTGCAAATGAGAGCGTATGTAGACAGTGATCCGTCGCTGTCAAAGTCGGCTGTACAACTGGGGCGAGTGCTAGGGAGTCTCTCTAGACTAGACATGCCGTGTGGCGGCGCTCGGTCTGCAATCACTGATAGTGGCGACACGCGGGTCCGACGTATACTAACGGACCGCGGCCGATTTAAAGGCTACCACCTAGCAAGTGTGGTGTCTGGCGGTGGCACCACAGCGACGAAGCCCACTTTCATTTGAATGGGTTCGTCAACAAGCGAACTGGGTCCATTTTGGGGGATTGAGTATCCACAATTCGCGGTCGAGAAGTCTCTTCACCTTCAGTTGGTGACTGTGTGGTGTGCAGAGTCCAGTCACGGAATAATCGGTGCGATATTACTTGATGGCACGGTCAATATCGAACGGTACGAGAAGGTTTTCGAAGATGGTTTCATCCCGATTGAACCATTAATTTATTTTCAAAACCTTTTCTTAAGAATTTACTTTATTCACTAGCGATTCATCAAGAACATTAACACATTTAATCACACTATGTGAGCGTGGAAGTAGTTGCCTGTGGGTAACTGATGGAAACAAATCAAATTTCTTTCAACAAATGGAAATTTTATTCCTAAAAGCCCTTTTTTTGAAACAGATTTAAAATTATAATCAGAAATCACCCTCTAAATTTCAAGTTACAATTTATTCAGAGGCAGAAAGAGCTTTCGGGCAGAGAACCTTTCCGCTGCCTTTTGACACGGCCGTAGTCACGACCGCTCGCAACAACCTCTGAAAGACTACACACCAGATTACCTTAAACTAAAAATTGTAACAACTCACACAATCACATAAACTATGCACCCCGTAGGAGGGATTAAAATGGTACAAAACACTAACATTAAAAAAATTAACTTACCACCGAAGGTGCAACTTGATTCTTTAAAAAAATCTCTTACGGTGGAAGAGTAGCAACTTTATATACTAAAATGACCATTTAAATAAAATATATGAAATGCAGTTTTACATAAAATGTACCAACATGCTCTACATTACACATATACCACCTCGCAAGGTGATAGGCAAGATAAAAACATATTTCAGGAATTCGGCTTTTTCACCTTAAGCAATAAATTCGTTTACACCCAATCCGACAAACATGACGGAGGCAGCTATTAACGTACGGCAGATTGATAGGGAGATTACCGAAGAACCCGAACCGCAGGTTGCTCTAACCCGCCCCTACTCCACAAGGGAAAAACGGACCTCCCAACTCACAAATAACCACTTTCCCGTGGGTGCCCAAACGGAGAAGAATGGTGGGACGACCCCAAAACAGAGCGGCTGATGACCTCACCAAGAAAACAAGTAGAATTTAACAAGTAAATGAAACAAAATGTCTCCAATCACGTAACTTCTAATAAACTGCGATTTCTGGCGAAGACCTGGCGCAGCACCCCCAACGCTCTCCCGAACCGTCCTCTGCCAGCAGCCTCAACGGACGCAGGAAGGCTCGCCGATCTCCCGTCTCACGGCGTCGCAGCTCGCCCCGGCCAGACCGATGTCGTGGGTTGACTCCTGTTGCTCTCGTGTCGGCCGCGAAGACACTAACACTCGCTATACGGCTCGACCCACTGGACTCACGTGGCGACCTCACATGCGCCGACGCTCAAGGCGGACAAGTCATCTTGTGTATCAGTGCGCGACCGACCAACCGATCGATCCAACCGCCGATGACCGTTGCCCGAGCAACTCGAGCAGACTGGCGGCCTAACGCGCAGACTCAGATGCAGGAAATCAGCCTCGACCGGGCGACCGCTAGCTGAGTTCTGTTACTGGCGGAGTGGCACGACTCTCATTTGCCGGCTTTAAAGTTTGATGCAAACGACAGACATACTAGCACCCCGGCGACAGACAGACACTAACTGCCGCACAAATTCGAACGAGAGACAGACTGACCCAGGCTCACTCCGACTGACCAACTGACCGACTGGCGAGCTCATAGCGCCCCTTAAATGCACGTGAACAGGCCACCTTTCCCCTTTCCCACCAGAGAGAGACACCAAAGCTGCGATTGCCACAGCGGCGCCACCGCCAGAAACGGAGGACGACTGCTTCACACAACGCGCTACGGCGCGCTCACCCATTATCCAAAGTGACCATGTTTCGACAGGATGTTGCTCATGCAAGATTAAATCGACCCCATCGAAGCAGGAGAGTTTTTAATGGTGTGGAGGAGCACTTTGGGGACTGCACTCTGGCTCTGGGGTACCCAGAAGCCATTGGCATACTCCTCGATTGGCCGCCATATTCTCTAGATCTGAACACATGCGGCTCCTTTTTGTGTAGCTATATTAAAGATAAGTGTTATGTATGAGGCGGAACTATGGGCCTCATGGAAAAAGGTTGACCCGACTGAGTCACCCAATTTGACTCTTAGTCTGATCATGAGGAGTGGCCGTTAATTACACGCGTTGATCACGTAGGCTGACGTGAGGATCAGTGAACTGTACTTAACAGGATGTATCCGGAACATCTTAGATGATTAGAAAATTAGTAGACAGGAATACAATTAAATACACTCCTGGAAATTGAAATAAGAACACCGTGAATTCATTGTCCCAGGAAGGGGAAACTTTATTGACACATTCCTGGGGTCAGATACATCACATGATCACACTGACAGAACCACAGGCACATAGACACAGGCAACAGAGCATGCACAATGTCGGCACTAGTACAGTGTATATCCACCTTTCGCAGCAATGCAGGCTGCTATTCTCCCATGGAGACGATCGTAGAGATGCTGGATGTAGTCCTGTGGAACGACTTGCCATGCCATTTCCACCTGGCGCCTCAGTTGGACCAGCGTTCGTGCTGGACGTGCAGACCGCGTGAGACGACGCTTCATCCAGTCCCAAACATGCTAAATGGGGGACAGATCCGGAGATCTTGCTGGCCAGGGTAGTTGACTTACACCTTCTAGAGCACGTTGGGTGGCACGGGATACATGCGGACCTGCATTGTCCTGTTGGAACAGCAAGTTCCCTTGCCGGTCTAGGAATGGTAGAACGACGGGTTCGATGACGGTTTGGATGTACCGTGCACTATTCAGTGTCCCCTCGACGATCACCAGTGGTGTACGGCCAGTGTAGGAGATCGCTCCCCACACCATGATGCCGGGTGTTGGCCCTGTGTGCCTCGCTCTTATGCAGTCCTGATTGTGGCGCTCACCTGCACGGCGCCAAACACGCATACGACCATCATTGGCACCAAGGCAGAAGCGACTCTCATCGCTGAAGACGACACGTCTCCATTCGTCCCTCCATTCACGCCTGTCGCGACACCACTGGAGGCGGGCTGCACGATGTTGGGGCGTGAGCGGAAGACGGCCTAACGGTGTGCGGGACCGTAGCCCAGCTTCATGGAGACGGTTGCGAATGGTCCTCGCCGATACCCCAGGAGCAACAGTGTCCCTAATTTGCTGGGAAGTGGCGGTGCGGTCCCCTACGGCACTGCGTAGGATCCTACGGTCTTGGCGTGCATCCGTGCGTCGCTGCGGTCCGGTCCCAGGTCGACGGGCACGTGCACCTTCCGCCGACCACTGGCGACAACATCGATGTACTGTGGAGACCGCACGCCCCACGTGTTGAGCAATTCGGCGGTACGTCCACCCGGCCTCCCGCATGCCCACTATACGCCCTCGCTCAAAGTCCGTCAACTGCACATACGGTTCACGTCCACGCTGTCGCGGCATGCTACCAGTGTTAAAGACTGCGATGGGGCTCCGTATGCCACGGCAAACTGGCTGACACTGACGGCGGCGGTGCACAAATGCTGCGCAGCTAGCGCCATTCGACGGCCAACACCGCGGTTCCTGGTGTGTCCGCTGTGCCGTGCGTGTGATCATTGCTTGTACAGCCCTCTCGCAGTGTCCGGAGCAAGTATGGTGGGTCTGACACACCGGTGTCAATGTGTTCTTTTTTCCATTTCCAGGAGTGTACTTTGCTTTAACTCAGCATCAGCGTTGCACGTCGATCTCGACTTTGTACAATAATATTTACAAGTGCAGTTATAAGCTGAACTGCGAATACTTCTTTACAATTCTGATTGCTTCACACTTATAGAACAATTGTCAATGCATAAACTGTATATGGCGCCTGGTTAGGTCGTAGCTACTGACTTAGCCGAAGGCTATGCTAACTAGCGTCTCTGCAGATGAGATCTCTGCAGCTATAACAAGTGAACTATTCCTATTAAAGTCGGCTGTGGAACTGGCCAGTGCGCTAGCTTGTCTCGTAAGACCAGCCGAGAGGCGGCGCTCGGTCTGCTAGCGTTGACAGTGGCGACTCGCGGGTCCGATATGTACTGACGGACCGCGGCCGATTTGAAGCCTACAACCTAGCAAGTGTGGTGCCTTGGTGTGACACCACATTAAGGTGTACAGCAATAACCGCTAGAATCTTGAATGCAGCCACGCAAACCTGCATGCATTGTGTTGTACAGGTGACAGACATCAGTTTCTGTGATGGAGTTCCATCTCTGTTTCACTTGGTCGGTCTATAGAGGGACGGTCAATGCAAATGGTGGTTGACAATGGAGTTGTTGTCTGATGACGTTCCATATGTGCTCCACTGGAGAAAGATCTGGTGATCGAGCAGGCCAACGCAACATGTGGACACTCTGTAGAGCATGTTGGATTACAACAGTGGTATGGGGGCCACAGATAACTCGTTATAAACCACCCCCTTGAATGCTGATCATGAATGGCACTACAACAGGTCGAATCATCAGATTCAAGTACACATTTGCAGTCGGTGTGTGTGTGTGTGATAACCACGAGAGCGTTCCTGCTGTCATACGAACCACACTCCAAACCATAACTCCAGGTCCAGTGTGTCTAGCACGCAGACAGGTTGGTTGCAGGCCCCCAACTGGCCTCCTTCTAACCAACACAAGGCCATCACTTTCACCGAGGCACAACCAACTTTCGTCTGACAAATCTCCACCCTGCCCTCCAATGAGATCTTGCTTGACACCACTGAAGTCGCAGATGGCGGTGGTTGGTGGTCAATGGAACGCACGCTACAAGCATCTAGCTAGGAGCTGTCCTTGCGGTAACCGCTTTGGAACAGTCCGTTGTGACACGGTGACACCAGCTCCTGCTCAAATTGCTGCTGCAGATTCAGTATGATGCTCCAGAGCCATACACTGAACATGTTGGTCTTCCACCCCCCCCCCCCCCCCCCCCCGGAGCCCGGTCTTCTTACGACTATAGATTATCGTGAACATCATTTACAACAACGATGTGGCTACATTCCTACCAATTCTTTGTGGAATATCGAGGAAGGAATATCCAGCTTCTCGTAGCCCTTCCACGCGACGTCGTTCAAACTCAGTGAGGTGTTGATAACGGCGTCTTTTTCGCAGTAAAGGCATTCCTGCCTGACCTCAGCTCACCATGTCTAATCTCAAATGTAACCAACACTGACGACCTTTACATATTTAAAGGATACTCGATTTGCGTCATCATAGTGGCGCTACTAACACCACTCTTATGTGACTGGTGCGAAATCCGAAAAACCATCATCTTTTAGATGAAGAAACACGCCGACCAACTTTCACTTACGTTCCGCAGTTTCTTCTTGGTGTTCTCGTTTTTCTTCCATCAGCTTGTGTATGTACGTACGTTTGTTATACATCTTTTTCTAAACCCCTGCAACTAAACTAAACTTGGTACACGTATCACTTACTGCCTGGAAAGAATGGTTGTGGTGTATGAACCACCATCAAAGGCGTGGGGGTAAAAAAGCAGAGTAGCCCACGATGCTCTAACACTCATACTTTGGTCATCCAGTATTTGAAAATGTGAGCTCTAAGTCACTTGCAAAAAAAAACATAATTTCAAACTTTTATTAATTTTTTTTCCCGCTGACAACCAACACGCGACGTTGAAACGAAAAATGTTTACGGGGTTTTTGCTGTTTATGTAGTAAAACAGATGCATGAAACATGACGTTTTAATGTATTACGTACTTACTACAAACTGTATTCGCGACATATTTTGCAGACAGTATTCAGATATACCACTGAATGTACCAGCCAAATTGTATCATGGTACGACACACTGCTGAGGAAATACGACATCATAAACAGCGAGATGCGTGGAAATATGCGTTATCGTGCATGATGTTTAAATTCATTACTTCTTTGTTACTCTCTATTTGTAACATGTTATGCAGTGGACAAGGAGAGGAGATGGAAGAAATGTACAGAGCTAGGGTGAAGGAGGAGATGGACAGAGAGAGATGGAAGGGGAACATGAACTAATAATAGAAGATGAAAATAAATATATACCTGGGCAATGCCAGGCTGTCAGCTACTACTTTCGTACGTCTTCTGAAGGTTAACGGTTTGTTGATACAACCACTCTCTTCTGTCATTGCATATTCGTTTCACTTCCATTCAACGGTCACTGCCTACCCTCTTGTCTATGGTTTCTAAGTACTTCTTCCTAAGCCGTTTTCTTTCGTTTTTGTCCTTCAACAACCTTAACGATGAAACGGTTCTGTGGGATGACATTTCCAATAACTTTTATTTATCTCTTTTTTTATGTCCTTTAATGATATTCTCCCTTCCTTGACCTCCAGGAGGGTTCTTCTTGCTTTCCAGCGCGTTCCTGTAATTTTCTGCCGTATCCACATTTCAAGAGCTTCCTTTCCAATTTATCCAGAGTCCAACGGACGCAGTATGCTCCATACAATTTATTTTGCAAGGGATTCGGATTTTTTATGCGTAAAATGTTTTTCTCGGTCATAAATGGCTGTTTTACCAATGCAACCATTCTTTCCTCTTCCATCAATAATTTATTGTCATCTACGGTTGTTGTACTGAGATGACACATTGTTTCACCTTATTAACTCTGGACTACACAGCGATTGATAAAAATGAAATATACATGATTACATTGTAAGCTCTAATTAAACTAATTTACGAAAACGTCTGTCGAAGACGAAAGTTAGTAAATATAATTAGATGAACAATCAAGCAAAGATCGTTCAAAGTCTCGTTATGTTGTATCGTCAGACACAAGAATCTTACAGCACACTTAAACTTTCAGAGACAATATACAAGATGGTAAGAAAAAGTGTGAACTGTTTGTAAGGGTGTTGCAGAGTAGTTTGCTGAGAAAAAAAATCGATATGTAGCATCGTTTCCGAGTAAATTAGCATTGAAATTAGCGAATCAGGCCGTTGTGCGCGCAGATTCAAGTGAGCCGCGAGAGACAGTGTCACCAAACGTGTTTACCTAAAAGCAAAAACCGGACATGGGAATGTAGTAGAAATGGAGCCCGAGCTGAAAGCTGAGCAGTCTCGTGCGCTATCGTCTACGTTAGAAGCACAACTGACAGTAATTGTATCTGGCGGTCTCCTTCACTTAGTGCACAAAACCGCCTGATTGATTAACTTCAACGCTAATTAACTCGGGAACGGCGCAACGTATCCTACTTTTTTCTTAACAGTTATTCCTCAGCTCTACGTACCCTGAAACTCTCTTACAGTATTTTTCAGACTGTTTCTGACTACCGTGTATACGCCAAGTGTTCCTCTTAAGAGTCATCATGCCCATTTTATTTGTTGTCTCAACAGACATTTGGAATTGAGTTTTTTGGAGTCTGTCCAAACTAATACTGCTCATTCCATGTAGGCTTTCACGGCCGGCGTCTTCATCAATAAACACTTCCGGGCTAAGTTGCCGTGGTCGATCTGTAAAACTTCTTCTCCCTGACGTTTCGTTCTCAACTACGGAGAACATCTTCGGAGGTGATTCAACGACTGGCTGCTAGGAGCTGGGGCCGCCGCTTATATGGATATCGTAGAGGGCGCCACCGCACGTCACGTGGCGTCGATGTGCAGCTATCTCTGGCTATCGTCTGTTCTCTCGATTGCAGGCAATCGATTGTCACGTGATTGATGCAACGTCGACCGCCATATCTTATCCAATTTTAATCCTTCTTCTTTACGATTAAAATTGTATTGATGTTTGTGGATTTCAATTGCCTCTCTACACATAAGTGTATAATGCGACGTCCTCACTAGCACGCTGGTTTCACCAAATTTTATTTCGTGATCTCCATCCTTAAAAACATGTTCCGCTACTGCCGATTTGTCGATATGTCCCAAGCGACAGTTTCTTTTGTGCTCCGTCAACCGTGTATTGATGCTTCTTTTTGTAGTTCCTATGTAAACCCTGCCACAACTGCACGGAATTTTATATACCCCTGGGGTGGCTAGGGGGTGACGAGCATCTTTTGTTGATCTTAGGCATTCACTAATTTTCTTAGTAGGTCTGAAAATGGTCTCTACGTGAAACTTGGCTAGTACTTTCCCAATGCGATCCGTGATATTATGGATGAACGGAAGAAATACTTTTCCAGCTGATGGTTAGGCATTTTTCTATTTGGGTGAAGTGCTCGGTTAATCTCGTTTTTCGTATAATGCCTAAAAATAGGAGAGAGCAACAACCATCAGCTGGAAAAGTATTTCTTCCGTTCATCCATAATATCACGGATCGCATTGGGAAAGTACTAGCCAAGTTTCACGTAGAGACCATTTTCAGACCTACTAAGAAAATTAGTGAATGCCTAAGATCAACAAAAGATGCTCGTCACCCCCTAGCCACCCCAGGGGTATATAAAATTCCGTGCAGTTGTGGCAGGGTTTACATAGGAACTACAAAAAAAAGCATCAATACACGGTTGACGGAGCACAAAAGAAACTGTCGCTTGGGACATATCGACAAATCAGCAGTAGCGGAACATGTTTTTAAGGATGGAGATCACGAAATAAAATTTGGTGAAACCAGCGTGCTAGTGAGGACGTCGCATTATACACTTATGTGTAGAGAGGCAATTGAAATCCACAAACATCAATACAATTTTAATCGTAAAGAAGAAGGATTAAAATTGGATAAGATATGGCGGTCGACGTTGCATCAATCACGTGACAATCGATTGCCTGCAATCGAGAGAACAGACGATAGCCAGAGATAGCTGCACATCGACGCCACGTGACGTGCGGTGGCGCCCTCTACGATATCCATATAAGCGGCGGCCCCAGCTCCTAGCAGCCAGTCGTTGAATCACCTCCGAAGATGTTCTCCGTAGTTGAGAACGAAACGTCAGGGAGAAGAAGTTTTACAGATCGACCACGGCAACTTAGCCCGGAAGTGTTTATTGATGATAATACTGCTCATCATGTTTTTCAAGCGACGCCCCATACTCAAGGAAAGCATCGGTTTGTTAACTATGAGATACAAACATTTGAAAAGCTAAACGAAACCATTTGACTGACCGGTGTTACGTTAATATAGTTCGACACTTGTTTTATCGATCTATATTAACAGGGACAGTAACATAGATATTCCCAGGGTCAAAAGTCACGTGGTTTCAGAGATCAGGTAATCTTGCAGGTTATGCATCAGAAAAATCTCTGTAGATAATACGTTCGTGGGAGGGTGCGTCAAGCAGAACTTCCACTTTTCGAGTGACATGAAGTTTTGCCCCAGCTTGCATGAAAACACGGTTTCCACACAGTTTTTCTCTTCTAAAGCAGGAGTCATATGCAGCATAATGAGGCTTCGATAATGTGCAGGCGTTACCATTCACCTGACAGACCTTCTGGATGTACTCTCTTGAAAGAAGAACGGACCGAGAACAAATGTGCTTGCGAATCCACACCACACAGTCACATACGGCGAATGCTATGGCGCTTGGTGCACAAAACGCGATTTAACCGTATCCCAAATTCGGCAGTTCTGTACATTTTCTGCACCCTGTAGTGTAAAATGTGCCTCGTCACTCCACAGAATACTGCCTGTGGATATTGTACGGACACCACTGTAAAATAGACTGCAAAACTTTCCGTAATGTTTGATCGTCGGAGGGACGGTTCTCGTGACACTGCACGAGCATTAGCACGTACTGCGTGGTCAATTACAGCAACAGCAACTTTGTCAATAACTTCCCCCGGGATAGATCACCTTCCTGTTTCAGGTGCCACACCAAGCTCACTCATGCATTCGAATGTCATTACCATTTTCTTTGAATCATTTAATGACATCGGGCCTCTCATCGGACCTTCCAGTCAGCGATAAACTCCACCAATGGAGCACTGCAGTTGCTGCCATTCACATAAAACAGTTTCACTAACAGCGCAAGTTCTCTCTTGTCGATAGCCATACTGTTCACTCACGTTGCACCTTGTCGAATGACAGCGTGGATGTCATACTGTCATACAAACAGTGTACAGGGCCAGATTTACACCTGGTGGCTACTTGTAATTAATCGTTTCCCAGCGCATATCGGTTCCGCATAAACGTATTAGAATGTCTAAAAAGTTTCGCTGCCATATGATAATTACAGGCCACACTGGACACTAGACGTCTGTGAGTAGCTCCAACTATAGCCCTGTGGCACCACGGCAGCTCGAGGCTACTTTATACCGTAGTACTGTCACTGAGATGAACGTCGTCATAACGTAGCCTTAAGCAGGTCTCTCACGATTCTTGACATTATGCAGGAACTTCTTCTTTATCCCGATCACGCATCTGTGAATGAACATACATAAATCACGATGCAGTTCTCTGCTGCACGAGGTCCCATCACAGTATAAAAAGTTTCAGGTAATATCGGACAGCGAATTGTATCTGACAAAAAGTGAATCTAAAGCATGACGTTCGTGACAGCGCCTGTCGCAACATTATAGTGTGAACTAACGATGAGGAAGACCGTACACACACGATTCTGAATCAAAATAACAGTGCACATTGAAGTGACAACAAGATATCTGTTATCAGTGAGCTTTTGTGAGTAAACAAGTATTGATTACGTCGTTTTACGGACGCAGAATCTCATTGACGACTGCGGTGCTCTTATTGAACAAATTTTGTGTCACTTAATAATAGAATCAACGTTATGCCCTTCTCATTTTGAGAGGTGGCATGAGCCCCCTCTCATATTTCTATCTTACTCTGAGTAATTCAATTTTCCTCTCTGATTGCATGCGGTGAAAAGTCGCTATTCCTTCACACGTGGACTTCCCACGCAGTGTCTCTCGTCACCCGGGTGGTCCGGTGACAGGCGAGTTCTGCTGATCTTGGAAGGGTTAAGCCGACGGGTGTGAGGGAGTCAAGTGTATGCTTTCCAGACGCCGACATTGTCTTAAGAGCGAGAGCGACTCGCCCAGAGGGGCTAGAAGGGGCGGCTGGGTAGAGATTCCGTTACTTCGCAGAAACTTAGTGAAAACACTTTCTGGCGGGCTACCAGCGAGGCGTGGGAATGACTTGTGTTCCCAGGCAGTCTTAGCGGGCAAATTCCCGCGTTTTCTGCAAAATCGTAACTGTGTATGGCATACTCATGGCATAGCTCCGTGACGTAGCAAAATCGGCGCAGAAATTGGCGCCAAAAATCTCCATTGGTCGTATGGTAGTGCTTCGGCAATAGAGTGGAATTTTCCGCCGGTTTTCGAGTTGCTGATTCGAACGTTTAACCACGGCCACTCTCGTGGGGGCGGGAATGTTCTATGTTCGGTTTGTACTGGTGCTCTTGAGAGAGTCGGCTCTCGCCTTTCGGTCGGAGTAGGTTACAAGACTGAGCTCTCACTGCTCTGGACAGCCTGCCTACCGTTGGCTGTCTGATATACTTTTATTTGATTGTAACTGTTTGACGAAGTTGCTGAAGTTTCGAGTTCAACGTAACTTTCCGAGTACAGTTGGCAATTGAGCGTTCTGCGTACAAGCGGATTATGTTGTCTGTGTTGAGCAGTTTTGGCTAAAGCTGACTGTATTGGAGTTACTGTGTGACTTCGCTTGTTAAAATCAATCACTGCACCGTCAGTGATTATGTGGCGAGCCTTCTTCATCGCCCTCAGAGTCTTTAGTCTGGAACAACCAGACCAGGATAATTTGTTTTCGGCATTACTCGCGACATTATCATCACCACGACGGGACGTCGAAGCAACCAGCCATCGCTTCTGGTACGCCAGATCGTGTCCTTGCAGTTAAGAAGACAGCTTGGTAATGTATGTCCGCAGCTCCGGCAGATTAGGGAATTTGCTCTGTGAGAATCAGAGCTCAGCAGAGCACGCCTGTTCCCGTCTTTTCTTACGTGGTTCTGTCTTGGATGTTCATTGCCTGAGTTCTCACTACTGTAGCAGCAATTAATCTTGTGTTGGCTGGGTGTTTCTCTTAAGATCTGAGTTGCAAGGAATTGGCTCCACATACCACTTGGTCATAAATGTCACAATCTAGTTTATGGACAACCTCACCTTCACAGCATTTATTTGAGTATCTAATTTGAAGTATTGTAAATGTTTCATGTATTTTGTTTACTAATTTGAGTTTATTCATAATAAATGAAATCGTTATATTGGATATAACTTTCATTCTGTTAATCCGTAGAGCAACCCTTTCATTTCTCACTAAGTTAATGAAACTTTCCTTAATTTCTGTCCAACTAAATTATTGCAGGCGCCAAACTCTATTCTTCTCCACTTGCAGGGTCGATTACAGTCAGTTCGCGTTACTTATTAATCCATGTGCAACAGCAAAAGTCGGAGATAGAAAATGGGGGGCTTAGAGCATCATTTCCATATGAAGATTCGAGAAGAATTTAGTGTTAAATACACTGCTAGCCCCGGCACCTCGCAACTTGTTTCACCTTTCCTGCTCACGTCCCCTAATCCTTTCCATATGGAAACATTTCTATACGTCTTTCTTGCATTCAAAGCGCCATATCTGCACCTGGTGGCCAAAATTGTAACTAATTCTTTTCCAGCTAAATCGCTTCCGTATTAACGCATTAGCATATCTACCAAGTTTTGCTGCCATGCGGTAATTACAGCCTACTCTGGATCTCTGTGACAGCTGCACTTTAATTACGAGGTCTGTTCAAAAAATTCCAACTCTTCGTCCACAAATTTTTTCTACTCTTGCCTTTTAGTTGATGTGCATGGTCTCCTTCGAAATATTCTCCTCCGCAATTGATACATCACTCTGAACGCCGTTTCCATTTCCCGAAGCAGTCCTTCTGCGCCTCATGCTGGATAGCACGTCTATCATTGGAAATCTTCGTCCCTTCAACTGGATTTTCAACTTTGGAGACAAATAAATATCTCATTCCCAGTTATGATTCTGTTAATGAATATCTCGTTCTCATTTTTGCGCGATCCAAAAGCGCTTCACAGATTGCGAGGCGAAGATCTTTCTGGTCTTGATTCATGAGCTGTGGACGACCCTGGCTGCAACACGTTGCATTCCAAGATGCTGTGTCATTTCATGACATGATCCAACCGAAATGTTACATTCTTCTGTAATCCCGCGAACAGTAAGTCTTTTTTAGGCACCCACAATTTCGTTCACGTTCCTTACATGAGTGTCACCGGCAGACGTCAAAGAGCGTCTTGAAAGAGGGTTATCTTTAACTTCCGTCCGGCAATTTTTAAGCCGTGTGAGCAATTCGCAACACCGAGTACGGTTTAATGCCTCATCACCGTAGACTTTCTGCACCATGTGATGTGTCTCTGTAAAGGTTTTCTTGTGGTTAAAAAAAAATGGCTCTGAGCATTATGGGACTTTTCTGAGGTCATCAGACCCCTAGAACTTAGAACTACTTAAACCTAACTAACCTAAGGACATCACACACACCCATGCCTGAGGCAGGATTAGAACCTGCGACTGTGACGGTCGCGCGGTTCCAGACTGTAGCGCCTAGAACCGCTCGGTCACCCCGGCCGGCTCTTGCGGTTCACACAAAATTTTATGCAGACGCGTTGTTCTTCTAACTCTGCCATCTCTAAATTCGCGAACTGTGCAACACAACACTCTACTCAGTAAAGCACTGGATAATAACTAATAGATATACGAGGTGCATTCAAGTTCTAAGTCCTCCGATTTTTTTTCTAATTAACTACTCACCCGAAATCGATGAAACTGGCGTTACTTCTCGACGTAATCGCCCTGCAGACGTACACATTTTTCACAACGGTGACGCCATGATTCCATGGCAGCGGCGAAGGCTTCTTTAGGAGTCTGTTGCGACCACTGGAAAATCGCTGAGGCAATAGCAGCACGGCTGGTGAATGTGCGGCCACGGAGAGTGTCTTTCATTGTTGGAAAAAGCCAAAAGTCACTAGGAGCCAGGTCAGGTGAGTAGGGAGCATGAGGAATCACTTCAAAGTTGTTATCAGGAAGAAACTGTTGCGTAACGTTAGCTTGATGTGCGGGTGCGTTGTCTTGGTGAAACAGCACACGCACAGCCCTTCCCAGACGTTTTTGTTGCAGTGCAGGAAGGAATTTGTTCTTCAAAACATTTTCGCAGGATGCATCTGTTACCGTAGTGCCCTTTGGAACGCAATGGGTAAGGATTACGCCCTCGCTGTCCCAGAACATGGACACCATCATTTTTTCAGCACTGGCGGTTACCCGAAATTTTTTTGGTGGCGGTGAATCTGTGTGCTTCCATTGAGCTGACTGGCGCTTTGTTTCTGGATTGAAAAATGGCATCCACGTCTCATCCATTGTCACAACCGACGAAAAGAAAGTCCCATTCATGCTGCCGTTGCGCGTCAACATTGCTTGGCAACATGTCACACGGGCAGCCATGTGGTCGTCCGTCAGTATTCGTGGCACCCACCTGGATGACACTTTTCGCATTTTCAGGTCGTCATGCAGGATTGTGAGCACAGAACCCACAGAAATGCCAACTCTGGAGGCGATCGGTTCAACAGTCATTTGGCGATCCCCCAAAACAATTCTCTCAATTTTCTCGATCATGTCGTCAGACCAGCTTGTGCGAGCCCGAGGTTGTTTCGGTTTGTTGTCACACGGTGTTCTGCCTTCATTAAACTGTCGCACCCACGAACACACTTTCGACACATTCATAACTCCATCACCACATGTCTCCTTCAACTGTCGATGAATTTCAATTGGTTTCACACCACGCAAATTCAGAAAACGAATGATTGCACGGTGTTGAAGTAAGGAAAACGTCGCCATTTTAAGTATTTAAAACAGTTCTCATTCTCGTCGCTGGCGGTAAAATTCCATGTGCCGTATGGTGCTGCCATCTCTGGGACATATTGACAATGAACGCGACCTCATTTTAAAACAATGCGCATGTTTCTATCTCTTTCCAGTCCGAAGAAAAAAAATCGGAGGCCTTAGAACTTGAATGCACCTCGTACGACGAAGAAACTTAGGGCAGTTGCACATTAAACACAGGCGGATGCCATCGGCATTTCGCACCAACAGTCCATTGGCGCGAAACTACGAATGTTCCGAAATTTTTTGAACAGACCTATTGTAACCAAAGGGCACTTAGAAAGTGATTTTGTGATAATGTTACAAACTTTCAGGTATGATGAAGAAATGTAAATGCAACAATTTGAGGTGAGCGAACCTGGTCCACTAACGACCGTGTTGAAAGTTATATTCGAAAATCGTTCTGATACATCGTCTAGTGGACCTTTTATAGTACAACTCCTTGATTTACATATTTTGAGAGGGGACACTGTGAACCAAAACAAGAAAAATATATCTAGTCCACGTGGACCCTAAAGCGCAAACCATCAGAGTTACAAGCGCTAGTTCATCTTTGCTACTGTGAAATATTTCTTGTACTGAACAATTGCTCATTGCTCTTATGGTACGAGTTGTGGAGCTCATGTTTACTAGACTATTTTTTCTTCTCTTGTCTCATACTGCCTGCTCCCAAATATGGAAAGCAAAGAGCTAGCAGTAGAAAAGGTCCAGTGTCAGAGGTATCAGAGCGGTTTTCCCTTGTAACTTTCGAGTCAGGATCCCTAACCTCAAATTTACACATTTACCCTTCTCCATCAGCCCTGAAAGTTCGTAACATCGTCACGCGAACATCGTGTATATTTCCGGGAGTCATGATTATGGGAGAAGTGCAAGCGCGTGCCAGTGGTCAGCTGCAGGTAATGCTGCAGCTGCGGAAGGGCCACTTCGGTGCTGTCGCCGCCGTGTCTTTGCCGTCTCATTTGCGGGGTCGTAATGAGCCCAGCCCCGCCGTACTACGTCGAAGGTCAACAGTTAACGACGCACAGGACTGGGAGGCGTACCCTATGCAAAATGCTTGACCTGTCCCTCAAAGTGCTCGACTCAGCGAGAGGGATACACATCGTGTAAATGTCAAACATTTTAAATTACTTTCGAACACAACCGTATCCTGAAGAAAAGAAAATAACATATGCAGACGCAGAAAAAAATCAATGCGTTTCTCAAAAGCACAGTGTCAGCTGAAAGTTGCTGTTGTTAGCCATTGAGATCACAGCATCACGTACATCAGTGAGCGTGTCAAGTCAAATGACGTTTATGTAGAAGATATAAAAATTATGACGCTTGCCAGTGACATTACAGTTTTGCCAAAGACGGCAAAAGAGGTGGAAGAGTGGTTCAGTGGAAAAGAGGCTGTAACATGAACATCAACAGAAGTAAAGTAAGGATAACGGCATGTAGTCAGATTAAATCAGGCGATGCTGAGGTGTTATATTAGAAAATGAGAAAGTTGCTATGAGTTTGGTTAAATAACAGATAATGGTCGAAGCAGAGCTGATGTAAAGCGCAGACTGGCAATAGAATGAAAAGCGTTTCGGGGAATGTGGATTTTGTTAACAACCAGTGAAAATTTAATTGTTAGGAAGCCTTTTCATAAGGTCTGGAGTGTAGCCTCGAACGGAAGTGTCTGATAATAAGCAGCTTAGACGAGAAGAGAATAGAGGTTATTGAAATGTAGTGCTATAGAAGAATGCTCAAGACTGGTTCGTTGAAATGAAATGAGCGTATGGCATTGTTAGCCGGGAGGCCCCATTCGGGGGAGTTCGGCCACCCGTGTTGCGATTTGGGGGAGGAGGGGACGAAACAGCGAAGTCATCGGTCCCATCGGAGGGGAAGGAAATCGACTGGACCCTTCCAAAAGAGCCATCCTGGTATTTGCCTGAAGCAATTTAGGGAAATCACGGAAAACGTAAATCAGAATGGCCAGACGTCAGTTTGTACCATCGTCCTCCCGAACGAAAGTCCAGTGCGCCACCTCATTTGGCAATGCTCAAGATTATATGAGCAGAGCGTATAACTGAGAGGAGGCAGTGTTGTAAAAAGCAAGCAGTGCTACAACTTGGATGAAAGAAGGAATCAAGGAATAGTTATTTAGTGAGCAGATGGAAGAGTGGACGAGAAATATTTTTGAAGAAAACCTAGACATGAGTACAGTTAAGAGGTTCATGGGGATGTGGATCACAGTAATTATTCAGAAACGAAACGTTTTGCGCAGGATGGACTAGCTTAGAGAATTGCATCAAACCTTCACACTCAAGACAACCAGCACCACCATCACCACAACAGCAACAATAACAACGACGACGACGGCGACAGAAACAAAAGCAACTGATATATCAGTAGCATCTGCACACAGAACTAAGTGTATCTTCCATCCAAGGCCATAACAACAGCGACAAAAACCAATGACGACAACATCTGATGCGTCATTAACATCTGAACACAGAACTACACGCCTATTCTGCCCAAGGCTGTAACAACAACAGTAGCAACAATAACAACAGCAACAGCAACAACGACCATGACAAGAACAACTAGTAGGGTAGTAGCATCTTTACACAGACTTAATGTCTCTTCCATCCGAGGCCACAACAACAATAATAAAAATGACAACAACAATGGATATGTCAGTATCATCTGCACACGGAACTAGATGTCTCTTCCATCCTAGGTCGTAGCAACAACGACAACAACAACGACGATGATAACGATGACGGCGACAAAAAGTGGTATGTCACCAGCATCTGTAGCAGAACTGAATGACTGTTCCATCAAAAACCGTAACAGCAACAACAACAACAACAGCGACAACAACAAATAGTATGTCACCAAGGGCGCCCATACCTATGTGCAAGAAAAGAGGAGGCGGCTCTCCCTCCCCCTCGCCCAGCTCTCAGGGATAAGGTTTCTTTCAAGAGAACGATTTGAAAGTCAGTATTGCATACGTTTTTAAGATGGTCGGATTTGAAAATTATTTATGACTACTTACAAGCCATCTGTCGTCTTCCAAAATGTTAAAAATACGCCATACCTCCACGTCTAGGCCCTGTCTACAAACTGTTGTATGGGCGACGTCGTTTGTCAGCAGCACCAGTACGCAGAACTAAATGTCTCTCCCGTCCAAAGGCGTTCCTCCTGTGACAAGTTCAGACAAGACCGATACGCCACCTGCCGGAACGAAGAACGGGCCGGACAGTATGTTGTGGCCCCAACCCTAGTATTGGTTCCCTTTCAGCGCTGGACACGGGGATTGAATTGCACGTGAAACTTCCTGTATTATTACTGTACTGTAGATGAACAGAAATTATAAAACACTTCTACGGTAGAGAAGAAGATACTACATTCTAACTAAAAATACTTCGTGAATGAGGATGAAATTACAATCAAATTTATCGAGGTGCAGTCACTCTCCAAATTACGGACTGCCCTCTCTTCATAACACATAACGGATTTTTTCCCGTAATTTCCACCAGTAGAGCCAGCACTGTATCTAGCTACTCTTCGTCCACAAGATAATGTTTCTGTAACACCTCCATCTGAAGATGAGCCTGCAGTGGCTTGAAAACGTTTTCATGGTTGAATACATCGTAAAAAAGCGACTGGTTGCATATTTATTACCAGATAAACGCCACATAACGGATTTCATCAAACTGTGGTGCAGTGGTGCATTGACGTGTGTGTGTGTGTGTGTGTGTGTGTGTGTGTGTGTGTGTGTGTGTGTGTTTGTGTGCGTGTGTGTGTCGGTGGGTGAGTGAGTGCTGAGAGGGTGAGGCATGTGTGCCTACGTTCATACGGGTGTATACGCAAAAGGTAATATAAGTGGTTTGGCAGGTGTCAGCTTACGTCCATACATTGTGTATGTTCATGTTTAAGTATCGTCATTGCTGTATATTCAATACTCAGATCACAAATACGGCAACCGAGACTGTGTCCTCAAAACATATTCTGGAAAATTTGGAAATTTGTGGTAAGGTCGTATGGGACCAAACTGCTGAGGTCATCGGTCCCCAAGCTAACACACTACATAATCTAACTTAACCTAAGGACAACACACACACCCATGTCCGAGGGAGGACTCGAATGTCCGACGGGGGGAGCCGCGCGAACCGTGAAAGGACGCCTCAGACCGCACGGCTACCCCGTGAAACATACCTTGTTTTGGGTAGTTTATCGTCAAACGAAATTCATTCGAATTTAATCAAGGTTTGAAAGAGACTGCATCCTAGTTAAGACCAGAAGTTACAGAAAAAAATGGACGACTGCATTCGAATAGGCTGTGTTCGCAGAAGAACTCTGCAACTGCTTTCACAGATGAAAACACTATCGACAGGTGTGTGTACGAAACAGCCGGCACCGTAACGGAATTAGATGAAGAAAGCGCCTTTTACTAATTAACTGATTATGGAAAATAAGCTTTTTTTGCCGTTAGGATTGCACGTTGATTGATCTGTTTCTGTCTATAAGAACGTCTTCAGATTTTTTGTCATGACAGAATGTTTTGCTACAGGAGCTCTACAACAACTGGTGACTTGGTGATAACTGCATACCGGACATTTCGTGATGTCTATAGATCTGAAGTTGCTCACATAGATCTACACTAGAGGGTCTCTTTTATGTACTATCAAAACCGGTCAACTTACAATTGACGTGCAAACGTAACTGGAAGGAAACCTCTATAAAACAAAGTTTGCGAAACTCTTTGGAAAATGTGGGTTTGCTTATTAAAGTATGAAAAAGCGTGCTACAAGAGAGGTGTTGGAGAATCCTAACCAAAAGGAAATGTAAAAAGAATTTTTAAACGAAGTTGGAACATTTCAGAAATATTTAACTAGTTCATTTTTGTGCATTCATCTGTTGCTGAGCATGAAACGTGTATACAACTTATCGCTAGTGTTTTCTGAAATAGAAGAGGTAACATTCTTGCATAGAAAAAAACAATGACTACTGAATATCTTATACGTCCTCCGGGCTGACACGATGAGTAAATACGCAAGAAGAAGCGAGGATTACAATATAAAATATATTTCATCATGGGCAAATAAGGGAGATTTTGAAATCGGAAAACTCTTGCATATATAGTATAAATTTTGGTAATATCAACCCCGCCGGCCGTTGCGGCCGAGCGGTTCTAGGCGCTTCATTCCGGAACCGCGCTGCTGCTACGGTCGCAGGTTCGACTCCTGCCTTGGGTATGGATGTATGTGATGTCCTTAGGTTAGTTAGGTTGCGAGGTGCCGGGGCTAGCAGTGTATTTATCACTAAGTTCTACTAGAATCCAAATATGTAAATCATGCTCTAAGCCCCCCCCCCCCCCTATTCTAACTCCGACTTTTGCTGTTGCACAAGGATAAAAGAAATACGCGAACTGACTCTAATCAACCCTGCTAGTGGAGTAGAAGAGAGTTTGGCACCTGCAATAATTTAATTTGATAAATAAGTTAAATAAACCAAGGTTTCATTAGCATAGTGAGGAATGATAGGGTTGCTCTATCGATTAACAGAATGAAAGTTCTGTCCAAAATAACAATATGATTTATTAAGATTAAACACAGAATAGTAAAGGAGATACAGGAAATATTTATAAAACATCAAATTGGCTAAAATTGGAGATTCATACAAACACTATAAAGGTGAAGTTGTCCCTAACTTAGATCGTGAGGTTTAAGACGTAGTGGTATGTGGAGCCAATTCCTTTCCACTCAAATCTCAAGAGAGACACACAGCTAACCCACCAGTAATTGCTGCTACTCGAAACAGAACAAAGTTAGAAAAGGATGAACAGGCGCGCTCTGCTGAGCTCTGATTGTCACCTAGGAAAATCCCTATCTGCCGGTGCTGCGGACGTACATTACCAAACTGTCTTCTTATCTCCCAGAACACGATCTGGCGTACCGCAGGCGAGGGCTGGTTGCTTCGACGTCCTCGGCCGAAAGGCGACTGCCGACTCCTTAGAGCACCCGTGCAGGCCGAACTCACAACATTCCCGCCCCCACGACAGTGGCCGTGGTTACGTTCCAATCAGCAACCCGAAAACCGGCGGAAATTCCACTCCATTGCCGGAGCACTACCATTCCACCAATGGAGATTCTTGGCGCCAATTTCTGTGCTGATTTTGCTACGTCACGGCGCTATGCCCTGAGCAAACCAATCACCGTTACTATTTTGCAGAAAGTGCGGGAATTTTCCCGCCACAACTGCCAGGGTACACAAGTCATTCCCACGCCTCGCTGGTAGCCCGCCAGAAAGTGTTTTCGCTAAGTTTCTCCGAAGTAACGGAACCTCTAGCCCAGCCGCTACTTCACACCCCAGCGGGCGTGTCTCTTGACAATGTCGGCGTCTGCAAAGCATTCACTCGACTGCCTCACACACGTCGGCTTAACCCGCCTGTCACCGGACCACCCGGGTGACGAGAGACGCTGAGTGGGAAGTCTGCGTGTGAAGGAATAGCAGCCCTCCACCGCATGCAAATAGAGAGGAGAGTCGTAAGATAGAAATATGAGAGGGGGCTCATGCCACCTCTCAAGGTTCAAGTAGTTCTAAGTCGAGGGAACTGATGACCTCGGATGTTAAGTCTCATCGTGCTTAGAGCCATTTGAACCATTTATTTATCATCCCCGCTTATCACATTTGTCTCTCGCTGGCTTCCACTTGCGTCTAAATACATTTGTGTTGTAAGAAAGCTCCCACTAAAAAGAGGATTTGCAGCAGCCTTAGATAGATGCAGGCTATTGCAAGCCATCCAGAATAGCACTTCAGTAATGGACCCTGTTTTATGGACGAATTTTAGATAAAGTGATTGTTCATGCACAATGATACGTCGAAAAGGAAGCATATTTTTACAGAAACTGTCTACCTGCTACTCAGATGTTTTTTCGCTAGCCCTCTCATCATGTGGCCAGAAACATGGTGAAGAAAGATTAAGGTTCAATGTCTCGCCTACGATAAGAAAATTCGAGACGGGACACAATATCGGACAAAGGGCGGAGAAGAAGGAAATCGGCCCTACTATTTCCAAGAAATCATCCCAGCATTCGCCTTAGATTGTATAGCTTAATGAGGATGCCTGGACAGGGATTCAAACCGCTGTCCTCCTGCTCCACATCCTCCGGTCAGATACATGGCGACTACCTGTTTTAAGTTAAATTACAGATGTCACAGTCAGATGGTAGATGAACACCAAACTGATGCTCCACCTACAGTGGGACCTAAAGTTAAACGTGGGTTTTTCAGTTTAAAACACATTACCGGAGGGGAAAGAACTAAACAGTACGAACTGCGCGAATTTGTATTAGAAAACAAGGAAGCTTGGAGGTAGACGACTTCAGCATTGTCCAACACCTATGTGTTACTCCTGACCATACACTATCCTTCAAGAAACATTGCCATAACAAGAGACTGAAGGTCAGGAACAAGGCAAGGAACAATGTTTTGATCACCCTCACAGTCATCATATTCTGAGAACAGCTGCTCTTGTTTTGTGTGTGTGCCAGCTGCAGAATACGGCTCAGCTGTGTACAGTGAATCTGCTAACGCGAAGCAGGTTGACTCAGCGGACAGTGAGGCTCGCCGAATCTCGTCGGGATGGGTGAAGCCAACTCCACTCAACTAACTCTACCCGATTGTTGGAATAGCTCTCCCCACTATTGGAAGGGCCGTTACTGATAGTGCGCAGAGGTTGAAGCACATCACCGATCAATCTCAAGTGGCAGACTCTGCAAGAGAGGCGCTCTGCATCGCGGTGTAGCTTGCTGTCCAGGTTTCGAGAGGGTGCGTTTCTGGATGAGGTATCGAATATATTGCTTCCCCCTACTTATACCTCCCGAGGAGATCACGAATGTAAAATTAGAGAGATTCGTGCGTGCACGGAGGCTTTCCGGCAGTCGTTTTTCCCGCGAACCATACGTGACTGGAACAGGAAAGGGAGGTAATGATAGTGGCACGTAAAGTGCCCTCCGCCACTTGCGGAGTATAAATGTAGATGAAATGTAGAAATGCCTTCATCGGTAGGACTCAACTACTGGATAGAGCACCAGAGTCTGACAACATCATCCAGTGTGAGAGTAAGCTGCCAACGAATATCCCTGAAAAACAAACGATCTGCCCTGCGATGTTTGGAAACCAGTCTATCGTCTTAGGGTGTGCCTCCTCCGTTACGAGACCGACATGAAAAAATGGGGCCTCTTTCCAGCTGATGGAGGTGTGTCCTGCGGACAACACAAGACCCCGGAACTTTGTTCATATTTCCTCTACTGAAACAACCTTTCACAACACAGGGCTTGATCGAGGCAAATAAGGGTACTACAGCTGCTGCTTTCTGGAAGTGCTGATTGCAAACGGAAATGAATGTCCGAGTGCGATATATAAATTCCAGGACCGTCTGGCGATAAAACCAGAAAAGCTTGGATTCATAATCTTGCACTTTACCACTGAGCTATCGTACTTCTGTACAACTTGATATTTGCCGCATACGCAAAGAGTTCGCCCTGTGCAGCAAAGTGCACAAGCAATGTTACTTGAAAAGCCGTCACGGTTCCCACATTGTAAATCTAAAGTTGACACTGAAACAAAAAACGAAATGTAGAAATCAGAAAACCAAAACTTCTCCATGCGAAGCTGCACCGAACTGTCGTAAGCGAAGTGATGAAGTTTGGTTTGTGGGCCGCTCAACTGTGTGGTCTTCAGCGCCCGTACAAAGTCCCAATTTCTTTTTTTTTTTTTTTTTTTGCGCAGTCGCGAATGATAATGATGAAATGATGAGGACAATACAGACACCCAGTCTTCGGGCAGAGAACATCCCCCAACCCGGCCGGAAATCGAACCTGGGGCCCCGTGATCCACGGGCAGCGACGCTAGCCGCCAGACCACGACCTGTGGACTCGAAAGTGAAGAAGAAGTACGCCATCTGACCTATCACGAGACGACAGGAAATACAGATTTTGATTGAACACATGACTAAATTCGAATAAAACCTTATTAACGTTAAATTATGATGTGAACTGTTTTCGATTCTACAAATATCGCATGTAAAAATTAAACTGCGTTGTTTCAGTAAAAAACATTGAAAGTGTGTTTACCATAAAATGCGAAACGCGAGTGGAAGATAAATATGTATTTTATTATATCAAGGAAAGACATCAAAGTTCATAAAACGAAAGTTTACCTCAAAATACTAGGCGCTAGAAACAAGAGTACGCTGAAAGTATACCAGGTTCACGGATTTTCGTTTGAAGTAGGTTTCTCCAGAGCGAATTCCGCGTGACATCGGTTGTTCCATGGAGAACAGTGAATGTTTTAGCAGATGGTAGTATACAGGATGATTCAAAAGTCTTGTCCCATAGGCCAAAGTCTATTTTGGTCATTCGATAATATTGGCACATCGGACAAAGTCGTATTCAGGGATAGGGCAGAAAAGAACATTCAGGAAAAAAATAGTAAATGTGGACATTAAAATGCGTACCTTAAAAGTCATGAGCACTTGTTCAGTGGAAGAGTTGTTTCTGAGTAGTGAAGATGAACAAGTGCTCATAGCTCTTACGGTACGCAGTTTAATACAAATTTAATAGACTTTTTTGCTTCGAATTATCGCCCATGTCATATCGCTGAATACGACGTTGTCCTATGGGCTAAGACTATTGAATCACCAACATAGATTTTGCCGTGTGGAACATGAATATTAAATCACCCTGTAAACTGATTCGCATAAAACGTTCCATATAATATGTGTAGAGATTTTCAATTGTTACAGAGATACAGCTGTTAGAATGTAACCTAAACAAAGACTCACAGAAGGTGGTAAGGAAAAGCAAGATTAAATTCAAAGCTGATTTTCAGAAGTTCCACTTCCAGTGTACTTTAAAGTTTCCCTGACAGCTCTGTGTGTAGTTCTTCTAAGGTCATCTTGGCGGCCATTTACGGGAGTAGCACTTCTCACAATTCGAACAATCAATTCGTCTGTTGCGTTTACTTATTCGTTGGACACTTAATACCTATCCTTGTAAACAAAGGAAAAAATGAGCTTCTCGACCAGGACTTGAAGACCCAAGTGATGTTGACTGAACGCCGTGTCATCCTATACCTTGAGATGTCCCGAGGATACTGTATTGAATGGCGTGTAGTCAAAACACTGCTCTCCTGGCGGTATTGCCGAATTCCCTGACTGGGAAACCGCTACTACTTCGTCAAGTTGCTGTTCAGTTGGTATCACGAGGCTGAGAACATCCCATACCAGTCATTCCACCAGTGAAAAATCGAGCCCAGGTCCTCCGCATTGCACCATCTTCGTTTTCAGGAAGACTAAGTGGATGGTGTAAGGCTATGCTGTAACGTAAGAGGCCCAAAAGCCTGATTGTCTAATATACAACACCACATGTTTCCAGAGAAGCATTTCTGAAAATGTTTCTCCACAAAAACATCGGACAATTAAAATGAGTAACGAAGGTGAAAGTGGCTTCCTAAGTAAAGAGTATAAATGATATTACTCGACGGTTTGCTGTTACTCAAAGACAAATTTTCAATCACCTTTCTTCATCTCTTTCTCAAAGATGTATTCGGTGTAAATGACACTATAGAGGCCGTGCATGTATCTGTCATATTCTTGTGTGTGGAACATCGGCATATGTAGAAACTCTCGGTGAGTTCGTTAAAGTATTACGTTCTTTGGCACGTTCAAATGAGACATGACTGTTGGCTACTGAATCCGTCCCACGAAGATGAGTGAAAACGCAAGTGAATCCTGTTGAAGTTGGCATTCTTTGATTAGGAATTTGTCTACCGTATTTTCTACGCGTAGCAGCAGCCATTACAAAATCCGTACACGGATATCAGCCTACTCAGAAGCAGTAAATGCGTGCCTCTTGTTTTAAGCGATACAGTAAAATTTCTGACAATGACAATGACTATCACAGTTGGAAACATAAGTTATGTAAACTCAAGCAAAACTTCTCAACTTGAACTTCTAAACAAAAATGATATGTCATTTTCATGGCAGAAGTGCCAAAATCATAGTAACTGGATTACCAACACGTCGAATGAAAACCTCTCTGTAATCAATTATATCTCCGTAACCAATAACCACTGGGCACACCTCATAAGAAATGTTTCATTCAAATTAATCAATACTACCATCTCTTCAAGTACGGGTGTTTACCACTAGCTGACAAACTCAGCATTACCGGGTATTCATTTTGCCAGTTTTCTGTTACAAATGAAACCTTATACTGAGGTGACAAAAGTCATGGGATAGCTCCTGGGCCTGCCGGAGTGGCCGTGCGGTTCTGGGCGCTACAGTCCGGAACCGCGCGACCGCTACGGTCGCAGGTTCGAATCCTGCCTCGGGCATGGATGTGTGTGATGTCCTTAGGTTAGTTAGGTTTAAGTAGTTCTAAGTTCTAGGGGACTGATGACCTCAGAAGTTAAGTCGCATAGTGCTCAGAGCCATTTGAACCATTTGATAGCTCCTGGTATCCTTTCGTCTTTTCGCTCAGCGTAGTGTCATGGACTCAACAAGTCATTCGAAATCCCGTGCAGAAATATTGAGTCATTCTACTACGGTAGCCGTCCACAGTTGCAAAAGTGTTGCCGGTGCAGGATTTTATGCATGAACGGACCTATAGATTATGTCCCACGAATTTTCTATGGGATTCACGTTGGGCGATGTGGGTGACCAAATCGTACGCACGAATTGTCCAGAGCGTTCTTCAAACCAATCCTGAACAAATGTGGCCCAGTGACATGGTGCATTGTCATCCATAAAAGTTCCATCAATGTTTGGAAACAAGAAGTCGGCGAATGGTTGGAAATGATCTCCAGGTAACTGAACATAACCATTTCTAGCCAACGATTGGTTCTGTTGGACCAATGGACCCGGTCTATTACCTGCAAACACAGCCCATACCATTATTCGCTCACCACCAACTTCCACAGTGCATTGTTGACCACTTGGGTCCATGGTTTCGTGGGGTATGTGCCATCCTCGAACCATACCATCAGCTCTTACCAACTGAAATCGGGACTCCTCTGACCAGGCCACACTTTTCCAGTCCTCTAGGGTCCAGCCAATATCGTCACAAGCCCAAGAGAGGCGCTGCAGGCGATGTCGTCCTGTTAGCAAAGGCACTCGCATTGCTCGTGTGCTGCCATGACCCATTAATGCCAGACTGCGCAGCACTGTCCAGACGGATACGTTCGTCATACTGTGGGGCGGCAAGTGGTAATTATTGTTATATAAATAAATGATTGTTTTTCCCGGCCGATGCGCCATATGTGGGGCGGCTGGTGATGAATAATGTTGTTATATAAAATGTTTGAATTTAAAAACACTGCCCAGCCGATGCACCATATGTGGGGCGGCGGGTGGATATTAATTGTTGTTATTCAATAATAATGTTTTGTTTGTAGAAACACTGCATTTCCCGGCCGATGCACCATATGTGGGGCGGCGGTTTGAAATTTTATGGTGTGTATATAAATGTTTGGTTTGTAGAAAAGATGCATTCCTTGCCGTTTTAACCATAAATGCGGCGGCAGGTGGAATTAATTGTTATATAAGTGTTCCTTTTATTTATGCTGTTGTTTTGCCGTTCTCAACACCGGCTCTCTAATTACAATATTGGCAACCAGAAAGTGATTAGCAAAACGTGAAGCCTGTAATTAGAATTCCTAGTGCCCACGTCATCTGAGAAACACACTTATAGCTGCAGCTTATAACTCTGAGAAATTGGGAGATTGTCTGGGATTCATAATCAAAAACGATTTTCTAAAAATAGTTCTCTGTATTCTGAAAGTCACAGATGAAAAAAAAAAAAAAGAATCCACACAATCCAGCTAACAGAGCAGTTCAGAGTCTAATGCGCTGATGCAACTATAACTGTCCAAATTAAATGTTTAAATGAATGCTCGCCATAATTTGATGATAATGCTCATCAAACGCCACTCTAAATAATGGTAGAATGTTTGTCCCGCGACGGCACGTGAAAATACGACATACGCAAACTGAAAATCGATAATTAAAGTCATCCCAGAAATAACACTTCACTCGAAAATGATTTCATGGTTATGCGTATCCCGAGTAACTTAATACAGCATCCGAGGCTGTTTATAGCAATGATACCGACGCAACGCGACTCCCGACACAGATGGTGTGCTATTCAGCGTCTGGAGAGAACTGGGGCCTTTCTTCCTCGCGCAGCGTTCTTATATATAAAGCCACGGTTCGGATGGCTAAGGGAACGCCTGATCAAATCGGCTCTCCCACTTTAAGTTACCGAATAAATCATAGCTTCTTTTGCTGATGGCCGATGAAGCTCTCAATTTAAATGTGCATTCAGCACCCAGGTAAGTAATCATAATAAAAGTTTGACGTGGCTAAGTTAAATATTTTGGGCGAGAGAATTAATTTAATTACACTGCACGCAGTAGACAAGCTCTGAACCTGCCCTTTGGAGTCGAATGAAACTTCTCACATCTTTATGGTTATAGCGGATCTCCATTCTACTTAAATATAAACATCCTAGCCTTATTTATTAGCCTACTTAATCTATCTTGCTTCCTTAATTTTAAAGACAAAAACCAGAAAATTATGAATTTCAACAAAAATTTTAATTTGTGAGATCCAAAGTACTGTTTCTATTAAATTATTATGGAAAAGGAATCTAAATATAAATTTTTAAGTCTCTAGCTCTTTTCTGTTGCACCAATGATTTTTACAGAAAAACGTCCAAATATCGAAAATGGTTATCGAACTGATATTCAACACATATTAATTTAGTATTACTCCTGACATGCTAGAAATGTTTTAGGTTATTTGCTTGATTTTTAAAGTATTGCGCAACATTTATGACGTGAGAGCTAGTTACAGCGGACTGGCTGGCACACAATGGAAAGACTGATGTGAATTTACTAAAATGGTTCAAATGGCTCTGAGCACTATGGGACTCAACTGCTGTGGTCATTAATCCCCTAGAACTTAGAACTACTTAAAGCTAACTAACCTAAGGACATCACACACATCCATGCCCGAGGCAGGATTCGAACCTGCGACCGTAGCAGTCGCACGGTTCCGGACTGCGCGCCTAGAACCGCGAGACCACCGCGGCCGGCGTGAATTTACTACGGCGTGAGTAGGCTGCTTCCCTACAGTATGTCCCACATTGATTTCTGCGGTTATTTCATGCACTGTTGCTTGTCTCTCAGCACTGACAACTCTACTCAATCGCCGCTGCTCTCGGTCATGTGAAGGCTATCGGCCACTGCGTTGTCCATTGTGAGAGGTACTGCCTGAAATTTGGTGTTATCGGCACACTCTCGTCACTGTGGATCCTGGAATACTGAATTGTCTAACAATTTCCTAAATGGAATGTCCCATGTCTCTAGCAGAATGGAGAAAGGCGTCACCTTTATTCTCGTAACGCGAGAGGAGTTCCTGGCGAATTTCATGTCTATGCACTTTCTTTTAAGGAGTCAGCATTCCTGGATCCCATCGTAAACAGATATTCCAATAGCCAAACAAAGCAATAATGTGAACCACACGTTCTTGTGAAAGGCCGATTGTGTTTCGATTTCTCTCTGACTGACTGCACGTTGCTTAAAACGCATTGACCGACCGTCTGCGCAGGATTCCATACTTTACACTGTAGCTACACAACCCATTCAACGCTAAGGCTTTCCGCCAACTGGAGCTGTAGAGAAGAGGGTACGGAACAAGTCAGTACCTGCCGCATACCAATGCTGCCAACTATTGAAGAGTTACGAAGGTGAAGGCATTACTTTTCAGTCAACCCTCATATATATATATAGTAGACCCGCAACCGAGCGCCTCTCCAGGTGGCGGATAGGGGAATGCCCCCTAGATATAGGTGGTATCGAGGAAATGAAATACTCGGGGACGACCAAAACTACTAGTAGCATCTGTTCCCACCGTGGGCGGCTACAAAAGGCGTCTGCTCCACCTGTCAGTGGCGGCCTCAGCCAACCTCCTGATCTGGAAAGTCAGGTTGTACTCGGCAGCATGCCATATATCCAACTAGTAAACATCATGATGGTACAACGAGAAAAATCTCATTACCCCGGGCCCCAGTCAGTAGACTGGGATCGTCGTGAGCATCGGATTCCGGGGGCTTACGGACATGATGAGAGCTTCTCAAACTCCCTCAAGACCAAACGCAAACACTGTATCGGCGCACTCAACGTGAACACACTGACGAAGACAGAAAAGATGAAGCAACTCACAGACACTCTCGAAAAATTTCAAATGAAAACATGTGCACCGCAAGGAACACGATTCACAGACGAAGACCATTGCAACACGGAGAACTTTAGAATATACAAACGAAAACCATCGAGACAACTGAAAAACCTACGGCTTTTTGGCACAGGATTTGCAGTACGCAGGCCCATCACGGACAGCATAATCGACTTTTTGTCACCAAACGAAAGAATCAGTACCATCACAGTGAAATCAGCCAACAAATCCTACACAATAATCAGCGCACATTCACCGACTAATGACTACAACATGAAAAACCCGGACGAAATTGATGACTTCTGGACGACAATGGAAGAAACTATGAAGAAAATTCCTGCATAGAGAGTCAAAATAATATTGGGAGACTTCAACGCTAAACTCAGAAAAGAAAAGATATATAGACATACCACAGGAAAACATACTCCACACAAGGACACAAACAAAAATGGAAAACACCTGATAGTCTTTTGCAAAAGCCACGACCTCGCCTTTATGTCAACAAAATTCAAGAAACCAACACGGAAACTTACCACATCGAAATTCCTCAGCGGAAAGCAAGAACTACAGATCGACCACGTAATAGTCCAGAAAGACACACAAAAAGAAATTTTGAACATAGACACACGTAAAGGCTACTTCGACTCAGACCACCACCCACTACAGATCAGGATTCGTCTTTTGCCCAAGAAAAAGCTCCAGAATAATAAAATTGTTAGACCAGATCCAGAATACCTTACTTTAAACCAGACACAAATATTATACAAAATTAAAATGGAGAAAACGATAGACTGGTCACAACTTTCAGGAAGAATCCGAGACGACATGAAACTAGCACAAGCACGACGCACAAGGAAACACCGCTGGTGGAACCACACATGTGACCAAGCTATTGACCAACGAATCAGTGCATGGAAAAAATTTAGTAGCCATAAATCCCAAGAGAATTGGATGAACTTCCTGAAGACACAGAAACAATCAAGCAAAATCATTCGCAGTGAGAAACTTCAGTATGATAAATGGCGACTGACGGAGATCGAATCGGACTTCACGAAGAACAATACAAGAAACTTCTACAGAACGTTCAGAGAAAATATGACTGGATATAAACCACCCAACTTGTGCTTCAGAAGATCGGATGGAACCCTGGAAACAAATACCAAAAACAATTGTGAAATTGTGTCAAAGTACTTTGAAAAACTCCTCAACACGGAACCCCCTATTGAAGAAATGATGACAGAAAAGAGCACATACAATCCAGATAGTGAACCTCCAACTCTAGAAGAAGTTAAAGAAATAATCAAGTCACTAAAGAATCGTAGAGCACCAGGAGAAGACGGCATCGTGGAAATCTGGAAGTTACAAGACCCAGAACTCACCAACGACATCCACAGGATCTTGGAAGATATCTGGAAGACCATGAAAATTCCTGACGACTGGAAAACTGCCCTGATACACCCACTACACAAAAAAGGTGACAAGACTGACCCGAACAACTACAGAGGAATATCCTTACTACGGGTCACATACAAGATCCTCTCTAAAGCTTTACTTAACAGACTAGAATGCCAGATCGATTACTTGATACCAAGCAGGCTTCCGTAAAGAGCAGTCTTGTGCGGAACAAATTTGAAACCTGAAAATGATTTTACAACACAAACAGAACCCGATCATTACCTCTGTCGACTTCAAAAAGGCGTACGACTCTATCGACCGGAAAACTCCCTTCAAAATTCTAGAAGAATACAAAGTAGACAACAAAACATGGACTGTCGAACTGTCATAGGGCAAACCTTGAACAACACGACCTCCAAAGTAAAGTTCTGTGGGGAACTATCAGAGCCCTTTGAAATTCGCACAGGTGTCCGACAAGGGGATGGCCTCTCACCTCCACTTTCAATCTAGTGTTAGATAAGGTAATAAAAGAATGGGAAACATCACAACAGGGGATAACCTTAAGAAACCTACAGATTAAATGCCTGGCTTTTGCAGACGATTTGGCGATTGTCACAAAAGGTATAAACGAAACAAAAGACGCTATTGAAAAACTACACGAAATCGCTTCCAAAACGGACTACAGATCTCATACGAAAAGATACAGTTTATGAACACAAAGGAACTCTCATCTCTGAACACAAAGTACGGCACGATCTACAAAACAGCAAACTTCAAATACCTCGGTGAAACACTACAAACGAGCGGACATAACAGAGACTCAAACGAAGAAAGAAAAACTAAACTCGACAAGCCATACAAAGTAGTGAGGAACCATTACAACAAGAAGTCTATCTCACAAAAAGCCAAATTACGCCACTACGACACGGTGGTGCTCTCCGAGGCACTATATGCAGCAGAGACCACACTAATTCTAGGGCATAAACGTATCAGACAACTAGAAAAAGTAGAACGGAAAACACATAGAAAAATATTTGGCTCAACTAACAACAATGGAATATGGATCAAGAAACCTACAGAGGAACTATATTCGTACAAATATACGGAGACAATCACAGAAAAGATTAGAATACGCAGACTACAATTCTATGGACACCTTTACAGAATGCCATCACACAGGCTGACCAAACAGATCTTTGTCTGGGTAACCACTAGAAACAACAAATGGGTGGCAGAGGTAAAAAACGACCTGAACCAACTCAAAATAACAGCGGACACAATAAACGACAGAACAAAATTCAGAAACATCATTAAGAAAAGTCAACTACATGAGATACACTGTGAGAATCGAACAGGCGTAAAATGGAACGAAGAACCGACAATATCACAGGCGGAAGATGAAAGAAATATGGGCAACCAAAAAGGCAATCAAGATGAAGCCGAAGACACGAAGTCGACAAGAAGCATGGAGAGAGGACCGGAAACAGAAACACAGCGAGCGAATGAGGGAAGTTTGGGCAGGAAGGAAGGCAGGAAAAGGAATTGGCCATGTATTTTAGTCCAACTGCGCTCTTTAAGGGCAAAACGCCAAATATATATACATACGCAAATGCATATTGCTATCCCATAACTTTTGTCACCCCGGTGTACGCACTTATACAGGGTGTTGCAAAAAGGTACGGCCAAACTTTCAGGAAACATTCCTCACACACAAATAAAGAAAATATGTTATGTGGACATGTGTCCGGAAACGCTTAATTTCTATGTTAGAGCTCATTTTAGTTTCGTCCACCTACACTTAATGGAGCACGTTATCATGATTTCATACGGGATACTCTACCTGTACTGCTAGAACATGTGGCTTTACAAGTACGATACAACATGTGGTTCATGCACGATGGAGCTCCTGCACATTTCAGTCAAAGTGTTCGTACACTTCTCAACAACAGATTCGGTGACCGATGGATTGGTAGAGGCGGACCAATTCCATGGCCTCCACGCTCTCCTGGCCTCAACCCTCTTGTCTTTCATTTATGGGGGCATTTGAAAGTTCTTGTCTACGCAACCCCGGTACCAAATGTAGAGACTCTTCGTGCTCGTATTGTGGACGGCCATTCTCCAGGGCTGCATCAGCGCATCAGGGATTCCATGCGACGGGGGGTGGATGCATGTATCCTCGCTAACGGAGGACATTTTGAACATTTACTGTAACAAAGTGTTTGAAGTCACGCTGGTACGTTCTGTTGCTGCGTGTTTCCATCCCATGATTAATGTGACTTGAAGAGAAGTAATAAAATGAGCTCTAACATGGAAAGTAAGCGTTTCCGGACACATGTCCACATAACATATTTTCTTTCTTTGTGTGTGAGGAATGTTTCCTGAAAGTTTGGCCGTACCTTTTTGTATCACCATGTATACATGTATTTTGATAATACGGATGGATTCCTCGTAAAATATCCTCTATAATCGCGAATGACCAGCATGCAGTGTAACTTTGTCTTTATGTGTAAACTGGTTGACCAGAAGGATCTGTGCTCACCAGTATAACAGCAATTTACGAATTATCTGAAAGAATACATCAGTATGCCATGAAAATCGTCATTTACACTTGTTCAATAGGCATAATATTCTTAGCGTCCGTGACTCATAGTGTCATTTACTTTCTATAGCGGTTATACGCATCATGCATTCATCGATGTGACGTCATGTACGCCATGTAGCGTTACCATGAGATCCGTTATGGACAGATAAGATTTCTGGCTGCCAGTACGTGTCAGATCTGATCTCGCACCTGATGTACGAACACAGTCCTTTCGTGGGACTAATGCGGAGAGCCCTTCCGGCTTCCTGCACGCAGCCACGCGTGCACGCATAGTCACGCAACCTGCCACGCAGCTCGGCCAGCTCGCCCAACAGGTAGAGCGGCGCGTGTGCCCAGTGGCGGAGTGTCGCCGGAACCACACGGCGCATGCGCTGACCTTGGCCTGTTTACATCTTCCTGAGCAAAAGGCTCTTACCCCTGCCCCTACTCTCGATCACTCCAAGCGTGCACATGGAGGCGGAAACACGGAAAAGGCGTTCCCCCGGCATTTGCATAGCAGGTCGAACTTCTCTAGCGGAAGTTCCGTCACCTGAGCGGAAAGGTATGTTAAGTTGTTTTCCAACGTTAACTAGCGACAGGAGAGCCGCTACCAAGGTCGTGTGCGACGCAAAGTGGCTGGCGGCTGCTGGAATGCGACGGCATTTTCCGTTTATGCATCATGTCTCAAAATTACTCGGATAAAAAGTGGGCCCCACGCTATGTGCTTTTCTTTCTTTGAGTGTAAAGGTAGGTGTCTCAGTTATTTACACTGAGGTGACAAAAGTCACGGGTACCGTACCTCCTAATATCGTGTTGGACTTCCCTTTTGCCCACGAGAGTGCAGCAACTCGACGAGGCATGCAGTCAACAAGTCTTGGGATGTCCCGTGCAGAAATAATGAATAATGCCGCCTCTACAGCAGCCCATAATGGCTAAAGTGTTACCGGTGCAGGATGTTATGCACGAACTGATTTCTGTATTACGTCCCATGGCTTGGTGAGATTAAGATATGTGGCTGGCCGCGGTGGGCTAGCGGTTCTAGGCGCTCAGTCCGGAGCCGCGCGACTGCTACGGTCGCAGGTTCGAATCCTGCCTCGGGCATGGATGTGTGTGATGTCCTTAGGTTAGTTAGGTTTAAGTAGTTATAAGTTCTAGGGGACTGATGACCATAGATGTTAAGTCCCATAGTGCTCAGAGCCATTTGAACCATTAATATATGTGAACACAGAATAAGCAGTCTCGCATATGCGGATGACTTAGTTGTGCTGGCAGATTTGATTGAAAGTTTGCAAAGTAATATTTCAGAGCTAGATCAGAAATGTAAGGACTATTTTATGAAGATTAGAATCTCCAAAACGAAAGTAATGTCAGTGGGAAAGAGATATAAACGGACTGAGTGCCAAATAGGAGGAACAAAGAACAAGTGGAGGGTTTCAAGTACTTAAGATGCATATTGTCACAGGATGGCAACATAGTGAAAGAACTGGAAGAGAGGTGTAGCAAAGCTAATGCAGTGAGCGCTCAGCTACGATCTACTCTCTTCTGCAAGAAGGAAGTCAGTACCATGACTAAGTTATCTGTGCACCGTTCAATCTTTCGACCAACTTTGTTGTATGGGAGCGAAAGCTGGGTGGATTCAGGTTACCTTATCAATAAGGTTGAGGTTACGGATATGAAAGTAGCTAGGATGATTGCAGGTACTAGTAGATGGGAACAATGGCAGGAGAGTGTGTGGTGTCACCGCCAGACACCACACTTGCTAAGTGGTAGCTTAAATGGGCCGCGGTCCATTAGTACATGTCGGACCCGCGTGTCGCCACTGTCAGGATCGCAGACCGAGCGCCACCACAAGGCAGGTCTCGAGAGACGTACTAGCACTCGCCCCAGTTGTACGACGACTTTGCTAGCGACTACGCTGACGAAGCCTTTCTCTCATTTGCCGAGAGACAGTTAGAATAGCCTTCAGCTAAGTCCATGTATACGACCTAGCAAGGCGCCATTAGCCTTAGATAGCTTGTATCTAAAGAGTCTCACTTGTATCGCCACAATCTCCAGATGTCTCATCAAGAACGATGTATACAAGGATGTATTAAAAGTTAAGTATTCAAGGAGCTACGTACTTTTCTTTTTAGCATTCATTACTTATCCTGTTTCAGACCTCACTCCATCCTTCGTGAGTTAGCGCGTGCATCTTAGCTGCCTCTTTCAATTAGTGTGCGTAGTGTTGGCAAGTCTGCCGACACTACAAAGTGTCCACAATGAAGAAATCAAAGAAAAACTGGGAATGCACTCTACAGATGTAGCAGTCAGTGCGAAGAGGCTTAGATAGTGGGGTCATGTTACACGCATGGGAGAAGCAAGGTTACCCAAGAGACTCATGGGTTCAGCAGTAGAGGGTAGTAGGAGTCGGGGTAGACCAAGGAGAAGGTACTTGCATTCGCTTAAGAATGATTTTGAAGTAAAAGGCTTAACATCAGAAGAGGCACCAATGTTAGGGGATCATGGAGGAATTTTATAAGGGGGACTATGCTCCAGACTGAGCGCTGAAAGGCATAATCAGTCGTAAATGATGATGATGTCCCATGAATGTTGATGGGATTCATGTTGGGAGATATGAGTGTCCATATCACTCGCTCGAATTGTCCAGAATGCTATTTGTTTGGGAATATGAAGTTCACGAATGGTTGCAAATGGTCTCCAGCTAGCGGTACATTGCCATTTCCAGTCAACTATTGGTTAGCTGGGCTAGAGGACCCAGTCCATTCCATGTAAACACAACCCAAACCATTATGGAGCCAACACCATCTGCTTGCAAAATGCCTTGTTGATAACTTGAGACCACGGCTTCGTGGGGCCAGCGCCACACTCGAAGCGTACCATCAGCTCTTTCCAACTGAAATCGGGACTCATCTGAGCAGGTCACAGTTTTCCAGTCGTCTAGGGTCCAACCGCTATGGTCACGAGCCCAGGATAGGCGCTGCAGGCGATGTCGTGATGTTAGCTGAGGCACTCGCGTCGGCCTTCGGTTGCCATAGCTCATTAACGCCAAATGTCGCCGCACAGTCCTAAAGGATATGGTAATCTTTCGTCTCATGCTGATGTCTGCTGTTAGTTCAAGCAGTGTTGCTTGTCTTTTAACACGGAATCTACGCAGACGCCACTGTTATCAAGTGAAGGCAGTCACCCACTGCGTTGTCCGAGGTGAGACGGCTGCGTGGCCGAGCGGTTCAAGGACCTGCAGTCCGGAACCGCACGCCTGCTACGGTCGCAGGTTCGATTCCTGCCTCGGACATGGATGTATGTGATGTCCTTAGGTTAGTTAGGTTTAAGCAGTTCTAAGTTCTAGGGGACTGATGACCTCAGATGTTAGGTCCCATAGTGCTCAGAGCCACTTGAACCTTTTTTTTTTTTTTTTTTTTCCCGAGGTGAGAGATAATGCCTGAAATTTGGATTCCTCGACACCCTCCTGACACTTTGGATCTCGGGACATTGAGTTCCCTAACGATTTCCGAAACGGAATGTCCCATGGCTGTAGCTGCAATTACTATTCCTCGTTCAAAGTCTGCTATTTCCTGTCGTGCGGCCATCAAACTCGGAACCCCTTTGTCTTGAATCGCCTGGGTACAAATGACAGCTCTGCCGATGCACTGCCCTTTCCTACATTGCGTACGAAGTACTGCCGTCATCTGTATAAGTCTATATCGCTATCCCACGACTTCTGTTACCTCAATGTAAATCGAAGCTGGTTTTCTTTACTAACGCTTACAGTGTCTGTGCCACCAAATAAAAGAGATAGAACCACATCGAAAACTTGATTCAGTGGTAATTGTGCTTCCTTTGTTGTATACAGTAATGATGATGTGACAGTTACAGAGAATTAACACGCGACCGCACCTGCTCTTCATCATCAGTCTCGTCCAAATTTTTGGTGTATGCTGGGCTTGGCCGGAAATGAAAGTGACAGAAGTGGGACCTCCAGATGGCAGAAAGTTTAGAAAAAATGAAATTATTGGCGCGGGTCAGGCAAGATGTTAGCCATTTCTATTAGGGTTGTTTACAGGCAGAGGAGTGCGCAGCACAAAGAGTGCAGAACGGTAATGCGACTGTCGTTGGGCCAAATTTTTGTGCAAAATTTTTTATTTTCTGATTTTCTCAGTCGATAGAAACGGAGTCTTAATAGGTTTACTGTTTTGTCCGTCCGTCTGTCTGTTTGTCTGTTTGTCTTACCGTTAAGACGCCTTTTTCTCAGGAACAAGCAAACGTACCAAGTTGCAATGCATGCCACATACTACGCTCAACGATCCCTTGTTTGTGATAAAGCAATCAAGAAATACGACAATTTATGTATCTTATTTTGATACTCGTAAAATCACTCATATCGAGTGTTTACCGTGTACCTAGAACTATTAAATCTGGCAAGCAGAAAGATTTCACAGAGGAAGTAAAGGAAAAAATCCGAAAATTTGTAATTTGCAATTGTCTCACACGAAATTTCTTTTCCATTTGTTATCCGACTGTCTGTCCGTCCGCCTGTTAAGAGTCCTTTTTTCTCAGGAACGGTTCACGTATGAGGTTGAAATTTACGTCACATACTAAGGTCCACAGTCCCTTTGCGGTGTAAAACAGTTCAGCTTTTACGTCAATGCAATCAAACGACACAGCCGTTTACGGCACATATTTTGATACCCTGCCAGCATCGATATGGATAACAGGCAAAAATCGGAAAATTTCTCAGTTCTCGGGATGGACGAACATTCTGTATACATAGGCTAATTAAGTTTCTACGAAATTGTCGGTGCGTTCGTCCTAGTCGCACTTACCGAGATTTTGTGCATTACTTACACTACAAATAAACCGAAATAATGCTCTTCTTAGTGTACGTATCAATATTTTCCAAAAGGCATGAAAAGGAAAAGTTGGGCTTTCTAACAAATTTCGTGAAAGAGACTGTAAGGCATACACAGGAACTTCATATATACAATTATCTGCATTTATTGTTTTACACTTGATGTACACTTGCTGGGATGAATTTATCGTCAAAACAGGGGAGCAGTAAATTTCTTCGCGTATTGCGCACGTGATAAACGCCTAATTTTTACAGTTAAGCTGTTTTTTTTTTAAGATCCTACAGAAGAACGATTGTGGTTTACATTCAAAAAATCTTTTCCCTCATCGAACAGTTTGGAAGCAAACCACATGTAACGAAGCAGTGTTTCCTTTCTGGAAATTTATTTGCGTTCCCAAATTTTCCTTTGCCTTTCCTTTTTCACGTCTTTTATCGATACACTAATAAATGCAATATATCAAACATGATTTCGTATGACATGCAGTCTAAGTTACGTGAAAACTGGAAACAGAAAGAAATGTTTTTGCACAGGGACTCAGACTCACGACCGTATGTTTACTGTTCTGTATTATTTCTACTGTAGCAACCTCTACCTTGAACCCATGCCAACGAAAATGGCTCATACGTGGTCCAATACGCGGCAAATACTTAGCCATTTAGAGCTGTCACTTTCATTTCCGTCCAAGATCTAAATTAGGGCGAAGTCGGCGATGGTGGGTAGGTATAGGCCCCTAGTAAGATGACTGTGAGTCTTGTTGATCGTCAGACTTATTCGTCAGCTTCGGCCTTATGACCCCCATGTTGGACTATTACATCGTAAGCAATGTTTTTTCATGATACAAGGTTTGGAGTGTTTACAGCTACGTCTTCAGATGAATAATTTGCTCTTTCTGTTCCTGATGGATGTGTCCTTGTCTGCTTGAAGTTTCGCTTTGTTATAAAATAGTTATATGTGCTATAATTTATACAGAATTCAGCATTGTACGTGTGGTGTAATAGAACGATACCACCCCATCGTCAACTCAACGCAACATACGTTTCCGACAGATGCCTATAGTGGTCGCGTAGGGACGTGGTGGATCCAATGATGCACTCCCGCCTCGTCTTCAGCGGCACCCTCTGCAGGTGACAGGATGGCCGGCGGCTGCTACACAGCCCAGTCTCAGTCGCAGTATTCGAAAGTCTTCAGTCTTTGTCAGCCTCCGATAGCTTGCTGTTGTGTTAGTAGCAACAGTCTCATACAACATGACGCTCTTCAATTGCTTCTTGTAATAGCTGGACGTCATTGCTATTTGTTCGTTTGCAAAATTGTTTTCGCCAAACTTGGAGAGAGCTGAAAGATAAGCAAAACTTCTGTTTACTGTATTTATGTGTTTGCTAATCGTTTCTGTTCCTGTCCACCTTCCGTATGACAACAGTTGCTGTATCCACACTATAGGCCAACTTACCCTGCCGTTGTGTATGCGGTAGTATGGAACAGTACCCATATATCATAAACAAAGATAAAATTAAAAACGTATCGCAATACACCACAAACTGGTGGACACTCTTACTGGTACAATTATTGGATATAAAATCCGTCTGTTATGTGAATAGGGCATATAAATTTAAACTTGTTTCAGAACCTTTATGCTATCGTCAGTCGGCCGCTGTGGCCGAGCGGTTCTAGGCGCTTCAGTCTGAAACCGCGCGACCGCTAGGGTCGCAGGTTCGAATCCTGCCATGGGCATGGATGTGTGTGATGGCATTAGGTTAGTTAGGTTTAAGTAGTTCTAAGCTCTAGGGGTCTGATGACCTCAGATGTTAAGTCCCATAATGTTCAGAGACATTTGAACCATTTGAATTTTGATCAGACCACCTACAAAGTGATATTCACCACCGATTATTAACGCTAGTAACACTAGCCAACAGTGAAAATTTAACTAGAGTGAAATAAATGTTTGTTAACTGTATCGACCACCCTGGTAACGAAAACAAAAATGAAAAACAAGAATTAGCTCTCGCTTCCAAGTTAAAGGGCGGGTACACTTAATTACAATTATACAGGGTGATTCAAAAAGAATACCACAACTTTAGGAATTTAAAACTCTGCAACGACAAAAGGCAGAGCTAAGCACTATCTGTCGGCGAATTAAGGGAGCTATAAAGTTTCATTTAGTTGTACATTTGTTCGCTTGAGGGGCTGTTGACTAGGCGTCAGCGTCAATTGATGCTAAGATGGCGACCGCTCAACAGAAAGCTTTTTGTGTTATTGAGTACGGCAGAAGTGAATCGACGACAGTTGTTCAGCGTGCATTTCGAACGAAGTATGGTGTTAAACCTCCTGATAGGTGGTGTATTAAACGTTGGTATAAACAGTTTACAGAGAATGGGTGTTTGTGCAAAGGGAAAAGTTCTGGACGGCCGAGAACGAGTGATGAAAATGTAGCACGCATCCAGCAAGCATTTGTTCGCAGCCCAGGAAAATCGACTCGCATAGCAGAAAGCTGCAAATTCCACAATCAACTGTATGGAGAGTCCTACGAAAAAGGTTAGTTATGAAACCTGAACGTCAACTACCCGAGGCGATGGATCGGCCGCCAGGCAGCCTGTGACAGAGCACTTCATCACTGGCCTCCAAGAAGCCCTGATCTTACCCCCTGCGATTTTTTCTTATGGGGGTATGTTAAGGATAAGGTGTTTCGGCCACCTCTCCCAGCCACCATTGATGATTTGAAACGAGAAATAACAGCAGCTATCCAAACTGTTACGCCTGATATGCTACAGAGAGTGTGGAACGAGTTGGAGTATCGGGTTGATATTGCTCGAGTGTCTGCAGGGGGCCATATTGAACATCTCTGAACTTGTTTTTGAGTGAAAAAAAACTTTTTAAATACTCTTTGTAATGATGTATAACAGAAGGTTATATTATGTTTCTTTCATTAAATACACATTTTTAAAGTTGTGGTATTCTTTTTGAATCACCCTGTATTTTATTAGCATTTATTGTCATCCCTTCCCATATAGCTTTCGAAATCCCCCTGAGGTGCCAGCCGGAGTGGCCGAGCGGTTCTAGGCGATACAGTCTGGAACCGCGTGACCACTACGGTCGCAGGTTCGAATTCCGCCTCGGGTATGGATGTGTCTGATGTCCTTAGATTAGTTAGGTTTAAGTAGTTCTAAGTTCTAGGGGACTGATGACGTTAGAAGTTAAGTCCCATAGTGCTCCGAGCCATTTGAACCATTTTTGAACCCGCTGAGGTAGAGTGATGAAATTTCAGGCAACAGTTTGTTGTGTGTATTTTGTCGCTGTTCTTAGCCCAGGCTCGTAGCAACAAGGAGAAGGTGAAGAGGAAGGGAGGAGCGGAACATGTTTCATTTAAGCGCAATTTCAGTCTGTTATAAGCTGTGTTCTGTTCGAGGGTGGAAGAACGTGTTACTAAAGCGTAGTAAGTGTGTATGATCATTGTATTCCTATGGGTCAACATGCGTCGCAAATGCGTTACAGTGCTGGCAATTTTTGCAATTTTAGCGGACAGGCTACGCTGAAATGCCAAAGGAGACGAATAACGCTTATATTATGAAGGTGTGCAGGCTGTACTTTGACTGTGAAGTCGTCGACCAGGAGAAGCCCTGGGCTCCTCACGTATGTTGCACATCTTGTGTCTCGAGTCTTTATTCGTGGTTGATCGTAACAGATCTTCCATGGGCTTTGCTGCACCCATCACCTGGCGAGAACCATCAAACCATGTGCATGACTATTACTTTTGTATGACAACTTCTTTTCCAAGGAGAAGAAATCTTCTCAGCCCTGCCAACAGTACATCACCGAAACAGACTGCCTGTTCCTGTCCCACCTAATTGGGATAGTGACGAAGACGTAGGGAAACTAGTTCCGCGTCTTCAAAACCCAGTTCATCAAAACATTCTGATTTGGCGTGTAATGATGAGTGTACAGGGCCACAAAATGGCACATTATGAACGTCGCGACCCAGAGAGAAATCTGGAATCGCCGAAAGGTATATCTGAATTTCTGGTGTCAGCACTAGAACAGTGGAATTGTCTTGACAAGACTGTAAACCTGACTGCTTTCCGTAACATCCATATGTCATTCCTGCCATTTTTCTGAAGTGAGAAGAGCTTGGTATTTTGTACTGATGTACAGGGACATGGGCATAGATTATAAAAGTAATTAGTGGAGGTTGATAATAGACTCCTCCGAAGTAAGTCTCAAGTTTGTACTACGCATAATGGCAACGTGCCACCATCTATTCCAATTGGGTATGCACCTTACACGGAAGAAGCATACGATAACATGAAAAAATTGTTACTGCGACTCAACTATGACAAGTTTAAATGGCAAATTTCGGGGGATCTGAAAGTCATAGGCATATTACTTGGGCTATAACACGACTATATCAGATTCTGTTACTTCCTGTGCTTATGGGATAGCTGCGCTAAATCACCTCATTATAAAAAGTAAGATTAGCCTAAGCGTTAATCACTTGAACCAGAATCTCACAATGTTATGTACGAAGTAACTGTCGAATCCAAGAATGTAAGTCTCCCTACTCTTCATATAAAACTGGGCGTAATTAGAATCTTCACTAAGACCATGAACAAAACTGGGGAAATATTTCTCTATTTTCTCGAGAAATTCCCACTTCTTGGTGACGCAAAACTAAAAGATAGGACTTTCTTGGGACTCCAGATACGTGATCTGCACAAAGATGGGCGTTTCAGCACCATCCTAACAGGTGATTAAAGCAGTTGGGATACCTTTGTTCATGTGTCAACAGAGTAAGAGGGGAGGAAACAGTAAGGATCTGGTGGCAAAACTTGTGCACTGCTACAGTAGACTGGGGTGCAACATGTCCTTAATATTACATTTCCCAGATTCCCGCTTGAACTTTTTTCCTAACAACTGTGGTGCTGTAACCGACGAGCACGGAGAACGACTACCTCCAGTAGATTTCTTGCGTAAAAGTATGATACCCGGGAAAGTTGACTGCATCGATGTTAGCCGACTACTACTGGACAATAATCAGGGTATCACCAGCAGAAAGCTACAAACGTTAGGCAAAGCGCCTTCAGTGACCTTCCTCCGAGGGACAACACCAAGATTAATACACGTACTTGAGAATGACGCTATGGTCAAAACTGCAGTCGTGCGGAATGGTAATGAAGTTAACCGTCAAAGGCGAAAATGCGGTTTTTCAAAAAGTGTTACATGAGGGTAAGCCCAACACAAGAAAAGATAATTTAGTAATATGTCTGATAATTTGTTAGGCAAGATCACATCACTCTGATAACAGTCAGATGGGTACGAGAGTTTATTACCTTTCTTAAGAAAATCATCAAAAAGTAATTTTAGATTTATTTCTGGAACTTCCGTAGTCAAACTAAATAGTTTGCAGAGTTTAAGCACAATAGTGTCTGTGAGAACGGTGCAAGAGGTTAGAATATTATACCTCGCTGAAATAGAGGTCCTTAAAGCCAGAGAAATGGCTAAAAATGAATCAAATAGCTCTGAGCAGTATGGGAGTTAACATCTGAACTTACGATATCTCGTACAACTACTTAAACCTAACTAACCTAAGGACATCACACAAATCTGTGCCCGAGGCAGGATTCGAACCTGCGGCCGTAGCAGTCACGCGGTTCCAGACTGAAGCGCCTAGAACCGCTCGGCCACACGGGCAAAGCCGGAGAATTAGCTTAGTTTGAGTATAGTAGGAGAAGCGATTACATGTGGCCTCTTTAAGGAATCGTAGCGACATTCGCCTGCATTGATGTAAGGAAATGACGAAAGCCTGAACAAATTTGAACTGTCTACGCCACCTCGCTCATTCCGAGTAAGCTAGAGCTTGAAATTTCTCGTAGGCATCACAACACAAAATCAGTCACAAATGTGTGAGTAGTCCACAGCGTATACAGATTTAGTTAGAATCCTGAATAAAAACCTATGTTCAGTTGAAGCCGACACAAAATAATGAACTGCACAAGCGACCAACTTAGGGAATGAGATTTTGGTTTGTTGCATCTCCTTGGATTTCTTTTTATACCTGGGATTCACAGTAATGTAGAATTTTATAAAAAAAAAACATCGTATTTATGCCAGTGACTGTAACACTAACTTTATTTCACAATTGTAATTTCGGCCTCGGATTTCGTTACGCCGGAGTTCGCGTGTCTTTACAGAGAGGCCTAGAAAATTTTTAATGCGGCAGCTTGTGACTCATTTTATAACAAGTCTTGCACTTTTTCGTTGGCAATCAGGCCGAGTAAGGGCCTACCCCAATCCGTCATTGCCGGCTGCACGCAACCTACCTGTCCGCAGTAATCAAGCGCTACGTGCCAAGGTCTGCGCCGCCGACTCAGTCGGCTCTTCTGGAAACGACTCAAGGACCCCTCACAGCTGGACAAGTAACGTCTGACTCACGGACTTGTATTAATTAGTCAGACACTGGTCACAAACCGTGTACATGCAGACTTTTCTGTTTTGGAACTGCTGGTTTCACTGCACGATACCATATTGGCAGCTTCTCTGACTTCTCATAGAAGTTAGTTAGCTAGCTACTTAGTTAGTTAGTATCGTGTTCCATTGATCAATGTCACGGTAACCATTATAATGTGGAACGTGTCAAGTGCGTAAGAAATGCACACGAGTTCAGGTGTTTTTGTTTTTAGGCTTAAAATTTTTATTACCTACCCCATTCCCTTAAATGGCACAACATCCATACCTTATACCTGTAGATTTATTTATTCCTATTCAAGAATCCGTCTATGGCATAGAAGGAGCTGTCAAGGCGATATGATTTCAATTTATTTTTAAAACTATTACTGCTGTCTGTCAGACATTTTATTTCATCTGGTGATTTATCGACAAGTTTTACAGCAACATATTTTATCACTTTCTGTGCCAAAGACAGATTAAGTAGAGGATAGTATAAGTCTTTCTTTCGTATGGTATTAAAAGCATGAGTGTCACTGTTCTTTTCAAACTGGTCCATATTGTTGAGAGCAAATTTCATTACTGAGTAAATGTACTGTGATGCTGTTCTAAGTATTTCTAACCTTTTAAACTGATGTGTACCACATGAGTGCCTATGACCTCCACACATTATTCTAATCATTTTCTTTTGAGCAGTGAATGCTTTTGCCTAACTGTTGAGTCACAATAAAATATTATTCCGTATGACATCAGAGAGTGAAAGTACGCAAAATAGGTTAGATTGCTAATTTCTACTTCCTCAAAATTAGCAATTATTCTGATTGCAAAAGTTGCTAAACCTAGTCGCTTTAGGTGTTCCAACATATGAATTTTCCAATTACGATTCTCATCTATAAGAACACCCAAAAACTTAATACCCTCCACCCTGGCTACTGACTTCTGTTAACGTGTTATATATATTGAAGGATCTGTACTCTTTTCAGTAGAAAGTTGGATGAACTGTATTTTTTCAAAGTTCCGAGCAAGCCCATTGGCAGAAAACCGGCCAATAAGTTTTCCCCAGACATTATTTCTATCATTTTCTGTTATAGTTTCTTTTACTGGATTAATAATGATGCTAGTATCATCGGCAAATAGTGCCAGTTTAGCTTCTTGTTTGAGATAAAAAGGGAGGTCATTCACATATATCAAGAACAGAAGGGGACCCATGATCGAACACTGTGGAATATCTAATATAATGTCACCCCAGTTAGATGAAATTGGAAACTTCTTTAAATCACTTAAACCATATAAGAAAACATTTTGCTTCCAGTTCTGTAGATACGATTTGAACCACTCATATGCTGTTCCATTTATACCATAGAATTCTAATTTCTGTAACACAATGTCATGGTTCACAAAATTAAACGCTTTTGATAAGTCACAGAAAATTCGTATTGGTGACATTTTACTATTTCAAGACTTTATTATGTTGGCAGTGAAACTGTATATTGCTGTTTCAGTGGAACAGCATTTTTTAAATCGAAACTGTGATTTACTGTTGAGATGGCTAACCACTGTTGAGTTTCTAGGAGCATGTTACTTCCTAAGAACTGACGAACTGACACTACCTGATTACCTTCTACTCGCGGTACCGTTCGCTACACGTTCGCATGTCGTTACTTCAGGCTACATGTCACACAGCTCGAACTGAAAGTTTAGGCATGCCACGCAACAAATTTGTGACGTCCAAATTTCACGTGATCCAGTTTGTCCTTCAGTATCGTTATTTTACAATTTTTTTAATTGAAAAGCTCAAATATGGAAACACGGTGTAGTTTCTTTCTGTTGTCGTGCTACAACGAAAAAAAGCAGGCAACAGAAATTCAGAGATGTCTAAGAACTATGATTTTTTAAACTCGTGATAAGGAAAGTATATTCTTATCTTTTTAGTAGTCAAAAGTTTTAATGTGTTATTGTTTCGTTGAATGCGGCCAAGATTTAACGTGTGTTTTATGTAATGCTCTCTTAAACGAATAATAGTGCATTTCAAGAGTAATTTGTCGGGAAACTTACTCAAAGTAACCTTTCGTAAAAATTAAATTTCAAAAATTGAACCCTCGGAACTAAGAGACCAAGTTAGAATATTACAGTAGATGAGATTTTCATGTAAAGAGTGCTGTTTGATAATTAAGCGGTCGCGTAGCTATTGAACAGATCAGTTCCATAAAGATTATGACCCTGGCTAATATATTTTAATTCAATGAAAGTCGGTAAGAGCCCCATTGGTATTTATTTCATTTAAGAAGAGGGATATCCGCGACCGTCATTGCACTTACACTTGTTATGAAGGAAAAAACTAACTTTTTTTGCTGAAACATTGTCTACTCATTCTATCATAACTTTTAATTTAGGAAGGGTCGAACTACTTATTCGTTAGTAGTAGTAGACAACATTAAATTAAGTTGAGCACAACACTTACTGAGCGAATCGTCCCCGAAATTATGGACTTCTGTCGCCCCTTTTGCACCCTCATGTGTGGCGCTGAAAAATTGCCCCTAAGAGATTAAAACTTTGTTATATTACCTTCGTCTTGTTAGTAGCCTCATTAACTGCGTAATAGCACTAGTATTACTCTTCTCATAACCGAACGGATGGGTTATGGGCCGTTTGTGAAATAATTGGGGATATGTGGTTATCAGCTTCTAATCTACCAACGACTCTGGATAAAATTTTAACTCGATGTAAGATGGCAAGAACTATGACCCTTACATGAAGTCATTAAAGATCACCTAACTCACGTTGAGCGAACAGTAGGGCTGAACAAAAATGACTGACAAGGCACAATGCATCTTGTAGAGGGTATAGTATGGCTGTATTGGAATAATTAATGTCAGGTGATGGTTTTAAAGTAATTCACACGACATCAAAACTTTGTGGAAACGCGTCGATTTACTGGAGGCTAGTTTACCCCAGGGAAGTACTCAGAATTGACCGTGGCCACCGGGGGAGCGGCTAAGGGAAGCGACAATAGGCAGCTTAGGGTGGCTGAAGCTCTGAGAAAGCGGTAACGGTGCGCGGCCTCCAGCCCCCTTAAGATGAGTGACAGTGAGTGTGTGGTTGACCCCGACTCCATGCTGGTGTACCGGGAAACAGACAGAGAACTTGTACACCTGTTGATAAAAGTCCGTCGCCCCGTTTCCTGTGAAACATACGAGAAAGCCGTGCAAAGCTACAGTGGAGCGGTAAACAGAGCTCAAAATACAGTGGAGTGGTAAACAGAGCTCAAACTATGCTTGTTCGTGACTATAGCAACTTCACACTGAATTCACGGTCCGCAGAGTCTGAAGCAAATCATGTGAAGAGCGACAGAATGAAATATGCCGGCCTCTGATGGGAACGTAGGACCAAGGAATTTGAAGTACTCTCCTGGGAGTCATAATTCCAGAAAACTTGGTGTTTGTGTGGATGCTAACCTTGATGGGTGGCCTGGGAGGAGCAGAATAGAAGTTGACAGTAAGGGAAATTTTGTGGGAATTTGTTCACTTCCCAGAGCAGGCATTGGTCAGCACTGGGAAGCGACACATAATTATCGCAACTTGCCCTGCAATTGGGGTAAGTGATTTTGCTGGAGGGGAAACTGAGGCAAAGAGCGGACTGTCAGAAGCCTCCGTAGAGGTCTTCCATTCCAAGCTTGCCTAGAGTGTGGACGTGGCATTCTTTACTCAGCTTGCCTGGGAAAGAGTGACCATCTCTGCAGTTTAGGACGTAGCCAATGGAACGATTGAGCTTGGAGATAGGAAGTCTTGGTTCAGATGTGTACTGAGCAAGATAGCTAGGAGTGAATAGACGAGCGCAGCATTGCAGCACGCCGAGGTCGGCTGACGTCTGCACAACGATGCCGCTCTGCCACACTGTATTCGGTGATATTGCGCCCTCTCCGGCCACTGATTAATTTGTTGGATCATGTCAGCAAAGTCTCCACGAGGGTTTCATGGGCCATGTAGTGTAGAATTCTTCTCGCACTTCGCATTATGCCTGGGTCAATCGATAGGAATTACTTTGGAGTTATCGCGCTTTACTCCACGCAAAAGCGATTTATTACCACTGCCTGTTAGGAGAGTCACATAATGTGATGATTGAAGGTCGTGAGTAAAAATAAATCTGTGCTAATCGACTGCATCTGTTTTCAATCAGGTAGTTGAAATCCCAAGTAATTTTCTTAATTAATTTTGTGTTCAACATTTGCATCTGTTGTTCAATAGCTGAATATAACATCAATGTGCACCCCTTTTAATTAAAAGGGATCAATTCTGAATCAATTAATGTCAACACTGCCACCGCAATTCAATCAGGAGTCACAGGGCCATATTACTTTCTTTGCGTTATCCGACATTGCAGCAGTTTTGCACTCCCTGATGATTTGTTAGTCAATTACCTGGGGTGAACACACACCAAAACCAGATAAGTGACAGGTGGGGTGTTACATCGAAAATTAGGTTACCTGTCCGAAAATGTTCGGACACTGGCGTATTGAAGTTAGTTAAGCTTAAGGTTGTATTGTGTTGTATTGAACTGGGGACATAGAAACGACGTACAGGCTTCGTCCCCTCAGAGGTTCACAACAGGCTACAGCAGTTCACTCACCCCACCGCCGCCCCACACCGAACCTAGGGTTATTGTGTGGTTCGGCTGGTGTGCGGACATTTGCCACGCCGGACATTTGCCACGATTTTACCTGCTCCGAAGGGTTGGGTCCCTTGTCTCCCCCTCCTCCTTCTCATCGCTGTCGCGTAGTAAAGGTACTTACTGTGCCTTTCCGCTGGTTTTCTTAACATAGGACCAGAATATCTTTGGATTTTCCGCCATATTTATAGAGAGACTTTCGTTGTGGAAACTATTAAATGCCTATCTCGCATTGAAATCCGCACCAAATTTCGAGCCTCAGTAAAACTTCCCCAATCTTAGAGATTTTGCGTTCGTCTAAATTATATGTGCCTTTTTCTGTGCCCCCGCAGCAGCTTTCTGTCGTGTTTTGTGTACCATGGGGGATCAGATTTCGTCTCATATTAATTTATTTGGTATGAGTTCTCGAGTGCTGTTGACACTATTTCTTTGAACTGAAGCCACATATGGTCTTCACTTACATACTTTGGAAGGATTCGAGACTTTCTCTTAGAAAGACGTCAAGCGAATTTTTAGCTGCATTTATAAGTAGATATATTTCACGTTTAGTTTTGGAGAATTTCATTGTTACGGAATTGAGCCTCGCTCGACTGTGTGTTCACTAATCGCTGTATCCGTCGTGATGCTCAGGATTATTTGTGGCTAAGAGGTCCAGTGTGTTTTCGTAACCATTTACAATTTGAATGGCCTCGTGAACTAATAGTTCAAAATAATTTTAAAAAACCATTCAGAACAATTACGGAAGTAGTTTTCTATCTACAATAGGGTCTGAAAATGTATTTTTGTCAACATACGGACGGTAGATTGAAGTCACTGCCAACTATAACTGTATGAGTAGCGTACCTATTTCTGATGAGACTCAAGTTTTGTTTGAACTGTTCAGCAACTGTTTCATCTGAGACCGGGGTCGGTAAAAGGAGCAAGTTATTAATTTATTCCGGTTGTCGCATATAACCTCTGCCCATACTAAGTCATAGGAACTATCTGCTTCAATGTCGCTTGTGAGCTGAAACACACATTACATTATTTTTCCTTAAGTTGTGCTTCTTGTTTCTGTTGTAGTGCAGATCACTACAATTACGGCTTTTCCCTCCAAAACCTAGGATGCTTTTTCTGTGACCCTGTAAATACCAGAGCTAAACAATGTAGAACAACAACGTACGTTACAAGCATAGCATTCTGTATTCCTTCATTTCTTTATTTCTAACATTTTAAAATTGTACATCGACTTTAGATGACATGTCAATCATAGATGTTCTTATCTCTATTTAGTGAACGTATTTTCAGTCATGATTTGAACATTTTCCCGCTACACTTTATTAACTAATGTTTCGCCGCAAGGGGTATCGGATTTTAGAGAGTAAATTAATATGAGGTATGTCGTTCTTCTTTTCAAACATTCACATTCCCATTTCTTCTTTCCTTATTCTCTTTTGGGCATGCAGTTGTAGTAATTAAAGTAGGCACAAATGCAGTAATCAAAAAGAAATGATTAGCGTACATTCGCATTCTCTTTACAACGTTCCTCTCTTGTTCCTCTGCTGCCAATGGACTGTTTCTATCGCGATCAGTAAGCGTGAAAGGAAGCTACCCTACAGACAGAGGGATGTATATTTATACTTGGCAGAATTAATTATATACTGACAAAGTCGACAGTATAGCTTTCGTTTTCCAAAAGTTATAAACATTTCGATTTCGGAAAAGAAACTCTGTACTTCGCCAAGATGTCGAAGAAGAAGGTCCCTTACGTACTGTTTGTATCGAGTAAGATGTGGAGACGGCGGTTTGAAAGTGGACAGAAGAAGTACGAGGAAGGGAGTCCCTTACCTGAGGGTGATTTCCCTAAATCACTCCAGGCAAATGCCGGGATGGTTCCTCTGAAAGGGCACGGCCGAATTCCTTCCCCATCCTTCCCTAATCCGATGAGACCGATGACCTCGCTGCCTGGTCTCCTTCCCCGAAACCAACCAACCAACCTTACCTGAGGCATCGCTACTCAAGCTACCTGGTGAAGGGGCAAGTGTGGCAAATGTCCAGCGTGGCAAATGTCCGGCATTCGTTCGGCTCCTAGTGGACACCACTCCCCTCCCCCCAGAGTATGTCTCACACCAGACGACTGTAACCCCAATGTTTGCGTGGTTGAGTAATTATGGTGTACGCCTACGTGGAGCAATCGTCGACATAGTGTATCTGAGGCGGTATAAGGGGAACCAGCCCGCATTCGTCGAGGCACATGGAAAATCACATTAAAATCCATTCACAGACTGGCCGGCACACCGGACCTGGACTCTAATCCGTCGGGCGGATTCGTGCCGGAGATTGACACGCTGCATTAGCCGAGCGATCTAAGGTGCTGCAGTCATGGACTTTGCGGCTGGTCCTGGCAGAGGTTCGAGTCCTCCCTCAGGCATGGGTGCGTGTGTTAGTCCTTAGGATAATTTAGGTTAAGTAGTGTGTACGCTTAGGGACTAATGACCTTAGCAGTTAAGTCCCATAATATTTCACACACACATAAGATTTCACACATCGACACGCCGTCCCACCCGGAAAGCAGTGCGTTAGACCGAACGGCTAAGCGGGCGGTCAAACTTAAGGTCAACCAGAGCATTTTTATTTGTCTTAAAAATTTAATCTGAAACACTTTCAAATCTGTTCTATGAAATAAGATTCAAAGTTTGTACGTAGTAAAAACAAGTCCTTGGGCGTCAAAATTGTGGCAGAAGATCACTCTTAGCCTCTTATTAACCACCGAATAGATTTATGGTTTCTGATTAGATGCAAGCTGAGGATATTTCTTGTGAGAGTTTCAAAGCACCAGGCGGAATCTCGTAAAGCTGGAACAAGATCTGCTACACGGTAAAAATTCTCTTCTGTAGCGCACTGCTGCAGCTTGTGAACTCTCTGGCTTTCTAGAACCGAAACTGTCTCTTCAGAGTAGCACGATAGACAGGTCGGAAAACGCTTTACTGCAATACGGTTTGCTCTCCAGAAAAATGATCCTGGCATTAGATTGAATTTGGACACCAAAGTCCTCTTGAAGAGACTTCCGAAGTCGGTAGAACAGAGCCGCATGCAGGCTGTTATCGGCTATAATTTTCTTTGGAGTTCAGTTGTCTATACGTGCAAGCATCTAACTCTTGAATATTTCGTAAGTCGTGGTAGATGTAGTAAATGTCTCACCTCTGAGCAATATTTCTGCTTATTTGCACAAGTAACGTTGCTTCATAGCATTCACAGGAGGTCTCTACATTAAATGATGCCGTACATATTTAGGCGTGAAAACAAAGCCATGGCGCCCGATTAATCAAGAAAATTCTGCAGTTTGATCCCATCCTCGTCGCCAAACTGTAGTGACTTGGCAAGACAGCCAAGCCACTCGGAGGTAGCCGAAAGGCACGCGTTTAAGCTCACGCAGACTGGCGTGAGGTCTGGAACAGGACAATGTCTTGAGAATTGCAAATAAAGTACGAAGATCGTGGAATACTTAACTTTAATCCATAATTGGAGAACATCGCTCTTGATGATACATAATTTATAATCTCAATATAAACTGGTAATGGCGCCTTGCTAGGTCGTAGCAAATGACGTAGCTGAAGGCTATGCTATCGTCTCGGCAAATGAGAGCGTATTTGTCAGTGAACCTTTCCTAGCAAAGTCGGCTGTACATCTGGGGCGAGTGCTAGGACGTCTCTTTAGACCTGCCGTGTGGTGGCGCTCGGTCTGCAATCACTGACAGTGGCGACACGCGGGTCCGACGTCTACTACCGGACCGCGGTCGATTTAAAGGCTACCACCTAGCAAGTGTGGTGTCTGGCGGTGACACCACAGTTCGAAAGAACAGGGTGCTGAGAAATAGATATTATAGCCCTACGTCGCAGCAGCGAATACTGTACTGTCCTACTGGTCAAGGCGGCACACTACGATGCGTTCGGCGACTGAAGTCATGGACGGCGAAAATCTGTTACTAAATGCGCGTTCCCAAAAAATGCAAGTACACGGTCTTGCGTTCGGTTAGTTTAGAACGCAGGTACTTCCCTAAGAGCCTCTGAAAGCCCGACTGATTCAAGTGTGCAGGTGGACCCGTTTGCTGGTCAGCCAAACCTATTTGACTCTGTGCATGACTGTGCATGTCGGAATACGTCAAATGTTTAGACGGCCGACTAAAGACAAATAAGTACACCCACGCATCACTCGTTATGATCGTGATTATATAAGCAGTACCTCTGATGGTTCAGAAGGTGATTGGCACAGGCTGTAAGTCGCGCCCTAGCAAAGGACACAAGTCTCACCGTTTAGGTAGAGACCTGCAGTTCTTTACTAGTGAAGCGCCAGTACAAGAGACTTGTACAAAAGTGCCGATCTCTCTTTCTCCCCATTTCCTCATCAGCTCCATTCCAAAAGCACATTTCGCTTTTTTGACTTCCCCGTTTTCACACAAGCCAATCACGAGCTGGAGCCCGGCATTCTAAGCTTGGTGAATGGTCTTTGTACTGCAAACCGCTTTGACCAATCAGAGACTTAAAGTTAACTGGCAGAAAATGGAAAAAATTCAGCTTCGCAGCCTGTTTCCCACACGTTTGCCATGTCTTTTGCTAACAAAATACAGGGTGGAAGCACAGCCCTCCATAAACAGCTTGTTATGTCCCCTGTTGCACCCATTTCAAAGTTTGCAAAGAACGGCCATAAACTCGCATTGACAAAACATGTTTTGAAACAGAGTCTAGACATCTGGGCGCCATTTTCCCTGTCCCACGGACATTTGCAGAATGTTTACATTTCTTTTGGCGGCTTGCTTGCTAACAAGGCCTACAATGCGCTGTCAGCGACTTTTCAGCGCTAGGCCGTATACCTGGACGTCTGGCGCCAAAGCTAATGTGTTTTGCACAATGCGACCGCTGCACACGGCCATCTGGAAATGTCTCTCCATCGTTCACCATAAAAAACGCGCTTTGTCTCCCCACCAACGCCGTGCTTCTACTGCAGTCGTTTAAGTCGGCACGCGGTTCCTTTAATGCAGGTAAAGCTTACCGTATTTCTTTCCCTAAAGCACACAAACAAGACCATAAACTACTGCCAACTATTACATCACAATGTTTGAAGTCAAATCGCCATATATCATATTCCCTACACCGAATCAAAAGTGAGAGTGCCCTGAAATCTTCAAAAATGGTTCAAATGGCTCTGAGCACCATGGGACTTAACATCTGAGGTCATCAGTTCCCTAGAACTTAGAACTACTTAAGCCTAACTAACCTAAGGACGACACACACATCCATGCCCGAGGCAGGATTCGAACCTGCGACCGTAGCGGTCGCGCGGTTCCAGACTGAAGTGCCTAGAACTGTTTGGCCACTCCGGCCGGCCTCTTAAGGTGTTTGACGTCTAGTTCTCGCAATAGGACGCAGTAATGGACTCATCTCTGCAGTGAGTTACGAATTACTTCAATCTCTCCCGTATCGTCTTGGGAGGATTGTTCCAGTTATTCAACCGTATCAACGGGAGGCCTGTGCACTTTAGTTCTGAGATTATTCCAGACAGAAAAATCCAGTTCCAGCTGTCCGCCTTGGACCATACTAGTGTGTTAGGTGCCGTCTCATATCAGCAGCAAAATACGTTCGGTGCCACATCATATAATCACATTCTCCAGGTATGGGCCATGGATGAAGTCTGAAACCGACCAGATGGGAAGAAATTCGGAAAGTTTACATTTCAGAAACCTTACTAAAACCTCGGATAATAACTGATGTTGTTGGTGTCACGCAATAAGAAGTTCGAAATTGGCCCTCAAACTGCCCGTTTGCTGGCCCATGTTTATTGGACCTTTTTTTGCTTCCATTTCTGTGAACTTTCACCTATGCCAGTTTCAGCTGTTAATTATGATCCACCCTCTATAGCCTGGTGGATAAGAGTGTCTAGGCACTAAAAACGGTCAATAGCAACAAGATTTGCTGCTTTTTGGAGTGTGTACAGACGCATCAGACAGAATCTGACGTGGACACTTACGGACTGGCCTAAGATTTCCTTCATACCTAGATGATATCAAGCTCAGTGCCCGGACATCAGTTTCCTGAAGCAGAGTGACACAATACCGCACAAAAGAAAGGTTGGGCGGAAATGACAGAAAGTGCGGGAGCTTGTTGCCAGAGGTTTAGTCGTGAACAGCTGGACGTCACGTGGCGTAAGGTCAGCACGAATACAATGAGGCTGACCTGCATAACGTACCGAACGGAAAAAGACAGCGATCGTCAGTCAACGAGCAGTTACCGTGGTATGCTACGTTTCAAAATGGTCCTAAGGCAAGGTTTGGACGACTTCACATAGGGAAGACTCATCGTCAAAGTGGTAGAAGGACGAAGAGTCATGATTGGAGTACAGGAGTTTAATATTGCTCGCAGCATTGTTTCACGTGCTCGGTGAGCGTTCTGACATGCAGGCACTGCTGCCAAAAGGAGAGCAAGTGACCAGTCACGGTCAACTACGGCAACACATGACCGCTACATTGTGCATCAGCCGAGACGGGATTCACAAATTAACTGTACTGCTAGCCTCGGAATTTCACGCTCTACAGTGGCATGGCGACAGCATGGATGTGGCCGCTTTGCCCGACGACCAGTACGTTGGGTTCCTCTGACAGCAACACGTCAGCGGCGTCTTTTATGATGGTGTCAACAGCATAGGAACTCGATTAGCTAGGATTGGGGTCGTGTGCTCTTCTCGGACGAGAGCAGATTCGGTCTGAATCGTGACTCTGAACGCACCCTCATTCTCCGAGAGGTCGAAAATGTAATGCACCCAGGAACGTCGACAGGCATAATTGTTTTGATGTGGGAGGTGCTATGGTATGGCGAGGTATAATATACCATGGGCGTACTGTGCAATCACAGTTCAACTCTGTTTTGACACTGTCCCATGTGCGTTTCAGGGCATCATTGAGCCCTGACCACTTTTACGGATGATACTGCGCTACCTTATCGAAACGTGCACATAGAAGAGCTCTTCAATACAAAAGGGACTGTCCTGCCGTTCCCCCAACATCGAGCACCTGTGGGATCCGTTGGGGAGACGTATTACAGCATGTCCATGTGTACCGACGACCATCCAGCCGTTGTCAACAAATGGCAACATCTGAGGTCATCAGTCCCCTATAACTTAGAGCTACTTGAACCTAACTAACCTAAGGATATCACACGCGTTCATGCCCGAGGCAGGATTCGAACCTGCGACCGGAGCGGTCGCGCGGTTCCAGACTGAAGTGCATAGAACCGCTCGGCCACAACGGCCGACCGTTGTCAACAGCGCCGGTGGAGGAATGCAACACTCTACCACAGGAGCTCCTTACCAACCTTGCGCCCAGCATGGCAGCAAAGTGCTGAACATGAATTGCTCCTTGCTGTGCATAGTGATCCCACACCCCGTTATAAACAACGTCACATTATTTTATAATATGCAAGGGACGATCTTAAATCGCAGTGACTTCAGTATAATTATTGTCTTTGAATAAAAGTGTCATATCTGTTCGTCTCATTTTGCATGTCCTTCAGTTATCTTCTGTGCTATAATGCAGCAGCTCTTTCTATGTATAGTCCTAGTTTCGCAAAGTGATGTTACTTGGCAATCACACATCACGCGAAACTTACTTTTGTCCTTAAGTTTTGCACAGCAGTGTGTGTTGCCGCTGTTAGGTGAATTCATATCTTTTAGAATGTTCGTGATTCAGAAGCCACTGGCTCGGTTCTCTTTAAGAAGAATCTTTATTTCTACTTTTATTTCAATTATAAATTTATTACTAAGCGAAATGTTTGATAACAAATTCTGAGTCAAAATTCCTTAACAAAAATAACATTGTTATATTAATTACTTGTCGTGTGAAAATACGGGGTGATTATAATAAAAGTTAAACATTCAACCAGTTGTAGAAATAACACCACTGGTCAGAAGGACGTCAAATTGCAACGGAATATTGCCGGAGAAAGGTGAAAAAGTATGGCAGAAGAAAAAAATAAATAGTTACAAAATGTAGCAAAAGATGGCGCTGTAAGCATTATAATTTGATAGTGGTCGACTACAAATGACAAATGAATCATACAACAATGCGTAAGGTGTACGTTTGACGTTCCTGTACTACTCAGTGAGCATGGGCGTACAGGTGTGGTACTGCTAGTTACCTAAGCTAATCCACCACGACAATGTCGCATCACATTGGATGGGAAAAATCGGTATTGTCCTGAGGCCAAAAACCGCATACAAAGCATCAGCCAAAATCATACCGGATTATCAATTTCCGTGTGACTGACGGAAAACATGTGCAATATGCTATCCACCGTTTGCTGCAACGAGCTGAAATCGGGAAACAGCATGATCCACAACTGATTGAGTGTTACCAAGGTCACGTTCAGAATGTGTTGCGCAGTGCGTGCCTTCAGTGCAGCTAAGTTTGCAGTCGGAACACTGAACACAACATCTTTCAGATAGACCCACAGCCAGAAGTGACACGGGTTAAGATCAGGTGATCGGGACGGCCAGGCTGTAGGGAAATGGCGGCTGATAATTATAAGAATTCCGAAATGGCGCTTCAGCAGCTGCTTCACTGGATTTGCAATGTGCGGAGGAGCGCCATCTTGCATAAAAATGATCACATCCACACATCCACGCTGTTGGAGGGATGGAACGACGTGGTTGCGCAAAAGACACTCATAGCCCTCTCCAGTGACGGTGCAACTAAGAAGAGCGGAAACCCCTGTCTCTTCGAAAAAGTATTGCCCTGTGTTAAATGTTGCCGTAAACCTGAACATATAGTGTCATTTTCAGGACGGAGTGGTTGATTTGCGTGTGGATTTTCCGTTGCCCATATTCGACAATTCTGTGTATCGACATATCCTGTCAGATGGAAGTGGGCTTCGTCTCTTCACAAAATCTTCCACGGCCAATCATTGTCCACTTAATGTGAGCAAGAAATTCTAAAGCATAGGTCTCTCCTGCTGGCGGGTCCAAAGGGAGCAACTCGTGCACGTGGGCAAATCTGAACGGATAGCAAAGAAGGCTGTTTCATAGGATTTTACGCACCGTGCTCACGGGCATGTCTGTGCACTACACGTTTGCACACCACCAGTCGTCTCCTCCTGCATTGCTGCGGCCACTGCTTCCACTGACGTCTAATCAATTCGTTTCCTCCCTCTCCCATGTTGCTCACTGAAAGAACGCATCTATTCGAATTTCCTAATCATTTTCTGCAGACGCACGGCAGTCTTAGGACCAACGCCCTTTTCAAACCCTTCAGTGTCCGGAACTTCTGCAGAGCGACGTGTGTATAGTCTTTATTCTTGTAATGCAGCTTTACAAGCAGAGCGCGATCCTGCATTGAGACAGTCGTGATGAACGACGCAGACGCGAAAGGAGGAAAAGCCGTGTTTATGCCAACTTCAATGGGTCGTGCGCATGACAGGTGTTTTCATTTACGTATTCTGACTCATACAGCGCCATCTATTGATCAATTGTCACACTATTTTTTTCTTCTACCATAAGTTTTCCCCCTTCTCCGATAATATTCCGTCGCAGTTAGACGTCATTCTGACCAGTGGTGTTATTTCTACAGCGTATTGAAAGTGTAACTTTAATTATACTCACTGTGTAAATTAAAATTTGGTTTTGGCATGTGAAATGCCTCATTGTTAAATGAAACAATTAAATGGATTCATAATACTGTTCAGTTTCTATAAACAACAATGATATTTAGTTTCTATTTGATGTTTCCAAATCTTCTAACAAATTTTGTTGGATCTACAACTTTGTTTTTTCTCGATAGTCCGAGGCTTTATTGTGAAAAACTTACAAAAAAATTTCGATTCGTGGTATTACCTATTTCTAGCCACGAATACTGCGGCGGAAGATCTGGCCGTATTGTAAGGAGATTCGTAAATCTATTCAATTTTGTGCATATCCATTTGACCAGAAATGCTCAACGGCGAGACCGTGAGGTGGTAGTCCAATTTCAGGAGAGTAGGGCGGGTGGAGTAGGGTTTCCCATTTCAACGTTTCCAGGCATTTTATGACAATTTTTGCGAGATGGGGTCGAGTATTGTCATTCTGCAAAAGCACCTTTTCATCTCTACCGATGTGTTGTGGCCGTTTGCCTTTCAGTGCACGGGTCAAACGCGTCACTTGCTTTCCGTAACGATATCCTGTGAATGTTTCCAACGGTTTGAGAAGCTTCGAAAATCTTCTTTGTCTCACCGCAGTTCCATTATCAGACGTCAAAATCGGCTTCCTTGAAGCCTTGAAACCATTCTCTGCATGTTCTTTCACTAATAGGTGCCTCACCATAGGTCTTATCGAGCATTTTATGAGCCTCAGCCGCAGTTTCTTTCACGGTAAAGCAGAAAATTAAAAACTCCCGCAATTGACGGGAACTGGGCTCGTAAGTTGACACATTCTGCCGAGAATAACTTTATGATGCAATCACATATCGATTAATATTCTGATGGCTTTACGTTTACACATGCGAAAATTTATTGTATCACATGACCTGCACCACCACTTGCCTGTACTGCAGTGCATTCTGAAATGGCGGAAGCAAAGTTATAAACCCAATAATTTATTAGAAAAATTCAGTATTTCACTATGATGTCAACTCATATAAAAAAAGAGATCTTGATGAAATTTTAGATTTCTTTTAAGTTAATTATTTATTCGCTCACTTAACCATTATACTATTAACTACTACGTTAGATTTTTAGCTCTTCACATCTACGTTTTATCATGACGATCTTACAAAATTTTTAACTTTTATTTCGAATGTGATGTAACAATTCTGTACAAAACGGTAACATAAACCAGTTAATAATCTTTCACATAAAATTTGATGGCTCGCTTCACTACCGACATATGAATAAATACATAGTAAATCGGCGTTTATTGACGTATTTTAAAGCTGACATGGAAGTATACTATCTGATCTTATTTAATAAAAATGGGTTTTAAACTGCTATATCGGAAAGAAACTGGCAGTTTTAGCAATATAGGGGGCGTTACTTACTCTACATGACGCAAACAGAGAGTGCTGTCCTTGTTGTGAACAATAACCTCAGTTTCCTCCTGTAAAGTCATGCGGCGGCATGTACTGCTACAAGTTTTTTGGATTATAACTCACGCAGATGGTATGTTGTCTAAAATGGATCATTTCTATTGGATAACATGGTTTTTATTATTTTACGTAAATTATTTCTGATTCTGTAGTTTCCTTGCATTTTATAGCCGAAATCTAGATATGAAAGAATAATAAAAAGCCAGTTTGACTGTACAGTTATCAATAAGACCGCTTGAGCCGTACGACAAATCTTTTTTTCTGATCCAACTATCACACAGCTGAAGAGATCTTATTAGCCACGGTTCAATTCTACAGCTGTGGATGCCGAGGATACAAAATTTGTGACAATGGGATTGCGACCGAGTGCTGTATTCGTACAATTCATTATTACAGAAACTCACTTTTTCATGTAAGTAGTAGATTAGTCAAAAATAAAAAGATATTTCTGTTCAAGTTATGCCGGCCGATGTGGCCGAGCGGTTCTAGGCGCTTCAGTATGGAACCGCGCGACTGTTACGGTCGCAGGTTCGAATCCTGCCTCGGGCATGGATGCGTGTGATGTCCTTAGGTTAGTTAGGTTTAAGTTGGTTCAAATAGCTCTGAGCACTATGCAACTTAACTGCTGTGGTCATCAGTCCCCTAGAACTTAGAACGTAGCGTGCGAGGTGCCGGGGCTAGCAGTGTATTTAACACTAAATTCTTCTAGAATCTACATATGTAAATTATGCTCTAAGCCCCCCCCCCCCCTATTCTAACTCCGACTTTTGCTGTTGCACAAGGATTAAAAAAAAAACGCGAACTGACTCTAATCAACCCTGCCAGTGGAGCAGAAGAGAGTTTGGCACCTGCAATAATTTAATTTGATAAATAAGTTAAATAAACGAAGGTTTCATTAACATAGTGAGGAATGATAGGGTTGCTCTACCGATTAACAGAATGAAAGTTCTGCCCAAAATAACAATATGATTTATTAAGACTAAACGCAAAATAATAAACAAAAACACATGAAACATTTACAGTACATCAAATTGGCTCAAATTGGATACTCATACAAACACTGTAAAGATGAAGTTGTCCCTAAACTAGATTGTGAGGTTTAAGACGAAGTGGTATGTGGAGCCAATTCCTTGCCACTCAAATCTTAAGAGAGACTCACAGCTAACCCAACATTAATTGCTGCTACTCAAGACAGAACAAAGTTAGAAAAAGACGAACAGGCGCGCTCTGCTGAGCTCTGATTATCACCTAGGAAAATCCCTATCTGCCGGTGCTGCGGACATACATTACCAAACTGTCTTCTTAACTGCCAGAACACGATCTGGCGTACCGGAGGCGATGGCTGGTTGCTTCGACGTCCTCGACCGAAAGGCGACTGCCGACTCCCCACAAGAGCACCCGTACAGGCCGATCACAGAACATTCCCGCCCCCACGACAGTGGCCGTGGTTAAACGTTCCAATCCGTAACTCGAGAAACCGGCGGAAAATTCCACTCCATTGCCGGAGCACTACCATTCCACCAATGGAGATTCTTGGTGCCAATTTCTGAGCTGATTTTGCTACGTCACGGAGCTATGCCCTGAGCAAGCCAATCACAGTTACTATTTTGCAGAAAGCGCGGGAATTTTCCCGCCACAACTGCCTGGGTACACAAGTCATTCCCACGCCTCGCTGGTAGCCCGCCACAAAGTGTTTGGTACAGTATTTGAGTGTTTCTGCGAAGTAACGGAACCTCTAGCCCAGCCGCTACTTCAGGCCCCTCCGGGCGTGTCTTTTGACAATGTCGGCGTCTGGAAAGCATTCTCTCGACTGCCTCACACCCGTCGGCTTAACCCTCTCGAGATCCGCAGAGCCCGCCTGTCACCGGACCACCTGGGTGACGAGAGACGCTGCGTGGGAAGTCCGCGTGTGAAGGAATAGCAACTTTTCACCGCATGCGATTAAAGAGGAAAATCGTAAGATAGAAATATGAGAGGAGGCTCATGTCACCTCTCAAGCGGTCGCCCGGTTCCAGACTGTAGACCCTAGTTTTAAGTAGTTCTAAGTTCTAGGGGACTGATGACCTCAGAAGTTAAGTCTCATAGTGCTCAGAGCCATGTGAACCATTTGTTTACGTTATGATACAGTATTTGAGTGTTAAAATTCCCATTTGTTTACCAATATGGATTGGAAATAAATTTTTATAGAAGTCGTTACTAGCTAGAGTCGAGCCACCGACTTTGCGATTACAGAACTTTTATGTACAAGCGATTACGCCTCTACGCTTTGCGAGGTGTGCTGGAGGCAGCCGCGAGTGGCGAGTCCCGGGCGTCGCGGCCTTGCCACACACAAGCCGGCAGCGCAGTTGCAGAGTCACTTCCCGGCGGCGCGGCGGGGGCTCCTTGTGTCCGGCGTCCTTCCGTCACGCCCGCCGCACCTGGCCGACTGCCAGCAGCCCGCCGCACTCGCTGTCGAAGGAAAGGGAAAAAGAGGCAGGAGGCTCCCATTGTGGTGGCCCCGGAGGCAAACAAACAAACGGCAAAGAGGCGCATGCCAGCGCCACCACTCCTATTTCTTTTTCTCCTAGCATCGCTAAAGGCATTGTTAGCATCGACGAATTCGTGACGTTTCGCCTCGCTAGAGCTATTTCTGTAGACACGGCTGTTTCCGGCAGCGCCTCTGTATTTGACTGTCATGACTTCTACAGTTGCCTACCAAGCCCTCGCAATCGCAATAAAAGAGTTAAGTTTTTGCGTCGTTTAAGGGGCTCCGGAACGCCATATACTTGCAATGTTAAAATAACGCTTATAAATTACATCTTTCCTCACAAAGTATTTGAGGTAGGAAGTTGAACTTTTTACAGATTATTTATTGGAATATGGGCTACAGCTTAACACAGGGATTTTACAAAATTTTAGTTCAGTTATTAAAGATGATTTTTTTCAATTGTAATGAAAATTCACAACATTTTTTGCAATTTTTTATTTATATATTCAAAAATTTACAGTTTTTTGGAAAAAGGCTGTGTTAAATTATGCAGAAGGTACTGTGTAACATTTACTGAAAGTCTGAAACAAATATGTTTGGAAGATCCTTAGAAAACATGTAATTAGTATGAGAAAATAAAAGTTTTCGGTATCGAGTGACAAAGATTGAATTAACTTTTTAGTGCATTCCAGTTACATAGGATGGATTATCTTCATCCTCTGCAAACTCCTCCTCCAGCTTCCTCTTGTTCCTCCTCCTGTTTACTCTTGCTTGTATTTCTAGACTCTTTACAGCCCTGTCTGCAGCCCGAAGGCGTTCCTTGTCTAAAGCAAGCATCGCTCGTACCATGTTAGAACCTATCTTCATTTCCATCTTTCTAAATACCTTCGGCTTTGCAACATTTCTCCTTTTCTTAAAAGCCTTCAGAGGATTTCTAATAACTTTACTTTTACTCATTATTATACTTCAACAAAACAGAGACTCAAGAAACAGAATTAATTACGAATATTTTCGAGATAACGACAGAGTAAATAAACATGAAACAATCGACAATCACACCAGCGATATATATTGAACCATCACAGGTTAGCCACAACACATACTTTATCTCACATCACTAAAATGTACCTGATGAACACCGACGTTAATAATAACACCATTTGACAGCAGTTTAACAGCGCCACAGTGGGTCACGCCCATGTAGAAAACATTTCAAAAAAAATTTTAAAATAGTTGTAGTCTTCAGAATTGAATAAATTATATATCTATTAAAAGGTAATAGTCTGCAGATTCAGAAAACGCAAAAAAGTAAAAATTGAACTTTTCATGATTTTGAGCCTTTCCGGAGCCCCTTAAAGTCAATTTAGAATTAAGTTCCTATCATACAACCGACTGTAATGACTGTCAAAGCAACCTTGTGACGGCCGGCCGGTGTGGCCGAGCGGTTCTAGGCGCTATAGGTTCGAATCCTGCCTCGGGCATGGATGTGTGTGGTGTCCTTAGGTTAGTTAGCTTTAAGTAGTTCTAAGTTGTAGGGGACTGGTGACCTCAGATGTTGAGTCCCATAGTGCTGAGAGCCAACCTTCTGACGAATCTAGAAAGTATTTTTTGCATTAAAATATAACTTCTACACACCATGATGTCCACTAGAAATGTTTAATGACATTTATGTCAAACATTATCAAGAACTGCCAGTGACTAAAATTTGACAGCAGTAACGTACATGAAAAACTGTAGTATCTCATACGAAATATATCAGATCCTGTAGTAATAACTGACAAACATGTCATTGCCATAGAATTGCATAATATGCCACTCACTGATGTGTTATGAACCTTGAAAACCAGTTTTGGAGAAACAAAATTTCATTTAAAAATATGTGAAACCTGCGAAGCACCAAGCGTTCTGAACCGTGGATTTATTACTTTCAAAAACTTTTCTTAAAGAATATACATTATTTACTGGCGATTCATCAAGAACATTGACACATTTAATCACACTAGGTGAGCGTGGAAGCAGTTGCCAGGATGTAACTGATGGAAAATGACCTTTAACAAATGTCAATTTATTCCTAAAAGCCTTTTCAAAACAGATTTAAAATTATAAGCAGAAACCCACCCTTGAAATATCAAGTTACAGTTATATTTAGAGGCAAGAACAATATTAACATTAGGTGCCTTCGGGCTGAAAACTTGCCTGCCCCTTTCAACACGGCCGTAGTCATGACCGCTCACAACAACCTCTGAGAGAGTACACTGGTGGAAATCTGAAACACACCAGATTACTTTAAACTAAAAAGTTTAACGACTCATACAAACATGTGAAGTATGCTCCCCGTAAGAGGAATGGAAATGGTACAACCCTCAAATTATTTGCCACCGAAAGTGCAATTTGTTTTTAAAGAACTCTTACAGTGGATGAGTGGCCACTTTATAAACTAAAATGAGTAAATAAAACCCATAAAATGCAGATTCACATAAAATGTTCAAATGGTTCAAATGGCTCTGAGCACTATGGGACTCAACTGCTGAGGTCATTAGTCCCCTAGAACTTAGAACTAGTTAAACCTAACTAACCTAAGGACATCACAAACATCCATGCCCGAGGCAGGATTCGAACCTGCGACCGTAGCGGTCTTGCGGTTCCAGACTGCAGCGCCTTTAACCGCACGGCCACTTCGGCCGGCCACATAAAATGTATAACAGGCTCTACATTACATATACACCACCTCGCAAAATGATAGGCAAGATAAAAACATTTCAAAAATTCGGCCTTTGAGCAATAAATTCGTTAACACCGAATCCGACAAACATGACAGAGGCAGCTCCGAACGACAGACATATTAGCACTCCGACCGACAATCCGACCAATTTCCAACCGTCCGATTCAAATGCACAAACAACAGAGAACATCGGCCGATGTCGAGTAAACCAAGATACTTACACTTTCTAAGTCGTCCTGACCAAGATCAAGGCTCAAACACCACTCGAGACAAGTTTAAAAGAATACAGAAAACACAAGTCACAACTGTCAAATCACTACGGAAGAAGGCTGCGGGTTCTAGACAGCAACATCCACCACTTGTTATCACACGCGTGAACTGCTGAGGAAACAACAATCCACAAATAACGAACTAATCGTAACAGTCGAGATTTTAAAAGAAGTCACTAATCACTCGAGGATCCTGCTTCGGAGGAAAGCGAAACGTCGCTCACACAGCTAGCGCCTCCAAATGCATCCGCACGTGCCCGCCGCCAAAAGCCCTGGCCTGGCTTCGCGCTGTGGAGACTGTGTCGCTGCTCAGTTCCAACGAACCAACAAGGTCCAGCCACATCCCGACTCGGAAAATGGTGTTCATCCTGAGGGTCCAAAATGTCGTCGACTAAGACGACCGGCCGAGGAAACGACCAACGGCATCCCGCTTTCGCCGACAGCGGTCCCGGCGAATAACACCATACGGATCCGACGGTTGCTGTCCGTGCTCAGCAGACCACATGTCGCCATCCGACGACCAGCCGACCGATCGACCAACGGCCTTCTTCCGTCTGCGTCGACCATGGCCCCGGCGCGTACTTGAACCGTGCGGACCTGCCTGCTGCTGACTGCCAACTCGTCCCGGGGAGTAACGACGAACCCGACTCAGTCCACAACCCAACAGCGACTGAGACTTAGAGCCGACCTACTAACATGCGAGTGTCTGCCTTCTTACTGACCCTGTCGCCTCACTGCACCGACTCGCAGACTGACGACTGACCGACTCACCAGACTGCCCGAGACTGACAGACTTACCGACTGCCGAGTTTTTTTTTCCCTTTATTGTAATTTTTATCACCTATACAGGCGGGCTGGCAGCAGCATAGTACGCTGCTCTTCAGCCTTAAGTGGAACAAGAACATGACATAGAGGTGATACAGTCAATACAAAAAAAAGGCGGGCAAAAAATGGAGATACAAAAAACAAGAAACAAGAAGCCGTTCACGTTGGACGAGAAAAACACTAACACTTGTTGACACGGCGCACAAAACACGGAGAACAGCGACGGCACATGTGAACAGTTGAGTTGGAACTGCACGAAACACAAAACGAAGCACACACACTAGACACTGATGGCGATGATCTCCGGTGCGCGAATGTTCACTATGCGTGTGCGAGTCCGGGGACCTGCCAACAGAGGAGGAGGAGGAAGGGGAGCGGGAGAGGGAGAGGGAGAGGGGAGAGCAGAGATGCCACGGGCAGGGGAGAAAGGGGGGAGGGAGGAAGGGGGAGGGGAAGCCCGGGGGGAAGAGGGGTGGAGGGAGGGGACGGGGGAAAAGGAAACAGAAGGGAAGGGAAGGGAAGAGAAGGGAGGGAGGGAGGGTGCCTAAAGGAAAGGACACCGGAAGTGGGGGGTGGGGCAGGGTCAAAGTTGATAGGACGGGTAGATGGAGGGGAGGAGGACATCATCAGGGAGGGGTAGCTGGCGGAAGCCACCTTGGGAGAGGGTAAGGAGGGTGGAGAGATGGAGACCAGGTGGGACGTGGGCATACAGGCGCGGCAGCGGGTGGGGGTGGGAGAGGATTGGGGAGACGAGCGGGTGAGGAGGATCGAGTTTGCGGGAGGTGTACAGGATCCGTATCCTTTCAAGGAAGAGGTGGGGGAAAGGGGATGAGATCGTACAGGATCCGCGTAGGGGAGGGGAGACGGATGCGATAGGCGAGGCGGAGAGCATGGCGTTCAAGGATTTGGAGGGATTTATAAAAGGAAGGGGGGGGCGGAGATCCAAGCCGGATGGGCATAACAAAGGATAGGGCGGATGAGGGATTTATAAGTGTGGAGGATGGTGGAGGGGTCCAGACCCCACGTGCGGCCGGAGAGGAGCTTGAGGAGACTGAGTCGGGAGCGTGCCTTGGCTTGGATTGTCCGGAGGTGGGGAGTCCAGGAGAGGCGACGGTCGAGGGTGACGCCAAGGTACTTAAGGGTGGGAGTGAGGGCGATAGGACGGCCATAGATGGTGATGTAGAAATCAAGGAGGCGGAAGGAAGGGGTGGTTTTGCCTACAATGATCGCCTGGGTTTTGGAGGGATTGACCTTGAGCAACCACTGGTTGCACCAAGCAGTGAACCGGTCAAGATGGGATTGGAGAAGGTGTTGGGAGCGCTGCAGGGTGGGGGCAAGGGCAAGGAAGGCGGTGTCATCGGCAACCGACTGCCGAGCTCACAGCGCCCTTTAAATGCACCTGAACAAGCAACTTTTCCCCTTTCCCACCAGAGGGATTGCCACAGCGGCGCCACCGCCAGAAACGGAGGGCGACTGCTACACACAACGCGCTGCGGCGCGCTTTTCAAAACAGCAATTTTTTTACGGCTCACGTTCAAGTTTATTATTATGTAGTTTGGTGACAGAGAGCACTTGTCAGTCTTCAGCATAAATACAGATACCTGCAACCTAGCATTTACGAAATAACTTCTACACTCCCATGAACTAGTTTTAGTGCTCTCTTCGAATGGGGCACGCATATATTACATATTTAGTTTTCCATATTGTCAATGGTTACTCACAGCACAGACGGTACTGCTGCTAATATCCGATATGACTCTACTATTCCCATTACCTATCGACCACAGAATTAAGCACTGTTCACTAGAAACACTGAATGTCACTAGAAATCTGTGGTCGATATGTATTAAAAATTGGTGCTTCCAAAAGGATATTAGTGGCCTGACGCGTAAGTTCAAATGGCTCTAAGCACTATGGGACTTAACTTCTGAGACCATCAGTCCCCTAGAACGTAGAACTACTTAAACCTATATGGATGTCTCAGGAGCTATTGTATGGATAGGGAGGTCTGGGTATCATCCCCCAGCGGGACAGTGGGCAAAAAGATAACGAAGGGGTGTCCTGGGGCCACTGTTTTGGGATGTCGATATGGAGCCTCTCCTTGACACCTTGGAGAACAGTGCAGATGTGCTAGAGGTGATAGCCTACGCTGATGACCTCCTCCTGTTGGTTGGCGGCCATAGCCGAGAGGAATTAGAGCCCAAAATAGAAAGAACCATGACAATACTACCACAATGGTGCCACAGAACTAAACAAAAAGTCACACCAAATAAATCAACCTATTTACTCTTAAAAGGCCAACTGGCCAGAAACCCTACATTCAGGATAGGTGGCACACCGGTAATACGTCGTCGAGAAGCAAGGTACTTAGGAGTAGTACTAGATGAGAAATGGAGCTTCGCCCGGCACATTGAAGTCACAACGCATAGGTCACTAGTGGTCCTAAATAACCTCATTACGATAGGGCACAGGCGATTCCATCTCCCCCAAACCTCATCAAGATCTACCACAACACAATCTTCGCCTCCATCGTGGGCTACGGGTCCGGAGTCTGGGCTCGCAGGTGCACGAGGGTCGTTACTGCTATGGCCGTGAGGAGAGTGCAGCGGAACATGCTATTGCGCTCAGTCGGGGCCTACCGTGCATCTCCTGGAGGAGCATTGTTGATTCTTATGAGGCTGTGCCCCCTAGATGTAAAAATCAGGGAGCAGGCCGCATGGTACTGGGTAAAAACGGGGCAGATTGAAAAAACCTGGGACATTATGGGGGTCCGAGTGGGGGATAAACCATCAATCAAAAGACGGGGAATGGAACTTTGGCAAGAGATCTGGGATGGGGATGAGACAGGAAGAAGAACACACCAACTATTACCAAACACCCAGGAACGATTAAGAATGAAGCATTTTCAGCCTAGTAAGGGACTGCTGCACTTCCTCACTGGGCATGGCCCGCATCCGGCATATCTCTGCCGTTTCGGGAAAAGAGCGACTCCCTCGTGTGACTGTGGTGCCGGGATAGGTACACCGGACCACGTGGTCTACGAGCGTCCCATTTTCGATGACGGTGCCGCAGAGTTAAGGAATTCACTGCCAAATACAGATACCTTCCATCTAATCAGGAACCCAGTTACCTTCACTATCATCGATACACTAGCCAGCGAGGTATCCGTCAAGGTCCTGAGAGAATATCGTAGGGAGATAGAGTAACGACAGTGCAAAAACGTGACATTACGCACCATCCCATTACGCCAGGATGCGTACTGGTCGACCGCCGTGACGATCGGGATCTGTCGCGTCCAGGACTAGGGGGAGGGTGCGAACTTACCAACTATAGACACAGCACACCGATTAGGACTTAGTAGATAAAATTATTAGTAGGAAATAGATTGTAGGACATTCAAAAAAGACCTCCAGCGATTTTCATTAAGGCCAGCCCAGCGCCAGGGGCACGCCCACTGGGATTAGCTCGGTGGCCACGGCCAAGAGATAGTAGGCTATTATTTTTACTGGCACACATGTAATGCTGCAGGATGTAGTTTAGTAGAGTAGGGTAGAGTAGATAGCATAGTAGGTTAACAGTAGGTCAAATAGTGACTGTTGCAGACCAGCAGCTACTATTTTCTTTAAAATCCGTTGGTTGGATGACTATTAAAAGGCAGATTAGCACGAAGGCGTGCGTGTGATTTTTGGGTTTATTGCCATCAAATGACGTCCCTGGTATATTACTGTAAAAGAAAAACAAAATTTGCAACCGGTTATTCTGTTATTAGTAAAACTTGTATTTGGTAAAGCTACTCATTTATGTGTACTTCCTTATAGACGTGCACTTATTGAATGCACTCACTCAACAGTAATTGGTTTGTGTATTTTATGTTTTATCGAATTCCTAACGTATATTGATTGATGTTTGGTTGGTGTTTGCCGTCTCTTCTGCTGTCTGTTTGTGTTCCAGTTTCTGCGAGTTGGGGTGCGTGGGTGCGGCGCCACGTCCCGCTTCGGCGCAAGGAAGCTGTGACGTGTCGTCTAATGGGAAGTAAGTGCCGGTTGGGCCCCGGCGTTTAGGTGTTGTTTGGTCGGCTGGTCGGCTGCTTCCGGCATTTAAGTCAAGTCACTCTCGCACATGGCAGCCTGGGGTCACTGCCCGTTTAATAAATATAACCTATTTCATGTGTTTTTTTGTTTTTTTTCCTTTAAAAAAAGGTTTTAAAATTGTTGAATATGAATTATTATAGGCACGCGTTGTGCTGGCTGGGTTTTTGGGGGCTCTAAACGAACTGATGCTTTTGGTAAATTACCTTCATATTGTAATTCTTTTTAAAAAAGTGTGACATTTTTTAAAATCAGTTTTGTTGTGGCGTAACAAGACAGCCACGCCACTCGGAAGTAGCCGAAAGGCACGCGCTTAAACTCACGCAGGCTAGAGAGGTATCGTTCTTGATGAGACATGTTTCATACGATAACTATCAATTGCTATGGCGCCTTGCTAGGTCGTAGCCATTGACTTAGCTGAGGGCTATTCTAACTATCTGCTCTGCAAATGAGCGAGGCTTCGTCAGTGTGCATCGCTAGCTAAGTCGTCCGTACAACTGGGGCGAGTGCTAGTCCGTCTCTCGAGACCTGCCGTGTGGTGGCGCTCGGTCTGCGATCACTGACAGTGGCGACACGCGGGTCCAACATGTACTAATGGACCGCGGCCGATTTAAAGCTACCACCTAGCAAGTGTGGTGTCTGGCGGTGACACCACAAGTTTCATACTGTAAATTATTTGAAATCTTTGTGGCTCATCTCTGTAAGTCTGTTGGTAATTGTTATCTGCTGTCTTGCTTGAGAAGCAAGATATCTGTAATATTTTATAAAAGGATGCCCACGTCGTCTCTTACCAGTTTTAAATAAACGATGAATTTGGTAGTTGTTGTTTAAGGAGTGACGTTACAGGGGCCTTGATGTTCCATCCTAAGTGTATCCCTCATCCCCACTTCCTAAGTAACACAGATCATAAAATGACAACACGAAAACTCAAACAGCAACAGTATACTACAAATAAAAAAATGACAGTCGATAAATAAACCCAAAGCTACCGGAATACCAACGGGCAGGACAAAAATGCTACGAACTTATGCACCAACCTAATCGAACATGATTTATAGCCCACACAAAAACCATCACTGTCAACAAGGAAACTCAATAACATCATAAAATACGCTCTCTTTGCTGTCTTTCAACCTCTCTCCTAATTTAATTTTAAAAATGTTGCATGCGGGTTCTTTTATCAACAACAGAGAGAGAGAATCTGGTTTGAGAAACAGGAGGATTGACGACAGTGATTAACTTCTCTAACTTACTCTGCCGTCAAGTCAATCAAATATCTGTCTCTGATCGACATAGAACGTACAAATGAAAAAAAAATCACGGTAACTAAATTATTTCATCCTCTTAAAAAACTGGAACACTTCGACTATGACGACGTCGTGCCACTCATACACTCCTGGAAATTGAAATAAGAACACCGTGAATTCATTGTCCCAGGAAGGGGAAACTTTATTGACACATTCCTGGGGTCAGATACATCACATGATCACACTGACAGAACCACAGGCACATAGACACAGGCAACAGAGCATGCACAATGTCGGCACTAGTACAGTGTATATCCACCTTTCGCAGCAATGCAGGCTGCTATTCTCCCATGGAGACGATCGTAGAGATGCTGGATGTAGTCCTGTGGAACGGCTTGCCATGCCATTTCCACCTGGCGCCTCAGTTGGACCAGCGTTCGTGCTGGACGTGCAGACCGCGTGAGACGACGCTTCATCCAGTCCCAAACATGCTCAATGGGGGACAGATCCGGAGATCTTGCTGGCCAGGGTAGTTGACTTACACCTTCTAGAGCACGTTGGGTGGCACGGGATACATGCGGACGTGCATTGTCCTGTTGGAGCAGCAAGTTCCCTTGCCGGTCTAGGAATGGTAGAACGATGGGTTCGATGACGGTTTGGATGTACCGTGCATTATTCAGTGTCCCCTCGACGATCACCAGTGGTGTACGGCCAGTGTAGGAGATCGCTCCCCACACCATGATGCCGGGTGTTGGCCCTGTGTGCCTCGGTCGTATGCAGTCCTGATTGTGGCGCTCACCTGCACGGCGCCAAACACGCATACGGCCATCATTGGCACCAAGGCAGAAGCGACCTTCATCGCTGAAGACGACACGTCTCCATTCGTCCCTCCATTCACGCCTGTCGCGACACCACTGGAGGCAGGCTGCACGATGTTGGGGCGTGAGCGGAAGACGGCCTAACGGTGTGCGGGACCGTAGCCCAGCTTCATGGAGACGGTTGCGAATGGTCCTCGCCGATACCGCAGGAGCAACAGTGTCCCTAATTTGCTGGGAAGTGGCTGTGCGGTCCCCTACGGCACTGCGTAGGATCCTACGGTCTTGGCGTGCATCCGTGCGTCGCTGCGGTCCGGTCCCAGGTCGACGGGCACGTGCACCTTCCGCCGACCACTGGCGACAACATCGATGTACTGTCGAGACCTCACGCCCCACGTGTTGACCAATTCGGCGGTACGTCCACCCGGCCTCCCGCATGCCCACTATACGCCCTCGCTCAAAGTCCGTCAACTGCACATACGGTTCACGTCCACGCTGTCGCGGCATGCTACCAGTGTTAAAGACTGCGATGGAGCTCCGTATGCCACGGCAAACTGGCTGACACTGACGGCGGCGGTGCACAAATGCTGCGCAGCTAGCACCATTCGACGGCCAACACCGCGGTTCCTGGTGTGTCCGCTGTGCCGTGCGTGTGATCATTGCTTGTACAGCCCTCTCGCAGTGTCCGGAGCAAGTATGGTGGGTCTGACACACCGGTGTCAATGTGTTCTTTTTTCCATTTCCAGGAGTGTATATCCAGAGTTGTTCTTAGGAATACCACCTCTTCCTGGTGCCGCGTCATGGTTGCCTTGCTGACAGGCCGTGATGCTCCAAACGTCGACGCACTCCTGTGCAGGTAACTGTCTTTCTGCAAACAACATTGACACAATGTACGTGAACTGTCTGTACTACCCACACAGCTGAGGAAACAATACACTACCCGATCAAATGTACCCAGATATATGCGGAACTGACCGTACTGTACAAGGGGAAAAAGAGAGTATTGCGTTATCGGTAAAGAAGCAATAACAGTTGAATGGGTCTGTGAGGTGGGCTCAGTATTTTCAAACATGGACTACCCATTCGATGTCACCTGAATGGGGAACGCATCACGGACATTTGAACCCTTCTAAAGGTGCCCAAGTCGACTATTGGTTGTGTGACTGTGAAGTGGAAACGGGAAGGAACAACTACAGTTAAATCGAAAGAGGGAAGATAAAAACGGTATTTTGATGCCTGAATTATTCTGAATCTGATGCAAAGTTCCTTTGGACATGCATGCATGTCCAAAGGAACAGGGACTACGGCGACTGCAGCCGGTACGAAATAAATCAAATGTATTTGCAGATGCGAATATGCATTATCATCAACAGTAGAATGGAATGATAACAATGAAAATTTATGCCGGATCGGGACTCGAACCCATTTGCCCGGCTTGAAGAGATCTGTCGCCTTACTATGTGGCCATCCATGCACGACGCGCAGCCACACCCAAACTTCCATATGTCGTCAGCCATGCGTCTTAAGGGGCTCCGGAACGCCCTATACTTGCAATGATAAAATAACGATTATAAATTACATCTTTCCTCACAAAGTATTTGAGGTAGGAAGTTGAACTTTTTACAGATTATTTATTGGAATATGGGCTACAACTTAACACAGGGATTTTACAAAATTTTAGTTCAGTTATTAAAGATGATTTTTTTTTCAATTGTAATGAAAATTCACAACATTTTTTGGCAATTTTTTATTTATATATTCAAAAATATACAGTTTTTTGGAAAAAGGCTGTGTTAAATTATGCAGAAGGTACTGTGTAACATTTACTGAAAGTTTGAAACAAATATGTTTGGAAGATCCTTAGAAAACATGTAATTAGTATGAGAAAATAAAAGTTTTCGGAATCGAGCGATAAAGATTGGATTAACTTTTTAGTGCATTCCAGGTCCATAGGATGGATTATCTTCATCCTCTGCAAACTCCTCCTCCAGCTTCCTCTTGTTCCTCCGTCTGTTTACTCTTGCTTGTATTTCTAGACTCTTTACAGCCCTGTCTGCAGCCCGAAGGCGTTCCTTGTCTAAAGCAAGCATCGCTCGTACCATGTTAGAACCTATCTTCATTCCCATATTTCTAAATACCTTTGGCTTTCCAACATTTCTCCTTTTCTTAAAAGCCTTCAGAGGATTTCTAATAACTTTACTTTGACTCATTATTATACTTCAACAAAACAGAGACTCAAGAAACAGAATTAATTACGAATATTTTCGAGATAACGACAGAGTAAATAAACATGAAACAATCGACAATCACACCAGCGATATATATTGAACCATCACAGGTTAGCCACAACACATACTTTATCTCACATCACTAAAATGTACCTGATGAACACGGACGTTAATAATAACACCATTTGACAGCAGTTTAACAGCGCCACAGTGGGTCACGCCGATGTAGAACACATTTCAAAAAAAATTTAAAAATAGTTGTAGTCTTCGGAATTGAATAAATTATATATCTATTAAAAGGTAATAGTCTGCAGATTCAGAAAACGCAAAAAAGTAAAAATTAAACTTTTCATGATTTTGAGCCTTTCCGGAGCCCCTTAACACTTGTATTGTTACATACGCTATGTGTATTCCCGTACAGATGAGACATTTTCCTTGAAAGTCGCTTACCCAAAGTCGGCGGATAGATAGGATATGATTCTGAATATGATGCAAAGTTCCTTTGGGCATGCATGGGTAATAAATGTACGAGTACAGATTGTAGATGCACGATCGAGGACATATAGATCGGGACGTGATTCATACATGATAGCAAATGGTACGCTGACCGCTCGTGATACACGGGAAATTCGGGTTCGAGTCCCGATCGGGCACAGCTTTTCATTGTCGTCATTCCATTCTACAGCTGATGGTTGTGCGTACTCCCAACTACAAATACATTTAATGCAAGACCAGACTGATTTCGTGTAATGATGGATAGAGTTTATCGCATGACATCAGCGGAAGTAATCACTCGTTAGGTCCAGAGCGCTGCAAACAGTTCAGCTTCCACAATGACTGTGCGTAGGGAGTTAAAGAAATGGGGTGTAATGATCGAGAAGCTCCTCATAAGCCACATTGTGTAGCGAATGCAAAGCGACGTTTCAAGGGTGTAAAGAGTGGCATCACTGGACAATGGAGGAAAGGAAACGAGTGATTTGTAATAAAGAATCACGCTATATTCTGCAGCAATTCGATGGAAGGCTCTGGGTTTTGCGAATTCCAGGAGAGTGCTACTTGCCACCTTGTGTAGCGCCAGCAGTGGGAAGTACAGAGGACTCTGTGTTATGACATGGAGGGGTGTTCTTAATGAACAGGTTGTGGTCCTGTCATTGCACGTAAGAAAACGCTAAATTAGAAGGATATGAACCGTGTTGCGTGTACAACAGAGGAGCATTTCGGAGGTTTATAGTTTGTATCAGCATGACAACGCACCATGTCAGAAAGCTATGTCTGTGAGACAATGGCTTGTGCACAGCAACATTTCTGAAACAGACTGGCGTGTCCTGTGTGCACTCCTAAAGCATGGACTCCACACCGACTAGGGCACGCCCGCGAAACGGCATTGAGAAGGCAGTGACCCCCACGGCAATGGAAAGAGCGAACAGCACCACACCTCCAGGAAGGCAGAGCTCGGTGTCTCCTGACTTTAGCACCTGCTCATCGCTGGTCGACCCCACTTCGTTCGCAGACTTTGACAGCATCAGTACAGAGTAATACGAAGACGATACTTGGCCTGCGTTCTGCGTTCTGCGAACAGTGGCAGTGTCCGAAAGAACAGACACCACGCATTCACATAATTGATATTCCCAGCTGGACAATGGATGCGATTTCTTCAGTGTGGATGCACAAATACCTAAGGCCTCCCATGGGAGTTTCAGAGTAGCGAATATTGAGTAAACAGACGGGCTGGACAGCGACTGCGGATAAATTGCGCTCGGTGGATGCGTGGATCGACCGTGAGGTGTGCCGACATAGTCCGCACATGAGTGGTAACGCTGTGTCCCGGATGGCACAGTGATTAACACACCTGCCTAGTAAGCGTACTCGCTTCGTAGGTACATATACTAAAATTGGAACGATACAGAGAAGATTAGCGTGGCCCCTGCGCACACGTAAAATCTTGAAGCATTCCGCACTACAGCGGCACGGCAGCTCAGCGTGTTCGGTCAGACGGTTAACCGCCCTCTGTAACAAAACATTTGAGTTAGTCGAACGACGATGGACCAGAACAAACGTCATGCGACGTCCGCCACGAACAAAGAGAACAAAAAATCAATAACAAAATGCGATCAACAACGAAAAAGTAATCAGCGGATCCCAGGTTCGAATCCCGATATGAAACATATTTTCGTTCGACGCCGCTGATTGCCCGTTATGTCCCGCTGCAACTGACAGCAGTGCTCCACCTCAATTCACATACACACACCAGGAAAAGTTTTGCATCACCTCGGTTCCGAGAGTTGCGGAACCTATACAGAAAACTGGAACAGAGATCAACATAAACCTCATTTCCGCCCTTTTTATTGCGCATGAAAACCACACCCTGCATGTTGTACCACCATACAGCGAGACCTTCAGAAGTGATCGTCCAGATTGCTGTATACACCGGTACCTCTAATACCCAGTAGCACGTGCTTTAACATTGATGCTCGCCTGTGTTCGTCGTGGCATACTATCCACATGTTCATCAAGGCACTGTTGGTCCAGATTGTCCCATTTCTCAACGGCATTTGGGGTAAATCCCCCATAGACGTTGGTGGGTCACGTCGTCCATAAACAGCACTTTTAAATCTATCCGAGGCATGTTCGACTGGTTTCATGTCTGGAGATCATGCTGGCCACTCTAGTCGAGCGATGTCGTTATTCCGAAGGAAGTCATTCACAAGATGTGCACGATGGAGGCGCGAATTGTCGTCCATGAAGACGAATGCCTCGCCAATATACTGCCGATGTGGTTGCACTATCGGTCGGAGGAAGGCATTCACGTATTGTACAGCCGTTACGGCGCCTTCCACGACCACCAGCGGCGTAAGTCGGCCCCACACTATGCCACCCTAAAACATCAGGGAAACTTCACCTTGTTGTACTCGCTGGACAGTGTGTCTAAGGCGTTCAGCCTGACCGGGTTGGCACCAAACACGTCTCCGACGATTGTCTGGTTGAAGGCATATGCGACACTCATCGGTGATGCCAATCCTGAGCGGTCCATTCGGCATGTTGTTGGGCCATCTGTACCGCGCTACATGGTGTCGTGGTTGCAAAGATGGAAGTCGCCATGGACGTCGGGAGTGAAGTTGCGCATCATGCAGTATATTGCGCACAGTTTGAGTCGTAACACGACGTTCTGTGGCTGCACGAAAAGCATTATTCAACATGGTGGCGTTGCTGTCAGAGTTCCTCTGAGCCATAATCCGTACGTAGCAGTCGTCCACTGCAGCAGTTGCCCTTGGGCGGCCAGAGTGAGGCATGTCATCGACAGTTCCTGTCTCCCTGTATTTTCTCCATCTCCAAACAACATCGCTTTGGTTCATTCCGAGACGCCTGGACACTTCCCTTGTTGAGAGCCCTGGCACAAAGTAACAATGCGGACGCGATCGAACCTCGGTATTGACCGTCCAGGCATGGTTGAACTACAGACAACGCCAGCCGTGGTCCTCCTTCCTGGTGGAATGGCGGGAACTGATCGGCTGTGGACCCCTTCCGTCTAATAAGCGCTGCTCACGAATGATTTCTTACATCTTTGGGCGGTTTTAGTGACATCTCTGAACAGTCAAAGGGACAATGTCTGTGATACAATACCCACAGTCGACGTCTATCTTCAGTAGTTATGGGAACTGGGGTGATGCAAAACATTTTTTGATGTGTGTATAATGTGCCTCAGCTGCGGATTCTCCGCGGTGTCTGTTCTGTCGGACATATCTGAAAGAATAGGCACCACGCATTTGTATAAGTTAAGTTATGTTTTTTGCCTTTTTAGAAAAAAGGTGTGAACGGCCTAGCCGCAGTGGTAACACCGGTTCCCGTCAGATTACCAAAGTTAAGCGGTGTCGCGTTGGGCTAGCACTTGAATGGGTGACCACCCGGTCTACCGAGCGCTGTTGGCGAGCGGGGTGCACTCAGCCCTTGTGAAGCAAACTGAGGAGCTATTTGTTTGAGAAGCAGTGCCTCCGGTTTCGTAAACTGACATACGTCCTGGAGAGCGGTGTGCTGGCCACATACCTCTCCATATCCGCATCCAGTGACACCTGTGGGCTGAGGATGACATGGCGGCCGGTCGGCACCGTTGAGCCTTCCAAGGCCTGTTCGGACGGAGTTTACTTTAGTTTAGAAACAATGTGTTCAATTCTTCTTCAAGTTTAAAGTACATATCATTTTGGATTCCTGCCACCGGCCATCGCAACTTTTTTTGTTGATTGTGTTGATGCTGAGCCCCCCAGTAGCCGACACAACAGTCAGATCCTCAGCGAAACCTCTGGGTTGAGTTCGAATGTCAACACCCCAGTATTCAACAACACTACCTTCTCTGGTTTCGGCTCTTGAGTGAGTTCCTCCACAGACATTCAGACACCTCACTGGGAAAGCGGAGTTCCAGCCGTAGTAAAAGCGAAAGGCGGGCACATCTCCCGTCGCAAGTCGGTCTTCGCACGCGTCAAGTATTCTCCCGGTAACCGGCAGTTGCATTAATAAGACGCGAAACAAAAGTTTTTGCAATTACAAAAAATACATATGTCTACTTTAAATTGTAATATGGCTTCTAAAAATTCGTAGCATACACATTTGGTTGGCAGCAGCGGAAGACGAATGTCACAAGTCACTTTGCGACTCTGTAACAACCAACATCAAGTTACGAACATGAATGTGTACCTTCATCAGATCACGCTGAAAACACTCGAGAACTAGGTAATGGAAATAAATAAATATTTCATAGATGACAGTTATTTACACCGATATTCAATAAGTATACAGTAGTCACCGTCTTCATTAATATCCATTATGTGCAAGTATTATACGTATTAAAAATCTTCTCACTGAATTCTGTCGTGATGCGAAACGACTCGGACAGTGTTGGTAAAAGCGTATTTCTACACGTTTTCTTTGAAGTTGTCTGAAGATAAACAGAGTATCGAGGAAACTGTTGTTACTTAATTGTATAAAGACCACGCTTAAGAAAATAGTAGCCTTCTAACATCAGTTTATGTATTTTCAGGTGCAATGTAAATAATTTTCATTGTGTGGGTACCTGTAATGAAATGTACACATACTTTCCCTTGCACTTTTCTCGACGAGTTCGCTGTGAAGTTCACTGAAAATGTTTGATATAATACACTCCTGGAAATGGAAAAAAGAACACATTGACACCGGTGTGTCAGACCCACCATACTTGCTCCGGACACTGCGAGAGGGCTGTACAAGCAATGATCACACGCACGGCACAGCGGACACACCAGGACCCGCGGTGTTGGCCGTCGAATGGCGCTAGCTGCGCAGCATTTGTGCACCGCCGCCGTCAGTGTCAGCCAGTTTGCCGTGGCATACGGAGCTCCATCGCAGTCTTTAACACTGGTAGCATGCCGCGACAGCGTGGACGTGAACCGTATGTGCAGTTGACGGACTTTGAGCGAGGGCGTATAGTGGGCATGCGGGAGGCCGGGTGGACGTACCGCCGAATTGCTCAACACGTGGGGCGTGAGGTCTCCACAGTACATCGATGTTGTCGCCAGTGGTCGGCGGAAGGTGCACGTGCCCGTCGACCTGGGACCGGACCGCAGCGACGCACGGATGCACGCCAAGACCGTAGGATCCTACGCAGTGCCGTAGGGGACCGCACCGCCACTTCCCAGCAAATTAGGGACACTGTTGCTCCTGGGGTATCGGCGAGGACCATTCGCAACCGTCTCCATGAAGCTGGGCTACGGTCCCGCACACCGTTAGGCCGTCTTCCGCTCACGCCCCAACATCGTGCAGCCCGCCTCCAGTGGTGTCGCGACAGGCGTGAATGGAGGGACGAATGGAGACGTGTCGTCTTCAGCGATGAGAGTCGCTTCTGCCTTGGTGCCAATGATGGTCGTATGCGTGTTTGGCGCCGTGCAGGTGAGCGCCACAATCAGGACTGCATACGACCGAGGCACACAGGGCCAACACCCGGCATCATGGTGTGGGGAGCGATCTCCTACACTGGCCGTACACCACTGGTGATCGTCGAGGGGACACTGAATAGTGCACGGTACATCCAAACCGTCATCGAACCCATCGTTCTACCATTCCTAGACCGGCAAGGGAACTTGCTGTTCCAACAGGACAATGCACGTCCGCATGTATCCCGTGCCACCCAACGTGCTCTAGAAGGTGTAAGTCAACTACCCTGGGCAGCAAGATCTCCGGATCTGTCCCCCATTGAGCATGTTTGGGACTGGATGAAGCGTCGTCTCACGCGGTCTGCACGTCCAGCACGAACGCTGGTCCAACTGAGGCGCCAGGTGGAAATGGCATGGCAAGCCGTTCCACAGGACTACATCCAGCATCTCTACGATCGTCTCCATGGGAGAATAGCAGCCTGCATTGCTGCGAAAGGTGGATATACACTGTACTAGTGCCGACATTGTGCATGCTCTGTTGCCTGTGTCTATGTGCCTGTGGTTCTGTCAGTGTGATCATGTGATGTATCTGACCCCAGGAATGTGTCAATAAAGTTTTCCCTTCCTGGGACAATGAATTCACGGTGTTCTTATTTCAATTTCCAGGAGTGTATAGCGAAGGAAGTTTGGATAAACAAAAACGGCAATTACAGTTGAAAACGACGGCTGCATTAACAAGGAAAAAGAAATGACAGTGTAAAGCGATTACAGGTACCCTCCTTTCGCTTAGTACACGTCCAAGTTCAATCGAAACTGAGTAGCAGCATATTTCGATACCGTTAGTTTTTAAATAATACTCTTTCCAGCTGACAAACTCCAGTACCTGATGAAGTTATTATGTTCACAGAGATGAAGCGAACTGCAGAAAGCATCATAACTGTCTGTTCTGACAACAGTCGAAATACATTAAGCTATTTTTAAAATCTCGCGCGGAGAAAGTATTCTTAGAGAGCCGGACGAAGAAAACAAAAGCTGCCTGTTTGTCAGTGTCTGAGTCAGCACTTCTGACTCATGAGATGCTGTCTCCCGCTACTTGTTTCTCTGGGTGCTCCATTCATGTAGGAACTTTCCATAATGTCTTAAGTCAAGGCGTGACTCTAGACTAAAGTAAATTTTTATGCGAAATGAAATGAAGCTCTTTTTACGTCGGCTCTCGTACTCGCAGGATAGCGATATACAGAACCGAAAGAAATATATACATTGATATACAAAAAGTCTTGGATAACGACTGGTATACTGATGGTGATAGCATCACATACTCAAGGTATATAAGAGAATTGCATTGAAGGAGCTGTCAGTATACTCAGGTGATTGGTGTAAAAATGGTCCGACGTGATTATGGCCGCACGACGGTGTAACGTTCTTTACAAAAATATTTCTTTTCGTTACGCTGAATGAATATCTGAACTATAGAATGGATACATAGCTCGAGTTATCGTGCAGCGTGTTGTAACGTCAAGCGGTGTGCTTACTCTGTGTTATTATTAGCAAAGTTTAATACCAACTGTTTGGGCACTGCAACTCCCAATATCAATAAAGAAATAAGTCACTGCAAAATACATTCAGCCCCTTAGACACTGAATCCTCTGGCCCTGTTCAAAACAGACAACCTTGGTCCCTGTGCACATAACAACAAATTAAATTGTCTTAGCTCTAAAGCAGCAACGGTGGAACGTGATATATTCTGGTCTCTCATAAAAAAATTTGTATAGATAATCTTTTGGCTGATAAGCAATAACATTTAAGAAAATCCAACTTCTTTAAAAAATATAAGATCTGGACAGGGAGGCATTACTGATTGTTGTGAAGTACTAGCACTGATATTTTTTGTGAAATTATATTGCAAGTTATGTTTGGCTTTTCAAAAACATTTGACAACTGAAGTTACATTGGTCAAAGCAAAGAACATGTCATATTTACCAACTGACACACAAACAGTGAGATTCTTACAGTAAGTACTATTAGATATACCTCTGTTAGCAAATCTTAGAAGCATTATAAAAGCGAAATATCTAACTAGCCCTTTTGTCAATTAGTTTACGTGCATTCTGGTGTTACCCAACAATTAGAAATCAGCTAACTCGTCTATACGAACTTTCTGGCAAAACGAAAATCCTAATTATTTAACGTCTTTAATTTGTTTCCATGAAGACTTTTGCTTCCACGCTCTCGTTATTCCTACATTAATCTAACACTTGGTGGCTTCACAGAGCAAACCACAAAAACTGCTTACACCATCCTCTTTCACTCACAAACAGCTACCAGCTCTTACTCCAACACTACTACCTCAGACCAGAAACAGTATCTTTGGCTCTGCGGTCGTGCAAAGTGAGCGATCCATTTTATAAAATCTATCACAGACATACATCACTTATAATATACTAGTTTCACTTTAGTTTACACTAATATTATTATCGTATTCGGGTGCCACATAGAATTATGCCGCAGTAGACTTTTTTCAAGAGGAATCAGAAACTTCTAAAGTGGAATGTGTACTGGGACGCGAAATTGAAGCGTCACCCATCCACCAGTGTCAGCCCAGTTTGCAGGTGAATATAAGTTTAATTTAGTTTTGTTTATGTATTTTTTGTAATATTTGTAATGGTTGTGAATTGTCTAAAGTTTTTGTATTTTTTTTATGTTTCATGTACGGAGAGGGCGGCGCAACGAACGGAGACAGTATCTTCGCTGCCGGGACCAGAGAAAAAATTGCTGGCCACTATACGTCGCGGGTCGACAGCCAAAGAGCAACAGAAGATCCTGAAACCGAGTTGTTGCGTCGTGCTTCTAAAAATCAAATAAATGAGAATTTGTAATGTTTTGTACAACAATGATATCATAGGAAGTTTAATCTTATTGAAAATGTTAGTCCTATCTTGTCAAGGCTCAGGTTCACGTCTATATGTATGAAGATAATGAAGTAGTGTATACTACAAAAGTTCAAATACGTGTTCCGAGAATTTATTTATGAAGAATTATATTAAGGAAGACGGATGACTGATTTATTTGACATGATTATTAATTTTTGACAATATTTATCGCGAGTTTGAGTCTCGAAAGTTTATTCAATGTGGTTCTAATATTTGTTAGATAACTTGCATTAGTATAACTTCTGAGAAGAAACAAAACGACATTAAAAACTGAAAAAGTTTACGCAAACCAATTGGCCCGAGTGACGTAATTCTGCGCATACGACTCAAATGATGTTTTACAGTTTCGTTCAACAACCATTCTGAGACAATTTAAAAAGAATATAAATAATTTTGAAGTGGGTTGTAACTGACGTAGGTGACGAAGTCTACACATGGTCATATGTCGAAAGAAAATCATTTATAAGAAACTTACGTCTTTACACTACAAATGGTAGTTGAAACTAGACGTATGGGACATTCCATTTCGGAAACCATTATGAAATTCAGTATTCCGAGATCTACAGTATCAAGAACGTGGCGAGAATACCAAATGCCAAGCATTATCTCTTGTCACGGACAACGCAATGGCCAAAGGCCTTCACTTCGAGAGCAGCGACATCCTCTGCAGCACTCCTCCTGGGATTGTGACCATATCGGTTGCGCTCTAGAAGATTGGAAAACGATGACTTGGTCACATGAGCCCCGATTTCAGTTGGTAAGTGCAGATGGTAGGATTCGAGTGTGGCGTAGACCCAACGAAGCTGTGGCACCAAGTTGTCAACAAGACTCTGTGCAAGCTGATGGTGAGTGCTATGTTTACGTGGAGTGGAATGGGTCCCCTGGTACAGCTGTACCTATCATTGACTGGAAATGGTTAAGTTCAGCTACTTGGAGACAATCTGTAGCCATTCATGGACTTCATGTTCCCAAACAACGATGCAATTTTTATGGATGACAACGCGCCATATCACCGGGCCACAACTGTTCGTGATTGATTTTAAGAACATTCTGTTCGAACGAATTATTTGGCCATCCAAATCGTCGGACATTAATCCCATCGACCATTTGTGGGACATTATCGAGAGGACAGTTCGTGCACAAGCTCCTGCACTGGTAACATTCCCGCAACTATGGACGACTGCAGAGGCAGAATGGCTCAGTATTTCTGTAGGGGCCTTACAAAGACCTGTTGCGTCAAATAAATGGTTCAAATGGCTCTGAGCACCATGGGACTTACCATCTGAGGTCATCAGTCCCCGAGAACTTAGAACTACTTAAGCCTAACTAACCTAAGGACATCCATGCCCAAGGCAGGATTCGAACCTGCGACCGTAGCAGCAGCGTGGTTCCAGACTGAAGTGCCTAGAACCGCTCGGCCACATACTAAATTCTATTCACAAGGCGTATACCAGTACCTGAAGAGCTGGTTTCGTGGCCAGTTCTCTGTTAATGTTCTGGCGACCTCAGCCCATATGTTTTCCTTGGGGTTCATATCAGCCGCCCGTGGCGGCCAGTACAAAAATGGTTCAAATGGCTCTGAGCACTATGGGACTTAACATCTGTGGTCATTAGTCCCCTAGAACTTAGAACTACTTAATCCGAACTAACCTAAGGACATCACACACATCCATGCCCGAGGCAGGATTCGAACCTGCGACCGTAGCAGCAGCGTGGTTCCAGACTGAAGTGTCTAGAACCGCACGGCCACATACTAAATTCTATTCACAAGGCGTATACCAGTACCTGAAGAGCTGGTTTCGTGGCCAGTTCTCTGTTAATGTTCTGGCGACCTCAGCCCATATGTTTTCCATGGGGTTCATATCAGCCGCCCGTGGCGACCAGTACAAAAATGGTCCAAATGGCTCTGAGCACTATGGGACTTAACATCTGAGGTCATTAGTCCCCTAGAACTTAGAACTACTTAAACCTAACTAACCTAAGGACATCACGCACATCCCTGCCCGAGGCAGGATTCGAACCTGCGACAGTAGCGGTCGCGCGTTTCCAGACTGAAGCGCCTAGAACCGCTCGGCCACAGCGGCCGGCCCTGTTGAGTCCACGCCACTTCGAGTTGCTGCACTGCACCTGGCAAAATGAAATCCGACACGACAGTAGGCGGTATAGCATGACTTTGTCACCTCAGCGTAGAACCGCTAGAAAATTATGTATGTCCCTTTGTTTGAGAACATCAACCGCTCCAGAACTGTGATCAGTAAGAAAATGCGTCTTATCATTCTTGAACTGTATGTAAGCGGTTTCCTGTTATGATATAGTCTCCACGAACTGCTGGAAATTAGTCCAGCACTTATTACTAGATAGCCTACATCCTACTGTGATGTCGTCAACGTATAGGACATTATAGATGCAGTTCATGCTCAAAGTGTACGGTAAGAAATTAGCCATGTCATTCTATGCAGGAACGATCGTGACATTCGTCTTAAGCTGTGCAGCCGCACTGGGATTCGAAGTCTGCACGTTCTGTATACAAGTCCAGTGTCTTAACCATTTGTTATATGACGTACAGATCGCTTCACGATCCTGTATGAGGAAAGTTACATGTATTTCACAAACTGTTGAGAGGTGGTTGAAAGATTCTCATATAAGGAAGCGGGTTTCCGGGACCCCATGTATACTTTCGAGTTACGGCACAGAAACTGTACTCAAGTCTTGGGTGGCGGTCTGGGAAGGTTTCCAGCTCTTTGTCGCCGTATACTGTGAAGTAGTGCTTTCTGAGAGTTAACCCCTTATGCGCGGCAGCAAGAGTGCCTTAGCCCTCAAATCCCAACTTGAGATGCAAGTTTCTATTTAGCAGGGATGTCAACAAGAATCCCATCTTTTCTTTCTCATAAACTATGAGAAATTTCGTACCATCTCAACAGAACGTCCGTCCTTTCAATCATCTGTATTGTCTCCCATACTAGACATACGACAGCCTCTCTAGCCTCTCTCGCTAAATCTCGCGCGAGCGTGTGTGTGTTTGTGTGTGTGTGTGTGTGTGTGTGTGTAATAAAGAGTGAAATGACAGTCTAATGTTTGTTACAGAATTTATGGTCACAACTTTAAGTAAAGTTTCTGGCGCAGACTGTTTCGTTCTGGTCACATGTTAAATTGATATTTTGGTTACAACTAAAATCTCTCGAAGTACATAAATATATGAAACCATTAACTTCTTTCTCCGATTCCACGATGCCTATCGAACTTCGTCGTCATGTGGAGTCCATTAAAATTTATCACGTGCATGTGTCTAGCCAACGTCTTCCAATGTCGGCAAATGCCCACTGCTTGTTTTTCGAGATCATACACACATTATACTCATCATTTTTTCGTACTCCGGTACCACATCAAGAACACAAACGCAACACTGTATTACACGTATCCCTCAGTACAGCAAGTTGTACTAAAAAGTAGTCACAAAACTTGCAAGAAAATACGCTTCAGACGGAAAAGTATTTCAAGGTTTCCCAGCCAACAATTTATTACTTCCTACAGCCTTTGTCTTTGGAAACCATGGGTTTCTTGTGTCAAATAATTCCACAAACACCTATGAAACTCTGCCACTAAAGTTCGTATTCGTTCAGTGAAAGTTAGTGTAATATAAAATGAATAACTACACTGTCTGACAAAACAAAGGAGAAACGTAATGAAACTTAATGGGTTGACAGATTATGTGATGTTACTTCAGTTATTACAAAATCGCAGCCGGCCGCTGTGGCCGAGCGTTTCTAGGCGCTTCAGTCCGGAACCGACCTGCTGCTACGATCGCAGGTTCGAATCCTGCCTCGGGCTTGTATGTGTGTGTTGGCCTTAGGTTAGATAGGTTTAAGTAGTTCTACGTCTAGGGGACCTATGACCTGGGAGGTTAAGTCCCATAGTGCTTAGAGGCATTGGAACCATTTGAAGAAAATCGAATCAAACTTACAAAGAACTTGGCAGTATTAGCCAGCTTAACAGTTGACGTTGCACCCCGTATGGCATGGATGCATACACTGCTTCCGTTAGGAAGGGTCTCATAAAGCCGTTGTGTTCTCTCCTGAGATATTACGGCCCACAATGGTTGTAACTGCTTTTTGATATCCTAGATACTGGCATTGGGACTGACTTGACGTCAACTTTTCAGTTGGTCTCGCACATGCTCCATGGGGGACGAATGTGAGGATCTAGCTGGCCACGAGAGTACCTCACCATCTGTCTGCGGACAGTTAATAGAGAGACGTGCCATGTGTGGTTGAGCACTGTCCTGTTGAAAAATGGTACCACATTGTTGTCGAATGGGAGGTAACAATGGGGTTGCAGGGTGTCCGTGATGCACCATTGTGCTGTCACAGTTCCTGCAGTCACTACCGACCTCTGTGCTGAAATTATGTCCCATGGTTCTCCACACCATGACATCAGTTATAACACAGCAGTGCCTCGCCAAAACATTGGGAGGATGGGAATGCTCCATGGAGTGCCGCTGTTTTGCACGACGACGATTTATATCAAGCTTTCTGATTGGAAGTCAAATGTACTATCTATGCTAGAAAAACATTTATCTACCTCATCTATAAATAGAAATATATAGTAATAATCATACGCAATGTGGTGAGGATCTGCGATTCAGTCATCAGCAGCCCATGCTCCGCGGTGGAGGCACCACGTCAAATGCCATCATTTGTGTTGTGGTGTTAACGAAGCGTACGCATGACTTGCAATTCCCTAGTCCGGCAGCTGCTGGTCTCCGACCAATGGCGCGAGACGGCATAGAATGTTGCAGCGGTGTCATTACTCGTTCTCCGATGGCAGCCGCAGATTTGAAGCAGTTACGACATGCTTGTGGTTGTTGTTGGGTTGGGTTGTTTATGGGGAAGGACACCAGACAGCGAGGCCATCGGTCTGATCGGATTAGGGAAGGACTGGGAAGGAAATTGGCCGTGCCCTTTCAAAGGAACCATCCCGGCATTTGCCTGTAGCGATTTAGGGAAATGACGGATAACCTAATTCAGGATGGCCGGAAGCGGGATTGAGCAGTCGTATCTCCCGAATGCGAGTCCAGTGTGCTAGCCAATGCGCCACCTCACTCGGTATGCTTGTGGTGATCAGACGTGGGCAACCAGAACGATGACGAAGGGTGTGCCAGTCCTCAAAATCTCACGCAATACCATAGCGGCACTGCCACGTCGGAATTCCTAGAAAATCTATATACTGCACAATTCGACCGAACAGCCAAAGGAGACCCAAAGTGAGGCTCCTTTCAAACTCTACCAGGTGCTGATAAAGCTGTCGCACAATTTACACTCATTTTTCACGGTGTTCAGAATGACCGCTAAACATCTCACGCTGTTCATTTCCATTATACGCCCTACAATGCCTGGTAACAATACGAAATGCAAACAATACCAATGTCCTCTGTTCTCTGTTCTACTTGTCACAGGGAATTGACCCTAATCATACACCTTCCACTCTCGTACGAATACGTTCAGTCGATGCCTGAAGTTTTCTTGGGGAATGGCAGCCCATTCTTCACCGAGTACTACACTGAGGAGAGGTATCGATGTCGGTCAGTGAGGCCTGGCACGAAGTCGGCGTTCCAGAACATCCCAAAGATGTTCTATAGGATACAGTCAGGACACTGTGCAGGCCAGTCCATTATAGGGATGTTATTGTCGTGTAACCACTCCGTTACAGGCCGAGCATTATGATCAGGTGTTCGATCGTGTTGAAAGATACAGTCGCCACCCCCGAATTGCTCTTCAGCAGTGGGAAGCAAGAAGGTGCTTAAAACATCATTGTAGGCCTGTGCAGTGACAGTGCCACGCTAAACAACAATATGTGAAGCCCCCTCCATGAAAAACACGACCTCACCATAACACCACCGTCTCCGAATTTTACTGTTGGCACTACACACGCTGGCAGACGTCATCGCGCATTCGCCATACCCAGCCATCGGATCGCCACATTGTGTACCGTGATACGTCACTCTACTTAACGTTTTTCCACTGTTCAATCGCCCAATGTTTACGCTCCTTACACCAAGCGAGGCGTCGTTTGGCATTTACCGGCGTGATGTGCGGCTTATGAGCTTGCCACTCGACCATGAATTCCAATTTTTCTCGCCTAGCTTTTGTGCTGTACGTGTCCCTTCATGTTTCCACAATGAAGCTAAAATGAAAAACTTCTGTTTTTGGGGGTGTCCGGATACTTTTGAACACATAATGTACCTATGGCATTTGCACCTACAGTGAATGTGTTCTAGTTGCTTCGAAGGGTAGCATTTTTTACTTGTAGCACAAGATTTTGTATTCAACAAATGTGCAAGTGTCAGTACGTTGCGTCCCGAATGCACAGAGTTAAAAGGTATCACCATTGGTTGTTATACTTTGGACAACCTGGGCTTACATCATTTGTTCTGCATGCACTGAGTGCATGGAAAAGCCCTACAAAGCAAAGAGATATGTTGTTTATGTCAGGCATCAGAGATAAGTTGATGACAGGAATATCGGTATGTTATCGGTAGAAACAAATTTAATATGAAATAAGCATTAGAAGAGGGGTGAGCCATGTTGTGCCTCACATTGGTGCCATTGGTAGGTTGGCATCGTGTAATAGGAATAGTGGGGTCTCGTTTTCTTCTTGTGTTTACTGGCACCACTACAGTTGCTAGCTTTGTCTGTCTATGAATGACACCAACAGCGGTTATCGACATCTAGTACCGTGGTACTATCTTTGGAAGGACGTCAAGTGTTTTCCAAGTCGGGGGATTTCAGTTGGGACAGAGCAGCCGTGAGGTTCGGCAGTGTGGGGACATGCTGAGACCGCTGGCGGCACACAGACACTGCCAGGTCAAGGGGCTGTAGTTGCGAGGGCCACAACCTCGTTGTCCACCGGACCCAGGACGTTTGAGTTGAGTGAACATTAACCCAGTAGTGAAACCTCCACTATTTTGAGACCACGCCGTTTGTTCATGTGTTGCTGCTCGCAGGGTCGCTGAGATGAAGACCAACGAGTGGAGTGTTTGGAGTTGGCGAAATTAGTTAGCCATCCTCCACTTCTCATTATTAATCATTGTATTCCTTTTGTTTGTTGGTGAAGTTAAACCAGTGGTATTTTCCTGCCTAGTGGCCGCTAACGCCCCAGTTAACTGCCCTTGGGGTTGGCGTATTTTCACGGCAGTGTACCTTTCCTTGTCTTGACGCTCCTGTCCGGTAAGGCGTGTAGTTCGACAGTCTCCTCGATTGTGGTCCAGATACATTGTTCCTTTTGGATTACTTTGGTGGTGGTGGTTCCTTCTGCTTCTGGATGTTATAAACACCGGATTCTGTCCGCCGGTTCCACCTTGCCATGTTATTCCATCGTTGTATTGGTTATCAGACGTTAGGTAGATTTTGCAAGACTGTTGGTCTGCGTTGAAACTGTCACCAGTTTGAGTTGCCATCCGGTTAAGTGAATACAACTCTTAGCTGCGTGTCTCATCGGTTACAAAGTTGAGCGACGTTCCCAGGCCGATCCTTGTCTGAGGCCCACTTCTGTCTTGGTTTGAACAGAGTGTGATGACTGTTTTTTTAAAAAAAATATTTTAGTGTCTCTGTGGAAGTTTAGCTTTTCTTAAGAATTTGCTATCCAGGGCTTCGGCTGTCAAATTGTTTCTAAGTTATTACAATTGGGGCACTCAGCCCACAAATAATTTGAATTTCTGGTCAATAAGGCCTTCAGCCGTGAGTGCAACTCGCTTAAGAATTTTTTATTAGACATTGTGTCTTAACAGTCAAATTTGATACTTGTTCCTTATTGTCAACCTTATTTGCAACTGGTTCCAAATAAAATGAACGTGATTTAAAAAAAAAATGCTGAGCAGCCAGTGGTAACTGAGTAAGGCGCCGTCCACACCGAATTCTGCCTAAGTCCCATGTTTCAAGGGGTTTAGCATAATATCGACAGTATTTTCTGACATAAGCTGTAATACATTCAAATGGTTCAAATGGCTCTGAGCACTATGCGACTTAACTTCTGAGGTCATCAGTCGCCTAGAACTTAGAACTAATTAAACCTAACTAACCTAAGGACATCACACACATCCATGCCCGAGGCAGGATTCGAACCTGCGACCGTAGCGGTCACGCGGTTCCAGAGTGAAGCGCCTAGAACCGCACGGCCACACAGGCCGGCTGTAATACATTCCTATTACCCTTGTAACTAATACCGTATTTAATGGACTATCAGACTAATATCAATTTTTACGCTATTTTTTAAAAAAAATAACATTTTTACCATTTTGTTATTTGACTGCAAAGCCAGACTAAAATAAAATCTTAGTTTATAACATAGAACTGACCTTTAAAATCCCTCAAAATCGTCATCTGAACTTTTTTCTTTTTCTTGTTCTTTTTCTTCTTCCTCTTCATCTTCATCATTGTCTTCTTCATACACTCCTGGAAATTGAAATAAGAACACCGTGAATTCATTGTCCCAGGAAGGGGAAACTTTATTGACACATTCCTGGGGTCAGATACATCACATGATCACACTGACAGAACCACAGGCACATAGACACAGGCAACAGAGCATGCACAATGTCGGCACTAGTACAGTGTATATCCACCTTTCGCAGCAATGCAGGCTGCTATTCTCCCATGGAGACGATCGTAGAGATGCTGGATGTAGTCCTGTGGAACGGCTTGCCATGCCATTTCCACCTGGCGCCTCAGTTGGACCAGCGTTCGTGCTGGACGTGCAGACCGCGTGAGACGACGCTTCATCCAGTCCCATACATGCTCAATGGGGACAGATCCGGAGATCTTGCTGGCCAGGGTAGTTGACTTACACCTTCTAGAGCACGTTGGGTGGCACGGGATACATGCGGACGTGCATTGTCCTGTTGGAACAGCAAGTTCCCTTGCCGGTCTAGGAATGGTAGAACGATTGGTTCGATGACGGTTTGGCTGTACCGTGCACTATTCAGTGTCCCCTCGACGATCACCAGTGGTGTACGGCCAGTGTAGGAGATCGCTCCCCACACCATGATGCCGGTGTTGGCCCTGTGTGCCTCGGTCGTATGCAGTCCTGATTGTGGCGCTCACCTGCACGGCGCCAAACACGCATACGACCATCATTGTCACCAAGGCAGAAGCGACTCTCATCGCTGAAGACGACACGTCTCCATTCGTCCCTCCATTCACGCCTGTCGCGACACCACTGGAGGCGGGCTGCACGATGTTGGGGCGTGAGCGGAAGACGGCCTAACGGTGTGCGGGACCGTAGCCCAGCTTCATGGAGACGGTTGCGAATGGTCCTCGCCGATACCCCAGGAGCAACAGTGTCCCTAATTTGCCTGGAAGTGGCGGTGCGGTCCCCTACGGCACTGCGTAGGATCCTACGGTCTTGGCGTGCATCCGTGCGTCGCTGCGGTCCGGTCCCAGGTCGACGGGCACGTGCACCTTCCGCCGACCACTGGCGACAACATCGATGTACTGTGGAGACCTCACGCCCCACGTGTTGAGCAATTCGGCGGTACGTCCACCCGGCCTCCCGCATGCCCACTATACGCCCTCGCTCAAAGTCCGTCAACTGCACATACGGTTCACGTCCACGCTGTCGCGGCATGCTACCAGTGTTAAAGACTGCGATGGAGCTCCGTATGCCACGGCAAACTGGCTGACACTGACGGCGGCGGTGCACAAATGCTGCGCAGCTAGCGCCATTCGACGGCCAACACCGCGGTTCCTGGTGTGTCCGCTGTGCCGTGCGTGTGATCATTGCTTGTACAGCCCTCTCGCAGTGTCCGGAGCAAATATGGTGGGTCTGACACACCGGTGTCAATGTGTTCTTTTTTCCATTTCCAGGAGTGTATATAAGGTAGCCTTAACTGCCATCGAGAGCGTTACTTACGCTGCACTTCTTGAAACATTTAACACACTTGTTTGATTTTAGGTCGTTTGAAAGCTCCCTTCGGCGAGAATTCTTGTTGGGTTTCATCCACCATCCACCATCCATTTCTCTCTCATACTTTAAATATTTTATTTATCGAGACATCACGAGGTTGCAATTGTGAAATGAGTCCTACCGCAATAACAGCAAGCTCTGTTTTTGCCTGTCCCAATTTCTCTTTTTCAGATGACTACTAAACTGATCAAGGAAAGAAGAGAACTCTTCTTTAGTAAAGTACCTTTCCTTTTCTTCCATACTCTGTTATACCTAATTTCATGCCAGTCTTGTCCATGCAACCATTGTCCTGTACGAGAATAATAACATCTGCGGCGGGTCGGAAGGGAGACAGTGTTAGCAAGCTTGTGAATCCGCGTAGCTCATGTTCGTCGCATCGGTGCATTGCTGCTGCCAGTTGAATCCAATGTTGCCAGATAGAGATGGGTTTCCCGCACCATCAAATATTTGGCCATTTGTAATAACGATGGGATTTTTAAAAAAACACTGGCCATTTTCATGTTAATTTCGAATATAATACGCACCTGAGATTTGTAGGCAATTTTTTGATGGAAAAGAATTCGTCTCTCTAATGGAGAGGCATCGTCAGCAGTTACCGTATCATCTGGGTAGCATAAAGATCTGTGAAAACGACCTGGCGGATAAAGTCTGTAGTCTATGAGGCTATTTGCCGTTGGGTGCATATGTTTCTCTACTTAAATGAATAATCTTTCACTTATCACTTGTAAATCACAGAGACATCGTATTTGAAGACCTTTTACGTAAAAACATAAATGTTTCCAGCAAAATCAGTAACCCACCACCACGATACCTTGAACAATCGAGCTCCCATGTGTAAAACAGCGTCATTTTAAGGAAAGCTAGTTTTTCACAAATCTAAACATTCATGACGCCATGTCTCCCGAGCTATATATCAGAGACTGATTCATAGTTCAGGTACATTCAGTGGTATATATAGGTACGGTCAACAAAATGTGTTACTAGTAGTGTTAAGGGAAAGAAGTTATAAATTAAAATGTCATACCTGATGGTAAAGTTCTTCTGCACGTACAGCAAAAATGTGATAAGCGACAAAAAAATTTCCTCTCGTTATTCTGTGAAGGGTATCAAAGAGAAAATGTTTCTAAAAATGCTTGAAACGCTGTTTAATGATCGTTCGAATTCGCTAAGTGTTGTCATTCTCAGATATGCTATAAATATATGGTCAGCCAGGAGGAATGGAACATTATTTGAGGGGTAATAGTATTGGTAATATTGAACAAGAAACTTCAAGTGATCATGTGCCCTTTATTTTTAACCGTATCCGATACACAGCTATTTGAAAATCATGGGAATCAGTCGCATGCCCCCCTTCACAAGCACTCACATGCGAATACTTTTGTTTTTTCTTTGACTAATCAGTTTTCTGACTGGTTTGAAGATGCTTGCCACGAATTCCCATCCTGTGCCAACCTCTTCATCTCAGAGTAGCACTTGTAATCTACGTCCTCAATTATTTGCGGGATGTATTCGAATCTCTGTCTTTCTCTACGGTTTTTACCCTATACGGTTCCCTCTAGTAACATTGAAGTCGTTCCCTGATGCCTTAAAAGGTGTACTATTATTGTGTCCCTTGTTCTTCTCATTGTTTTCCAATCTTCATTTCCTCTCCGATACTGCGCAAAACCTCCTCATTCCTTACCTTATCAGTCCACCTAATTTTCAACATTCGTCTGGAGCACCACATCTCAAATGCTTCGATTCTCTTCTGTTCCGGATTTCCCACAGTCCATGCAAATGGTTTTCTCGTTTTAAAATAACCCAATATGATCGACATCAGCGTACTCTAGAAGTGGAAAAAGTGATGGAACTGGGATCATTCCACCACTGTGCGACATTTGGATGCAGTTGGGAAGATTCAAGACTCAGGTGCATGTGTACCGCATGCTATAAGCCATGATACAAAACTCAGCAGGTGACGTACGTGCATCTATGCTTCCTCGTCATCAGTTGGCTCTTGAACAACGACGTCCGTTCGTATTCTGTATCGTTACTGGTGACGAGAAATGGCATCTTTACGCTAACTTCAGGAAAATAAAGGAATGGTTCCCCCGAAAGAAAGCAGCAACTCCCAATACAAAAATCTGCTCGCATCCATAAAAAAATAATCTTATGCATCTTGTGGAACAGTGACGGTGTGGTGTACTAGGAATTGTTCTCCGATATGGAACCATCACTGTCGACATATACTGTCTGTAGTGGACTGACAAGGCAGCCAGTCCACAGTGACGGGTAGCCGAGAGGGCACACGTACACACACGCCGACTGGCGCGAAGTCTGGAACAGGATTGTAATGAATGTGATAAAGAAAAGAACGTAGCTACTAGAACACTTAACTTTTATATCGTCCTTTGGTATACAGCATTCTTGATGATACAAGTGAGACTATCTTGAGATACATGCAATGGTACAAATGGCGCCTTGCTAGGTCGTAGCCATTAACTTAGCTGAAGGCTATTCTAACTGTCTCTCGGCAAATGAGAGAAAGGCTTCGTACGTGTAGTCGCTAGCAATGTCGTCCGTACAACTGGGGCGAGTGCTAGTACGTCTCCCGAGACCTGCCTTGTGGTGGCGCTCGGTCTGCGATCCTGACAGTGGCGACACGCGGGTCCGACATGTACTAATGGACCGCGGCCGATTTAAGCTACCACCTAGCAAGTGTGGTGTCTGGCGGTGACACCACACTGTCAACAACTGAGACGTCTTTCAGGCGCAATCCAAGAACAACGACCAGGAAGAATTAGTGAAGTGATGCTACTCCACGGTAAGGCCCGTCCGGGTACTGCTAGACTGACAAATAACTCTATACAGGAATTGGGTTGGGACGTCATTCCACACCCACATTGTTCACCGGATCTTTCGCCCTCAGATTTTCACCTTTTTCGCTCTCTCTCGAGCAGTCTTCAAGGATCTTCCTTTCCGGATGAAAATGCGCTCCATACACGACTAGACGAGTTCTTCATCTCAAAATCAAGTGATTTCTACAGTCGTGGAATCGACAAATTACAACACCGTCGATGACTGTTGTAAATAGTAAAGAGGAATATATTACTCGTAACTAAAGTCTTTTATACGTGCATCTGTTCTGTTTATTAAACTTAAAATGCATTTTGTCCAGAATCACGAATTACATCACCTCTAAAAGCATGTATCTGTCCTCCTGACTCATCCTTGATACGTTGGGTAATGTCAACATCATGAGTTACAGTGCCTCACCTAGTGAGATGGCGCAGTGGTTAGCACACTGGACTCACATTCGGGAGGACGACGGTTCAATCCCGCGTCAGACCGTTCTGATTCATGTTTTCCGAGATTTCCCTAAATCGCTCCAGGTAAATGCCGGGATGGTACCTTTGAAAGGGCACGGCCGACTTCCTTCCCCGTCCCTCCCTAAACTGATGAGACTGATGACTTCGCGGTTTGGTCTCTTTCCCCAAACAACCCAACAATGCCTCAGGGCGTGGACAAAGTTTCTAACTTCAGTACTTGAATTATTATGTTAAGCCTGTAATGGAAGATTATACCTTTCAATGAGTAGATTACGGCCAATATTTTAAATTTTTTAAGTCGGGAAGTAAGTACACTCCTGGAAATGGTAAAAAGAACACATTGACACCGGTGTGTCAGACCCTCCATACTTGCTCCGGACACTGCGAGAGGGCTCTACAAGCAATGATCACACGCACGGCACAGCGGACACACCAGGAACCGCGGTGTTGGCCGTCGAATGGCGCTAGCTGCGCAGCATTTGTGCACCGCCGCCGTCAGTGTCAGCCAGTTTGCCGTGGCATACGGAGCTCCATCGCAGTCTTTAACACTGGTAGCATGCCGCGACAGTGTGGACGTGAACCGTATGTGCAGTTGACGGACTTTGAGCGAGGGCGTATAGTGGGCATGCGGGAGGCCGGGTGGACGTACCGCCGAATTGCTCAACACGTGGGGCGTGAGGTCTCCACAGTACATCGATGTTGTCGCCAGTGGTCGGCGGAAGGTGCACGTGCCCGTCGACCTGGGACCGGACCGCAGCGACGCACGGATGCACGCCAAGACCGTAGGATCCTACGCAGTGCCGTAGGGGACCGCACCGCCACTTCCCAGCAAATTAGGGACACTGTTGCTCCTGGGGTATCGGCGAGGACCATTCGCAACCGTCTCCATGAAGCTGGGCTACGGTCCCTCACACCGTTAGGCCGTCTTCCGCTCACGCCCCAACATCGTGCAGCCCGCCTCCAGTGGTGTCGCGACAGGCGTGAATGGAGGGACGAATGGAGACGTGTCGTCTTCAGCAATGAGAGTCGTTTCTGCCTTGGTGCCAGTGATGGTCGTATGCGTGTTTGGCGCCGTGCAGGTGAGCGCCACAATCAGGACTGCATACGACCGAGGCACACAGGGCCAACACCCGGCATCATGGTGTGGGGAGCGATCTCCTACACTGGCCGTACACCACTGGTGATCGTCGAGGGGACACTGAATAGTGCACGGTACATCCAAACCGTCATCGAACCCATCGTTCTACCATTCCTAGACCGGCAAGGGAACTTGCTGTTCCAACAGGACAATGCACGTCCGCATGTATCCCGTGCCACCCAACGTGCTCTAGAAGGTGTAAGTCAACTACCCTGGCCAGCAAGATCTCCGGATCTGTCCCCCATTGAGCATGTTTGGGACTGGATGAAGCGTCGTCTCACGCGGTCTGCACGCCCAGCACGAACGCTGGTCCAACTGAGGCGCCAGGTGGAAATGGCATGGCAAGCCGTTCCACAGGACTACATCCAGCATCTCTACGATCGTCTCCATGGGAGAATAGCAGCCTGCATTGCTGCGAAAGGTGGATATACACTGTACTAGTGCCGACATTTTGCATGCTCTGTTGCCTGTGTCTATGTGCCTGTGGTTCTGTCAGTGTGATCATGTGATGTATCTGACCCCAGGAATGTGTCAATAAAGTTTCCCCTTCCTGGGACAATGAATTCACGGTGTTCTTATTTCAATTTCCAGGAGTGTATATGAAGTGCTGGAAACTAAAATTTTGTCGGCCGTGGAAGCCACTAACTGTGACCGTTTTAGCCGTTTCGTAATATACATTTTCATTTTAAATTTATTTCCGGGTGGTCATGACCACCAGAGGCCTGTGTCCCTCCTCCCTGGACCCGCGCGTGGGCAGAGGACGCTTCACGCTCGGGTCACGAGGTGGAGGAGCAGTTCCTCCTGCGGCCGAAGCAGGCCGTGACCTTCACGGGCAGGAGCGCGCGGACAAAAACCGGGAGCATAATTAAATGATGCTTATCTGCTCCACGCCGCGCCGCGGCCGGGCAGCGCGCCGTAATTCCTTATCTGGGGTGTCGGGCGTAATGAAGGGCCAGCACGTAGGGCAGCGGGGCCCGGGACTACCGAACACAGCGCAGCCCAGATCGTTCCGGCCGCTGGCCGCTTCCGATATCGCTCTGCACGACTGAGTGCGGCTGATTTCTCGGCTACCGTCGGCCTCATTGCCAGACAACGACCCGGCCGCGCCCCTGAAACGCCCATCCCACCACTACTCGTACCCCTGAGCTCGCTCAGTGCCAGACATCACGACACAACATGGCGACCGTGACAGGACACGAAACGGCAATAATCGGGTACAAAGTGCGACAAGCCTTACGCGTTTTGCGGAAGCCTTTGTTCTCAGGACAGCCATAGCTGTAATAGCACGGGTAATGTAACGGATGATAAACAGAAGGTCGAAAATCTAAAACTAGCTTTCAAAAACTTGTTTACGGTAGAAGACTGCAGCACCATTCCTCCTTTCAATTATCGAACAAACGCAAGGATGGCTGACATAGTGTTTAGTGTATATGGGATTGTAAAACAGTTAAGATACATCTCTTTCTCCAACTAACTGCTTAGTACACAGTATCAATACTAGGAATAAGAACAATATACATAAAGATTTAAAATTACTTACTCTTGCCCAGAAAGGAGTCCAGTATTCAGCAACGCATATTTTCAATAAGTTACCAGCAACTATTAAGAGTTGAGTTTCAGATAAGGCACAGTTTAAACATAATTTAAAAGAAATTTTGGTGGCCAACTCCTTCTATTCCATCCATGAGTTTCTCAACAAGTGCATAGACCATTTTATTGAAAATTTATTATACTTCAATTTTTGACAATACTTGCTTGTAACAGCCAAGTAACTACCTACTGTGTGAATGATGGATGTATGGAAAGCAGATGTAAGTATTAAACATGTAAATATTAGAAGCTTAAATTTAATTCATGTACATAATTTTACTGTTTATTGATTGAGGATCACTAAAATTAATAAAACGCAAGTTTTTCTAATTACATTTTTGTAATGTGTTTATCTGATATGTTCCACACCCAGGAGGATTCCCTCTTTTATGGGTCTATGGAATGAATAATTAATCTAATCTAATCTAACTTAGACGCCAGGAAGGCATCTAGCCCAGACGGTATCCCCGTAAGATTATATGTCGACTATGCTACAAATATAGCACCATTCTTATCCATCAGAGGTCACTGGAACAGCGGAAAGTTCCACGGGACTGGAAGGAGGCCCAGGTCATAGCAATCTATAGAAAGGGCAGAAAATCGGATGCACATAATTACCGGCCAATTTCACTGACGTCGATTTGTTGTAGAATCATGGAACATATTTGTGTTCAGACATAATGACCTTTCTAGACTCTGAGAAGCTCATCTGCAGAAACCAGCACGGCTTTAGGAAACAGCGGTCATGCGAGACACAGCTGGTCCTCTTTGTGCATGATATACAACAGGCTCTAGATACCGGCTCCCAGGTTGATGCCATATTTCTCGACTTTCGAAAGGCGTTCGACTCAGTTCCACACTGTCGCTTGCTCCAAAAAGTGCGCGCTTACGGTCGGTCTACCCCTGAATGGGGTGACTTCAACAGAAGCAAGCGTAACTTCAGATGTGCCCCAAGGCAGCGTAATAGGTCGTCTGCTTTTTACGATTTACATAAACGATCTGGTTGATGGTATTGACAGCGGCCTTGGACTGTTTGCCGATGATGCTGTAGTCTACAGGAAAGTAGTATCACACGAAAGTTGTCAATAAATCAAGGAAAATTTGTAGAAAATAAATGCGTGGTGTGGTGACTGGCACTTATCTCTCAATATTACTAAGTGTAACCTACTGCGTATAACAAGGCGGAAATCCCCGTTAATGTACGAGTAGAAAATAAATGCCCAGTCTTTGGAAGCGGTAACGTCCGTCAAGTATCTGGGTGTGACTATTCGAAATGATCTCAAATGGAATGATCAGATTATACAAGTAACGGGCAAGGCGAACTCTAGTTTGCGGTTTATTGATAGAATCCTGAAGCAATGCAGTCCTTCAACAAAGGAAATTGCTTACAATACGTTAGTTTGTCCAGTCTTAGAGCATTGTTCGTCTGTATGGGACCCTTACCAGTTGGATCTGATTCAAGAGATTGAGAAGGTCCAAAGAAGAGCGGCAAGATTCGTGACTAGTACATGGCGAGAGCGTTACAAATCTCAGTGAAAGTTTTAAGTGGGACACTCTTGCAGATAGACGAAGGGCTAAACGGAAGAGGCTGCTCACTAAATTCCGAAATCCGATCTCCGGCGAGGATGTAGAGCATATATTACTACCACCATGTTTTATATCGCGCAATGATCACCATGCAAAGATAAGGGAAATTGGAGCTCGTACTGAGGCGTTGAGACAGTCGTTTTTCCCTCCGCGAGTGGAACAGAGGAGGGGTAATATGACTTTGTCGCGAATTGTGCCCTCCGCCACACACCGCTTGGTGGCTAGCGGAGTATATATGTGTATGTAGATGTAGATGTAGCCTGGATATACAGCGTGTTTCCGTAACAGCGTGCAAAAATTTAACAAGGCATAGATTATTCTCCACCGGACTATTTGAGGCAAGAAACCTGCGGTCGAAGAAGCCAAGAGATAATAGGAATAAAAACACATTAATGTGTACTTTTTCATTTACATTACTTACAGTTATCCGTAAATAAGCTGACTGACACAAAGAAGGTACCATTTGTAACGTATCTTACAAAATTTGCTGAAACTGACGGCCGTCGTCTTCAGTCCAAGCATGACATCAGAGAGCAAGAGTCCGATTCCCTCTAACAAATATCCCTGATTTGTTTCGAATAGCATCACAGGCAGCTACAATTCAGGCAACTAATTACACCTCCGTATCATGGGTCTCACCACAAGTGACTTTAGATACCCCCATAGGATATATTCAAGGGGATTCAGATCAGGTGAAATCGCAAGCTGTGAAATACACCTCCCTTTCCTAACGAGCGGCCAGGAAATACACCATTGAGGTGGTTGCAGACATTCATACTGAAGTGAAGCGGTGCACCGTTATACTGTGTCCACATCCTCTCACGAACAGCCGAGGGTACATTCTCCAACAACTCAGGAAGAACTCTTTGTACGAAACTCAGCTACAGATGGCCATTCAGAGGCCTTGCACCATGACTTCCTAGTAATTAGGCTCGTTTTACCTGTTTCCCGCACGAAATAAAGAATGTATATGCAAATAAACAGCACAGTACATGTAAACCTGTATGCATGTTAGTTGTAAATAAGCTGGAACCAGTAATGTTAGACAAAGCGATAGACTAGTTAACTTCCATATGTCATTAAGATCTCCGATCTCATGTCCCGTATCTCAAATTGTTCAGTAGAGCATTCTCTACGTCCTATTACATTTCTGCAGGCTCTTGCGGAAACACCCTGTATAATTCTGAAGATAAAAATGCTTCAGCTGTAAGTAGTTTATTTATAAGCGAGGCCTGTTTCGCAGCACTATATCTGCATCATCAGGTGGGATCTGTACCAAATAACAGACAAAAACTCGTGTAAGGCAAGGAAACGTAACGAAAATTAAAAGATGTACAGTATGATCACATTTACAAAATCAAGTCGTGTTCTGACCAGAAGTCAGCGTTCATAGTCAGAGACTTTTCGCTATTTAGCGTACGTCGATCATGAAACAGTATAAAGCAACTTGGAACGCTCTCCTGACACCTGGAAAGCAATATAGCTAAAGTAAGAAGCTCCTACTATCAAGCTGTCTGGTAGGTAAAATTATACTAAATTCTACTCACAAGAGCTAATGGGTCCCCATGCATCGAATACGTGATCAAAAACCGGCAGTAAATGATTATCTTTGACATTATGTAAATCTAAGGAGCCACGATGCCCCATTTACCTAAAAAGGATTGAAAATCATACTAGCAAAAACCTATGTTATTCAACTGTGGTTCAGTCCTCAAAAAATCCAGTGTAATACTATTTTAAGTCTTAGCACGAAGCTGACATGAAACGAAAAAAGTCTGAATATGGTCTAGTATCTAAACAACTCAATCGACAGAAAGCAACGCATTGTAAGCCGCAATGGGCAGTAACAGGCAGTATGTCAAACCAGTATCGTTTTCAGTCCTTTCTAGGTTTTGTGCTGCTTAATTTCATATAATCACAAAGATGATAATTTACGACCGGTTTCTGATTACTTTTTCGGTATACGGGAATCAGCTAACTCACCATGCACTGGTATTCCCGGCGGGCAGAATTCAGAGTATTTTGCCTACCACATAGTTTGTTATTAGCATATTCTTATTTTAGTTGGTGTCCTTTCTAGGTATTACTAGAGTGTTCTATGTTGTTTTATGCTCTTTTATAACTAACGTCCGCTATACAGCGAAAAACTGCTAACTATGATCGCTGGATCAGACCGTTCTCTTTTCTGATCAGAACACGACTTGATTTTGTGAGTATATTCATCCAGTACATCTTTCATATTGAGTTACGTTTCGTTGTCTTAAACGAATTTTTATCTAGTACTTTGTACAGATTACACCTGACGACGCAGCTATAATGCTGCAAAAACGGTTGCTCTAGTAAAAAAAGTACTTTCGCGTTGACTGCGTTGTGTTGATGGATAAGGCTTCAGACTTGGTATCCGAAGACTGTAGGCCCGTGTTCCGTCACAGTCGTAAAATTAAGGTGTAGTAAAATGACCTGAGACGAAACAGCCACTACTTGGCGAGTACTTGTCATGATATTCTACTGCGCTACAACTAACCACGTCAGAACCACACACTTCAGCGTGTTACAGGCGATTACAAATTACACCGGCCGACATGATTAATATGACTTGTCCTACGCTATGAACGATTGCTATCTTTTGCCTTTAAACGAAGTAAAGAGAATGGTGCAATTCTCCAAGTCGTTTATTGAGCTGAGGGCAGAGTGCTTATGGTTTAATGAATTTTCCCATCTCTTTACTAATAAGTTATTACTGCGGGGTGCCCAGAGCTCTTCCTATGTTCCATCGTTTAGTCTACAAGAAGCCACCGTCGTCAGCAGAATGTCAAATCCACTGCTCCCTTGGATATGCGTATTTTCTGGTCGCTGGTTGAAAAATGTCTGCAGGCCCACGGATCATTTTCATCACTGTAGAAAATTTGAGGTTATAAATAACAATGAAAATTTAAGCAATGTTTGTTTATTATTATTCAGTTAAAAAAAAAAAACAAAGACATCTCCCACCTTTCTTAGTCACGGTTTCCAACTTATTGTAGAAAAAGGAAAAAAAAAATCGGAATCACTACGCTACGTGTCTCAGCATTCTCCAAACCCGTCGACACAACTGCCACTAATTCAGCTGAAGTTGCTTCTTTATTTCTGATGGTTGGTGACGTCATTTCATGACATCAGACAAGCCCTACACCATGACATATCTTTTCATAAAACTTAAGTTGATCATAATTGTAGATTACGTTAATGGCCACTTATAAGGAAAATCCAGCGCCCCTAAATAATGTTTGAAGTCCCTCAGTAATTGCCAGTTCTTTTCACATAAAATTACGTTCATAATTTTACGTTCACTGAACCAGGTTGAAAAGGGCTGAAAGGACTGCCAAACACACGAAAAAAGAAAAACACTAGAGAAATGCCAAAAAAGAAATCGAATAATTGTTATTGTGATGTACGTCAAATGATCCCATGAGGTTGGAGAATTACGAATTGATGTAATCTCGACAAAAGAGTTATACGAATAAGACAAATTAGAGGAAATATTTTAGATGTAGGATTTTAGCGTCCCATACAAGTTCCACACGAAATAACTTCTTTAACCGATCCAATCTGGGCAACCCCTTGCATACTGTAGAAATAATAACTAATGTAACGTGTCGTCAGTTTCAAAAATTAGAGCAGAAAAAAATATGAAAATATACGAGAGTATCATATCGACAAATACTTACTTTTTACTTAACGAAAACTCCTGCAAGCTAATTATGCAAATCATTATGAATGAAACTTCCTGGCAGGTCAAGACTGTGTGGCTAACCGGGCCTCTAATCCGACTCCCTTGCCTTTTTCAGGAAAGTGCCCAACCAAATGAGCTACCTGAGCACGACTCACACCACGTCCTCACAGTATCTCGCCTTCTACCTTCCAAACTTCACAGAAGTTCTCCTGCGAAACTTGAAGATTAGTACCCTTGGAAGAAAGGATATTACTGCGAAATATCTAAGCCACAGCCAGGGGGCTTCCTTCCAGAATGAATCTTCACTCTGCAGCGGAGTGTGCGCTGATATCAACGTTTTCGTAAGCCTGGAAAAGTCACTGACATAATGTACGAATATTAGGATCTGATGCATCACGCACTTTCTTTGAAATCGAAGATGACAGCGCAGCAGAAAACCTCTTTAGTGTATGCTCGAAACAATTACTTCAGTTGTCTTCCAACAGAGAATCCGAGAAGTTAGGAACAAGTGGTTAAGGCCACAAGAAATGGCAGGAATACTTCTACAGGACGGGGTCTAAGGACGCGGGCAGGCTTGACGGAAGCACTTGGCTCCGCAGTTAGCACATTATGGCTCTGATCACGCATCGAACCGCTCCCATCGTCTTCTGCACATGGCCCCCAACACTGAAGAATTTCTCTGCGTGTGATCTGTAGCGCCCAGAACCGCACGGCCACTCCGGCCGGCTGCAGAAAACTAACATTTCGTCATTTCTGTTCTCTCCCTCTCACACACACAATTATATATATATATATATATATATATATATATATATATATATATATATATATATATATATATGTGTGTGTGTGTGTGTGTGTGTGTGTGTGTGTGTGTGTGTGTATACCAACAATTTCAACCACTCTCTGGCAGCTGTTACATTCATATTCCACTTTCTACAACTCTCCCTGACTAAGTAGGCACACACACACACGCACACACACACACACACACGAGAGAGGGAGAGAACAGAAATGACGAAATGTTAGTTTTTCTGCAGCCGGCCGGAGTGGCCGTGCGGTTCTGGGCGCTACAGTCTGGAACCGAGCGACCGCTACAGTCGCAGGTTCGAATCCTGCTTCGGGCATGGATGTGTGTGATGTCCTTAGATTAGTTAGGTTTAATTAATTCTAAGTTCTAGGCGACTGATGACCTCAGACGTAAAGTCGCATAGTGCTCAGAGCTATTTGAACCATTTGAACCAAGTTTTCTGCATATATTTCGTTAGATTGGCACCATGTACACAAACAAACCGAATGGAAGACACATAAAGTGGACACATAGGGACACATACATAGTAGTTACTCCTTTAAATCAGAGTTTTCTGTAAAATATCTACAGCTAGTGACAGAAACAATGCTAAAGAAAATGTAGTAGTGTTCCTCAGTAATCAGCGAAAGGAACACCAAAACACTGAAGAAAAAATTCGTAAAGCGAAAATGATCTTTTGTTTCGCAAATGAAGTTACGCGTAGTGCGACCTCCAGCATGTGACCAGATGAGAGGAGACGCAGATGCCAGGCAAAAACTTGAGTAAGTGTAAGTAATCACTTATTTACGTAAAAAAATAAGATGTGAACTGTTTCATAATTTACAAATATCGCATATCAAAACAAAACTGCATCATTGTAGATTCCACCAAAGAAGCCTTAAAGTGAAAGACGAAAAGCGTCTGGATCAAATGAAGTTACATTCCAGCAAGAAATGACTTTTTTATTTACAAAACAAATATATCTGTGCTTGGCTGCGGATGATGACCATGTAAACAAAGTTCTGTAGAATTTACATTCAAAGTTATTAATTAATACTGAATCTTATACCAAACTGATTGCCGGCCGAAGTGGCCGTGCGGTTAAAGCCGCTGCAGTCTGGAACCGCGAGACCGCTACGGTCGCAGGTTCGAATCCTGCCTCGGGCATGGATGTTTGTGATGTCCTTAGGTTAGTTAGGTTTAACTAGTTCTAAGTTCTAGGGGACTAATGACCTCAGCAGTTGAGTCCCATAGTGCTCAGAGCCATTTGAACCAAACTGATTAACATGATTTTTCTGGTTACTATCTTGTGCGTGTCCTTCCATTAATAAACTAACAGCTGAGCGGCGTAAAAATTTGCAGTTATCATTCATTGGTGTTTCGTATTGGGGTGTTGTATAAGTTGGCAACCCTAAGCCAAAGTAGGTAAAATATTATTTTACTTTCCCATAGCCACAAATTTTTCGCTGTGAACAAAATGTTCGTAGAGCGTGTGTTAGCGCCACGTTTGTTTGTCGCCAACACTTTTTCGTTTACACAGCGGCAGCGCATCTTGCTGACTGCAGTGGTCTGATGGAGCGCAGTGGCAGAACAGCTCTCGTCGCCTGCTACTTCTGGATGTTTTCGCGCAAACAAGGAAAGTAATTCCGCGGCCGTCAATTGCCTGGATGGCGCTTCGCGCAGATTGACCCCTGTTTAACCTCAATCGGCCGGCCTACATCGCCGTGCAGAGCGGCTATTCTTGAGTTCGCAGCGCTCAGAACGTTGACCGCTCGCCTTGAACTCTCCGTAGTTTTCCGTTGCTACGTCAGCTGACAAAAACACGTTACAACTCACCACGTACATACAGGTCGTGCAGCATGGTGGAGCTTCTCTCATACTTATCAAAATCAGTATTCTTGACACATTATCAGAAAAGGGGAACCATTCGAGAGGAAAAAAAGGGGAGGAATAATAATAATAGACAGAAACAATGCCAAAGAAATGAATTTTAGTGTTCATACAGTATAGTTCTTACAAAATTTAAAAACAGCATTCACTTACATGTAAGCAAGCAAGCAAGAACTCCGTCTACAGGCCACAAGTGGCCCACCGGGACCATCCGACCGCCATGTCATTCTCAGATGTGGATGCGGATAGAAGGGGCGTGTGGTTAGCACACCGCTCTCCCGGTCGTTGTGATGGTTTCCTTGCCCGGAATAACATACATGTGATGTTCACTTATCGTGGCAGCAGCTCCTTAGGGTAGTAGCGCCCTTAAAAAAAACTGCTGTGTGAATGCCACTGACCCCGAACCATCGCCTCTTCCGATGTGGAATGGTGTCAACGAGAGCTCTTTGGAGGGCAAGGTGGATGCCTGTTGTGTTTTTTGATCAAAGCTGGTTCTGCCTCAGTGCCAGATGGCATTGTGTAAGTTACACGGAGGCCACTTGAGGCCCTACAACCAACCTGTATGCACGCTAAACAAACTACTCCTACACTTGGACTGCGATTTCGTACGGCAGCAGGAGAACTTTCGTGGATAGCTCATGCACCCTGACAGCAAATTTGTACGCCAGTCTGGTAATTCGACCTGTTGTACTGCCATTCATGAAGAGCATTCCAGGAGGTGTTTTCCAACAGGATAACGCTCGCCCACATACCGCTGTTGTAACCGAACAGACTCTACAGAGTGTATACGTGTTGCCTTCGTCTGCTCGATAACCGGATCTGTCTCCACTCGAGCACATATTGGACGTTGTCTGACGACACCTGCAACGTCATCCACAAACAGCATTAACGGACCATGTATTGGACGATAAGTGCAACACGCATGGCACTACAACCATCAGATTGACATCCGGCACCTGTACGACACAACGCATGCACGTCAGCATGCTCGCATTCAGCATTCTGGAGGTTAACCGGCTGTTTATGTACCACCATATCATACAGGGTGTTTCAAAAATGACCGGTATATTTGAAACGGCAATAAAAACTAAACGAGCAGCGATAGAAATACACCGTTTGTTGCAATATGCTTGGGACAACAGTACATTTTCAGGCAGACAAACTTTCGAAATTACAGTAGTTACAATTTTCAACAACAGATGGCGCTGCAACTGATGTGAAAGATATAGAAGACAACGCAGTCTGTGGGTGCGCCATTCTGTACGTCGTCTTTCTGCTGTAAGCGTGTGCTGTTCACAACGTGCACGTGTGCTGTAGACAACATGGTTTATTCCTTAGAACACAGGATTTTTCTGGTGTTGGAATTCCACCGCCTAGAACACAGTGTTGTTGCAACAAGACGAAGTTTTCAACGGAGGTTTAATGTAACCAAAGGACCGAAAAGCGATACAATAAAGGATCTGTTTGAAAAATTTCAACGGACTGGGAACGTGACGGATGAACGTGCTGGAAAGGCAGGGCGACCGCGTACGGCAACCACAGAGGGCAACGCGCAGCTAGTGCAGCAGGTGATCCAACAACGGCCTCGGGTTTCCGTTCGCCATGTTGCAGCTGCGGTCCAAATGACGCCAACGTCCACGCATCGTCTCATGCGCCAGAGTTTACACCTCTATCCATACAAAATTCAAACGCGGCAACCCCTCAGCGCCGCTACCATTGCTGCACGAGAGACATTCGCTAACGATATAGTGCACAGGATTGATGACGGCGATATGCATGTGGGCAGCATTTGGTTTACTGACGAAGCTTATTTTTACCTGGACGGCTTCGTCAATAAACAGAACTGGCGCATATGGGGAACCGAAAAGCCCCATGTTGCAGTCCCATCGTCCCTGCATCCTCAAAAAGTACTGGTCTGGGCCGCCATGTCTTCCAAAGGAATCATTGGCCCATTTTTCAGATCCGAAACGATTACTGCATCACGCTATCTGGACATTCTTCGTGAATTTGTGGCGGTACAAACTGCCTTAGACGACACTGCGAACACCTCATGGTTTATGCAAGATGGTGCCCGGCCACATCGCACGGCCGACGTCTTTAAGTTCCTGAATGAATATTTCGATGATCGTGTGATTGCTTTGGGCTATCCGAAACATACAGGAGGCGGCGTGGATTGGCCTCCCTATTCGCCAGACATGAACCCCTGTGACTTCTTTCTGTGGGGACACTTGAAAGACCAGGTGTACCGCCAGAATCCAGAAACAATTGAATAGCTGAAGCAGTACATCTCATCTGCATGTGAAGCCATTCCGCCAGACACGTTGTCAAAGGTTTCGGGTAATTTCATTCAGAGACTACGCCATATTATTGCTACGCATGGTGGATATGTGGAAAATATCGTACTATAGAGTTTCCCAGACCGCAGCGCCATCTGTTGTTGAACATTGTAACTACTGTAATTTCGAAAGTTTGTCTGCCTGAAAATGTACTGTTGTCCCAAGCATATTGCAACAAACGGTGTATTTCTATCGCTGCTCGTTTAGTTTTTATTGCCGTTTCAAATATACCAGTCATTTTTGAAACACCCTGTATTTGCTGTGGCATGTCTCGCACTTACATTAACCTGTGGTCTTGCAACATTAAGAACTCAAATATGTTACCTAGATAAATTTATTTCCTAAACTTCATTGCTCAACTTTAATTACTTTTTCGTGTGGCGATTTGTTTCCATCAATGTGTATTACAGTGTGTGAGTTAAGTTCCTCTTCTCGAGGATTTCTCTAGTGTTAGCTACCAGTCTCGTCCTTTCCACTGCTTCTTTTTAGCTGCAATTCCCCCTGCGGGTCCGGGGTAAGAATAGGCCCGAGGTATTCCTGCCTGTCGTAAGAGGCGACTAAAAGGAGTTTCAACCGTTTCGGCCTTCCATGTGATGGTCCCCCTTGGGGTTTGACCTCCATTTTTCAAAATTCTACAGAAGTACGAGCCTTTTGGGGAAGGAAGCCTTACGTGGTGTCTCACTGGTCCTCAGTGCACTAAGACCTTGGCACTCAGCATTGTAACGGCGTTGTAACCACACCCACTATTCCTCAAATTGGGCCTAAACGCCTGATGGGTTGCACAAGTTACGCCCATAGTGCGTCCCCATCTGCACCTACGATCATGATGGACTTTCCATGGCACCCGAAATCCAGCACGGTAGCCAGCCCGTTGTGGTGGGATCGTCATGTATCCTCTAGGTTGTAGCCCCACGACAACACAGGGATCGTACTGCCGATACCTGAGCTGCACCCTCCCCACGTCGGCCAAGAAGTAGATGCCCGTCTCCTTGGGGCATCAGGACTCCCGGCAACGGTCATCCTGCCAGGTGGCCCTTGCTGAGGCTGGGTGACGCCCGTGGGGAGAGCCCCTGGTCGGAGTGGGTGGTATTGGGGCGGACGTTTCGCAGATGACACGTCAACGTGTATCGGGTCGCTCTGCGGCCGAGTCTTTTAAAAAGAAAGGTACTGTCTCTGGTTCTGGTTCTCCTGCCCTTTAACCCTTGGCCACTCCCTGGGAGGAAGGACAGGCCCGCCGGCTTGGGGCGAAGTACTTCCCCCGCTATTTAGTCTGTTCTCGGACCGATGGGGGGACGTTCGCCACCTCCAAGACCATGTTCCTTGTCCAGCACATCGAGGACATCTTCGGGGAAATCGAGGCTCTCAGTAAAATGCGTTCGGGGTCCGTTCTTATAAAGACCACCTCCGCCACTCAGTCGGCGGCGCTCCAGGCGTGCGACCGACTAGGGGACATCCCAGTGTCCATTGTCCCGCATCTGGCACTGAATAGGACGCAGGGGGTTATTTTTCATCGGGATCTCCTGCTGCAATCTGATGAGGAGCTCAGGGCCAACCTGGAGCGCCGAGGCGTGCTTTTCGTCTGGCGAGTCCAGCGTGGCCCCAAAGACCGTCGCATCAACACCGGGGCCTTTATCCTCGCCTTCGAGGGGGACGTTCTCCCGGAGAAGGTAAAGGTGATGTGCTACCGGTGCGACGTGCGACCTTACGTCCCGCCTCCTATGCGCTGATTTCGGTGTTTGCGCTTTGGGCACATGTCGTCATGATGTGAGGCTGAGCCCCTTTGTGGAGATTGTGGACGTGCTCTTCGTGAGGAACATACATGCACCCCACCACCTCGGTGCATTAATTGTCCTGGCATCCACTCGCCTAGATCTTTAGACTGCCCCGCGTGTCAGATGGAGAAGAAGATTCAAGAATTAAAAACTTTGGATCGCCTCTCTTATTCTGAGGCCAGGAAGAAGTATGACCGCCTCCATCCCGTGACGTTGACAACTTCGTTTGCCTCAGTCATGTCCACTTCTTCCATAGTATCCTCACCCATATCCTGTCCCCCCTCCACCTCCTCACCCCATCCGGGGTCTATGCCTCCGCCTCCCAAATCCCTCCCTTCCAAATCCTCCTCCCTCGCGGCCCCTGCCCCCTCTGCCCCAGGGGCCACCCTTCTTCCTCCTCCCCCTCCGCCGCCTGAGAAGCGATCCTCTTCTCAGGCGTCCATCGGGGAAACGTTCCGAACCCCGGCTTCCGAGGTCCGGCGTTCCAAAACGGACCCCGTGTGTGAGGACCTTCTTCGGGTCCAGCCCACCATCCCCGTGCCTCATCGGACTTCCAAGAAGGCCTCCAAGAAGAAGTCTTTATCCCCCTCTCCACCCCGGCGCGTTTCGTCTGACGCTCCATCCGTGAGTCGCTGCTCCCGGCCGTCCTCAGTTTCGCCGGGACGCTCTGCTGCCAGGCGCTCAGCGGGCTTCTCGTCGGCGAATGATGCTGCCCTCCTACGCAACCCGGGAAAGCGGCAGCAGCTGGCGACGACTCGATGGAACAGGATCCGCCTCCCGCCGGTTGTAGCGTTGTTCCCTCGAAACCTGACACTCCGCGGCCGTCGAGGTGACCAGCTCTTCACCCGTTTCGTTCCCCCTTTTTTCTCACTAGCGATGACTTTGTTACATTGGAACATAAGAGGTATTCGATCTAATCTGGAGGAATTACAACAGCTCCTCCGCCTGCACTGTCCGCTGGTCCTTGGTCTCCAGGAAACCAAGTTGCGCCCAACTGACTGTATTGCTTTTACCCACTATACCTCGGAGCGGTCTGACCTCGCCCCTGTGGACGGTATTCCAGCTCATGGTGGGGTCATGTTGCTCGTTCGGGACGATGTCTATTACCATGCCATCCCATTGACCACCCCACTCCAAGCAATAGCTGTCCGTATTACTCTTTCTACCTTTACTTTTTCCGTTTGTACCGTCTAAACTCCATCGTCATCCGCAGTTAGTCGGGCTGACATGATGCACCTGATTTTTCAGCTTCCTCCGCGGTTTTTATTGTTTGGCGACTTCAATGCCCATCATCCCCTTTGGGGCTCTCCTGCATCCTGTCAGAGAGGCTCCCTCTTGGCGGATGTCTTCAACCATCTCAATCTTGTCTGCCTCAATACTGGCGCCCCGACTTTCCTCTCGGACTCTACTCATACCTACTCCCACTTGGACCTCTCGATCTGTTCTACCACTCTTGCCCGTCGGTTCGAGTGGTATGTCCTTTCTGACACCTATTCGAGCGACCACTTCCCCTGTGTCGTTCGTCTCCTGCACCACATCCCATCCCCACGTCCTTCGAGCTGGAACATACCGAAAGCTGACTGGGGACTTTACTCCTCCCTGGCGACCTTTCTGGACCACGATTTTCTCAGTTATGACGGTCGGGTCGAATACCTCACGGCTGTTATCATCAATGCTGCCGAACGTTCCATTCCTCGTACTACCTCTTCTTCACGTCGCGTTTCCGTCCCCTGGTGGAATGAGGCTTGTAGAGACGCTATCCGTGCTCGACGACGTGCTTTACGCACCTTTCTCCGCCATCCTACGTTGGCGAATTGTATTGGATACAAACGACTCCGAACGCAATGCCGTAGAGTCATCAAAGACAGCAAAAAAGCTTGTTGGGCCTCTTTCACAAGCTCCTTTAACAGTTTTACTCCCTCTTCTGTCGTCTGGGGTGGCCTGCGCCGGCTGTCGGGCATTAAGGCCCACTCCTCGGTACCTGGCCTGACTCCAGGTAATGAGGTCCTTGTTGATCATGTGGATGTCTCCAACGCCTTCGGCCGCTTTTTCGCGGAGGTTTCAAGCTCCGCCCATTACCACCCTGCCTTCCTTCCCAGGAAAGAGGCAGAAGAGGCTCGGCGACCTTCCTTCCACTCGCTGAATCTGGAAAATTATAATGCCCCCTTTACTAACGTCCTCAGAGTTCTTAGTGGTTCATCTTGGTGAGCGGATCGCACTGTCCTGCTTCGCTTGTATCGGTCCATAGTCCGATGAAAGCTGGATTATGGGAGCCTCGTCTACTCGTCTGCTCGGCCATCCCTCTTACGCCGTCTCAACTCCATCCACCATTGGGGGTTACGTCTTGCGACCGGAGCATTCTACACTAGTCCCGTCGAGAGTCTTTATGCTGAAGCTGCCGAATTACCATTGACCTACCGGCGCGACGTACTGCTTTGTCGGTATGCCTGCCGGCTGTTGTCAATGCCCGACCACCCCTCTTATCAGTCCTTCGCCGATTCTCTCGACCGTCAGTATGGGTTGTATGTGTCTGCCCTGCTGCCCCCTGGAGTCCGCTTTCGTCGCCTGCTTCGACAATTGGATTTTGCCCTCCCTACCACCTTCAGAGAGGGTGAGAGCCCAACACCACCGTGGCTCCAGGCTCCGGTTCATATTTATCTCGACCTCAGCTCGCTCCCGAAGGAGGGTACTCCGGCTGCAGCGTATTGCTCACGGTTTGTCGAACTTCGTGCGCGACTTGCCAGTCACACCTTTATTTACACTGATGGCTCCAAAACTGACAATGGTGTCGGCTGTGCCTTTGTCGTCGGGGCCGGCACCTTTAAATACCGGCTCCTCGACCAGTGTTCCAGCTTTACGGCCGAGCTTTTTGCTCTCCATCAGGCCGTTCAGTATGCCCGCCGCCACCGCCATTCATCGTATGTACTCTGCTCTGATTCACTCAGTGCCCTTCAGAGCCTTGGAGCTCCATATCCGGTCCATCCCTTGGTGCAACGGATCCAGTAGTCCCTCCATTCTTCTGCTGCTGATGGCTCTCCTGTCAGCTTTCTGTGGGTTCCAGGCCATGTAGGAGTGCCTGGGAATGAAGCTGCTGATGCTGCAGCCAAGGCTGCAGTCCTCCTGCCTCGGCCAGCCTCCCATTGTGTCCCGTCATCTGACATTAGTGGGGTTGTTTGTAAGAGGCTTGTGTCTTTGTGGTGGGATACTTGGTCATCACTTCAAGGAAACAAGCTCCGGGCAGTAAAACAGTTCCCAACTGCTTGGACAACCTCCTCCCGACCATATCGGCGAGGTCCTTCTGACCAGGTTGCGGATTGGGCATTGCCGGTTTAGCCACCGCTACCTGCTCTCCGGTGACCCAGCCCCGCAGTGACCTTGTGGTCATGCATTAACAGTGCGCCATGTTTTATTGTCGTGTCCCCGTTTTAGTCAATCTCGTGTTGTCCTGTCTCTGCCATCTACTTTACAAGATATTTTAGCTGATGACGCTCGAGCAGCTGCTCGTGTTCTTCATTTCATTACTTTGACTGGCTTGTCCAAAGACATCTAACTCCTTCACTTATTTTATCTGCATCTTTGGAAGAACTTTCTAGTGTCCCCCCCCCCTTGAGTTTTACTAGATTCTATGTGCTCTAATTGTGACTGGGCGCTAATGACCTCAGTAGTTGAGCGCCCTTAAACCCCAAACAAAAAAACAAAAACAAAAAAAAATAGCTGCAAAGAGAAATTAAGAAATTTAGAATGACGACTATTTTGTCAACAATCTGTGTTCGCATACACTCTGCCGCTGTGTTGATGTTTCCACGATTTTTTAATTCTAATAAAATTTTAAATTCTGATGTTTTCTTCATCTTGTAACAGTTTCACTGGGGTTTCTATGTTTGTACATGAAATTATCACATCATCAGCTGATGGAAGATTGTTGATTTCGAAACAATTCCTTAAACCTGCATCGTGTACTTAGTTCAGTACTTCTCTCCTGTAGAATAGTTACTCTTATCGCTATGTGTGTTTCCGAGGCTCAGTGGGCAAGTCACGGATTTTTTATCTACTATGTATCACTTACTTCACTTTTGGAACTGTTTGTTAGCGTAAAATATTGAGAGCTGCACCGTGGTTCGTAGCCAACTGCAGTTCCTCCTATAACTGGCTCAGTAAACCATTTCAAAGATAGGATGATTGCAACGGCATACCATCTCCAGAAGGACGATTCATAGTGAAGCACTGCGTTATTAAAATCAGTTTTCGGGGTTGTGACAGCTTTACATTTTTTTCTGGCTTATCAGTCTTCAGACTGGTTTGATGCGCCGGCCACGACTTCGTTTCTGCTGTACCACCCTCTTTATCTCAGGGTAGCACATGGGCAACATATCCTTAATTATTAGTTGCATTATATCTCTGTCTTCCCCTAGACTTCTTACCCTCTACAACTCGCTCCAAAATTCAGGTGGGTCTTATAATCGACATTAATATAAAAATGTCCAATGTTTGATTTAAAATCTCCGCCAGACGTAAAAATGGTCATATCTTCGATGCCGTGGTAAACCCATGTCTGTCTGGCAACCCTGGATTCAACTGGCAGCAGCAGTGCATCGATGCGACGAGCATGAGTTGCGGGGGTTCACAAGCTTGCTAACACTGTCTCTCTCCCACCCCAACACCACAAACCCAGAAGACTGTCTAGCCTATGATGCGTAATTGCAGTCCACAGTGCCAGCGAACTCGACTTGAAAGTGGTTTGTGTTATCGGAAACAGTATCATATTTTAGATAATAACTAGTTTCCTAATGGAAAAAAATTAAAGGCATTCATGTGATATTCATATGACATAAACTGAAAGTATTAGCATATAGAGGATCTGGAAACAGTAGCTCAGCAGCATTTCCGCCCTTCACCAATAGGAAAAAAAAAAAAAAAAACGATTGGCAGGCTAGTAAAGAAGAACTGAAAAAAAGGAGGGAGACGGAATGCAAAATGGCTAAAACTGAAAGATGACGCATTGAAATGGATTCAAGGACATCGTCAAAATTAGATTGGAATTAATACAAAAATGATTCAAATACACGCTCGTAGGCTACCGCTACAGTGTAACTCAACAGACTTTAAGGATGGAGTTGGTTTGTGCAAGAGGTTTATGATGCGCGATGGACTGGGCATACGAACCAAAATCAAAATAACTCAGAAAATGCCACAAGAGTATGAACAGAAAATATTATCTTTCCACCCCTTTATTGCTCAACATCGAAAGAAAACCGTTGCGGAAGTAATCCAAATAGTGAATTTGGATGAAACTCCTCTGATATTTGATGTGTCAAGTAACAGAACCGTCGCCATGAAAGATGCTAAAACTGTAACTATAAAAATAAATGGACATGAAAAAATAAACTACACTGTTGTCCTTTCATATAATGCTGACGGTACTAATCCATTGATCATTTTAAAACCAAAAACAATGTGAAAACCTCCTGAAATATCGCTAGGTGGTGTTGTTCACGTATTTGACAAGGGTTGGATGGACGAGACTGGTATGAAATTATGGATTAACAGAGTGTGGGGAAGATTGAAAGGTGCTTTATTGAAGAAGGGTTCTCATCTTGTGCTAGATCAGTTTTGTAGGCATTTGAAAAATTCTGTGAAAGAGAAACTGAGGCAGGGAAATACAGAGTTTGCTGTTATCCCGGAGGACTTACTTTACAGCAACCTCTTGGAGTCCGGATTAAATAAACGATTTAAGAAGTGCGGCATTAGTAACGCTCTCTATATCAGCGAAGGCCACCTTATACATGAAGACGAAAACGATGATGAAGAGGAAGAAGCAGAAGAAGAAGAAGAAGAAGAAGAAGAAGAAGAAGAAGAAAGATCAGGTGAAGATTTTCACAGATTTTTTGGTCACTTCAGTTTTAGAAACCAACAAATTTTTGTCTGGCCTTGCAATCTAATAATAAAAATGGTAAAAATGTTATTTTTTCAAGAAAATTGCTGAACAATTTACCGTTTTATAGTTCGTAAAATACAGTAGTACCAAGGAAATTATTCCGTGCTCTCCGAACCCGTGTTCTGTCTTCCTGTCCTTTCTTCTTGTCAGTGTTTTCCGCATGTTCCTCTCCTTGTCGATTCTGCGGAAGACCTATTCATTTCTTTTATTATCAGTGCACAACGTCCTGCAGCGCTACACCTGAAACGCTGGGATTGTCGTATTTTACGGGTATTCCGCAGCCCTTCGTCAAAGATTCACTTCCATTCTGTGTTGTGCTCCAACTGTACATTCTTACAAATTTCTTGTTCTAATTAAGGCCAATGTTTCTAGTAGACTCATATTTACCTGGAGTACCCTCTTTGCCAGTGCTAGTCTGCTAATATTGTCCTCGTCCTCCTTTCTTCGTCCTCGTGTCTTAATTTTGCTTCCAAAGTAGCACAGTTCTTCTATTTCGTGGTCTCTCATTGTGTCATTAAGTCTATTGCTAATCTCATTTCTACTACTTCTCATTTCATTCGTCTCTTTTCGGTTTACTCTAAATCTGTGTACTGTACTATTTATTCGTTCAATTCATTAAGCTTAGTAATATCCAAGCGAATTTTATCATTTGTTTCCTTTCACCATAAATGTCCGCCCCCGGTAGCTGAATGGTCAGCGTGACGTGTTGTCAATCCTCTGGGACAGGCTCGATTCCCGTCTGGGTCGGGGAATTTTCTCCGCCCAGGGACTGGGTGTAGTGCTGTCATCATCATCAACATCATCGACTACAGTTCGCCGAAGTGGCGTCAAATTGAAAGACTGGCACCCGGCGAACGGTCTGCCTGACGGGAGGCCCTAGCCATACGATTAAATTAAATAAATTTCACCATGAATGTTAATCCCAGCCCTAAACCATCTGTTTCCGTCACTGCTTCTTCATTGTAGAGGCGGAACAGTAAAGTGACAGACTTCATATTTCGTCTTATTTCCATTTTAATCTGAACTCCTTATTCTTAGTCTGTCTGCCGTTCTTATTTCCTCTCTAGGTTCTTGTACATATCGTTTACTAGCTAACCCGGCAATGCTTCACAATTGCTAAATATGTGTGAGAACTCAATACAAATTTAAACTCTCTTCCCCCCATCCCCCTCGCCCGTCTCTGTCCACCATCTCCTCTTCCCTCCTCTATCTCTCTCTCTCTGTTTAGCTCCTCCTTCTCTCTCTCTGTGTCCCCAACCCCCTCTCTCGCCATCTGTACCTTTTTATGACCTTAAGCCTTATTTATTGTTATTGCAAACGAAACTCTAATTGGGAACTGAAGCAGCCTAAAATGAGAGAGTAAAATAGGCCAAGCGCCGGCCACGCCCGACAGAACTTATCTTCGGTGATCTGACGGGAACTGGTGCATCCACTGCGACAAGGCCGTTGCCTATAGTCTTCAAAATTAAAGCAAATAACCGCTATTTCCCCGTCCTGTGTCTACTTCACTATATAATCATACGTACTGTCAACCAGATGTCGGTACGATCGTCTTCTGCACGGCAGATTGCATTTCCATCAGTGGACCACCATGCCAACGATGACGTCAGGTCACCTTTGCAACGAGGTAGTGTTTGCCAGGTAGCCCCACATTCACAGTCGCAGTGTACACAGTCAGTGGTGGTGCAGTATGGCACAGAGAAGACGCCTACCTGACTTTGTGCGGTGGAGGGCCATAGGACGAACGGAAGCAGGACAGTCGCAAACTGATGCGACCCGATGCCTTAATGTGAATCGTTCTGTTGTTTCTCAGATGTCCGACAGTTTATAGACGACGCAACTGTATCCCGAGCACCAGGCCACGGCCAATCACGTGTGACACCGGAAAGAGAGGACTGTTATTTGGCTTGAGGGCACGACAGTATCGCTTTTGTACTGCACGGCAACTGGCGTCTGACCTCGCAGCATCCACTGGGCGCGTTGTGACGAGGCAAAAGTTGTGCAGAAGGCTTCGGCGGAGTGGCCTTTATTGTCAGAGACTTCCTGTATGTCTACCTCTGACGCGTCTTCACAGACGGGAACGTCTAGAGTGGAGTATCAACATGCCGCCTGGGCTGTCAAACAGTGGACAAATGTTGTTTTCACAGGTGAGTCCCGACTCCGTCTGTAGAGTGATTCTCGATGGACTTACATGTGGATTCGTGCGTGGAATGAGACCGATGCCGAGGAGGAGCCCTAATGATGTGGGTAGGGATTATGCTACCAGTCGAGCCCCTCTTCATAAACTTGTACAGGCGAATCGGCAAAATTCGACTGATCTCAGATATCGTGAGGAGATCTTGGACTCTTATTTGTGGTTGTAGCGAGGTGATGTGGGCCCAGACTTCATATTGATGGACGATAATGCCCGACCTCATAGAGCAGAGGTGGTTGATCACTTCTTGGAAACGGAAGGTATTGCACGCGTGGGATAGCGTGCTCGTTCTCCTGATTTGAATCACATAGAGCATGTCCGTCTTACACTAGGGAGGCGGCTTACATCACGTCAGCATCCACCAATCACTCTCCTCAACTGCGAGCAGTCCTACACGAAGAATAGGCGTTAGTGCTCCAACGTAAGACCATTCACAGAATGTCCCTCGTTGTCGGCCTGTATTGCCACCAGAGGTGGTCACACCCCATACTGAGCACATTCACCAGTTGTCGGAATGTGTGTGCAAATCCGTTAAGATGGAAAGAAACGAAGAACATTTTTGTCTATCGTTATGCATGTTGCGGTTGCTTACGTTCTGAATTCGTTACATTGTTTCTACTTTACTATCACCTGTTTATAATGTTCTGTGGCCAAATAAAATCAACTTTGAAAAATTTCCGTTTTTTGCTTTAAGTTTGGACACCAGTGTATATGTTACACACTTCCGGAGGTTGTAGAAGGGACTTAGTAGAACAAGGTTTACACATTAACCGATGTGTGGAGACGTCACCTAACAGCGCTGCAGAGCGTGAAAGTTACAAGCGCCGGCGGCTGTAAATGTTTGTGTATACAGGGTGATTCCTTGCTAATGTTACAAACTTTATAGGATGATGAAGAATAAATGTGTCAATTTGAGGCAAGAGACCCTGTATCGGAAACGAACGAGTCGAAAGTTACAAGCGAAAACTCATCCGGTACTTCTGACAGTGGAGTGCATGTAGTGGTACTGGAATGAGATTTTCACTCTGCAGCAGAGTGTGCACTGATATGAAACTTCCTGGCAGATTAAAACTGTGTGCCGGACCGAGACTCGAACTCGGGACCTTGGCCTTTCGCGAGCAAGTGCTCTACCATCGGGGTTTTAATCCGCCAGGAAGTTTCATATCAGCGCACACTCCGCTGCAGAGTGGAAATCTCATTCTGGAAACATCCCCCAGGCTGTGGCTAAGCCATGTCTCCGCAATATCCTTTCTTTCAGGAGTGCTAGTTCTGCAAGGTTCGTAGGAGAGCTTCTGTAAAGCTTGGAAGGTAGGAAACCAGGTACTGGCGGAAGTGAAGCTGTGAGGACGGGGCGTGAGTCGTGCTTGGGGAACTCAGATGGTAGAGCACTTGCCTGCGAAATGCAAAGGTACCGTGTTCGGGTCTCGGTCCGGCACACACTTTTAATCTGCCAGGAAGTTTCATGTAGTGGTACTGTTATTGCTAAGACTCTAGAGTATGCAACCTGCGGAGAAGGTACTGTGGACCAAACCAAGAACAAATGTCTCGTAAACATTGGCTCTAAAATGCATATCTCAAGAGCTATGAGCACTTATCCAACACAGGAAATGTTTTCACAGTAGCGAAGATGAACAAGTGTTCCTAGCTCCTCAGGTATGCATTTTAGAGCCAATGTTTATCGGACTTTTTTCCTTGTTTTGGTCCCTACTACCACCACTGAAAGTTGCCTTCCCTAAATTCTTAGCGACAACAATACTAGCTCAAGTATTCCACTATCGGATATATAAGAACAGTTTTCGCTCTTTCGACTCCCTCGTATTCGGTACAGGGATGCTTACGTCAAGTGATTTAGCCTTCTCCATCATCCTAGATAGTTTGTAACATCATCACGGAATCACCATATATATACATATATTTACAGGCTACTGCGCCTGTGAGTTCCTAACGTCGCTGGATCACGTTTCCGGATAGGGATTCCTATGCAAAACTAGATCTACTAAAGTCTCCTCTACAACCTCTACAAGTGGGTAGTATGATTTGTGAAACACCCCGTATATAGGTGTAATGATTTGTGTAGTGCACTGATATCATAGTTAAAAGCAACGGCGGAAAATAAAACAAAATCACACACTTTCATAGCACAGCTTTCTCATTCTCGCAGTCGTTTTAACAGAAAACATTTACATTATCATCTAAAAACGTAGCAGTTCGTTGTATGACTATTTTAGTGGTCGTCAGTGTCTCTCGTGAACAACGCTTCGCCTGTAAGTATTGTGCTTGCGACAATGTACGCATGAATTTATTTAACGTTGGGTAGTTGTATTCGTCCGAGGGTTTTTGAATGCTACTAATTTGAAGGACGTTGTTTGACGGAACGTGACTGCGGCTGGTCGTAGACTTGGAAGAAATTAGATACGAACAGTCGTAACTTTATTTAATAATTTCATTTAGCTACCAGTTTCGGTACCTCATTGGCGCCATTTTCGTTAGAGGTGTGGAGGGTTCACATGTACCGATGAGTTTTAGAAGTCTACCGAAACCTCTTGGATGTAGTGGTACCTACAGTAACACAAATTACTAGACGACTCAACTTAGTTACGTGTATAGGGACAGCAGTTGGTGCCAATGAGGCACCCAACAGGTAACTTAATACAAATATTACATAAAATTACGGCTGCTGGTGTATACTTCCTTCAAGTTTAATAGCATATCGTGTAATAATCTTATCCAGATTTTTACTAACAACTTTTCCGCTTTATATACGTACCTATACATTAGATATATTCAATAAACATATAAAGTGTACCACCTAAGTTTGGCACCTCGTTTAATTCCAGAGAGGAAAAAAATTTGAAAACCGCAACTGGCCAGGGATACGCCAGAGTCAGTGGCTCACACAATGAGCGGAACTGCACAATGCCTACAAGTATACAAATATAATATACTTTCAACGCAAAGTTACCTTTCTCATAGCACATGAATGTTTCTTCTACTGAAATGAAAATTAGAGGTACAGTCAGACTTGGTTTCACTGGTCTGCATAGTAAAGCACTATAGCATTAAAGCAAACTTTCGAGCTTATGAAAGCTTTACTCTTTCTTTCAGCCGTCACTAATTGTACCACTAGTTTTCATTCCCGTAGGAAAAAAATATATCTGCCACTTTAAATAATGTAAATTTGTGTTGAAAGTGATGTTTTTCCACTTAATGATTATGCGTTTCTGCCCGTTGTGTGAGCTCCTAACATAGGTGCATCTGAGGCTAGCCGCATTTATCACGTTTCGTTTCGTTTCGAAAATATATGAGGTGGCAGATTTAGTTGGGACACCCTGTATAAAACCTATGCCCGTCCACTTGTTTATAACAGCATCGTGTAAAAATCTGAACTAAATCGGTTATATACTTCTCGAGATGTTTGACAACAATGTTAAACAACGACTTATCTTTATATACACTACAGAGCCAAAGAAACTGGTACACTGCCTAATATCGTGTAGGGCACCCGCGAGCACGCAAAACGACGTGGCATGGACTCGACTTATGTCTGAAGTAGTGGTGGAGGGAACTGACACCATGAATCCAGCAGGGCTGTCCATAACTCCGTAAGAGTTTGAAGGGCTGGAGGTCCCTTCTGAACAGCACGTTGCAAGTCATACCAGATATGCTCAATAATGTTCATGTCTGGGGAGTTTGGCGGACAGCGGAAGTGTTTAAACTCAGAAGAGTGTTCCTGGAGGCAGTGTGTAGCAATTCTGCACGTGTGGGATGTCGCATTGTCCTGCTGGAATTGCCCGAGTCTGTCGAAATGCACAGTGGAGATGAATGGATGCAAGTCATCAGACAAGATGCTTACGTACGTTTCACCTGTCAAAGTCGTATCTAGACGTATCGTGGGGATACCACATCACTCCAAGTGCACACGCTGCACATAATTACAAACCCTCCACCAGCTCGAACATTCCCCTGCTGACATGAATGGTGCATGGATTCATGAGGCTGTCTCGATACCGCAACAAGTCCATCCGCTCTATACAATTTGAAGCAAGTCCGATATCAGGCAACATATTTCCGCATCAATAGTCGAATGCCAGTGTTGACAGGCCCGGGCGAGGCGTAAAGTTTGCGTCGTGCTCTCATCAAGGGTAGACGAGTGGGCGTTCGTCTCCGAAAGCCCATATCAATGATTTTTTTTTGAATGGCACGCACACTGACACTCGTTGAAGGCCCAGCGTTGAAATCTGCAGCAATTTGTGGAAGGGTTCCACTTCTGTCACGTTTAACGATTATCTTCAGTCGTCGTTGGTCCCGTTCTTGAAGGATCTCTTTCCGGCCGCAGCGATGTCGGAGATTTGATGTTTTACCAGATTCGTGATATTCACGATGCTCGTGAAATGGTGGTACGGGAAAATCCCCACTTCACCGCTACCTCGAAGATGCTGTGTCCCATCGCTCGTGCGCCGACTGTAACATCACGTCCAAACTCACTTAAATGTTGATAAGCTGCCATTGTAGCAGCAGTAACCGATATAACAACTGCGCAAGACACGTGTTGTCTTGAGTTTAGTGAATAAGTGACTAGTGATGGGCAAACGAACATGAGTGTCTACAAAAATGGTTCATCTACATCTACATCTACATCTATACTCCGCGAGCCACCTTACGGTGTGTGGCGGAGGGTACTTATTGTACCACTATCTGATCCCCCCTTCCCTGTTCCATTCACGAATTGTGCGTGGGAAGAACGACTGCTTGTAAGTCTCCGTATTTGCTCTAATTTCTCGGATCTTTTCGTTGTGATCATTACGCGAGATATATGTGGGCGGTAGTAATATGTTGCCCATCTCTTCCCGGAATGTGCTCTCTCGTAATTTCGATAATAAACCTCTCCGTATTGCGTAACGCCTTTCTTGAAGTGTCCGCCACTGGAGCTTGTTCAGCATCTCCGTAACGCTCTCGCGCTGACTAAATGTCCCCATGACGAATCGCGCTGCTTTTCGCTGGATCATGTCTATCTCTTCTATTAATCCAACCTGGTAAGGGTCCCATACTGATGAGCAATACTCAAGAATCGGACGAACAAGCGTTTTGTAAGCTACTTCTTTCGTCGATGAGTCACATTTTCTTAGAATTCTTCCTATGAATCTCAACCTGGCGCCTGCTTTTCCCACTATTTGTTTTATGTGATCATTCCACTTCAGATCGCTCCGGATAGTAACTCCTAAGTATTTTACGGTCGTTACCGCTTCCAATGATTTACCACCTATGGCATAATCGTACTGGAATGGATTTCTGCCCCTATGTATGCGCATTATATTACATTTATCTACGTTTAGGGAAAGCTGCCAGCTGTCGCACCATTCATTAATCCTCTGCAGGTCTTCCTGGAGTACGTACGAGTCTTCTGATGTTGCTACTTTCTTGTAGACAACCGTGTCATCTGCAAATAGCCTCACGGAGCTACCGATGTTGTCAACTAAGTCATTTATGTATATTGTAAACAATAAAGGTCCTATCACGCTTCCTTGCGGTACTCCCGAAATTACCTCTACATCTGCAGATTTTGAACCGTTAAGAATGACATGTTGTGTTCTTTCTTCTAGGAAATCCTGAATTCAATCACAAACCTGGTCCGATATTCCGTAAGCACGTATTTTTTTCACTAAACGTAAGTGCGGAACCGTATCAAATGCCTTCCTGAAGTCCAGGAATACGGCATCAATCTGCTCGCCAGTGTCTACGGCACTGTGAATTTCTTGGACAAATAGGGCGAGCTGGGTTTCACATGATCTCTGTTTGCGGAATCCATGTTGGTTATGATGAAGGAGATTTGTATTATCTAAGAACGTCATAATACGAGAACACAAAACATGTTCCATTATTCTACAACAGATTGACGTAAGTGAAATAGGCCTATAATTATTCGCATCTGATTTATGACCCTTCTTGAAAATGGGAACGACCTGTGCTTTCTTCCAGTCGCTAGGTACTTTACGTTCTTCCAGAGATCTACGATAAATTGCTGATAGAAAGGGGGCAAGTTCTTTAGCATAATCACTGTAGAATCTTAAGGGTATCTCGTCTGGTCCGGATGCTTTTCCGCTACTAAGTGATAGCAGTTGTTTTTCAATTCCGATATCGTTTATTTCAATATTTTCCATTTTGGCGTCCGTGCGACGGCTGAAGTCAGGGACCGTGTTACGATTTTCCGCAGTGAAACAGTTTCGGAACACTGAATTAAGTATTTCTGCCTTTCTTCGGTCGTCCTCTGTTTCGGTGCCATCGTGGTCAACGAGTGACTGAATAGGGGATTTAGATCCGCTTACCGATTTTACATATGACCAAAACTTTTTAGGGTTCTTGTTTAGATTGTTTGCCAATGTTTTATGTTCGAATTCGTTGAATGCTTCTCTCATTGCTCTCTTTACGCTCTTTTTCGCTTCGTTCAGCTTTTCCTTATCAGCTATGATTCGACTACTCTTAAACCTATGGTGAAGCTTTCTTTGTTTCCGTAGTACCTTTCGTACATGATTGTTATACCACGGTGGATCTTTCCCCTCGCTTTGGACCTTAGTCGGTACGAACTTATCTAAGGCGTACTGGACGATGTTTCTGAATTTTTTCCATTTTTGTTCCACATCCTCTTCCTCAGAAATGAACGTTTGATGGTGGTCACTCAGATATTCTGCGATTTGTGCCCTATCACTCTTGTTAAGCAAATAGATTTTCCTTCCTTTCTTGGCATTTCTTATTACACTTGTAGTCATTGATGCAACCACTGACTTATGATCACTGATACCCTCTTCTACATTCACGGAGTCGAAAAGTTCCGGTCTATTTGTTGCTATGAGGTCTAAAACGTTAGCTTCACGAGTTGGTTCTCTAACTATCTGCTCGAAGTAATTCTCGGACAAGGCAGTCAGGATAATGTCACAAGAGTCTCTGTCCCTGGCTCCAGTTCTGATTGTGTGACTATCCCATTCTATACCTGGTAGATTGAAGTCTCCCCCTATTACAATAGTATGATCACGAAACTTCTTCACGACGTTCTGCAGGTTCTCTCTGAGGCGCTCAACTACTACGGTTGCTGATGCAGGTGGCCTATAGAAGCATCCGACTATCATATCTGACCCACCTTTGATACTTAACTTAACCCAGATTATTTCACATTCGCATTCGCTAATAACTTCACTGGATATTATTGAATTCTTTACTGCTATAAATACTCCTCCACCATTGGCGTTTATCCTATCCTTGCGGTATATATTCCATTCTGTGTCTAGGATTTCGTTACTGTTCACTTCCGGTTTTAACCAACTTTCCGTTCCTAATACTATATGCGCACTATTTCCTTCAATAAGAGATACTAATTCAGGAACCTTGCCCTGGATACTCCTGCAGTTTACCAATATTACGTTAACTTTTCCTGTTTTTGGTCTCTGAGGACGGACGTTCTTTATCAACGATGATAATGTTCTCTCTGGTAAGCCGTCAGGTATTTTATCGTTTCGCCCAAGGGGGGGTCCCTCTAACCTAAAAAACCCCCGTGTGCACGCCACACGTACTCTGCTACCCTAGTAGCTGCTTCCGGTGTGTAGTGCACGCCTGACCTGTCTAGGGGGGCCCTACAGTTCTCCACCCAATAACGGAGGTCGATAAATTTGCAACCATTATAGTCGCAGAGTCGTCTGAGCCTCTGGTTTAGACCCTCCACACGGCTCCAAACCAGAGGACCGCGATCGACTCTGGGCACTATGCTGCAGATATTAAGCTCAGCTTGCACTCCGCGTGCGATGCTGGTTGTCTTCACCAAATCAGCCAGCCGCCGGAAGGAACCAAGGATGGCCTCAGAACCCAAGCGGCAGGCGTCATTCGTTCCGACATGTGCTACTATCTGCAGCCGGTCACACCCAGTGCGTTCAATAGCTGCTGGAAGGGCCTCCTCCACATTACGGACGAGACCCCCCGGCAAGCACACCGAGTGCACACTGGCATTCTTCCCCGACCTACCCGCTATTTTCCTGAGGGGCTCCATAACCCGCCTAACGTTGGAGCTCCCTATAACTAATAGGCCCGCCCTCTGTGACTGTCGGGACCTTGCCGGAGAATCGGCCACTGGCCCAACAGGCGAGGCATCCTGTGGTGGCTCGGAAACGATGTCATCACCACTAGGAAGCACCCCGTACCTGTTGGAAAGGGGTAAGGCAGCCGCCACGCGGCCAGATCCCACCTTCGCCTTTCGGCCAGGCACGCGCGAGCCCACCACTGTCCGCCATTCATCCTGGAGTGATGGCTGACCGGTAAGATGCTCACTGCCGGAAGACGCAGCGACATCAGGGGTTCCATGTGATTCCAAGGCCACCGAAGTAGGCATAGGTCTCACCACAGTTGCCCCAACGCCACTACGAGCCGACGCCTGCGCCTCGAGCTCGATGAGCCTAACAGACAAAGCCTCCACCTGTCCCCGAAGAGTGGCCAATTCTCCTTGCGTCCGCTCACAACAACCACAGTCCCTACACATGACTATGTTTACCCTACTCTATACGGTGACAAATTCCCAAGATAATCTTCTGATGAGCTACTCTGATAATCAAGAAACACTCACTGAAATACGAGACGCGAAAACTACGCTAGGTTTTCCCAGAAAAACTATTTAAAAGCTAAGCGCAGCAAATAAGTACAAAAACACTGTTATTGAAATAAAAGGTTCTACCTAGTAAGCACTCGAACACGCAAGAAATTACAAAAATAAACTAGTAATTACACAGATAACTGAAAATAAGTCGCTGCTGTTTGTAAAATATGTAAGAAGCAAACGGTGTACTCGCCTTAGTAGTAGCAGGAGCTAGTGATGCGCTCTCGCTGACGGTCTAACTGACACTGACTGAGGTGCTCTAACCAAACATACAAGCCTGCACGATACGAGAGTCGATACAACGGTCGATAGCAATGGCGGTACTGTACACTACACTGTTATTGAAATAAAAGGTTCTACCTAGTAAGCACTCGAACACGCAAGAAATTACAAAAATAAACTAGTAATTACACAGATAACTGAAAATAAGTCGCTGCTGTTTGTAAAATATGTAAGAAGCAAACGGTGTACTCGCCTTAGTAGTAGCAGGAGCTAGCGATGCGCTCTCGCTGACGGTCTAACTGACACTGAGCACTATACAACTTCTGAGGTCATCAGTCGCCTAGAACTTAGAACTAATTAAACCTAACTAACCTAAGGACATCATACACATCCATGCCCGAGGCAGGATTCGAACCTGCGACCGTAGCGGTCACGCGGTTCCAGACTGAAGCGCCTAGAACCGCACGGCCACATCGGCCGGCTTGAGTGTCTACAGACTATTTTGTTTTATGACATATGGATATGTGTGCTCGCAATATTTAACAGCGTCACGAATGTATTTAATATTAATGACAACGACATATGAATGTGTCAGCTGATTTTAAGTTGACATGGCTTAAAGCCACAAAAATCCGCACTTGATAGTGGCCTAAGGCCGAAATGGCAATTGTGAAATAAAGAAAATGTTACAGTCACTGGCGGAAATATGATGTCTTTTATAATTTTCTTAAATAAGCGTTGCCGACCGCAGCGCCGTATTCTGCCTGTTAACAGATCTCTGTATTTGAATACACATGCCTATACAAGTTTCTTTGGTGCTTCAGTGTAGTAGTATAAGTTACTTGTCTAACGCTTGGTGCACATCAACGTCACATGGCATCAGCTCAAGCATTGTTTGCCGCCTGCCTAAAATACTATTTCACATCTTGGGAAAAGGTCAGTGCTTCCAAGTACCGTGTTACGATGCCTGTTAGTTAAATTCCATCTAAGATCGAGACTCTACTCTGTGGCGAACGTTCGTGTCGTGTTGATGACGACCTGACTTCGGAGGCCGGGAAGCGGCTTTGCGTGCTGGGGTCTCGGCGCTGCAGGCCTCGTCTTGTATCGGTGACAGATGGCTGCGCGGGGTCAGTGACCCGCTGGCGTGCAGCGCCTGTCAGGGGCAACACTGAGCATACACACGGCTGTTTGTGGCGAGCTCCGGGCAGGCCCGCTCGCCGTGGCCTAGGCCATCTATCACGCCGGCCCTCATATTCGTGAAAGCCGAGGAGGCGGTCCGTAGCAAGCGTCCCCGTTACGTGTCGGGACTCAGGTTACCTGGCGCCTCTCCCGTCGCCTAGTCCACTCTTACGGCGGACACAGTTTCCATTTTCGAGGCCACCGTTCGGTGTGTAACTGAACGGCTGCTATTCTCAAATACAAAGTGACGCACACCTCCTACTGATAGGTGAAATGGTGGGTATTTTGACTGAAGAACTGCTCTATCTCTCCTGTCACATAATCTTCGGTTGTGTCTAACTTCCACGCAGTTAAAAATTGATGATGATGATGATGATGATGATGAGTTGGGTTGAGGGGCGCTCGACATCTCGGTCATCAGCGTCCTGACGAAAAATCAACAGGAAATCTCATGGGGGAGGGGGACGAAGGATGTCCCCACATGCAGAGCAGTTTATAACGCACTAAAATCTGCCGCCCTTCCCTACCAGTTTAGGGATGAGGCCTGGTAGTTCACAAAATTTCACCAAACTCTGGTATCGGTATCGGCGAGGACGGTGGGCAGATCTCCAGCGAGACCGAGGACTGCCCTATTATCGGCATACAGGAAGAAGGTAGCCACAGCATACTAAACTGAAAGCGGCACGCCACAAACTTCACAGAAAGGTGGATTCTCCCCCCGGAGGAGGAAGCTTTGTGTGAAAGGGCTATGCCCGATGCGCAAAACCTCCCTCCAGCGGCGAGGCTGTCACGAAGTCCGCCAAGCTTTTGTGGCTGGTTTGAGTGATCGCAGTTTGTTGTCCGACACCTGCAACCATTCAGTCTCCCACTGACACATGATGCATCTGTCAGAAAATGAGATAATGGCATGCAATGAGGTGGGACATTGATGGACAGCACCTTCCTAACGTGCTTCCTTGGCAGCTTTATCAGCCATGTCGTTATCCCGTATCCCAACATGGCCAGGTCGCCAGCAAACGATCACCCCCTTGCCAAAGTGTTGGAGCCGCTGTAAGCAGTCATGGATGAGCTGAATCAGCGGGTCTACCGGATACATTTGGTGAAGCGCTTGCAGTGCACTAAGAGAGTCGGAACAGACAGGAAAACTCGCACGGTGATGTCTGTGAATCCTCTCCAGTGCCATTAGAATGCCATATAACTCCGATTCATAATTTGTAAATTGTTCTGGAAGACGTACTTTAAAAACCCTATCAGGGAAAAACACAGAACGACCTAGAGCATTCCCCTGCTGGGATCCATCTGTACAAATAACGATAAAACGATGGTACATACCTAAAATAGCCGAAAACAAAGTTGTAAAAACCATATCTGGAGTACAGTTCAAAATTGATGAGGCCCAATTTTTCACGATTTCTCGTGACCAGAATATCTAGAAAAGGAAACTCTTAATCCTTTTCTAAGTTTAATGTTGGATTGGAGACTGTTTAGATGTCCTAGAAAGTTGATGTTGACGTAAAAGAAGGCCATCATTCGATGGCATGTTGGGTATGTGTGGAGAATACAGCAGGATTCATCACACCTGTAACCTCATCTGAGTCACTGTCTACTTGTAGGGATGAAATGGCACATTTGCTGTGTTCGTATGCAACACAGCTTCAGAAAAATGAAAACAAAATGTCGCGAATAGATTTTCGCTAGAAAGTTTAATTGTTAAGATCAGCGTACACTGATCAGCCAGAGCCGGCCGGAGTGGCCGAGCGGTTCTAGGCGCTACAGTCTGGAACCGCGCGACCGCTGCGGTCGCAGGTTTGAATCCTGCCTCGGGCATGGATGTGTGTGATGTCCTTAGGTTAGGTTTAAGTAGTTCTAAGTTCTAGGGGACTGATGACCAAAGAAGTTAAGTCCCATAGTGCTCAGAGCCTTTTGAACCATTTTGACCAACCAGAGCATTACGACCTCCGACCTGCTATTGATTTAAGCACCGTCCAGGCGATAGCAGCGTCGCCTGGCGAAGAACGAGTGCTAGTCAGACACACGCACGGTGCATGTAGTATCTGTGAGCGTGCTGTCCGTGTGCAGGATGGGGAAGGTGCACGGTCTGCTGGCCGAGGGAAGATTGCGATGGTCCTGAGGCTCAGCCCGAGCATTTCGGAAACTGCGCGTAATGTCGGGTGTTCGAGGAGTACTGTGGTCTTGAACACGTGGCGCAACCAAGGTGAAACCACGTCCAGGCGTTTTGGGGTTGAGCGGCCACCCCTCATTACGTATGTCGCATTCTGGGCAGACCGGCGAAACGGAACACGCGACGAACTGTGGCCCAAGTAACGTCAATCTTTAATTCTGGACAGAGCGCAAATGTGTTTAACACACAGTGCACCAAACACTCCTAACGATAGGCCTCTGCAGCTGACTACCCATGCATTTGCCAATGTTAACACTACGACTGAAACGGGCACGTGACCATGGGCACAGGGCGTTAGCTCAGTGGCAGAGCGTTGGGTGGTCTGCTGAATCCCGATACCTCATTTGTCTTGCCGACGCGAAGGTGCAAATCCGTTGTCTTCCACGGGGACAGCTCCTTGACACTTGTACTGTGGGTCGGAGACAAGCTGGCCGCGGCTCCATTATGCTCTGCAGAACATCCACGTGGCCGTCCATGGCTCTACTGGAGCTCTTGTAAGGCACTGTGACGGGCACGGAGTATCGTACACCGATTGTGGACCGTGTACACTACTTCGTGACGTCCGTGTTTCCCGAAGTAGTGGCATTTTTTAACAGGATAACGCGCGAATTACAAGGCGAGGAGTGTGATGAACAGGTTCGAGGGACACAGTAGCGAGTTCCAACTGACATGCTGGCCATCCCACTCGCCAGATCTGAATCCGATCGAACACATCTGGGATGCGATTGAACGCGGTGTCAGATGACATCCTCCAGTGAGTTTACGTGAATTAGGTGGCTTGTGTGTGCAGATGTGGTGCCAACTCTTTCCAGTGACCTGACAAGGCCCCATTACTTTCATGACACGACGCGTCTCCGCTGTTATCCGTGCCAAAGGTGGACATACCGGCTATTAGGTACGTCGTCGCACTATACTGGCTGATCGGCGCATATTGTTAGCCCGGTGTGATATTTTTTTTTTTCCTTGGGTGTCCGTTGTTTTACACGGGTGGCCTTGGCTTATCAGCTATTCGGTTTCCGATTTAGATTTACAGGATGGCTACTTCTGTGAAATATTGGAGGTGGATAACTTCTGACTCAGTTTACCATTTCCTGTGGTTTCTTGGTGTCCTTCGCTCTACAAAAAGTCAGTGATTAACACATATATTCGAAATGAAGCGGGAACATAACTATACAAGCACGTTCCAAAAACGGTTTAGTGTACACATGGAAGGCAATACCGACTGTGGAAGAGGAAATCCAGCAACTCGATGAACATTTCCAGGTTCGGCATTGGATTGTTGATATCTACATGTACACGACTATTCTGCAATTCACACTTAAGTATCTGGCAGAGTGTTCATCAAACGACCTACTGACTGTTTCCCAACCGTTCCACTCTTGAACAGCACGCTACAAAAATGAACACTAAAATCTACACGTTCATGCTCTGATTTCGCCCTGTGTAAGTGGTCGACAGCAAAATATTTCCGCATAGGGGAGAGAAAACTGATGACTGAAATTTCATTAAAAGATATCGTCGCATTGAAAAAACAGCTTTGATTTTAATGATTGCCACCCCAATTTGTTTATCATATCCGTGACACTCTCTCCCCTATTTTGCGATAATGCAGAACGACATTCCCTTCTTTGAACTTTTTCGATGTCCTCCGTCAAAACTACCTGTTAAGGATTCCATACCGCGCTTCAGTACTCCACAAGAGAACGGATAAGCGTAGTGTATGCAATCTCTTTACGAGTCGTGTTGCATCTTTTAAGCGTTCCGCTAATAAAACGCACACACATCCTTTTCTATACTATGGCTGCAATTCAAGTTGTTCGCGATTGTAAACCGTAGGTATTTAGTTGAATTAACAGCCTTTAGATTTGTGTGCTTTATCGTGTAACCGAAATTTAACAGATTCCTTTTTGTACTCATGTGGATGACCTCATATTTTTCATTATTTACGGTCAATTGCACTTTTCGCATCATACAGATATATTGACAAAATCATTTTGCAATTAGTTTTGATCTACTGATGATTTTCCTACACGGTAAAATACAGAATCATCTGCGAACAACGTAAGAGGGCTGCTCCGGTTGTATCCCAAATCATTTATATATATATTAGTAATAGCAGAGGGGCTATAACACTTCCTTGGCGAATGTCAGATATCACTTCTGTTTTACTCGATGACTTTCCGTCATTTACTACGAACGGTGACCTGTTAGGTGTTTGTTTACGTGAACCAGATTTGGGGACACCGTGGAAATGAAACTGATTCCAGTGCAGTAAACGATTTCCGCTGGAAAGGCTTACTTGAATAGAATAGAATCCATTTGAGATGTGAGATTATGGAAGGGTGTCGAAAATTGAGCGCACTGATGAGATAAAAAACAGGGAGGTTTCTGCACAATTAGCGAAAAAAGGATTAGTGAAAAGCCGGCCGGGGTGGCCGAAAGGTTCTAGGCGCTACAGTCTGGAACCGCGAGACCGCTACGGTCGCAGGTTCGAATCCTGCCTCGGGCATGGATGTGTGTGATGTCCTTAGGTTATTTAGGTTTAAGTAGGTCTAAGTTCTAGGGGACTGATGACCTCATAAGTTAAGTCCCATAGTGCTCAGAGCCATTTGAACCTTTTTTATTAGTGGAAAACTTCTTTAGAAAACATTGAAGGATGACAGGACATCTGGGAATAAGTTCCACTGTACTAGATGGGGCCGTAGAGGGCAGAAACTTTAAGGAGACTGAGAGATCAGAATGTATACAACATATGACAAGTATCTGAGGACATTGTGTGTAAGTTCTGATGGGAGATGAAGAGGCTGGCGAAGCAGAGGAAGTAGGCCAGCTGACCGTATCAGGCCACTGATGGCCAAGAAAAGGAGTACCCGCAATCCCATAGTACCTTTTTAGTTAGGTGAGGTGCTTACAGGCACAGTCTGTCAGTATACCATTGATCAATTTTGGGTAGGAATACGTGTACGCAAGAAGTGTGAATACCAAAGCACACAGCTAGAGGTCACGGCGAGAAGCTGCAGAACGGTACAGTAACTAGTGTGGGTGGTGCCCAGGTCACCTCTCCACTCCTCCATCTCACTGCAAGTTCCTCCTAATTTTTTCGCCTAACCCTCACAGCACCCATCTTCTCATCTGACAGTGTTAGTCTGCTATATTTAAATTCGTCAGTAAAACGAAAGAGAATTTTAGGCAAGAGTAATAAATTACAAGTCTGAAACAAAAATTAATATTGTAATACAGGAAACCTCATCTTGTTTTTATGAAAATACAAATAGATAACAATAATGTCTCGATAATGAAGTTTTCTCGGGTTATCAGACGAGTCAGGCGTCGTTTTGCCACAAAGTTTTGAGAAGTTTCCTGCTCATCATCTTCCAGCGAAGTCTCCTGAAAATGAAGAGTACCAAAGTTGTCGAAACGTTGCTGCAGAATGACGCCTTGACTTGGCTAATATTCCGAGAAAACGTCATCATCGAGATTCGCTGAGAACACCTGCATTCCCATAAAATTAGTCTTCTCTATTTGTACTATCACTACCATCACAAACAAATCAGTAAAATTACACGAGAAATACTTATTGAACTTTTGCCATAGCGAATGGTTTAATTGCACTTGTTTTAACAAAAATTAAATAAAAATTATGTAAAATTTAACAGTTTTTTCACTCACAGATGACTGATTTTATAAGAAAATTATTTTCGACTTTTCACTAGTGCAAGTTGCACAGGAATTCCGTCAGAATTACAGTTTATGACTCCTCATTTACAACACTGAGCTGAGCAAGTTCATTGACACAGTACGAAAGTATGAAGCTACGTTTGCTGAAGTATGAGTATCTGTCACAGCTGGAGATGGGGACAGCGACTCTGAGCACTATTTTCGCGGCTTCACTTAATATTCTTGGAAGACTCTTTCGTCACTATATTTAACTATGAACTGAAAGAACTCACCGGATCTTGACAGTGTTATGGCTCTCTGGTTCAATAGCAGCATCCTACAGTCTAAAATATCAGTATGTAGAGCATTCCAGGGCTATAAGCTTTAGCAGACCTCACTTGGTCTCTCAGTAACATAGCACAGCCTTGTTGCATTGACAAGTAAAGTTTTAGTGTGTTTCATTTACTGAGCAGTACCTTCCGCTCATTACAGTATTTCTTCACAATCTCCTTTTTCTGCTTCTCCTTCTTCGTCCACCTCCTCCTTCGTCCTCCATCTGCTCTCTTCTTTTACTTCCCCTCGTTTTTATCGCTTGTCACACGGTGCAGCCTACGGAAAAGCGGACATGCCATGCGGCCTGGCTGGCTTACGCTAGTAACGCCACTTGGGTACCGGGGTACTCAAAGTATCTAACACATGCCTAGAGACACTTTCATAGTACCAGGACGCACTCTCTTGACAGTGGGAAGCTTCTAACCAATACAAAATGGATTTAGAAAGCATCGCTCGTGCGAAACTCAATCTACCGTTTACACACACGATATACTGCGTACCGCAGATGAAAGGCAACAGGCAGATTCCGTATTCCTTGATTTCCGGAAAGCGTTTGGCGCAGCGTGAGGACTTTGAACAATGGTCTGAGCATACGGAATAAGTTCTCACATACGCTAGGGGCTCCGCTGTTCTTAAGTAATGGAACAGAATACGTTGTCCTAGACGACGTTCATCGGAGTTTGATAGAATGGCTCTGAGCACTATGGGACTTAACATCTATGGTCATCAGTCCCCTAGAACTTAGAACTACTTAAACCTAACTAACGTAATGAGAGCACACAACACCCAGTCATCACGGGAAGCGAGAACGCTACTGCACGATCACGAGTTTGATGGAATCGCCTTTCTTCTCTCTACACTTAAATTATCTGACGAATGAGGTGAGCAGCAATCTGCAACTGTTTGCTGATGATGTTGCGGTGTAGAGAAGCGTCGTCTTTGGGTGGCTATAGGAGGCAACGGGCTAAGTTAGGAAAATTTTCCAGTGCTATGATGAATGGCAGCTCGCCCTAGAAGTGAAAAACATGTAAGTTAATACAGGTGAGTAGCGAAGCATTTCCGCAATGTTCTTACATACTATTAACCTATGCTGCTTGACACAGGCACGCCGATTAACTGTCCAAGCATAACGTTACGAAGCGAAATAAAATGGTACGAGCAAGTAAGGTCGGTTGTAGGAAACGTGAGTGATCATCTTAGGTTTGTTTTGAGAATTCTGAAAAAATGTAGTTCATTTATAAAGGTGACCACGCAAAGAAAACTTCGCGACATAGTCTTCGATACTGCTCGAGTGTTCGAGATACTCACTTGGTTTAATTAAAGGAAGACATCGAAGCAATTCAGAGGCGTGCTGCTGTATTTGTTAGCCGTAGGTTCGATCAACATACGAAAATTTCAGAAATGCTACCTAAACTCAAATGGGAAACCCTGGAGGGAAGATGATGTTCTTTCCGCGAAACACTAATAAAAAATGTTAGATAATAGGCAAACTGATACTTACTGCGGAACAATCCTTTTATCACCGACGTACATAACGCGTAAGGACCACGAAGACAAGAGGAACCAGTTATCGTATGGAATCACATAGACAATCGCTTTCCTCTCGTTCCATTTGCGAGTGGAACAGGAAAGCGTATGATTATGAGAGGTATAAATTACACTCCGCCATGGTCCGATGGTGGGTTGCGAAGTATGTAAGCAGTCGTTGAGCTGTTTCATAATGAGAAGCAGAGATCATGGAAAATGTGGAAGGATAGTGAAGGTCCTCATCATACGATCCTGCCACAAGCGTGCCAACGTTAACGTAGGTCAGTACAGCAGTTTACGTGTGAGGTGCAGAGGAAGCTTGCCAGCTTGTTGTGCAACTCCCATAAATAAGGGCGTGGTGCACGTAATCTTCCGCGATTATAAAGATTGACAGCTGCAGCGAGCAGGCTATGGTGGCACCTTCTATAATTCCACTGTTCCATCGGATTTACATATAATCGAGATTATGGATAGCGAGCACAATAGATTCCGCAGTGACCTAGCGGACGGAAATAGTCAGTAGTTGCTTAATAGACCTAAATCTCAACAGAACCCATTTAACTGGGCTTTTGCACACTGTGTATCTGATAGCCACACACCCCACGTTGTTGTTAAATATCAGATTTCATCTTGGTTCACTATATAGCGTAAATCATTCCACGACTGCTCGTGTGCTGTTCCTGTGGCTATTGTCAAGGACGAGTGGAGGGTCTGAATCAGAGGCTGAGACGGTTCTGCGACTATGTGGGCCGCAGATTCCTCGACTTGCGCCATAGGGTGGTGGGGTTTCGGGTTCCGCTGGATAGGTCAGGAGTCCACTACATGCAACAAGCGGCTACACGGGTAACAGGGGTTGTGTGGCGTGGGCTGGGCGGTTTTTTAGGTTAGATGGCCTTGGGCAAGTACAGAAAGGGCAACAGCCTCAACGGGTGCGGGGCAAAGTCAGGACATGCGGGGACCAAGCAGCAATCGGTATTGTAATTGTCAACTGTCGAAGCTGCGTTGGTAAAGTACCGGAACTTCAAGCGCTGATAGAAAGCACCGAAGCTGAAATCGTTATAGGTACAGAAAGCTGGCTTAAGCCAGAGATAAATTCTGCCGAAATTTTTACAAAGGTACAGACGGTGTTTAGGAAGGATAGATTGCATGCAACCGGTGGTGGCGTGTTCGTCGCTGTTAGTAGTAGTTTACCCTGTAGTGAAGTAGAAGTGGATAGTTCCTGTGAATTATTATGGGTGGAGGTTACACTCAACAACCGAGCTAGGTTAATAATTGGCTCCTTTTACCGACCTCCCGACTCAGCAGCATTAGTGGCAGAACAACTGAGAGAAAATTTGGAATACATTTCACATAAATTTCCTCAGCATGTTATAGCCTTAGGTGGAGATTTAAATTTACCAGATATAGACTGGGACACTCAGATGTTTAGGACGGGTGGTAGGGACAGAGCATCGAGTGACATTATACTGAGTCCACTATCCGAAAATTACCTCGAGCAATTAAACAGAGAACCGACTCGTGGAGATAACATCTTGGACCTACTGATAACAAACAGACCTGAACTTTTCGACTCTGTATGTGCAGAACAGGGAATCAGTGATCATAAGGCCGTTGCAGAATCCCTGAATATGGAAGTTAATAGGAATACAAAAAAAAAAGGGAGGAAGGTTTATCTGTTTAGCAAGAGTAATATAAGGCAGATTTCAGACTACCTAACAGATCAAAACGAAAATTTCTGTTCCGACACTGACAATGTTGAGTGTTTATGGAAAAAGTTCAAGGCAATCGTAAAATGCGTTTTAGACAGGCACGTGCCGAGTAAAACTGTGAGGGACGGGAAAAACCCACCGTGGTACAACAACGAAGTTAGGAAACTACTGCGAAAGCAAAGAGAGCTTCACTCCAAGTTTAAACGCAGCCAAAACCTCTCAGACAAACAGAAGCTAAGCGATGTCAAAGTTAGCGTAAGGAGGGCTATGCGAGAAGCGTTCAGTGAATTCGAAAGTAAAATTCTATGTACCGACTTAACAGAAAATCCTAGGAAGTTTTGGTCTAACGTTAAATCAGTAAGTGGCTCGAAACAGCATATCCAGACACTCCGGGATGATGATGGCATTGAAACAGAGGATGACACGCGTAAAGCTGAAATACTAAACACCTTTTTCCAAAGCTGTTTCACAGAGGAAGACCGCACTGCAGTTCCTTCTCTAAATCCTCGCACAAACGAAAAAATGGCTGACATCGAAATAAGTGTCCAAGGAATAGAAAAGCAACTGGAATCACTCAACAGAGGAAAGTCCACTGGACCTGACGGGATACCAATTCGATTCTACACAGAGTACGCGAAAGAACTTGCCCCCCTTCTAACAGCCGTGTACCGCAAGTCTCTAGAGGAACGGAGGGTTCCAAATGATTGGAAAAGAGCACAGGTAGTCCCAGTTTTCAAGAAGGGTCGTCGAGCAGATGCGCAAAACTATAGACCTATATCTCTGACGTCGATCTGTTGTAGAATTTTAGAACATGTTTTTTGCTCGAGTATCATGTCGTTTTTGGAAACCCAGAATCTGCTATGTAGGAATCAACATGGATTCCGGAAACAGCGATCGTGTGAGACTCAACTCGCTTTATTTGTTCATGAGACCCAGAAAATATTAGATACAGGCTCCCAGGTAGATGCTATTTTTCTTGACTTCCGGAAGGCGTTCGATACAGTTCCGCACTGTCGCCTGATAAACAAAGTAAGAGCCTACGGAATATCAGACCAGCTGTGTGGCTGGATTGAAGAGTTTTTAGCAAACAGAACACAGCATGTTGTTATCAATGGAGAGACGTCTACAGACGTTAAAGTAACCTCTGGCGTGCCACAGGGGAGTGTTATGGGACCATTGCTTTTCACAATATATATAAATGACCTAGTAGATAGTGTCGGAAGTTCCATGCGGCTTTTCGCGGATGATGCTGTAGTATACAGAGAAGTTGCAGCATTAGAAAATTGTAGCGAAATGCAGGAAGATCTGCAGCGGATAGGCACTTGGTGCAGGGAGTGGCAACTGTCCCTTAACATAGACAAATGTAATGTATTGCGAATACATAGAAAGAAGGATCCTTTATTGTATGATTATATGATAGCGGAACAAACACTGGTAGCAGTTACTTCTGTAAAATATCTGGGAGTATGCGTGCGGAACGATTTGAAGCGGAATGATCATATAAAATTAATTGTTGGTAAGGCGGGTACCAGGTTGAGATTCATTGGGAGAGTGCTTAGAAAATGTAGTCCATCAACAAAGGAGGTGGCTTACAAAACACTCCTTCGACCTATACTTGAGTATTGCTCATCAGTGTGGGATCCGTACCAGATCGGGTTGACGGAGGAGATAGAGAAGATCCAAAGAAGAGCGGTGCGTTTCATCACAGGGTTATTTGGTAACCGTGATAGCGTTACGGAGATGTTTAATAAACTCAAGTGGCAGACTCTGCAAGAGAGGCGCTCTGCATCGCGGTGTAGCTTGCTGTCCAGGTTTCGAGAGGGTGCGTTTCTGGATGAGATATCGAATATATTGCTTCACCCTACTTATACCTCCCGAGGAGATCACGAATGTAAAATTAGAGAGATTAGAGCGCGCACGGAGGCTTTCAGACAGTCGTTCTTCCCGCGAACCATACGCGACTGGAACAGGAAAGGGAGGTAATGACAGTGGCATGTAAAGTGCCCTCCGCCACACACCGTTGGGTGGCTTGCGGAGTATAAATGTAGATGTAGATGTAGATGTAGACAACGCCTGTTTCTGGGAGCGGGGTGAAGGGGAGGGGGGGGGGGGGACGTGAGGTTTTCTTCAGCCACGAGTGATGACCCGCTGCTTGCCTAATCATCTTAAATAAGCAGTAGTCTGAGCATAAAAGACAGGCTCAGGGTGGCTTGATTTCGCCATGAGGCCGCTTTACACGACGCCCATGCAAGGGAGCTTCTAAGAGTCCTACCAGAAAGATAAACGTACATGCAGCTCCATAAGCGGGGGTAGAAAATGGCTGATGAAAGAGCCTACGTGCTGCTATTGATTCTGATGACCTGGAGGGCCTAAATGCGCAGTAATAATAAAACTGTAAAACGATCGTATCTGTCCACTTATCTTATAAACACACTTAGCTACCAAACTGCTGGCTCAATTTTCGTGGGATTTCGCGGATAACTTGAGCGTAATTAGACGAACCATATGGACTTCAGTTCAGCAAAATCGGATAGTGGGAGAAAAAGATTCGATATTACAAAAGTGTACGTATGTATGTATGATCCACATTCCCTCCGAAACCTCTCGACCAATTTCAACCGAACTTGGTACATACATCACTTATTGTCTGGAAAGAATCGCTATGGGGCAAGAACCACCTATCTGTCAAAGGGATTCAGGTGGGGATGAAAAAGAAGCGTAGATCATAAAGCGCGAATACTCAGATTTTATTCATCCAGTTTTTGAGAACGAGTGCACTTGCAACGAACTTTACACTTAACTTCAAACCTCCACGAAACTTTTTCTCGCTAACACCTCCGCAAAATAATCAGAGGAAAAAAGTTTATCGCTTACCACATTTTTGTGTTCACTTTCGTATCAGGCATGCTGTGTTATTTTATTACTTCTTTACTTCTAACTGTATTAGAGACAGATTCTATCATTGCACTACACAAATCTGAGAATATATAGCGTCATAAACACCGAGATGCGTGAAAAACTGCCGCATCATGTATGACGTATAACTTTGGCATAGTAACGCGCTGAGTCATCTTCGATTAATTGGTAAGGAGGTAGTTTGAAACCTCAGGAAAAATGTAGGCTACTTTAGAAAGTATGTAGTACAAGATACTTATGGTTTGATTAATATTACTCGAATTTTGGGAAAAAAATTCTCTTTCAGTTTTGAACTTCTTCGTATTTGTCGTATTTGTAAAAATGCTTTGATATGTTTTGCGTGATACAATTAACAGTAATAAATACAACGATGATTCCGGACTTCCACAGTACCTTGGATAGCACAATGCGCAGATGCGTGCTATTACACATGCCCCATTATACATAGAGGGAGGAGAGAGAGAGAGAGAGAGAGAGAGAGGCCCTTCATTTCGCGGAACTCACGGACTTCGAATGTTCTCAGGTGGTTGGGTGTCACTTGTGTCATAACTCTGTACTAGAGTATTCACTTTTCTTTCGCTGGAAAATGCGAGCCAAAGATACTAGGTCATAGAATGTTGCTAAAAAGAGAAAAATCGGTAGCTTAGATCACACGATTTATTTATTTACGCTGGTGTCCAAAATTAAAGCCACAAATCGCTATTTACCAGTGTTGCATCTAATCCACTGCACAATCGTACAAAATGCAAACAGACGTCTATAGAATCGTGTTCTGCACGGAAGATGGAATTCCGGTGAATGGACAACCATGTCAACGATAACGACACGGTACCTGTCAAACGGAGTGGTGTTTGCCGGGCAGTGCCCCATCGACAGTCGCGGTGTATACGGTCACAGAGGAAGCATTATGGCACAAAGACGCCTCCCAGGCTCTCTACGGTGGAGGACCATAAGAAGAATGGAAGCAGGACAGTCGAAAACTGTTGTAGCCCGGAGGTTTAATATGAATCGTTCTGTTGTTTCTCGGATGTTTCGACAATACACTATGTGATCAACAGTATCCCGACACCCCCAAAAACATACGTTTTTTATATTAGAAGTATTATGCTGCCGCCTACTGCCAGGTATTCCATATCAGTGACCTCAGTAGTCATTAGAAATCGTGAGAGAGCAGAACGGGTCGCGTATTTCGAACGTGGTCACGTGATTGGGTGTCACTTGTGTCATGCGGCTGTGCGTTTGATTTACACACTCCTAAACATCCCTAGGTCCACTGTTTCCGATGTGAGAGTGAAGTGAAAACGTGAAGGGGCACGTACAGCACAAAAGCGTACTGGCCGACCTCGTCTGTTGACTGACAGAGACCGCCGACAGTTGAAGAGGGTTTGTAACGCCGGAAATGCATATCCTTCTATTTCCATCTATGGTACAATAAATTTTTTCCTTATTTTTGTTACATGAAGATATGACATTTCTGTGTCTTTATGTATTGTAATTGTTTTGCTATATATATATATATATATATATATATATATATATATATATATATGTGTGTGTGTGTGTGTGTGTGTCGATGTATAATTGGTTTGTTTTGTAAATATCACTTGTATTTTTACGCTGGGTCTTGCCTAGGAAAAACTATGCTATCGAACGATTACATCGATAGTTCGTGTGGAGAACCAAAGTGTTTAGGATCTCTGGTAGTGTGAACTCGGCCGCTTGGAGCGCGGGCAGAGAGAGTCTGGCTGGAGTACGGCGGTGGTGCAGGTGTGTTGTGTGACGCTCCCGCGAGTTGCCGCGCTTCCGGGGTTTGGCAGCATGTAATTGCGCTCGACTTGCTATGATAGTTTCTGACACGGTGTCGCGGACAGAAAGCATTAGCTGGCGCACATCAAGAGCCCGTTTCGCCTGGTGACCGTGTCGAGAAGGAGGCGCGCCAACATCCAGCTTCTGCAACAGCGACGGCCGACAATGGGTGACTGTCGCCACCTCCTCGATCGACGGCTTCAAACCTTCAATCAACCAACAAGGAAGACTGGAAGCACGTAAAGTTTTAGAACTGTATGGCAGACCTCAGCTTTTAAAACTGTTGCATCACAAAAATACAGCAACTTAGCATGAACCTTTGTTGCTCATTGTCCCAATTGCATTACCAAGTAGGGTCCCTTCCTTTTCTGGAATGAACCCGAGTGTCGTTGAAATTCATACGCCAGAATTAAAGTAATATCATTCCATTTCACTGCTTTAATTTCAAAGTTCAGTTAAAGTATTCATAGCTGGCTACAATATTTAGATTACACAAGGAGAAATTAAGAGTGCGAGTTTTGTTAACATATTTTAGCTTACCTCTGACTGCAGCTCAGCTTGGTACGTACTAAATTTTACTATTGTTAATTGTTCAGAATCATTTAATTCAAGCTCAAAGTTAAATCTCTTATTTCTAAATTGCGTAGATTCAATTAGCTTTTGAAATGATTGTCGAGGTACCCCAAGATTAACCTTATTTTACTGAATTTCGTAGTGCTTCAGGAACAAATCTCACTATTAATTTCAGTCACTAAATTAACTTTCAATGTTCCGGTTTTATTAATTCTTTTGCTAAATTAAGTCAGAGTGTAGCGAAATTTATTACTTCTGACAAACATTCAGTTTTCACACATCTGTCAACCTTCAGTTGCCACGCTTTTTATGCTAATTATATGTGCATTAATCCTTCATTTTCAGTTATTATAGTAGTTGTCCATTGGACTGGCGACCGTAATTTTCCCCAAATATCCAATTAATGCCAATTAATTGTTAACGTAACGACCGCACATTTACTTTCTTCATTAATTTTACCCTTTTCTCAAAATTAATTTTCACCAATTTCATTTGCATTTTTCGTTTCATTTAGATGTAACCCTTTCCTGCCTCTTTACCGACAAATTAACTTCGGTGACGATTGCTTTTCCCAAATTTCCATTAGGTGCACGCGGTTTAATTTTTCACTGTCATTAAGGTCGATAAGTGAGGGGGAGGTTACAAGTTGTAATTTGTAATAGGCAGACATCAATGCAGACCATCAAACAGGAATTCCAAACTGCTTCAGGATCCACTGCAAGTACTATAACAGTTAGGCGGGCGGTTAGAAATCTTGGATTTCATGATTGAGCAGCTGCTCATAAGCCTCACATCACGCTGGTAAATGCCAAACGACGCTTCGCTAGGTGTAAGGAGCGTAAACATTGGACAATTGAACAGTGGAAAAAGTTGTGTGGAGTGGTGAATCAATGTATACAATGTGCCAATCCGATGGCAGGGTGCGGGCATGTCCAATGCCCGGTGAATGTCATCTGCCAGCGTGTGCAGGCCAACAGTAAAACACCGGAGACGGTGGTGTTACGGTGTGGTCGTGTTTTTCATGGAGGGGGCTTGCACCCCTTGTTGTTTTGCGTGACACTGTCACAGCACAGTCTTACATTGATGTTTTAAGTACCTTCTTGGTTCCCACTGTTGAAGAGCTATTCGGGGATGGCGTTTGCATCTTTCAACATGATCGAGCACCTGTTCATAATGCGCGGCCTGTGACAAAGTGGTTACACGACAATAAGATCTCTGTAATGGACTGGCCTGCACAGAGTCCTGACCCGAATCCTACGGAACACCTCTAGGATGTTTTGGAACGCCGACTTCGTGCCAGGCCTCACAGACCGACATCGATACCTCTCCTCAGTGCAGTACTCGGTAAAGAATGGGCTGCCATTTCCCAACAAACCTTCCAGCACCTGATTGAACGTTGCCTGCGAGAGTGGAAGCTATCATCAAGGCTAAGGGTGGGCCAACACCATATTGAATTCCAGCATTACCGATGGAGGGTACCACGAACTTGTAAGTCAATTTCAGCCAGATGTCCCTATACTTTTGATCACGTAGTGTAGTTACCTACAGTGTGTATCTGGAGACTAGTTGATTATCCTGAGTGATCAAACCCACTATTTTAGCAGCACAGTAACTCTACAAGAATCGGAAGTGTATTCCCGTAGGCCAATGGGGAATTCTTCTGAGGAAGTTCCTGGCTTTCTAGAAGACTGTTGCATTTGAGCGTTCACTTACCCGCTAGCCAGAGCACGGACATCAGACTGCGTAACCAGTAGCCATCTGGATTGTAGAATTTTAGTGAAAGGGACGTACTTGACGATGGCAGGAAAATAAATATTAGTTTCCTTGGAATATGAGAGTCAAGTGTTTTTGTGACTTTTTCTTTATTATCGTTGAAGCACACTGTAGTCATTAACGAATTAAATAAAAGGAAGACAGAGAAGCTAAAGAGACATTACTGCACGAAAAGTGAGAAGGAATCGAAATGGAAATGATCTTCCGAAGGACTCATTCGGCCTATGGAAAAGTCGAAAGTATTTTATGTGAAATTGAAAGCAGAGAGGTCAACATAAAGGACTCAATGGAGGTGGAAAGAGCACAATGAAAGCCTCCAAGGCGGGGGAAGGGGTGGTGAGGAAGGGGGGGATGAACTGTCTACTGATGGGACAGAAGAAGAAATGGAATTCGGTTTAGAAGACGTGGCTAGAGCTCAGTCTTACAGTTAGAATGTGACAGATCTTTCGAAGACTTGCGGATAAATAAGGCAGAAGGCATAGATAATATTCCTGTAGCATTTCTAAAATTATTGAATGAATGGCAACCTAACGATTATTCCGATTTGTGTAGAGAATCTATGAGACTGTGGACGTATCATACCATACGACTTTCGAAAAATATCATCCCTAATCCGCTCATCAGCTCATGGAACTAAGTTGCTGACAAGAACAGTATACAGGAGACTGGAAAAGAAGTTTGATAATCCATTAATTGACGATTATTTTCTCTAAAGAAAAGGTAAAGGCACCAGGCAGGCTGTTCTTACGTTCCGCTCGATAATATACAGAAAATAATGAATGAATAGAGTACGGACAGTGGACTGGATGTTAGTCGAAGAAGGGCGAATGTAATTATCAGTAGCAGATAAGAGATTGGCGATAAACTTAAGATCAGAGCTGAGGACCATGAAGCAGACGAAGAAATTCTGCAACCTTGGAAGAAAAATAATATATGGCAGACGAAGTATGGAGGAAATAAAACGCGGACTAGCACGAGCAAGGAAATATTCCTGGCCAAAGGAAGTCTGGTAGTACCAAAACTTGGCTTTAATTTGAGGAAGTAATGAAGCATCTCTGTGTAAGTCGCTTAATTCACTTCCAGGGTCGATTCCCTCTTTTACATTACTTAACAGCATCGCTTATGTGTCGGTGCTCCTATAATTTCAAACTAGAGTGAAAGATAATCAGCTAGGTGCTATATCTGGCAGACACAGTGGTATTTTAACACTGTGTTACAACATCTGAACTGCTTTTCATATCTAAATTGTTTTCCGTGTTTACTATATACCTGTTAAGGGTTTGACTGATACGGTCAAGCAATAATCATGTATTTGCGCTGTCTCCCTATGTTTTTCCGAGTACCGTACTCTTGTTGGTGTGGTTGTCATCCGATTAAGTTTCTATATGTGTCTTTGGCTTTGGGGTAGGTTGCTCTGAATGTTGGGAGAGCTTAGTCAACCTTCTTGTAAAGCTAAGAGAAGCTGTTGTGGGTCAGAGAGGCACTGGCAATAGATGGTCCGTCGCCTTGTTAAGGTTTTTACAGCTAGAACGTGCATACTGTCTATGCCGGTTTTCGGTATGTCACAGGACACAGGCGAGGGAGTGAGCAGCTTCACCGCGCTGGCGATTGTAGGACTTTGGGCCTCACTGTTAGTAATTTTGTGAATGTGAGAGTAACTATAGCTTAACTGAACCTCTAATTCATCTCTTTTACGTTTCAGGTATTACAGACTAGCTCAGGATGCTTCGCGTATGTAGGAATTGATTTTAATTCGTGAATGTGGAAATTTATTGGAGAGTTTCTCTGTAGTCTGTAACTTTGCGAGAGCGGGAGAAGAGGCCACATGTGATTAGGTTTCTGAATCAGTCGTGCATCTGGTTGTGAGCACTACATGTATACTCAACAAAGGTGATCATGTTGCTATCCTACTGTGTTTTGTGGAGATTTAGGTGAGTGCTTAGCCGTTACCACGTGTATGTTCGTGAGACTGTATTCGCGGTATTCACCAATGAACCAGTTTTCTCGTTTTAATAAATTCTCGTGCCCTATAGTTTGCACTTGCTTTCATTCTTTGGCGTGATGTTATGAGATGGATGGCCACTTGGCTACTACTGATGTGCGGGAAGTAGTTCCATCATTGTGTTTTAATTGTAATTCCCGTATTTTTATTATAAATCTCAATGTAGTTTTTATTGTCCTGATACTCAACCATCGAGCCTAGCTTCTCTCTAATCCACTTTAGATTTTGGTTCTCTCTTCAATTTTTCCATAACGCCTTTCTCTGTGATGAATGGTTAGTCTGAAGGTGTGTGCGTGTGTAGTCCATGCTACTCCCTGTACTTCCAGTTCTCAAAATGACCGCACCAGACACGCTTTATTCACTGTGTTATTCCACTGGTTTATGTAGTGTTTAGTCCCAGCACTCCACGGTAGATTAAGAGTCTTAAAAATATGCTTGTTCAATTGTTTTTTTTTTTTGTTTTGAAAAATCTTAATTCGGAAATAAATGTGCAGAAAAGGTATTCTTGAGGTTAATAACTCACCCGTAAATTAAGAAATTTCTATCGAGCCTCTTCAAGACCAACTTAGATACGTGTGTGCCTATCAGTTTATTTTTAGTAGTATTTCCCTAACTGTTTCTCTTCCAGAATTAATTAAGAAATGCCTGGTTTCTATGAAGATATAATTATTTTTCGGAAATGAGACCTATTTAATAACTCTCATCTTTGATTTCGTTGAAGTTAATGTGCGGTATAGTGATAGGATTCATTCAAGTGATCCCATAAAATCCGTTAGAAAACGTAGTGATTCCATGTCACAGGCTCTGTTTCCTATGCAATTATCAGACAGACAAGTCCATTTTTCTCCCTGTCAGCAACAACACAGTTAAATAAGTAATAGCTAAGTTTCAGTAATATGTGAGAATGTGCATCAGGAGCATAGATAGCGTTGCATGTTAGTGAAATTGACTGTGGGGGGACCGGAAAAGAAGCGTTTGAGATGTGGAACTGTAGAAGGATGTGGAAAATTAGCTGGACTGATAAGATAAAGACTGAGGTGGTTCTCGGCAGAATCGGCTAGGATAGAAGTATGTGGAAAACATTGACAAGAAGTAGAGACAGAATGAGAGGACATGTGGTAAGACATCAGGGAATAACTTTCACGGTACCAGAGGGAGCTGTAGAGTGTAAGAACTGTAGGGGAAGACAGAGACTGCAATACATCCAGCTAATAATTTATGATGTTGTGCGTAAGTGCTATGGTGAGATGAACAGGCTAGCACAGTACGGTAAGTCGTGGTGGACCGCACTAAATCAGTCACAAGACTGATGTCCACAAAAATTTAAAAAAATTATACGCTTGTTTGGTACGTTAAAAAGAGGGGTAATAGCGAATCTCATTTACCATACAACTATCGAAACCGAGAAAATGCCAAAATACTGTATCTGGTCTCCCGATATAGTTTAACCGCGGAAGATCATAACAGGATCCCTCCTTTCAACCGTCGCCGAAATGGCAGATATTGAGATAAACGATCACAGAATAGAAAAGGAAACGAAAGTCGCTATTGTGGAAAGCCATCAGGACCATATGAGTTGCCTGTACGATTCTACAAAGATTATGCAAAGAACTTGCTCCTCTGCTAGCAGCAGTTTATCGTAGATGGCTGGAGCAACAGGGGTACCTAGCGGCTGAAACAAAAGCTCAGGACGGTCGTTTTTCAAGAAGGATCAGAGGACAGTTACAGCCAATTATTGGCCTATATCGTTGACGTCAGACTGTTGTAGAATTATAGCGTTTTTGGAGAACGAAAATCTCCTCTACAAAAATCAACATCGATTCCGCAAACAGAGATATAGCGAAACTCAGCAGACTCTGTTCCTCCATGAAATCAGTAACATTACAGACAACGGCGCTCAAGCTGACACGTGATGTGTTTCTTGACTTCATTAAGGCATTTGACTCGACTTCGCATTACCATTTATTTAAAAAAAATAAAAACTGAAAAAAATCTTATCTAGTATCGGATCAGATTTGCTACTAGATTCAAGACTTCCTAGCAAAGAGAACATGCCGCTGTTCATGAAACAAAATCGACAGATGTAAAAGTAATTTCCGTAATACTCCAAGGAATGATCTAGGACCGTTACTGTTAACAGTAAATACAAATGACCCAGCAGAAAGCGTCGGAAGCACTTTAACACTGTTAGCAGATGCTGTGTTTCTCTGTAAAAAAAAAGTAGCAACGTCAGAAGACAGTATCGACTTGCAAAGTGACCTGCAGAGGACTGTTAACTGGTATAGGCTCTGGCAGTTGACCTTGAACGTAAATGTAATACATCGCTCATACATAGGAAACGAAATCCAATACCGTAAAACTACACTGTTGATGGCAAATTGCTGGAAACAGTATGTACCGAAAAATATCTGGGAGTAACTATCCAGAGCGACATTATGTAGAATGACCATATACAACAAATAGTAGAAAAAGCAGACGCCAGACTGAGATTCATAGGCAAACTCTTATTGAACTGTAACTCATCCAAGAAAGAAGTTGCCTACAAGGTACTTGTTAGACCGATTCTTGAGTACTGTTCTTCAGTCTGGGACACTTACTAGGTAGGACTGATAGAAGAGATCAAAAAAGACCCATCGAAGAGGGCCCCTTCCGTCACACGAATGCTCAACGAACTCCAGTGAGAGAGCAACAAGAAAGGCGTTTTGCACTACGGTGAGGTTTGCTATTAAAATTTCGAAAGAATACTTTCCGGGAAGAGTCGGATAACATATTACTTTTTGCTATACACATCTCGCGAAAAGACCTAGATGAAAAAACTCGAGAAATTAGAACTGACACATAGGCTTACTGACAGTCATTCTTCCCACTCGCCTGTCGCTAGTGGAACAAGGGAAAGGGGGTATGGGAGGTGAGATCAGTTAGTGATACCAAAGTACCCTCCACTACACACCGTCAGGTGGCTTGCAAAGTAATTCATGATTGGTTGGCTGATTCGGTGGAGGGGACCAAACAGCGGGGTGGTCGGTCCCATCGGCGTGCGGACATTTGCCACGCCGGACAATCGCCACGATTTTACCTGCTCCGAATGGTTGGGTCCCTTGTCTACCCCTCCTCCTCCTCATCGCTGTCGCGCAATTACTGAGCCTTTCTGCTGGTTCATTAACATAGGACAAGAATCTCTTTGGATTTTCCGCCACATTTCTACAGAGGGTTTCGTTGTGGAAACTATTAAATGCATCTCACATTGAAATCCGCACCAAATTTCGAGCCTCAGTAAAACTTCGCCAATTCGGAGATTTTGCGTTCGTCTTTTTCGGTGCTCCTGCAGCAGCTTTCTGTCGTGTCAAGTGTACCATAGGGGATCGTTCCGTCTCTTATTAATTTATTTCGTATGAATCTCTCGAGTGCTGATGATACTATTTGTTTGAACTTAAGCCACATATGGTCTTCACTTACATAGTTTGGAAGGATTGGAGACTGTCTCTTAGAAAGACGTCAACAGAATTTTTAACTGCTTTTATAAATAGATATATTTCGCGTTTAGTTTTGGTGAATTTCTATGTTACGGAATTGAGCCTCGCTCGACTGTGTGTTCACTAATCCCTGTATCCGTCGTGACGCTCAGGATTATTTGTGGCTAAGAGGTCAAGTGTGTTTTTGTAACCATTGACAATTTGAATGGCCTCGTGAACTAATTGGTCAAAATAATATTAAAACAATCATTTAGAACAATTACGGAAGCTGTTTTCTAGCTACAATATGGTCTGAAAATGTGTTTTTGTCAACATACGGAAGGTGGATTGGAGTCAATGTCAACTATAATTATATGAGTATCGTGTTCGAGTCTCGGTCTGGCACACAGTTTTAATCTGTCAACAAGTTTCATATGAGTAGGGTACCTATTTGTGATGAGACTCAAGTTTTCTTTGAACTGTTCAGCAACTGTTTCATCTGAGACCAGGGGTCGGCAAAAGGAGCTAGCTATTAATTTATTCCGGTTGTCGAATATAACCTCTGCCCATACTAAGTCACAGTAACTATCTGTTTCAATGTCGCTTGTGAGCTGAAACACACATTACATTATTTTTCCTTAAGTTGTCCTTGTTTCTGTTGTAGTGCAGACCATTACAATTACGGCTTTTCCCTCCAAAACCTAGGATGCTTTCTCTGTGACCTTGTAAATACCAGAGCTAAACAGTGTAGAACAACAACGTACGTTACAAGCATAGCATTCTGTATTACTTCATTTCCTTATTTCTAACATTTTAAAATTGTACGTCGACTTTAGATGACATGTCAGTCATACATGTTCTTATCTCTATTTAGTAAACGTAATTTCAGTCATGTTTTGAACATTGTCCCGCTACACTTTATTAACTAATGTTTCGCCCCAAAGGATATCGGATTTTAGAGAGTAAATTAATATGGAGTATGTCGTTCTTCTTTTCAAACATTCACATTCCCATTTCTCCTTTCCTTATTGTCTTTAGGGCATGCAGTTGTAGTAATTAAAGTAGGCACAAATGCAGTGATCAAAAAGAAATGATTAGCCTACATTCGCATTCTCTTTACATTGTTCCTTCCTTGCCGATGGACTATTTCTGTTGCAATCAGTAAGCGCGAAAGGAAGCTACCCTACAGGCAGAGGGATCTATATTTATACTTGGCAGAACTAATTACATACTGACATTATCATCGGTATTGCTTTAGTTTCCCAAAAGTTATAAATATTTCAATTTCGGAAAAGAAACTCTGTATTTTGCCAAGATGTTGAAGAAGAAGGTCCCTTACGTACCGCTTGTATCGAGTAAGATGTGGAGACGGCGGCTTGACAGCGGACAGAAGAAGTACGAGGAAGGGCCTCTCTTACCTAAGGAATCGCTACTCAAGCTTCCTGCCGAAGGGGCAAGTGTGGCAAATGTCCGGCGTGGCAAATGTCCGGCGTGGCAAATGTCCGGCATTCGTCCCATCGGCTTAGGGAAGGATGGGGAAGGAAGTCGGCCATGCCCTTTCAGGGGAACCATCCTTGTATTTACCTGAAGCAATTTAGGGAAATCGCGGAAAACCTAAATCAGGATGGCCGGTCGCGGGTCTGAACCGTCGTCCTCCCGAATGCCAGTATTCGTGCAGATGTTGCTAGTATTTTGAGGAGGGAGTGGAAAAAGTAAGAAACTGGAACCCTCCATCCGGAAGCCAACACTGGACCCGCAGCGGAGCAAGCGTAGAAAGCAGTAGCGCGCACAGCAGACCGTACGGCGCGCAGGCAGCGAGCAGTCGGGCCGCTCCACCGAGGAGTGTGTTAAGAGGCCGGGAGCCAATCAGGGCCAGGCGTCTAGGACACAGGATGGCGCCAGCCGCCCGTCGCCGCGACCCAACCTTTTAGCCGCCTGCGGTAACTCTCCGCGTCCTCTACCTGCGGACAGCCAAAGATCAAGGTGAGCGCGAGAGCAACGGCGGAAGCCCTCGCAGGTCCCGCCCTGCGAGTGCAGCGCTGCGCTAATCGGAGCAAACCGTCCCCGCCCGCCGACCGAGTGAAATCGGTTTCTCACGATCTGTCAGGAGCTCGAATGGGCAGGTCGCCACCCAGTACGGAATCTTGCACTAGAGCGGCGCGTTTTCTCTCGGCGAAAGTACTTCCATTTGCTTCCGTAGCAAAATGCAGTCCGCTTGGCGTTCTACATTCTCTTGTCATATGCACGTCAATGAATTCTGAAGAGCATTTCTTACGGGACAGACTCTCACCTGACAATACACTAAGACGAATTATTGGAATCTAAAACACCAATATATAAAACAGTGACGTTAGGCCGTAATAGTTTGAAAGAAAATCTTGATAATTAAGCCAGCTCATTACTATGTTGATCTCAAATTCGAGAAACTACGACATCACTTCCTGACTCTTCCTGTTTCTCGATACCATTATTCTACATGTCTACTTGTTTTCAGGATGACCTCTACTCCCGTTACTTTTGAATAACGGGTTTGAAACAACGCCGAGGGGCCTGAAGTAATGCTCGTCGGTCAGTTGCTTTTGTAAATACACTGACGGAAAAAAAATAGCAACACCAAAAAGTAACATGTGGAGTACTGAAATTTTGGGAACACATTTGTCCAGGTAACGTATTTAAGTGATTAACGTTGCAAGACCACAGGCTAAAGTAAGCGTGAAATGCTATCACATTAATAGCAGGTGAACTGTCAGAATGTTGAATACAAGCATAAAAACGTGCGTGCATTGTGTTGTGCAGGTGCTGCATGTCAGTTTGTGAGGTGCATACCTGTTGTACAGGAAAAGGTGATACTGTCTGGGAGTGACGCTGGAGATATCGTCCGACGGTGTCCCACATGTGCTCTGTTGGGCAGATCTAGTAATAGAGCAGGCCAAGGCAACATGTCTGTAGAGCATGTTCGGTCACAACAGCAGTATGTGAGCGAGCGTTATCTTGCTGGAAAACACGGATGGCAGCTTGACAGGTCGAATCATCAGACAGATGTACAATTTTGAAGTCAGGATGCAGCCGGCCGGAATGGCCGAGCGGTTCTAGACGCTACAGTGTGGAACCGCGCGACCGCTACGGTCGCAGGTTCGAATCCTGCCTCGGGAATGGATGTGTGTGATGTCCTTAGGTTAGTTAGGTTTAAGTAGTTCTAAGTTCTAGGGGACTGATGACCAAAGAAGTTAAGTCCCATAGTGCTCAGAGCTCATGCTATCATACGACATCGCACCCCAGACCATAACTCTAGGTGTCTACCACAAAGACAGGTTGCTCGCAGACCCTCAGTTGGCCTCCTTCCAATCAACACAAGGTCATCCCTGGCACTGAGGCAGAACCAGCTTTCATCAGAAAACGCAACAGACCTTCACCGCGGAGTAGCCGAGCGATCCGAGGCGCCTTGTCACGGTCCTCGGGGCTCCCCCCGTCGGAGGTTCGAGTCCTCCCTCGGGCATGGGTGTATGTGTTATCCTTAGCGTAAGTTAGATTAAGTAGTATGTAAGCTCAGGGACCGATGACCTCAGCAATTTGGTCCCATAAGACATTACCACAAATTTCCACCAAGACCTTCACCCTGCCTTCCGCTGAGTTCTCGCTTGACACCACTGGCGTCGCAAGTAGTGGTGGTTTGGGGTCAGTGGAGTGCACACTACAGGGCGTCTGGCTCTGAGCTGTTCTTAAAGTAACCAAATTGTAACAACAGTTCGTCGTGTCACAGAGCTGCGAACTACTGTTCAAATTGATGCTGCAGATGCCGTGCTGTGCGTCAGAGTCTTGCTTCGAACGCAATGGCCTTGTCTTTGGGTAGTGTCACGTGATCGTCCGGAGCCCTGCCTTCCCGCGAGTCTGTATTGTTGTGACTACCGCTGTCAACAATCATGTACAGTGGCTACATTTCTGCCAATCTTTCTGCAGTATCGCAGAAGGAACACCTAGATTTTCGTAGCCCTATTACACGACTTCGTTTAAACTCAGTGAGCTGTTGATAATTGTGTCTTTGCCCCTTGGAGGGACTATTGAGTAACATGGACTCTTCACGTATAATCTGACGCTTACGACTGTTACAGCTGATTTGTATCCTCACAGTGGCGCTCTGAGCGCCCCTCTTATGGGTCTGGAGCCGAATTTGAACAGACGTCATCATTCAGATGTAGCAACACGCCTATCAACCATCGTTTATGTCGCACATTTCCTTCCTTTTGTTCCGATTTTCTTCCGTAAATGTAGTTTCAACGTAAGCATTGATTTGTGTTGTATCGCTGAGCAAAATTTTTCACGAGATGCCAGTCGGCGTTCATTATGAAGGAAAGAAAGTGTCGATGCTTCATTTCATAATCTTATCCTCAGACTCACACGCACACACACACACACACACACACACACACACACACAAGTACAAACAATACATCATCTGGGTTTAAGATCCAGATTCTCAGCCCCGCATTCACTGTTGTCACCTAATGGGACCTTACTTGCTGCGTCCCCATTTGAGTGGTCCACGTTACTTGGTGTTCCTACGAGATGTGCTGCCACAGTTCTTGGAGGCTGAACCCCTTGTTCTCCGCGGAAGTGTGTGGTTTAAACATGACGGTGCACAAGACCGCTTCCATGTTAATTTCAGCGAGCACCTGAACAACATGTACCATTATCGCTGGACACGAAGGGGACGGGTTGTCCCATGGGCAGGGCGGACGCCAGATTTCACACCTCGAGACATTTTCCTGCCGAGTCACGTCAAGACGTTGGTGTATGACACAGCCGTACAAGCAGAAACGAATGAAGACCTGTTGGCTATGAGCCAGGCCGCCTGTCTCCTATTATGACACACACCAGGGATGTTTGAGAGAGTGCGAAAGAGCTTCATGCGCCAGTGTATTGATACTGCGGTCGTCGCTTTGAGCAATTATTTTAAGCTACGATGCTGTTATGCGGTGTATGTCCCCTACACAATAAATATACTTTTCGGATCACGGATTCCCTGTTTCAATGTAATCCGTTGGGATTCACTATCATCTGTTTCAGTTTGACCCAAAAGGTTCGTGACACACTGCATATGCCTCCGGATGAGCTCCAATTTCTCTCATCTTCGTGGTACTTACGCAAAATGTACCTTGGCGGCAGGAGAATCGTTCTGCAGTCAACATCAAATGACGTTTCACTAAATTTTCTCAGTAGTGTTTCGCGAAAAGAACGTCTCTTTCCTCCAGGGATTCCCATTTAAGTTCACGAAGAATCTCCGTAATACTTGCACTTTATTGGAACGTGCCGGTATCATATCTGGCAGCCCGGTCTGAATTGCTTCGATGTCTTCCTTCAGTTTGATCTGATGGGGATCCTGAGCACTCGAGCAGTACTCAAGCACTGGTCACAGTGATATTGTGTACGCGGTCTCCATTACGAATGAACCACACATTCCCGCAGTTATCCCGATAAACCGAAGTCCGCCATTCGCCTTCTCTGCTACCACCGTTCGGGCTCGTTCCATTTCATACCACTTTGCAGCGTTACGCCTGACATTTAACTGCCCTGTCTAATGGTCTTTGACGGATTGGCCTCCAACCAGACGACGAGTACATCGAAGAATAGCACTTCCGCCACCTGACCGAAGACGAAATACCGTGCAGGAAAAGAGAATCATGAACCTGTATAACATCTTCACTGAAGAGCCAAAGAAACTGGTGCACCTGCCTAATACACTCCTGGAAATGGAAAAAAGAACACATTGACACCGGTGTGTCAGACCCACCATATTTGCTCCGGACACTGCGAGAGGGCTGTACAAGCAATGATCACACGCACGGCACAGCGGACACACCAGGAACCGCGGTGTTGGCCGTCGAATGGCGCTAGCTGCGCAGCATTTGTGCACCGCCGCCGTCAGTGTCAGCCAGTTTGCCGTGGCATACGGAGCTCCATCGCACTCTATAACACTGGTAGCATGCCGCGACAGCGTGGACGTGAACCGTATGTGCAGTTGACGGACTTTGAGCGAGGGCATATAGTGGGCATGCGGGAGGCCGGGTGGACGTACCGCCGAATTGCTCAACACGTGGGGCGTGAGGTCTCCACAGTACATCGATGTTGTCGCCAGTGGTCGGCGGAAGGTGCACGTGCCCGTCGACCTGGGACCAGACCGCAGCGACGCACGGATGCACGCCAAGATCGTAGGATCCTACGCAGTGCCGTAGGGGACCGCACCGCCACTTCCCAGCAAATTAGGGACACTGTTGCTCCTGAGGTATCGGCGAGGACCATTCGCAACCGTCTCCATGAAGCTGGGCTACGGTCCCGCACACCGTTAGGCCGTCTTCCGCTCACGCCCCAACATCGTGCAGCCCTCCTCCAGTGGTGTCGCGACAGGCGTGAATGGAGGGACGAATGGAGACGTGTCGTCTTCAGCGATGAGAGTCGCTTCTGCCTTGGTGCCAACGATGGTCGTATGCGTGTTTGGCGCCGTGCAGGTGAGCGCCACAATCAGGACTGCATACGACCGAGGCACACAGGGCCAACACCCGGCATCATGGTGTGGGGAGCGATCTCCTACACTGGCCGTACACCACTGGTGATCGTCGAGGGGACACTGAATAGTGCACGGTACATCCAAACCGTCATCGAACCCATCGTTCTACCATTCCTAGACCGGCAAGGGAACTTGCTGTTCCAACAGGACAATGCACGTCCGCATGTATCCCGTGCCACCCAACGTGCTCTAGAAGGTGTAAGTCAACTACCCTGGCCAGCAAGATCTCCGGATCTGTCCCCCATTGAGTATGTTTGGGACTGGATGAAGCGTCGTCTCACGCGGTCTGCACGTCCAGCACGAACGCTGGTCCAACTGAGGCGCCAGGTGGAAATGGCATGGCAAGCCGTTCCACAGGACTACATCCAGCATCTCTACGATCGTCTCCATGGGAGAATAGCAGCCTGCATTGCTGCGAAAGGTGGATATACACTGTACTAGTGCCGACATTGTGCATGCTCTGTTGCCTGTGTCTATGTGCCTGTGGTTCTGTCAGTGTGATCATGTGATGTATCTGACCCCAGGTATGTGTCAATAAAGTTTCCCCTTCCTGGGACAATGGATTCACGGTGTTCTTATTTCAATTTCCAGGAGTGTATATGCAGGGTTCGCGTGAGCACGCAGAAGTGCCGCAACACGACGTGGCATGGACTCTACTAATGTCTGGAGTAGTGCTGGAGGTAACAGACACTATGACTCCCGCAGGGCTGTCCATAAATATCTCTTCGTAACTGCACGTTACAAGGAATCCCAGATATGCTCAGTAACATTCGTATCTGGGGAGTTTGGTGGCCAGTGGAAGTGTTTAAAATCAGAATAGTTTTCCTGGAGCCACTCTGTAGCAACTTTGTGGGCTGTCGCAGTGTCCTGCTGCAGTTGCCAAAATCCGTCGGAATGCAGTGGACATTACTGGAAGTAGGTGATCAGACAGCATGCTTACGTACGTGTCACCTCTCACAGTCGTTTCTAGACATTTTGCGAGGTGCCGGGGCTAGTAGTGTATTTATCACTAAATTCTACTAGAATCCACATGTGTAAATCATGCTCTAAGCCCCCCCTATTCTAACTCCGACTTTTGCTGTTGCACAAGGATAAAAAAAATACGCGAACTGACTCTAATCAACCCTGCTAGTGGAGTAGAAGAGAGTTTGGCACCTGCAATAATTTAATTTGATACATAAGTTAAATAAACAAAGGTTTCATTAGCATAGTGAGGAATGATAGGGTTGCTCTATCGATTAACAGAATGAAAGTTCTGTTCAAAATAACAATATGATTTATTAAGCTTAAACCCAGAATAGTAAAAGAAACACAGGAAATTTATAAATCATCAAATTGGCTAAAATTGGAGATTCATACAAACACTATAAAGGTGAAGTTGTCCCTAACTTAGATCCTGAGGTTTAAGACGAAGTGGTATGTGGAGCCAATTCCTTTCCACTCAAATCTCAAGAGAGACACACAGCTAACCCAATAGTAATTGCTGTTACTCGAAACTGAACACAGTTAGAAAAGGATGAACAGGCGCGCTCTGCTGAGCTCTGATTATCACCTAGGAAAAATCCCTATCTGCCGGTGCTGCGGACGTACATTACCAACAGTCTTCTTATCTCCCAGAACACGATCTGGCGTACCGCAGGCGAGGGCTGGCTGCTTCGACGTCCTCGACCGAAAGGCGACTGCCGACTACCCAGAGCACCCGCACAGGCCGAACACCGAACATTCCCGCCCCCACGACAGTGGCCGTGGTTACGTTCCAATCAGCAACTCGAAAACCGGCGGAAATTCCACTCCATTGCCGGAGCACTACCATTCCACCAATGGAGATTCTTGGCGCCAATTTCTGTGCTGATTTTGCAGAAAGTGCGGGAATTTTCCCGCCACAACTGCGTGGGTACACAAGTCATTCCCACGCCTCGCTGGTAGCCCGCCAGAAAGTGTTTTCGCAAGGTTTCTCTGAAGTAACGGAACCTCTAGCCCAGCCGCTACTTCACACCCCAGCGGGCGTGTCTCTTGACAATGTCGGCGTCTGAAAAGCATTCACTCGACTGCCTCACACACGTCGGCTTAACTCTCTCCTGTTCCACAGAGCCCGCCTGTCACCGGCCCACCCGGGTGACGAGAGACGCTGCGTGGGAAGTACGCGTGTTAAGGAAAAGCAACCCTCCACCGCATGCAACTAGAGAGGAGAATCGTAAGATAGAAATATGAGAGGGGGCTCATGCCACCTCTCAATTTTATAGGTCCAATGGTACTCCAACTGCACACGCCTCACACCATTTCAGAGCCTCCACCAGTTTGAACAGTCACCTGCTGACATGCAAGGTCCATGGTTCAAAATGGCTCTGAGCACTATGGGACTCAACTGCTGTGGTCATCAGTCCCCTAGAACTTAGAACTACTTAAACCTAACTAACCTAAGGACATCACACACATCCATGCCCGAGGCAGGATTCGAACCTGCGACCGTAGCAGTCACACGGTTCCGGACTGCGCGCCTAGAACCGCGAGACCACCGCGGCCGGCCAAGGTCCATGGATTCATGAGGTTGTCCCCGCACCCGCCCACGTCTATCAGCTCGATACAGTTTGAAACGAGACTCGTCCGACCAGGTAACGCGTTTCCACTCATCATCAGTCCAATGCCGGTGTTGACGGCCCCAGGCAATGGCCGGCCTGTGTGGCCGAGCGGTTCTAGGCGCTTCAATCTGGAAACGCGGGACCGCTACGGTCGCATGTCTGAATCCTGCCTCGGGCATGGACGTGTGTGATGTCCATAGGTTAGTTAGGCTTAAGTAGGTCTAAGTTCTAGGGAACTGATGACCTCAGCTGTTAAGTCCCATAGTGCTCAGAGCCATTTGAACCACCTGAACCCAGGCAACGCGTAAGGCTTTGTGTCGTGCAGTTATCTAGGGTACACGAGCGGGCTTTCGGCTTCGAAAGCCCGTATCTATGATGTTTCGTTGAATGGTTCGCACGCTGACACATGTTGATGGCCCAGCACTGAAATGTGCACCAATTTGAGGAAGGGTTGCACTTCTGCCACGCTGAAAGATTCTCTTTTTTCGTCGTTGGACCCATTCTTGCAGGATCTTTTTCCGACTGTAGCGATGTCAGAGATCTGATGTATTACCGCATTCCTGCTATTCATGGTACACTCGTTAGGTGGTCGTAGCGAAGATCCCCACTTCATCACTACCTCATGCTGTGTCCATCGCTCGTGCGCTGACTATAACACCACGTTGAAACTCACTTAAATCTTGATAACGTGCCATTGTAGCAGCAGTAACCGATCTAACAACTGTATCAGTCACTTGTTATCTTATTTAGGCGTTCCAGACCGCAGTGCCATATTCTGCCTGTACGTACCTCCTTACTTGAATACCCATGTGTATACCAGTTTCCTTGGCGCTTCAGTGTATATATTTGAAACTAGCTGCTACCCGCCGCTGCTCTCGCAATCAGTAGTAGTATAAATGTATATAGCGCCCGTTATAGGAGCATAATGGATACCAACACACGATGACGCGCAGCATTCAGAGAGGAGTGGGCAAGAGCGAGCATCTAAGCATCGCGCTGTTGAGATAGCAATAAATTTAACTAATTATTTAACACTGTTTATGTTCGCTGATACCAAAAGAAGATGTTGCAACCTCTATTTCACTGTGTTAGAGAGATACAATCTTTTTTTTTTTCCTGTCGAAAGAAGCCTATGTTCTTCGTTATGACTCAATCTATCTCTGTATCAGACTTCATCAAAATCAGTTCTGCGGTTTACTCGTGAAACAATAACTCAAAATGGTTCAAATGGCTCTACGCACTATGGGACTTAACATCTGAGGTTATCAGTCCCCTAGACTTAGAGCTACTTAAACTAACTTAAGGACATCACACACATCGACGCCCGAGGCAGGATTCGAACCTGCGACCGTAGCATAAGCGCGGTTCGGGACTGAAGCGCCTAGAACCGTTCGGTCACAGCGGCCGCTGAAACAATAGCAGACAGAGTTACTTTCACACCTGTAACATTAGTTTGGATTTAAAGTTTTTATTAGGGTGAAAATAATATGACAGCTACATTAGCTCTGAATTAATGAGAATGTGGTAAAACCGAAGTTGCTGCTGGGGTGCCCATATGTTGACCCTGTACCACTGAACAAAGTAAGTGATTCAAGTTTCTATGCTGATGGGTATCATTCATACAATAAGCATGTGTATATAATGAATATAAGGTGGAAACTTTCAGTCAGATGTGGGGAAACAAGAGAAGAACAGTAAAAATCATGAGTATGAAATCTTTTACGAAACAATGGCTGTAAAGAGTTGCCTATAGGATCAGTTACTACTGAGTCATAAAAGAGGAAAGGAAGAGTCCAGGCTGCGGGAATATGATTGTGAATTCAGATATATGAATCGTAAGGAGAAAGAGAAGGAGAAAGGTGAATAAACGGTGGTAACTGAACATTTGCAACTTAGCCAAAAAGTTCGTAGTTCACCGAAACGAGTAGTGGAACTACATGTAGCGAACATCCGATGAAACGTTATCTAATACAGAGCTCCATTAACACCAGAAAAAGAACAAATGTTAGCGGCCGAAGATGAAACAAACAGATAATGAGGTGAATCAGCAGTGGTCTGTAATGTCCACCTCTCCATGGAAGAAAATTAAAACTCAATCAGATTGGAAAACTGCTCATACATAATGCCATTAACTACGATTATTTCTTCCAGAGTGTGGTGACCTACTTTTTGCCGCGCAACAGAAACTACTTAACGCAAACATGCATTTGCTCCAGGCAAACACTTTCCTATTGAAGGTCTGTGTAAATACTTGTCTGACTCCAATAAACAGTAACGACGTTGTAAATACCGCTGTTATGGCGCATTCTTCTCTTCGAGGTCATGTACGTTTTTTTTTACAGCGACTCAACGCATAACCAAAAGCATTCAGTGTTCTAATTTACAATCTGTTTACAGCGCTACATACTACTTTATGAGAGACGCCTTCCTCAGTTTACGGAAGTAAATCGTGTTTCAGAAACAATAACAGCAACGGAATCAAGTATACCGCATGTCTGTACCGACGAGAATAGCTCTGATACACGGGTGTGTTGCCAAGACGTTGATGGAAGTATGGGAAATGTGATTTCGTAGATCTCTCGGTTAACGTTCAAGAATGAGTGTTTCGATTAAGCGATTTATCGGATGATGCTGATTCTCATCGTAAAAAATAAAAAAATAAAAATAAAAAAATGCAAAAATAAAAAGCATCAAAACTGAGAGAAAGTAGTATAAAACATCGTTGGTGCTGTCCTAGCGTGCTGAAAAGTCTATTGTGACATAACAAGAATCTAAATCTAATTGGTGGAAAGGCCTGTTTGGAGGAACTGTTTTCTTGAAGCTGGCTGGAGCTGGCGAAATCGGGAGTCTGATGACAGCGTTTGGGAATGTAGGAATCAGGTCGTAGACCCTTTGGGATGGAGGGGTAATATTTTAAGTATTGCGTGTATGAAGTAGGGCATGAGAGATCCCTAAGTGGTCGATAAGTTATTCAGTTGGTACGGAAGCCCACAGAAACTCGAAAATGATTTTTCGTACGCGGGCCGGAATTTGGCTCAGGCGCTTTCTGGTCTTTTGGACGACTGTTACGACTTGGCGACCGAACACGAGTGCGTTTAGCAGAGGTCTAAAATCAGCACGTAGAGCCATTGGCCGGCTGGAGGTGGTATTTGACAGAAAGGAGTCGGACTTCTAGCCCAAGAATACGAGGGCTATTCGGAAAGTAAGGAACGATAGGTCGCGAAAGGGAAACCACAGTGGAAATTAAAACAGTTTTATTTTCAACAGTTAGCTACAACGTCCAGCCCCTTATCTCCATAATCGCCGATCCGACTTAGACGTTTGTCGTAGCAGTTTACCAACTTTCCAACACCCTCGTCACAGAAGGCAGCCACCAGTGCTTTCCGCCAATCTCTACGCTGGCCCACAGCTCGTTGTCTGTTCCAAAATGTTGTCTTCATAGCCAGCCGTTCATGTGAGCAGAGATGAAACTCAGAGAGAGATAATTACGGGCTGTATTGTGGGTAGTCAAACATTTATAACTGAAAATAATGGAGGAGTATCTTCATTACCCCTGCAGAATGTGGCTGGGAATTGTCTTGAAGAAGAAAACGCACGACAGTTATGTAATGTTGGCTGCATAGCTTCAGGCGAAATTTCTCACCAGGCCCTCGTACTTGGCAGGAGACACTATTGTTCTAGGTATCTTTATGTGCTCCCCGTGTGGTCAGAACTAAAAAGAACGACGTAACGTGATCGACGGGCATACTAGAGGCACTGCCCAACACACCTGCGAAAAAATTCAACGCATTTTCACTGTGGTTTCCATTTCACGACCGATCGTTCCTTACTTTCAGAATATAAACTCCTTTTATTCTAGAGGAAAGCTGAAATTTTGTCTCTTTATATATTCCTTCCTTTCGCCATTTCTTTATCATGTTTTGTTTATGAAGTATATTAACTGTGGGAGTTTCCAGAATCAGCTTGAGGACGTTGTGATGATCGTTTTCCAACCTAGTGGTCGAATCTGAGAGACTGTTGCAACTACAATGGGTGAGAAAGAAGCAAAATGAAACTTCAAGGGTTGAGATGATACGTGATGTAATTTTAGCGATAGCAAATAGAGTCAAATTTACCAGGGGTTTTCAATAGCTAATACAGCACATTTTTCTCTGAAAGCGGGTTGGTTTCATTCAGGATTCCAATACACGATATTATTGTTTTGGCTACAAAACCCTATTTTAACATAGTCTCCGTTCAATGCGATGGCCTTAGCTACCTTATTGGAAGGACCTCTATGCTCATATGGTGTCACTCCACTGATCGACGTCGCATACAATGTCTTGCTGCATTAATAAACTCCCCAACATCCATGTACTATTTCCCGCAGATTGCAAACTTCACTGGGCGAAACAGATGAAACTCGGAAGGTGGGATATTCGGACTGTAGTGTGAATGAGGAAGAACTGTCCAATGAAGTTTTGTGAGTTCCTCTCGGGTGGGCAGAATTGTGCGAGGCCTTGCGTTATCGCGGAGAAGTTCGTTGGCATTTTTATGGCGACGAACACGCTGCAGTCGTTTCTTCAATCTCCTGAGGGTAGCACTTCAGACCTGATCGTTGCACCACGAGGGAGGACGTCAAACAGAATAGCCTCTTCAATGTCCCAGAAGGCCGTCGCCATACCTTTTGCGGTTTAGGGTGCAGCTTTGAACTTTTTCTTCTGAGGAGAGGTGGTGTGGCATTCCTCCATAAACTGCGGTTTTGTTTTAGATTATCAGTAATGGAGCCATGTTTCTTCACCTGTGATGACGTGCGATAAAAAGTTATCTCGATCAGCCTCGTAACGCACAAGCAGTTCCTCACAGGTGGCCCTTCGTTGCTTTTTATGGTCTTGTGTTAGGTAGCAAGGAACCTGGTGAGCACACGTCCTTGAGTACACCAGCTGGTGGAAGAGTGTGCCAGCACTATCAACAGAAACGTCCAGTTGAGCAGTAACCGTTTGATTGTGATCCACGAACACCTCGAATGAGAGTGTCCGCACGTCACAACAATGCAGGTGTCACAACGGCGTGCGGTTTGCCGGCACGCAGGAGGTCGCACAAGTTTGCCCTACCTTGCTGTGATGATGAGTGACGCCTCGCCTAAGGACTCAACAGTGCTTTTGTTCACTGATAGGTCTCCGTAGACCTTCTGCAAGCGCTTGTGGATATCTGCGACGCTCTGCTTTCCCGCCAAAAGGACGGCTCTCTGCTTGGAGTGCATCTTTATACCAGACTCCGTTTTGAAGGCTATGTATAGCGCCGCCACCAATCGTAAATTCATCAAACTATAGTGAGCCGTGTTGGACTCATGTATGCGTTGATTTAAACCTTAGTTCCTGTTCTGTATTTGGTTTCCCACAGTTATTGTGATTATGCTGTTGTTCGCTCTCTCCGTGAGAGGCTGCAGTGGTGTGTATCGATATTCGCACCTTGTACAGTTCCCGGCTGTGCTGTGTGTGAGCAGTCGGTCGGTTGGCGTGGAGCAGCGAGGAAATCTCCGCAGGGCATAGTTTGGCCGGGCCCGCTGGTGGTCTCCAAGCACTGTCAGAATGTGTAGGGCTGCTCCCATTGCTACGAGGTCCGTGGCTCACCGACCCTGGACACGACTTTGGATTTAATTTACCACTAAGTCAAGACTGTTCACAATGTGCCGTTTGGTTCTCGTTGTTGGGACATTCCCACGAGCAACAACGTGTGTGTTCGAGTTGGCGAAGGTTTATCCACTGTCCAGTGGAGTGAAACTGTATTTGGTTATTTTCAATTGAAGTGCACCACCGGAATTTTCTGCCTTGTGGCCGTTAACGTTCCGTTTACCTGACCTGGCCGTTGACGTAAATTTAGGCAGTGTCCTTTCCTCGCCATGTTGTCGCTGTCTAGCACGGTGTGTAGTTCGACAGCTTAATGTATGCTTAGTTGTGGGCGTCCATGCCTTTTACGTTTGCATTGAACTCTCGGCTGTGTGTTGGTCGAGTGGAGCGCAAGTTACCTTGTCGGTGGGTCCGTTGACTGTTGGTTCGGCTGTTGTGGGATCGAGAATGGTTGGACCGACTGCCTGTCTCACCTAAGTGAACGTTAGTACTTCTAGTGATGACAGACCCCCGAAACTTCTGAGCCCCGTTGGTTGCACTACCTTTTCTTATTTTCTGTTGCGTGTATTCGTATGGCTCATAGCCGGTGGTTTTGAATTAATGTTGAATTGTTTTTAGTAGTGTTTTACGTCATTGGCCTTCAGCCATTTAAAAATTAAAATTTCTTGCTTTTCAAGTGTTAGATTGTTTGGGCATACAGACTGATTAATATATTGTTTAGAGATAAAGCTTTGGGCCTTTTGACAAATAAAATTATTTTAGTTGTGTTTTATGTCATGGGCCTCCAGCCATTTTAAAATTAAAGTTCCTTGCTTTACAAGTGTTAGATTGTTTGGGGCCTTCAGCCTAATTGAAGATAAGGCTTTGTTGTTTAAATTTATTTTACCTCGAATTTTAAGTCATGGGGCCTCCAGCCGTTTTTAAATTAAGGATCTTTGTTTTTCGAGCATTAAACTGTCCGGGGCCTTCAGCCTAGTTGAAGATAAGGCCTTCTGCCTTGTGTTTCTTTTTATTTAAATTTACCTTGACTCTTAAACCATCGGCCTTCAGCCGTCTTTAAACTAAGGTTGTTGCTTTTCAAGTGTATACTTTTGGGACTTACTTAACGTGAGGCCTTCTGCCTTCTAAATACTCTTCTTGGCGTCTGAATTTTGAGTTAATGGCTTTCAGCCGTTTTTTTAATTTAAAATGATTGTGCCCTTAAGGCATAAGATAGTGTGGCGTATTCAGCCGATAACTAAGTTCAAGAATTTGTACTGTAATGTTTGGTCAAATAAATAAAGTTATATGTCATAAGAATAAATAACAGCCAACCAGTTGCGAAAGATAAAGTAATCTTTACCTAGGTTTCAATAGTTATAAAACTATCTTCTTCAGAAGATGGCCTGGAGACATGTCATTAAAACTATTGCGGTCAATAATGGGTACAACCCGAATATGATCGATTACCTGCTCAATAAGAAAATTTCCAAAAATTGTTCGACCTTGAGAAATAACCTCCCCACAGATGTCTTAGAAACTAAAAAATTTATTTCCATCCCCTTCTTAGGTAACATATCTTATAGGATCAAACGTCTTCTAAATAAAAAATATAACTGTAACGTCTCTTTCTCTACAGGTAACAGTTTAAAAAGAAATCTTGTACAGTCAATAGAGATCGCCAGGGATTGGTTTTCTAATTCAGGTATTTACAAACTAACCTGTAACAACTGCCCCTCATACTACATTGGTCAAACAGGCAGAGCCGTGAAAACACGATATAAAGAACATTTATTAGGTAAAAAAGGAACGAATATTCGCAACTCTACTTTTGCTGAGCACCTCTTGATCGCCGGCCATACGCCTAAACAATTAGAAGACACGGTTATCCTACACAGACAAGCCAAAGGACGTAGACTAGATCTGTGGGAAGAGTTATTTATTTTCAAACATCTAGAGCTTAAAGACGGCAATATACTGAATGATCAGTTGAACCTCGCCTGTAGACAATTTTTTGAAGGCTTTAAACCCGTACTGTTTAATATATAACATTACCGCTAGTAACCTCGGTAGTCTGTTTCCTCAGGAAGCTATAATGCACTTTCTACTCCTCTAGCTCACTACCAGTTATATAATGTGTCTATCTCACGATGTATGGTTGCCACTACATTGGCCCTCATGTAAATTTTCTCTTTTCTTAAATGTGTATTAACTGGACTGTCACCCAGGTTTCGTAATTATAATTTAAGAGCCATCACTGTTTTTCTTACAATTTTTCTGACTTATATACTACTTATGCGCTTCACTATTATGATAATACAACTTTTATATTCTGGCCGTATAGGCCACTGCATGTTATTCACGGCGGAAGCGCCACATGTCTTTTTGATGATCGTCTCTATGATATTGCTCCTATAACTCCCACAATGTCATAACGGGAGTGGTAATTGATTTCCATTATTTTTGGTACTCTATCTAAGGATGCATTTAATTTGATATTTTACATGTTATTTCAGTACGCCATTCGGCACATAGTTCGCGACTTGAGCGACACCTGCCCTGGCTGCAGTGCTACTACGCCGGCCGATTTTACTCAGTCGGCCGTACGCTCTTTAGCCACTATGTTCTTATTTGTGTGTCTGACTAACCCTGTACTCAGGGCTATGTTTTATATATATTAACTGAGTTACGTAGATGGTTGTAAAAACGACTAAGATATAATACTCCATGTCAATTTAACACTGTAAGTATCAGCAGTTCTTCTCACATGTTATAATACAAGTCTCTCCTAATATATGTTACATTTTATTCTTGACTCACGTTTCATACCTTTTGAGATACTAATGATGTTCATTGTCTCCAGGCCATCTTCTGAAGAAGATAGTTTTATAACTATTGAAACCTAGGTAAAGATTACTTTATCTTTCGCAACTGGTTGGCTGTTATTTATTCTTATGACGTGGAACTGTTGCTGTAGCGCAGCTATGTTTAAAATACTAAAGTTATATGTGTTCGAGTGTAACTGGCAGCCGCTCGTGTTGGCCCCTTTCCACAATTCCAACTACCTGTCGTGTTCTGCGGATTTAGCAGGGCGTCTCATATAGGGGCTGAAGCGGGAGTATTTCACCACGTCCCACAACAAAATCCGCATGTTTTCAACCGAAATCGGCTGAGAAAAAAGAAGTTTCACATTACTTCTGGAACTTAGCAGTGTGAGTCCACTTACGAGCACGTGTTTGCACCGTGTGTTGCACTTGCATGCACTGATTCCATTGTGGAGGGTGCCATAAACAAGTTGTAGCTTTTTCTTAGGAAAGATGGCCTATAACTGTCATAATTGGTCCATGATATTGTGCATAGAGGAACCGATACGTGGCAGCTGGTCCCACACAATTATTTTGGAGACAGATCTGGGCTCCTTGCTGGCCTCGGCAGTTCCTCAACATCACGCAGTAAGTCCGTGGCGTACTGCTGTGCCGTCGGAGTTACGTCAATGACTACAAGACGTGACGGGAAGCCATATGCGATGGCTCCCCACACCACGAGGCTAATAATAACACTGCTATGTATCTCCAAAACATTGGAAGAATGGGACCTCTGAGTAGATAGCGGTCATGCTCACCGACCATGGTCATCTGAGACAGAGCAGAACCAAAATTCAGCACTGAACACAGCTTGACGTCAGAGGTCCGTGCTTCCCGGTCTTGACAGCACTCTAGTAGTCTGTGTTGTGGTGTGCGGTAGCCTACGTTTGGAACGGTACTTTCTAATCTGGTCACTGTTAACCGCTGAGCAAAGGCGCAGGAAGAACAAAACGTTGCAGTGAGTCAAATACTTGTTCTCGAATACGGGTGTAGATGTGAAATGGTTACGATGTGCTTCAAGCGCTATATGGCAATCAAACATGTTCTATCGCAAACTTGTCAGAGAATGTCCCTGCTTTCACGTCCCAACATAGGGCTAGTGCCACATATGAATGCTCCAAAAATCTTGGTTCAGCACAATTCGGCCAGCCAGCCAAACGAGAACCCATAATGAGGTCAATTTCAAACTCTATTAGGTATTAATAAAGGGTTTCACACTGGTACGTGATATCTCAGTTTCATTCACAGTAATAACATGACATCTGACGCCGTTCACGCCCCTTATATGGTCTACCAGGCCTGGTAACAACACTAAATACGAACAACACTAATGCATTCTTGTTGGCGTTCTACCTGCGACAGAGAACCGAAACTCCGTTATTTAGATTTAGCTTTATTTAGATTGGTTTAGTAGTGCAGAGTCTTACGTGGGTCCGATCATAACCGTTTCTGGTTAAGTATGCGGAGAAATACGTGGTGCAATTTTCTTCTCGCGCCGCGCATCGGGGAACGAAGTATACACATATGTCACTACAGGTGCACTTGATAATGGACAGTGGAAGAAACTAGTAGTGCAAATAAAATAATTTAAAACCCAGCCTGGTGGAGTAATATCCTTTTCCGAGGTTATTAATCCAATGCAAGAAGTGGGAAATTCTATCTGATTTAAATGTAAATTACGCAAGATGGGTGTGGTTTGGAGTTATTACAGATGAGATTCTCTGCGGAAAGCATCTCCTAATATCAGTCATTCGCTACCATCTGGAGAGCTGTCTAATGTCCTCAAATGCACAGTTCCGAGAGGAAGAAGCGAGAAGGATTTGAAATGTTACCACTTAGCGAGGTGATGCAGTAGATGAGACACGGTACTAATGTTGAAAACAAAGGAAATTCTGGTCCGTGTCCTACAACTTCTTTCAGGTATTCATAAAAAAACGAAAAGATAAAAAAACAGGGTTTCTACCTATCAGCACGATACTCTAATTTGTACTTCGAAGAAGCAATGAGGGAAATAAGTGAAAATTTAGGAAAGTGAATAAAATTGTAAGGGAAACATTTAACAACAGGTAGGTTTGAATATTATATGACCCTTTTGGGCTAGACGTAAGGACCTGATGGAAGGAATGAACAGCGTATGTAACACAGAATACAAATTAAGGGCCCGCATCTCGTGGTCGTGCGGTAGCGTTCTAGCTTCCCGCGCCCGGGTTCCCGGGTTCGATTCCCGGCGGGGTCAGGGATTTTCTCTGCCTCGTGATGGCTGGGTGTTGTGTGCTGTCCTTAGGTTAGTTAGGTTTAAGTAGTTCTAAGTTCTAGGGGACTTATGACCACAGCAGTTGAGTCCCATAGTGCTCAGAGCCATTTGAACCATTTGAACAAATTAAGGCTAGGAAAAGCAAAGACGGATGTGATTAAGGTTGATACACAGGGGAATGGCGATCTCTTGATGTCGAAACTGGACACTGCCACTACGCGGTACTGGAGACTGTGAAGAATTCTGCTGTACAGGGGGCACACACACGGTGGCCGAAGCGAGGACGATATCAGGAACAGACTGACTTGAAGAAGGAAAGCTTTCTTCAATAAAAATGCTCTACTACTGTCATCTGTTGGTATGGGGGTGGAAAAGTGAGATCGCGAAAATCGTTCTAAGGAATTCAAAAGGGGATTTCGGAAATCTCAAGCAGAAGAAACTGGTAGTGTATGATATATTATGAAACCGAGGGACGTTAGACTCAAAAGACCCGTTTGGAGGGACAAACAACATTCTTATCACGGAATATGACTTAGGGCTACGTAAAGCAAAGGTGGAGGCCTTTAAGGATGGCAGAAAGGAGACAAACGCTTTCTTAATTTCAAAAACCGGCACTACACATAGTACTGGAAGAAGTGAATGAATTTTCGTATACAGCACGCACGGAAATGATGGCCGCAGCGAGGACGATGTCAGAATCAGACTAAAACAAGGAAACAAAGCTTTCTTCTTGTCGGATGTGGAATACCGCCCAAAAGCCACATCCAGCCTGGCTGAGCACTCCGACCCTCGTCGTTAATTTGCAGAAAGGACTCGGTAACTGGCCCCGCACCTTTCCCTCTTAGAAGTGGAATTTCAGCACCCACAAGTACCCGGCTTGTATACAATAAGTAGGTTCAAATGGATGTAGGTAGTTGTAGCTATGCATAGATGAAGAGTTTTGCACAGATCAGTCTGGAACCGCGCGACCGCTACGGTCACAGATTCGAATCCTGCCTCGGGCATGGATGTGTGTGATGTCCTTAGGTTAGTTACGTTTAAGTAATTCTAAGTTCTAGGGGACTGATGACCTCAGATGTTAAGTCCCATACTTCTGAGAGCCATTCGATTTTTTTTTTTTCACAGAATAGAGCTACCTGGAGAAATGCCTCACATCAGTCCTCGGGCTGAAGACCATAACAACAACAGACAGATGAGCTACGAAGTGAAGAAGACTAGATAAATAGTTACATGAAAGCATCTTACCAGGAGAAGGAACATACGTTACGATGTCCAGGAACGGTTAAATATGCGCTTGAAGGAACAACAGAGGAAAAAATTAGTAACGGCAGGCAATACATACAATATTGAAAACAGATTAAAGAGATTGGTTGGTTTGGGGAGGGAACCAAACAGCGAGGTCATCAGTGTCACCGTATTAGGGGAGGATGGGGAGGGAAATGGACCGTGCTCTTTCAAAGAAACCATTCCGGAATTTGCCTGAAGCGATTTAGAAAAATCGCGGAAAACCTAAAGTAGGATGGCCGGACTCGGGTCTGAACCGTCGTCCTCCCTAACCGCTGCGCCACCTCGATCGGTGGTTAGAGAGGATTATTGTTTTAGTACTTACATAAATATGAAAAGATTGGCACAAAATAGGAAAAGGTGGAGGTCAGCATCGGAACAGTCGAAACATTGAAGACTTATTAAAGAGAAAAAAATGTAGCAGGGATTAAATATCGCCGATTGTTGTACGGTTAATTACATCGCTCGGGCGGATCATATGAGCGAAGATCCTTGACATTTTATTCTAGTGATGCAAAATAATGTTTTATATTAATGCTTCATTGTTCCAGCGTCGAACCTCCTCTGCCTCGACGCGAAAGGGGAAAGGAGTGCGATAAGTTGGTAGCTTATTGACGACACGTCCGAGGCGAGGTCGGGCTCGGGCGCCACACGAATCGTATTGTTTCGCGGAAGACCGCCGCCTGACCGGTACTGTACAAGGTGTTCCGCTGCAGGCACCGGCGAAAGAACAGTGCTGCGCATGGAAAAGCGTGCTCTGCAAAAGTCGTGCGCAACGCGCCTACCGCCGCGATTTCAGGGTAAGATAACGAGCCGATCGTGACTGCGGGAAATGAAGGTCGAATCTGATCTCTCTGACAGGCGACTATTCGCGGAGAGCATCCCGTGCGAGGCACGGACCATGTCCGATAGGTCACCGCTCTGTTTCCGCGAGCAATCGATCTCCGTCATGGCTGGCTCGAAATAAGACCCACTCACTGTTGTTAAGGGGCACTGCTACGACGATCTTTTTCTTTTTTTTCGACCTATCGGTAGCGAAGTGGACACCACAGAGAAGTATAAAAATGTTTTATCTGAAACATGTAGCCACACCTCGCAGCTACTTCTCTACATAGTCGCCGCTCCGTCTTAGACGTATGGTAGCACTTTCCAGTACCCTTGTCATAGGAAAGAAAGCCGCCTGTAATATCCGCTAAATCCCTACGTTGATCTGCAGCCAGTTTTCTGTTCCAAAATGCTGTAATCATAGCCAGTGGTTCTTGTGAACAAAGAGATGAAAAACAGAGAGATACAGGTCCGGTCTGTATGGTGGGAGATCAAACACTTTCTGCTTGAAGACGCTACAAGAGCGTCGCTATTGCCCCTGCACGGTGCCGCCGAACATTGTCATGGACAGGGATACGCATGAGAGTTACGTTATGTGGGCTGCATAAATTCAGGCTGAATCCGTCAGCATGTACTTCACAATTGGCTGGAGATTCTATTGCTCGAAGCATCTTTAGGCCCTGATTGTGTGCTCAAAACTGAGAAGTGCGACATGACGCCATCGGCAGGCATACTAGAGGCACTGCACAACACATCTGCACAAAGATTCATCGGATTTTCAATGGGTTTTCTGCAGTATCCTCGTCGCCACTGTAGCGTCCTTGTCACCACTGTAGAGTCTTGTACTGTGGGAAGCAAGGGACAGGATGCTGTTATGGGTGGCCAGTATCCTATTTCTACAACACAAATGCACATTTTGGAAAAAAAACATTTTGTCTATGGAGCGTGTGATTGATTCTTTTCTACAAAATTTTCTTTGTTTATTTGTAGACACACTCACATGTTTATGACACAAAAAAAATTGGTTCAAATGGCTCTGAGCACTATGGGACTCAACTGCTGAGGTCATTAGTCCCCTAGAACTTAGAACTAGTTAAACCTAACTAACCTAAGGACATCACAAACATTCATGCCCGAGGCAGGATTCGAACCTGCGACCGTAGCGGTCTTGCGATTCCAGACTGCAGCGCCTTTAACCGCACGGCCACTTCGGCCGGCGTTTATGACACAGTCATAACCGATTTCGGCCATACAATGACCATCTTCAGATGCTTAAGGCGGCATGCACTGAACACAGGTTCATGCATTGACAACACATGAACCTGTGTTCAGTGTTTGCCGTCTTTAGCATCTGAAGATGGTCATTGTATGGCCGAAATCGGTTATGACTGTGTCATAAACATGTGAGTGTGTCTACAAATAAACAAAGAAATACAATGACCATCTTCAGATGCTTAAGGCGGCATGCACTGAACACAGGTTCATGCATTGACAACACATGAACCTGTGTTCAGTGTTTGCCGTCTTTAGCATCTGAAGATGGTCATTGTATTGCCGAAACCTGTTATGACTGTGTCATAAACGTGTGCTTGTGTCTATAAGTAAACAAAGAAAATTTTTTACAGATGTACATGTGGATTAATATGGTACTTTATTTACATAAACGGGATACTTACTTGAACAGAGTCCATGTGTTCTGGTACAAGCTCATCCGAAATAGTCCTCTTGTAGACGATATCGATAATCTATGACAAACTGTTGTCTCGCTATAGTCATTAATCGTGTCGCTATGTGCTGTCGTAACCTGCGATGAGAACTGAGACCCCTCTGCGAAAATCCTGACAGACGCCAACTCGATGACAGAGTCAGTGAGGCCCTCTGGTCAGCGGCGGTGGCCTAAGTAGATGCTGTCGAGAGGGCGTTGGCGGCCTGTTGCTTGTCGGTGTGTGTCTGGCCTCTCTCGTGATAGGCGCGCTTGATTCAGGGCCTACTATCGATTTTCGCTTCATCTTTGCCGACTGGTATGCTGGCGACAGCACAGTTTTAAGCTTGCGACTGATCGTAGGTTGAAAAAAATTTGCCATCGTATCTCCAGAAACACGAAAGTTCATTTTTAATCCAGCTCTACGTAATTCTTATAAAAGTTTATTACGCTACACATTTGTATTTTGTGATCGTCCACAGTTCCACTGCAAACACTGACATAAGATTTTATGCGAGTAGTACAACGCTGGGCGACCTTTCGAAGTCTGACATCTGATTTCATACCAATAGTACTCGCTCTGGACGACCGATCGAAGTTAGTGCCTTCACACTCAAGGAGGCAACGAATATCAAAAGTATGAACTACTGAAACTTGTGAAGTAAGTAGTTGCACACGTAGCTACCTTGATTACAACACAAAAGGAGAATGACATTGCTATTCTTAGTAAAGGTGAATAACAGTTGCAGCACCTGTTGGATGAAATGAATAGTGTAATTTGCACAAAATTTGTATCGAGAGAAAACTGAAGAACGACCAACGTAACGAAGAGTAGCAGAAATGAGATCAGTAATGAACTTAACATCAAAATTGGAGACGACGAAGTCGACGAAGAATTTTCTTACGTCGTGAGGAAAATAACATATGATTTTTGAAGCAAGGAGCACGGAAAAAATAGAGTAATACAACAAAAACGGAATTACTGGCTGAATGTAGTTTGCTAATATGAAATGTAGACCTTAGTTTGAGAGAAATTTCTGAAAAAATATCTTTGGAGAACAGAATTATACGGCAGTGAATCAGAGAGTGTGGCAAAACCAGAAAAGAAGAGAAACCAGGCACTGCAATGTGGTACTGTAGAATGTTTTTGTAAATTAGATGTACTGATGGGACAGTAACTGAGGGCTTACTCGGCGAAGAAGGGAACATATTGAAAGCATTTGAATGAAGGCGTAACAGAATGATGGCACACATATTTAGACATCATAAAGTAACTTCCATTATACTACACGGAGCTTTAAAGAGTAAAAACAGCAGGGTAAGGCAAGAAATCTGGATATAAACTGCCTATTGGCTTCTGTCTCGGGTTCTTCGGCCGACGTTCATCTAATGATTTTTCTGACGTTTCGCCAGCACGAGTGGCTGGCATTGTCAAAGCTTCACCCTCCATTGCCGGTGGTGAACTGAGGGCGAGCTCGCGGCCGCAGACTATATGTACCTGGCGCGCCAACGTCCGAGGGCTTCTCCGCGGTCATTTCCGGTGCGGTTCTCCTCTTGCTACCTGCGACGGTCGTTCGCTGCAGTACGGGAAGCCAGGATCCGTTTACCTTAAGGCTTTCCTCTTTCTTGTTGAAACTGTTCGCGTGTTTTTGGATTTCTACAGCTTCTCTGAACAAGCGCGTGTGATAGTGCTTCTCTACAGCCAGAACTTCCGTGTCGGCGAATTTTATTACGTGGTCGGTCTCATTCAGTGCGTGCTCTGCCACGGCCGATTTCTCCACCTGCCCCAACCTGCAATGTCGCTTATGCTCTTTGATCCTGGTGTTAATGGATCGTCCAGTCATTCCGACATTAACACCAGGATCAAAGAGCATAAGCGACATTGCAGGTTGGGGCAGGTGGAGAAATCGGCCGTGGCAGAGCACGCACTGAATGAGACCGACCACGTAATAAAATTCGCCGACACGGAAGTTCTGGCTGTAGAGAAGCACTATCACACGCGCTTGTTCAGAGAAGCTGTAGAAATCCAAAAACACGCGAACAGTTTCAACAAGAAAGAGGAAAGCCTTAAGGTAAACGGATCCTGGCTTCCCGTACTGCAGCGAACGACCGTCGCAGGTAGCAAGAGGAGAACCGCACCGGAAATGACCGCGGAGAAGCCCTCGGACGTTGGCGCGCCAGGTACATATAGTCTGCGGCCGCGAGCTCGCCCTCAGTTCACCACCGGCAATGGAGGGTGAAGCTTTGACAATGCCAGCCACTCGTGCTGGCGAAACGTCAGAAAAATCATTAGATGAACGTCGGCCGAAGAACCCGAGACAGAAGCCAATAGGCAGTTTGTCAACAAGTGGCCACGAAAGCCTTAACAATTTTGAAATCTGGATATGTTCAACAAATAGAGGACGTACGATACAAAAGCTGAAGAGGTCCACACAAAAGAGAAATTCGCAGCAGGCCATAGGAAACCAGTAAGAAAACAGACAAAAAAAGTTCGGTGGTTGTTGAGGTATATTTTCTGTACTTTGGTATAACGGGCCAGTAGGACCTCCATTAAGAGTAATGGTATTTCGTTTTACCTCCATTCGTCTTTGTATAGATTGATTGTAAAAGAACTTTGCAACTTGACTTACATACAGAATATTTTTATCAGGTTTACACATGTAGTAGTGGTGTCATCTGGTAGGAAAATAGTGCACGTTTCATCCCATACATTCATTTTCATTTTAACTTGCACTCCAACCTCCGCTTTGGATGAATGTGACATCCACTTCCCGTATAGCAAACGTCCCATCTGAACTCAGTTTTTTGTCACAATTCTCCGTATCCTGTGGAATCTGCCATTTTGATTTTCAACCTCCCGATGGTGGAACTCAGTACTACTATAGGTGAATGATACTCGAATTATTTTGCTACAAGATGCCACCTTAAGGACGTATATAAATCGTCTCAAAAACTTCTGTATGTAAGTGAAGTTGTGAAGTCCTTTTAGATTCACCCTATGTTTGTATTACTTGAAAATATCTGCACAACAGTGTAGCTGTCGATGGTAGTCTGTTTGCGTTTTGTTTGGAAACAAACTTCTTCCGTCTAGTGACGGTACTTCCTGTTGATAACACTAATAGCGACTTTACACTTTGCCCTGATGCTTGCATCCAATACTGTTCAGTTCTTACGGATAGTTACGGCTGGAGAGTAGGCCGATTTGATCTTCTAGTATGGGCTCGCTAATGCAATGGAAGAGCGACAAAATGACATTATGTCCAGCTGTTCCTCCCTCAACTACGGCAACCACTTCACAGTACTTTTGCATTTCCATTACAATCGACACAATAGTCTTGAGAGATTCAGCATCTGTTTAGATAATTAAGACAATTCTCATTTATTTCCCGTCTCAGTTGCACATTTTTAATTAGACTAACGGTTTCGACCACACTGGGTCATCTTCAGATCTAAGTAGTTGCGTCAGCAACCCGTCTTCTCTACTCAGAAGTACATATCGGAGTACTGTACGCTACTATGGTACAGGGTGACAATTATTGAACTATACGAAATAAAATAGTCACACATTCTGAACGTTCAAACTGCACGGTTGACCGCGGGGCACGATGGGAGTTGGTAAGCGCATTATGGTTTGGTTTAGCAACGAAGCCCACTTACATTTTGATGGGTCCGTCAATAAGTAAAAGTGGCGCTTCTAGGGGACTGAGAATCCGCATTTGGCGGTGAAGAAGTCTGTTCATCCTCAACGCGTAAACTGTGTGGAGTGCAGTGTCCAATCACGGAATAATCGGTGCGATATCCCTTAATGGCACGGTGACTGCGGAACGGTACGTGAAGATTTTGGAAGGTGATTTCATCCACATTACTGATTTCGCAAAGATGTGGTTGATGCAAGACGGAGCTCGAATCCATCGAAGCAGGAAAGTGTTTGATGTCCTGGAGGACCACACTGAGGACCGCCATCTGGCTCTGGGGTACCAAGAGGCCACTGGCATGAACCTCAATAGGCCACCATATTCTCCGGAGCTCAACACATGCGACTTCTTTTTGTGCGGCTACATTAAAGGCAAGGTATACAACAATAACCCCAAAACCATTGCTGAGCTGAAAACATCCACTGAGGAGGTCATCGACAACAGCAACGTTCCGACACTTTAGCGCGTCATGCAGAATTTCGCTATTCGTCTGCTCCATATCGTCCCAACGACGGCAGACATATCAAACCTGTCATAACCCAAATCCGAATATCTGCAGTGACGTTTACAGGCTGAATAAAGTGTATACATGCTGTAGTTTGTAACTAATTTAGGTTTGTTTTTTCCATATAGTTCAGTAACTGTCAGTTAGTAGAATCGAGGATACTAACCGTGCGAGGTATGCCGTAACACACGATTTAGAGAGAATGTGCTACAAGAAACTGGTGACAATCGTGCAGTCAGTAGAAGGCGCGTACCAAGAGCTCTGAACACAGGCTAAACTCCTGTCTTCATAATCTTACATGAATATCAGTTCCATCTATATCATCCACAGAAGGTAGAGTCACTGTAGCCAGCGGAGTTCTCACGCTGGGTGGAGTTTGCAGAGTAATTCCTAGAGCAATTTACAGAAAACCACAGTTTTCCCACTATCGTGCTACTTACAGCCGACACAATTTTTGGAAGAGAAGGCATGTTCAGCAGAACGAATAGACACACAACATAAATTCGTTGTGAATGTATGGGGTTATATTGACAAGTATAATGTGACTACACCTTATCTAGTTATTCATTCATTCATCACGTTCAACTGATCTCATAGAAAAGGCGAAATTTCATGGATGCGGAACGAGTCAAGGTCTGCGTAACATAAGAGAAACACTTCAAAGAAACTCAATATATACACTGTACAATATAACAATGAACTACTGCTACACTGAAGCGCCAAAGAAAGTGGTATAAGCATGTGAATTCATATACAGAGATATGTAAATAAGCAGAATACGGCTCTGCGGTCGGAAACGCCTGTATAAGACAACATGTGTCTGGCGCAGTTGTTAGATCGGTTACTGCTGCTACAACGGTAGGTTATCAAGACTAAAATGAATTTGAACGAGGTGCTATAGTCGGCGCACGAGCGATAGGACACTGCATCTCCAAGGTAGCGATGAACTGGGGATTTTCCCGTACGACCATTTCACGAGTGTATATTGAATATCAGGGATCTGGTAAAACACCAAATCTCCCACATCGCTGCGACCTGAAAAAGTTCCTGCAAGAATGGGATCAACGACGACTGAAGAGGATCGTTCAACGTGTGAGAAGTGCAGCCCTTCCGCAAATTGTTGCATATTTCAACGCTGGGCCATCAACAAGTGTCAGTGAGTGAACCATTCAACGAAACATAATCGATAAGGACTTTCTGACTCGACGACACAAAGTTTCACCTCTCGCCTGGACCCTTCAACACCGACATTGGACTTTTGATGACCGGAAACATGTTGCCTGGTCGGACGAGTCTCGTTCAAATTGTATTGAGCGGATAGACGTTTACCGGTATGTAGACAACCACATGAATCCATGGTCCCTCTATGTCAGCAGGGGACTTTTCAGGCTGGTGGGGACTCTGTAATGGTGTGAGGCGTGTGCAGTTGGAGTTATATGAGACACCCGATACGTCTAGATACGACTCAAGACAGTTGACACGTACGTATACATCCTGCCTCATCAGGTTCATCCATTCATGTTCATTGTGCATTCCGATGGATTTCGGCAATTCCAGCAGGACAATACGACACCCCATACATCCAGAATTGCTACACACTCCGTCCAGGAACACTATTATGAGTTTTAAACACTTCCACTGGCTACCAAACTCCCCAGACATGCACATTATATCAGGCATGCCTTGCAACGTCCTGTTCAGAAGAGATATCCACGCCCCTCGTACTCTTACGGATTTATGGACAGCCCTGCAGGATTCTTGGTGTCAGTTCCCTCCAGCACTACTTCATACATTAATCGCTACGTCGTGCTGAGGCGCTTCTGCATGCTCGAGGGTTCCTATACGATATTAGGCAGGTGTACAAGTTTCTTTGGTTCTTCAAGTGTATAATGGTTAATACTATTCACGTTTATGGCATCTAAATTTAACTGAGTAAACCTGTATGAAAATCGTTACTTTAGAGAAAATACTGATCCTTCCTTAGTTTCTCAATTCCTATTACAGGCTTCTAAGGGATCTAGAGGGGACATGGTAAGCAAAATTTTGTTTAGCGACTCATGCCTGCAGATGTACAGCGGTTGTACAAACATACGGAAACACAACACAGATTGTAAAGAAACTGTTGGAATTAAAAACAGCTGCCAGTCGTCTCGGAATAGGTAATCACTGGTCCTATGAGGTTTTCAAGGAAATCATATATCATCATTCCTCGGCCGTCAGTTTAGATAACAAAGGTGTAGGAGGATAACGGTCACACACGCTTCTCCTCAAAGTAGGCCACAAACGCTCAGTAATATTGAGATCTGATTACTGGTGGCCATGGCAGATGCGACAATTCATTCTCCTGCTGACAAAACCAGTCTTGAACGATGTAAGCTGTGTTAACAGGAGCCTTGTCGTCTTGGAAACTGGAAATAGCATCATCAGTGGGGAGCGAATACTGTACCATGGGATGGGGCTGATGCGTCAAAATGGTCACATAATCCTTGACAGTAATATGACCTCGCAGAGTAATCGTGGGGCCAATGGAATTCGGCGATGCGCCTGTGCAAATCATCACCGAACCAGCGGAATGTTTCACTCTTGGCACCAAGTAGTCTGCATCGTGGACTTGGAACGGCGTCTCACATACGTAAAATCGGTCAGACGTTGGAAGCACGTCTCATCCATCCAAACAACTGCCTTCCATTTCTCCATAGTCCAGGTTTCATGGTTTCGGCACCACGTTTTCCTGTTATGGGCATTTGCATCAGTGCTGTCTAATTTCAGCTCGCCCTGCTTTTTTTTTTCTTTCTTTATTGTATTTCAGTGCCCCATCCGGGGCGTGCTGGCAACAGCATATGCGCTGCTCTTCAGCCGAAAGACATTAATTATACAAAGGAAGATATTTGAAAGAACAGAAGGGAGAAAATGTGGTGTACATATACATAAAAAGGGGGAACAGTACGGAGGAGAACAGACAAAAACGGGGGCGACTGTAAAATGCAGATAAAAACCGTAAAACATTAGTACACACAAAACAAAACCACACACTGGATCATAAAAGTATCTGCAGGTAGCGTAGCACACAACAGTCACTGACAATAACATTTATTTATTATTTATTTAGCGTATGGCTAATACAGACATATCATGAAATTAAATTACTTATACATATGTACATATTGATACACAAGAAACTTAAGTTTGTCTTTATAACTGAATATCCAGTCCTTCAATCCAGCGCACTGCATCTGGAGTTGCTAGCAGGAAGTCCTCTTTGGCGCCGTGGTAGGCTCGAATCCTGCATTCACTGACAATGTGGTGAACAGTCTGGTATGGAGCCCCGCAGTCACAAGATGGACCAGGCAGCTTCTTTCACTTAAAGAGAGCATCCCTGCATCGCCCATGGCTGGTACGGATTCTGTTGAGAGTAGTCCAGGTCTTGCGTGGTAAGTCGAATCCACTTGGAAGCTTAGCACCTGAGAAGAAGTTATGCAGGTGCACATCTGTCACTGCTTCCCACCGACCTTTCCATTCTTCAAGAGATTTGAAATTCTTAGCAACCATGTCAGCAGCATCGCACAGAGTTGGATGGCGTGATTTCAGTCTCTTGCGATTTAAAAGTGGCAGGTCGCTATGCACGGGTAGGTTAGAATTCCTGGAGATCTTGTGGAATTCCCTCATAAGGGCAGTACATCTGCGTAGATCAGGAGGCATTATACCGGTTAACAGTGGAAGCCAATAAACTGGAGTAGATCTGATTGCGCCAGATATTATGCGCATTGTCGTATTTAGCTGGGTATCAGCAAGCCTTGTATGATGACTATTCATCCAAATAGGTGTACAATACTCAGCACTTGAGTACACCAAGCCCAGAGCTGAAGATCGCAGGGTGGTTGCTGAAGATCCCCAGGTAGTTCCGCATAGCTTATGGAGGATGTTGTTTCGAGTCCTCAGCTTTTGAGCTAAGTTAAGAAGGTGTTGTTTGAAGCATAGTGTACGATCCAGGATGACACCAAGATATTTTGGGTTCCAATGATGACGAAGAATTCTGCCTCTGAAACTTACTTCCAGTTTTACGTTCGCCAACCGGTTATTTAGATGGAAGCAACACACTTCTGTTTTACTCACACTGGGTTGGAGTCTCCAGATTTTGAAGTAATTATCTAATGCAGACAGGTCATTGGCTAGAATCTCTTGTCTTCATTTCCTGGTGTTTTACGGCTAGAGCCAGGTCATCGGCATAGCAGTATTTTCTGGACGAAGTGTCATGTAGATCAGATAGATATAGGTTGAACAGTAAGGGTGAGAGAACTGATCCTTGAGGCAATCCGTTGTTCAGCTTCCTCTCCTTACTTATGTTGCTTCCACTGATTACCTGGAACAGTGATTACAGGCAGCCAGACTATCCGTAGGTTCTCCTGGCAATGACATATCAACTAAATAGCAGAAACTGGCAGTAACAATATGTACAAGTCCAGCACTGAGCCTTGGCCGGCTCTCACTGATGCCGTTTTTTTTTCTTTTTGACATTTTCTCACCATCGAGAGGTGCGTTATTGCTCCCTCAGTGACTACCTGAACGAGTTGCTCACTTGCCTCCACCAGTGGCAGCAGCAGCGTTTATCGATACTGGTACTGCTGTACCATCTTCGGTGTGACCGCTATATTTTCCGTGTGGTGGTGTGTGTGGGTTGTCGGTCGGTTGTGACAGAGCTGCGAGGAAGGCTCTGCTGCGTGTGGACAGGCCGGGACGGCTGGCGGCATGCACGTCCAGTTGGAGTTGTGAGGGACTAGCTGTGAGAGCTGCAAACTTTGTCGCCACACAGAACGTGGATACAGGAGTTGAGTAATCAATTAACCTGTTACGAAACCTCAGCTGCTGTGACATCTCTTCGTTCACTGCCGGTTGTTGCTTCCTGGGCCATTCGTGCAAGCAGCAATGTATGGTGTGCTGGAGTCGGCGAATTTTGCAGCCGTCTTCCTGTATGGTGTTTAACTATTGGAATGATTGTAGCCTATTAGTGAATTGCACCAGCTGTATCTTCTGCTTTGTGGCCGTCAATGTTCCGGTTACCTGCCCTGGTCGTTAGCGTAGTTTTCCGGCAGTGTGTTTTCCTCGCTGTGTTGATGCTGTCCGGCACGACATGTGGCTCGACAGCTTGATGTTGTTCTCCGTTTTTTTTCCTTCTTTGAGCGTTTATTGTGCCTTGAGTGTGTTTAGATGCCAATTATCAAGATGTAGTGCTGCTGCGATCTTCGTCCTCGCTGATATTTTCGGTTGTCGTGCTGTTGGTTGGGAGGAAGCGAAATGATTAGGTTGTTGGTTGGTACTTCAGCCATCCCTAGATTGTGCTCCGACATGATTACTTAGTCTTACGCTTGGCTGGCTGTCTCACCTAACTTGTTGTTAGAGTTTCCTCCCCAAGCTCACCCTTGGAACACTTCTGAGCACCACTGTTCTATTGTTTGGGATTATGATGTCCTTTGCCTCAAGTACTGTGCGAGTCCTTCAGCTGTGTATTAATTTAGCTTGTTTTAATGTACACTGTATGGCCTTCAACCGAACCTTATGTGAAAATATTTTAAGATTAGGCCTTCATTCGTCTCATGTAGATAAAATAAAAATAAAATATAAAAAACAAAAAAATAAAAAAAAATAAAAAATCAATTGAAAATTTTCTCTCTATCTTATTTTATTATCCAGGCCTTAAGCCTTGACTTGTTCTACACTCCTGCAAATGGAAAAAAGAACACATTGACACCGGTGTGTCAGACCCACCATACTTGCTCCGGACACTGCGAGAGGGCTGTACAAGCAATGATCACACGCACGGCACAGCAGACACACCAGGAACCGCGGTGTTGGCCGTCGAATGGCGCTAGCTGCGCAGCATTTGTGCACCGCCGCCGTCAGTGTCAGCCAGTTTGCCGTGGCATACGGAGCTCCATCGCAGTCTTTAACACTGGTAGCATGCCGCGACAGCGTGGACGTGAACCGTATGTGCAGTTGACGGACTTTGAGCGAGGGCGTATAGTGGGCATGCGGGAGGCCGGGTGGACGTACCGCCGAATTGCTCAACACGTGGGGCGTGAGGTCTCCACAGTACATCGATGTTGTCGCCAGTGGTCGGCGGAAGGTGCACGTGCCCGTCGACCTGGCACCGGACCGCAGCGACGCACGGATGCACGCCAAGACCGTAGGATCCTACGCAGTGCCGTAGGAGACCGCACCGCCACTTCCCAGCAAATTAGAGACACTGTTGCTCCTGGGGTATCGGCGAGGACCATTCGCAACCGTCTCCATGAAGCTGGGCTACGGTCCCGCACACCGTTAGGCCGTCTTCCGCTCACGCCCCAACATCGTGCAGCTCGCCTCCAGTGGTGTCGCGACAGGCGTGAATGGAGGGACGAATGGAGACGTGTCGTCTTCAGCGATGAGAGTCGCTTCTGCCTTGGTGCCAATGATGGTCGTATGCGTGTTTGGCGCCGTGCAGGTGAGCGCCACAATCAGGACTGCATACGACCGAGGCACACAGGGCCAACACCCGGCATCATGGTGTGGGGAGCAATCTCCTACACTGGCCGTACACCACTGGTGATCGTCGAGGGGACACTGAATAGTGCACGGTACATCCAAACCGTCATCGAACCCATCGTTCTACCATTCCTAGACCGGCAAGGGAACTTGCTGTTCCAACAGGACAATGCACGTCCGCATGTATCCCGTGCCACCCAACGTGCTCTAGAAGGTGTAAGTCAACTACGCTGGCCAGCAAGATCTCCGGATCTGTCCCCCATTGAGCATGTTTGGGACTGGATGAAGCGTCGTCTCACGCGGTCTGCACGTCCAGCACGAACGCTGGTCCAACTGAGGCGCCAGGTGGAAATGGCATGGCAAGCCGTTCCACAGGACTACATCCAGCATCTCTACGATCGTCTTTCTGGGAGAATAGCAGCCTGCATTGCTGCGAAAGGTGGATATACACTGTACTAGTGCCGACATTGTGCATGCTCTGTTGCCTGTGTCTATGTGTCTGTGGTTCTGTCAGTGTGATCATGTGATGTATCTGACCCCAGGAATGTGTCAATAAAGTTTCCCCTTCCTGGGACAATGAATTCACGGTGTTCTTATTTCAATTTCCAGGAGTGTATATTCAGTATATTGCCTTCAGCCTAATTTATGTGAAGTATTTTAAGATATAGCCTTCAGCTGTCAAAGAAAAAAGTCATTCGAAATTTCAAAATTTTCCTCTCTCTCTTAATTTGTTATCCAGGCCTTAAGCATTGAGTTGTTCTATGTTCAGTATATGGCCCTCATCCGAACCTTATGTGAAATATTTTAAGATTAGGCCTTCAGCCTACTTAAAATTTGAAAGGTCTTTGTATAAAACCTTTTAACATTTCCTTACTGGAGTTCTTGTTATCCAGGCCTTAAGCCCTCTCAGTTCTTTTATTTTGTAACTAAGGCCTTCAGCCATGTGTATTTCCTAACGCAATTTTATTAACTTATGCTCTGGCCTTCACCCGTATTGTTTCTGAATTCTTTTAAGGGCATGTGTGATTAAGTGTTTCTAGCAAATAAAGTTTGTATTTTTGTGCAACTAGCAGCAACTGATTTGGGCCCGTTTCTACAACCTGATCCGCACTGTCCCGCGAAACCAATTAAAATCACAGCTCTTGACACACAGGACAACAGTACCAAACACAACACTGACATACTACACTGAGGACGATGAGCAAACAGAGAGGATCTGCCAGGGGCGTGGAGACGAGGGAGGAGGGAAGAAGGCAGGGAGGGCAAGAGAGGGGGCAGAAGGGAAGAAGGGAGTGAGGTGGCTCACCCTGCTTATCCAGCTCCCTTTTGTGTTGTTTAGGTGCTGACAGTGTTCGCGAGTGATACATTCAGTTTTACAGTGACTTTTGCTGCTGTCTTCCAGTTAGTTCCGTCACAATCCTCTTAAGTGACGGTTCGTCACGATAACTCAACACACACTTTCATCTGCATTGTGACTTAGCGGATTATGTTGTTCTACTTTTCCCTGCATGCGGACAAATCTTTGATACGGTGACTGTTCAGACACCGAACACTTCGGCTTGGCTACCTTTGTTGCGGAAGCACCACCATGCGAGCACTAACAATGTGCCCACGTGCGAATCCACTTAACTCCGACATAATGCAGTCATCATTACTTAGATCTCCATTCTGTCCCCGACTGACACTTGGAGCGTATTGAGGGCACTGCACAGGTGCTACTTGCGGTCAAATACAACAGCGCCATCTGCGGGGCTGGGCTAGAATCTGCGTTTACATTGAAGCATGCACTTCTGGTGCCATTTCCATATTTTTTTCCAACCCCTGCAGCAGTTCTGGTGTAAAATAGATTTGAAGATCGAATAACTTTCAGATCTCCCGTTTCCAAGTTCTAGGTCTTGTAGAGGGGACTTAGAAGATAAAGATTTGATAAGGAGCCTATGCCCAGTAATGTACTATGTGCATGAAAATTGAAGGTGGGATCAGTTTCAAATTTCCAGTTTCACAGCATGCACACAGTGGAGACAATTTTTATAATATTACTTGAAAATACAGCTCTTCGGTTGCACAGGTAAAAAAAATTTCAACTTTACCTAGGTTTCAACTGCTCTAAGGCAACCTTCATCAGAAGTAAAAAAATTTTACATTACATAGAGTAAATAGTTATGAATTGGTTTAGAGCAACAGTGCTCACGTTAAAGATAAAAATATATCTCTACATTATAAAACTTTTCTAGGAATGCACAACTTGATTAAGACGCGCCGCTAAGGGTCGCGTCTTAATCAAGTTGTGCATTCCTAGGAAAATTTTATAATGTACAAATATATTTAATCTTTAACGTGAGCACTGTTGCTCTAAACCAATTCATAACTATTTACTCTATGTAATGTAAAAATTTTTTACTTCTGATAAAGGCTGCCTTAGAGCAGTTGAAACCTAGGTAAAGTTGAAAAGTTTTTTACCTGTGCAACCGAAGAGCTGTATTTTCAAGTAATATTATAAATTTCGCCTACGGTTGCTGCATTATCGGCCATGTTTAAAATTGTAATGTCACGAGTATTTGCTGTTGGGTTCTCTTCTACATGGCGAAGGATGTCGTCTTCAGATGATGGATGATGCAGAGGGTTGTATGAGCGCACGACGGCAAGGTCTTCAGCGCCCGCTGAGTAACATATTGAGACGGGTGTCAAGAAAATACGCAGAGCACGAAGATAAAACAGAACGCAAAACACAGGTAACAAGCACGCCGTCAGCAGTAAAACATGTACAACATAGGAAGAAAGTGGTAGAGGGAGCTAAAACAATATAGCAGGTGGAAGTGGTTGGCTGACCGCAAGGAAAAAAAGGAGCCAGCCACTCTGCAATACACTAAAACCTCCAGCCTAAACGTTTAGGCCAAAGTCCAGACACACCACAAAACTTTGAAAACCTAGACACACACGTCTCATCATTAGCGAAAACACAGGGCGGATCCCCATCAACTTGTGCTTTTGTCTTCTTCAGAGTGGAGAGTGCAGTGTGAGCGTGGATCACCACTATCAACTCTCCTTGTCGCGAACATACCAGTTGTAGTCGAACGAAAATTGCGTGTTATGTCATGATTACTTCACGGACTGATGACGGCGCCCTCTTCACAATTTGCGTACATACCATGAAGTGGGAAACTTGAAAGTGATCCGACCTTCAAATTTATCTTAACATCGAAATGGTACACTTCCAGACACATTTTGCTTATTGGAACCCTCTCTACTAAGTCCGGTCTAAAACTCCTACAAGCCTGTAATAGGAACTGTGAAACACTATGTATAGCTGCTGTTTACCTGCTATTAGTAGGTTAATGTTTATATGATTACAACAGTTTATCAAAGAAAATATTTACTATCTCTATACTTATAGTTCTTATGGTATGCATTACATAGTATGATGTACGGCTTCTGAAAGTAAATGGAAACAAAACTCAATCTCCCCACGTCCTATTAGAGTAACAGGCACGCGGGTTATAAATCGCAGATTGCATTCAGAGATCGGTTGCTGTCATGTAACCCATTCCCAAAATATCTTCGATCACCCTGGATCGCTCTCTAATGTGCAGAAAACACCTGACTGAAATAGCCTCAAAAATGAGAACAAGGGTCACTTCTGAAGGAGTCAGCCAGGCACAGCATGGATGGATGAATGGTTAGCAGCCAATCATACGAGAGTCCCTCCTGGATTCCACCTACCCTGGAGGTTGTGGACCACCCTAATCACATACACACGGAGCACAGAAGATGCCAGGACGTGAACCACAAGTGCGGGATGTGTCTGAGGACATCAGGGTCAAACAATACACCAGTTAGTCAGTGTCCCCTGCGGAAATATGCTGGAACTCCGTCCAGCAGAGAGAAAGTCTCTGAGGATGCATTCTCCTGGAAGCTCTAGATAGCCGACTATAACCAACTGCTTGCAGATATTTAAAGACCTTTTCTGCCTGTTACAATCTTAAACATAGAAAATATCTATATTGTTTATAAATTGACATTTTTTCTTTTATGTGTAAATCATCCCAGTGTTTTTTTTAAATTTATTCTATTCATATGGATAATATTGTCTTATCGACTTAATATCTTACCTTGTTAGGAATGAATGCAATTTATTTTACCTGTATTTTATGTTTATTCTACTGCTATTAACAGCATTGCTGTGCGATATAAGTATGTATCCTTACTACCATACGAAATAAATAAAACTGTGTACTTACAATACGTTATTGATTGTGGTACAGCTTGATAACAAACATTAATACTTCCATGCAGCTAACATAACTTCGGCTGCTTACTCAAGGTACTCAGATAATTTGTAGAAAGATCGGCTAATGACATACTTTATGATAAACTGAGTGAAGTCGTGTACAAAAAATTTCTTCAATATGTCCTCCTACCGTTCCCAGAAGATGTGTCACTGAGAATTCATCAGCTTATACGGTTGCAACAAAATGGGGCACCGGCACGCTTTGCCCTCGATGTTAGGAGCGACACTGATGAACAGTTTGGATGACGATGGATTGGCCACGGTGGACCTATTCCATCGCCAGCCATGGACTTCTTCTGGGGACATGTAAAGAGCGTACAGCACTATCAGCGAGAGAAACACCCTCACAGTTGCATTGGGGAAGGTGCGGCTGCTTCGCGCATTTACCTCAAGTAATCAAGAAGGGCGATTTTGTACATGTCTGTATGGCAACGCCTTATTATCGAGGGCCTATAGACGACTATTGTTTTCGCCTTGCCGGGCGCTGTGGCCGAGCGGTCCTAGGCGCTTCAGTCCGGAACCGCGCTGCTGCTACTTTCGCAGGTTCGAATCCTGCCTCGGGCATGGATGTGTGTGAAATCATTAGTTTGGTTATGTTCAAATAGTTCTAAGTCTGGGGGACTGATGCCATCAGATGTTAAGTCCCATAGTGCTCAGAGCCATCTGAACCATTTGTTTTCGCCTTCAGCCGCCTGTGCTTCGCAGCTGAACCTGACAACAGTCTGTTGGCAGGAATCATTTCTCGCTCGCTGCACTGTAGTTTACGAGACTCGGTGGTTGCTCATTTCGACATGGTTACTAGCATTGTAGCATCCGCGGATAAAGTATGCTCAACTTCTAGGTTTGTTCAACTTGTAGGACAGTCGCTGCACACTCTGTCGTCTGCGTTTTGAACAATACCAGTAAAAAAACAATTCTCAATCTGTTTCGTAGTGTACTGTGCACTGATAGAATAGACTGCACACTGAACGCTCTATGATCAATGTGTATGTGTTTCGCCAGAGGACTGCTGCATTGCCGGCCGGAGTGGCCAAGCGGTTCTAGGCACTACAGTCTGGAACCGCGCGACCGCCACGGTCGCAGTTTCGAAACCTGCCTCGGGCATAGATGTGTGTGATGTCCTCAGGTTAGTTAAGTTTAAGTAGTTCTAAGTTCTAGGGGACTGATGACCTCAGAAGTTAAGTCCCATAGTGCTCAGAGCCATTTGACTGCTGCATTATACTGTGTTTTGTGTTGTACGTTTCAGTGATTGCATATTACAGACTTTTTCACTACTGTGAAGATGCTGTAACAGCGACAAAGGTAAGTGAATAACAAATCGAGTGAACCATAATTAGACGATTGTCCCTTAGGCAGACACCAGAAACCAAGTACCGGTAACCTTATACCAAAATTTACTCAGAAATTATTTCTGAATAACATACAAAATTTTGCTCCAGCAGTTTCCATTGTTGTTGTTGTTGTTGTTATTGTGGTCTTCAGTCCTGAGACTGGTTTGATGCAGCTCTCCATGCTATCCTATCATGTGCAAGCTTCTTCATCTCCCAGTACTTACTGCAACCTGCATCCTTCTGAATCTGCCTAGTGTATTCATCTCTTGGTCTCCCTCTAGGATTTTTACGCTCCACGCTGCCCTCCAATGCTAAATTTGTGATATCTTGATGCCTCAGAACATATCCTACCAACCGGTCCCTTCTTCTTGTCAAGTTCTACCCCTTCGGAAACACTTTCTGGACGGCTGGAGTAGCACACCTCTGTGCCTCTCCGAAACACGTGACCTCTCACCAGGTCGCCGCCATATACGCAAACAATGGCCATCAGGGGTAATGCAGAACTGCGATTCATTGCTGAACACAATAAGACGCAACTCTTAAATAGCCTATGCTGCTAGTCACGGCATCACTTTCAAGTGCAGAGGTTGATGTTGTAGTGTTAACGGCAACCTACGCTTGGCAGAGTAATTTCACTACCCAGCTCATGCTCATCTCTGACCAACGTTACGGAGCGACGAAGAATATTGCACGAGTCCATTATGTTCTCGGCTTGCAGTCACACATGCGAAGGGGATAAACGGTGCTTAGTTCACAATATAGCGATCCTCCATTCTGGTGGGCAGTAGCGTCTGACGATAAATATCGATATATCGATATATTTTTCAAAAAATATCCATATTTGTCGGTGATATTTCTCCCCATAAATATTGATATATCGCTATCAAAATGGCTGCATCGAGCGCCGAGATTTTTATTTTATACTACATATTTTTCGCAATTTTCGGTGCCTAAATTGTTGTAGAATATAATTTTACTTTCACTGTGTGAAGGAGTCTTATTCCTTTCTGAGTTTTCATCATGTCCAGTCTTTCTCTTTGACTGGGTGAAGCAAGGTGACACAAGAAAGAAGTGCGTTTGCACCGGGAGGATGACGAAGTGAATGGGAAAACAAGATTTCCCATGTGAAGAAATAGCACAGTAGATGCGTTAAAAACAATTTTTTAATGTAACTAGTGTGTTATTTGTTCGAAAACAGTTGCTAAAAATTTTGAACAAAAATCTATATGACAAGATTGGTTTTTTCGGTGGGCGGAGACGTGTGAGGGGAAATGCTGACGTAACCGATGCTCTGAACTACCAACAGAAACTGCAACGTTTAACTTCACCACGCAATTTTGAAACTAGAACTGCTAGGTCGCTGGCGTTAGCAGAAATGAAAAAACGGGGAATTCGACATAAAGTGTTCCGGGCAGGTCCAATATGTGTCGAAACCGAAAGACGGACCGGTGGGACACCCTTCATGGTGCCATTTACATGCTTTTAACATTGTTAGTAAAATGGTTATCGCCAAGCGTGAACGTGCATCGTTTTCCTTTCAGTTTTTGCTCCAATGGGTATAGGCAGGCTACTAGCTTCTTGATGTACAGAACCTCTAATAATTAATCAGTGCTTAAATATACAGCTCTAAAACCAGCAGCATATTAACAGTGTGCAGCCGATATTTTACAGGCCAGTACGTCGATATTTTTACCATCGCTATATGTATATATCGACACTTCATTTCGTTAGATCGATGTCGTAATGGTATTTATTAAATATCGATATATCGAATACCCGATATTTTTAGAAATGTCAACATTCCTAGTGGACTGACGTGGTCGATGGGAACTCTGATAAAATGGTTCAAATGGTTCAAATGACTCTAAGCACTATGAGAGTTAACATCTGTGGTCATCAGTCCCATAGAACTTAGAACTACTTAAACCTAACTACCCTAAGGACATCACACACATCCATGCCCGAGGCAGGATTCGAACCTGCGACCGTAGCAGCAGCGCGGTTGCGGACTAAAGCGCCTAGAACCACTCGGGCACAGCGGCCGGCTGAACTCTGACAACGAATATACACGTCCTCATATTCCCACAGTCCAACGTCGTGCCTCTGTCACACCTGAATGCCACACAAATCTGGATACAGCACGAATCGAGCAGCCGGCCGAAGTGGCCGTGCGGTTAAAGGCGCTGCAGTCTGGAACCGCAAGACCGCTGCGGTCGCAGGTTCGAATCCTGCCTCGGGCATGGATGTTTGTGATGTCGTTAGGTTAGTTAGGTTTAACTAGTTCTAAGTTCTAGGGGACTAATGACCTCGGCAGTTGAGTCCCATAGTGCTCAGAGCCATTTGAACCATTTTTGAACGAATCGAGCAACTGGCCAAATAGAGACTTACAGGGGGGCCTCTTTGAAACTGCCAGGCACTAATAACGCTGTCTCAAAAGAATAAGCGGCATCTCTGAGACCTACACAGTGATGACTCAACATCTGAAGACCCTTATACAGGGTGGTCGTTAATAAAACTATCAAACTGCAAGGACGGGTTCCAGAATGGAAATGGGGGGAAAAGTCTTATGAACATGTGTCCGGACATGCATCGTTACCCCGGCAGATGGTGCTGACGAATGAAAGTACCTCTCACGAGTTCCGTGTGTTTCTCGTGTGCTGCAATCTGTGTGACTGACGCAGCGCACTGTAACTAGCAGAATATTCTGATATTAATGTCGGGAACAAGCTGAGATGGTGTTTGTGTACAGAGAAGTAGATGGAAACGGTCGAGAGGCATCACGTCTATACCAAAACAAGTATCTCACAGACACCAACTACATCGCAAACATTTCAAGCCCTTTTTGGGCTTTTGGTGATCATGGGACCTTTCAGACAGACGAACATGTAGAGAGAAGCGTTCACCAGATGTAGGGGACCGGACTCCAAGGAATAATGAGACGAAACTTAGTACAAGCTCTAGGTAAGTGACCCGTCAACATGGTGCAAGCCGAAGTAGGATTCCTGCAACGAGTGCAAGGGTTATCAGCAGTGGTTTTGCCTCTATGGAAAAGATTTTGTCTGTGGTTTTTGCACCAGACCATCATCGTCCATTACGCGTCGTGTGAACCCATGCATTGCATCCCGCGGAGACCACTTTGAACACCTGTTGTGTCGTGGATTCGACACACATCGTCCATTTCCAGATACTTGTTCGTAGGACCTATTTTCTTCCATTTCCAGTCACCATCCGCCCCTGCACTTTGTCGGTTTTATTAGTATTCACCCAATATACTCTATTATGACTGATAACAACGCTGATGCTCTCTGCTGGTCGTTCTGTCACACGGAAATGCAACTCTAGTCATTTACATGTCCACTGGTGTATGAAGTTAGCGATAGGAATGGAGATACTATCAAAGACAGTGCTACTAAAGCAGAGTTACTAAACGCAGCCTTCCTAAATGCCTTTAAAAAAGGAGACGAAGTAAATATTCCAGACTTCGAATCGAGAACAGTTGCCAACATGAGTAACGTAGAAGTAAATATCCTCGGAGTAGTGAAGCAACTTAAATCGCTTAATAAAAGCAAGTCTTCTGGTCCAGACTGTATACCACTTAGGTTCCTTTTTGAGTACGCTGATGCATTAGCTCCATACTTAATCATATACACCCCTTCGCTCGACGAAATATCCGTACCCAAAGACAGGAAAGATGCACAGGTCACACCAATATTCAAGAAAGGTAGTAGGAGTAATCCACTAAACTACAGGCCCACATCGTTAACGTCGATATGCAGTAGGATTTTAGAACATATATCATGTTCGAACATTATAAATTACCTCGAAGGAAACGGTCTATTGATACACGGTCAACATGGGTTTAGAAATCATTGTTCCTGTGGAACACAACTAGGTCTTTCTTCACATGAAGTGTTGAGTGTTATTAACAAGGGATTTCAGCTCGATTCCGTATTTCTAGATTTCCAGAAGGCTTTTTACACTGTACCAGACAAGCGGCTTGTAGTGGAATTGCATGCTTATGGAATATCATCTCAATTATGTGACTGTATTTATGATTTCCTGTCAGAGAGGTCACAGTTCGTAGTAACTGACGGAAAGTCATCGTGTAAAACAGAAATGATTTCTGGCGTTCCCCAAGGTAGTGTTACGGGCCCTTTGCTGTTCCTTATCTACATAAACGATTTGGGAGACAATCTCAGCAGCCGTCTTCGGTTGGTTGCAGATGACACTGTCGTTTATCGACTAATAAAGTAATCAGAAAATAAAAACAAATTGGAAAACGATTTAGAAAAAATATCTGAATGGTGCGAAAAGTAGCAGTTGGCCCTAAATAACGAGAAGTGTGAGGCATCCACATGAGTGCTAAAAGTACCTAGGTATTACAATTACGAAAATTGGAAGGAACACATAGAAAATGTTGTGGTGGAAGGCTGACCAAATACTGCATTTTATTGGCAGGACACTTAGAAAATGTAACAGATCTACTAAGGAAACTGCCTACACTACGCTTGTCCGTCCTCTTTTAGAATACTGCTGCGCGGTGTGGGATGCTTGCCAGATAGGACTGACGGAGTACATCGAAAAAGTTCAAAGAAGGTCAGCACGTTTTGTATTATCGCGAAATATGGGAGAGAGTGTCACAGAAATGATACCAAGATTTGGGCTGCAAATCGTTAAAAGAAACGCGTTTTTCGTTGCGACGGAATCTTCTCACGAAATTCCAGTCACCAACTTTCTCCTTCGAATGCGAAAATATTTTGTTGACACCGACCTACATAAGGAGGAACGATCACCACGACAAAATAAGGGAAATCAGAGCTCGTACGGAAAGATATAGTTCGTTCTTTCCGCTCGCTATACGAGATTGGAATAATAGAGAATGGTGAAGGTGGTTCGATGAACCCTCTGTTAGGCACTTAAATGTCATTTGCAGAGTATCCATGTAGATGTAGATGTAGAAGTTACATTGGCATCCGACCATGTCTTCCGGGTGTTTCACTTGTTTTGCCAGACAGCGTAACATACAGGGTGTTTCAAAAATGACCGGTATATTTGAAACGGCAATAAAAACTAAACGAGCAGCGATAGAAATACACCGTTTGTTGCAATATGCTTGGGACAACAGTACATTTTCAGGCAGACAAACTTTCGAAATTACAGTAGTTACAATTTTCAACAACAGATGACGCTGCGGTCTGGGAAACTCTATAGTACGATATTTTCCACATATCCACCATGCGTAGCAATAATATGGCGTAGTCTCTGAATGAAATTACCCGAAACCTTTGACAACGTGTCTGGCGGAATGGCTTCACATGCAGATGAGATGTACTGCTTCAACTGTTCAATTGTTTCTGGATTCTGGCGGTACACCTGGTCTTTCAAGTGTCCCCACAGAAAGAAGTCACAGGGGTTCATGTCTGGCGAATAGGGAGGCCAATCCACGCCGCCTCCTGTATGTTTCGGATAGCCCAAAGCAATCACACGATCATCGAAATATTCATTCAGGAAATTAAAGACGTCGGCCGTGCGATGTGGCCGGGCACCATCTTGCACAAACCACGACGTGTTCGCAGTGTCGTCTAAGGCAGTTTGTACCGCCACAAATTCACGAAGAATGTCCAGATAGCGTGATGCAGTCATCGTTTCGGATCTGAAAAATGGGCCAATGATTCCTTTGGAAGAAATGGCGGCCCAGACCAGTACTTTTTGAGGATGCAGGGACGATGGGACTACAACATGCGGCTTCTCGGTTCCCCATATGCGCCAGTTCTGTTTATTGACGAAGCCGTCCAGGTAAAAATAAGCTTCGTCAGTAAACCAAATGCTGCCCACATGCATATCGCCGTCATCAATCCTGTGCACTATATTGTTAGCGAATGTCTCTCGTGCAGCAATGGTAGCGGCGCTGAGGGGTTGCCGCATTTGAATTTTGTACGGATAGAGGTGTAAACTCTGGCGCATGAGACGATACGTGGACGTTGGCGTCATTTGGACCGCAGCTGCAACACGGCGAACGGAAACCCGAGGCCGCTGTCGGATTACCTGCTGCACTAGCTGCGCGTTGCCCTCTGTGGTTGCCGTACGCGGTCGCCCTACCTTTCCAGCACGTTCATCCGTCACGTTCCCAGTCCGTTGAAATTTTTCAAACAGATCCTTTATTGTATCGCTTTTCGGTCCTTTGGTTACATTAAACCTCCGTTGAAAACTTCGTCTTGTTGCAACAACACTGTGTTCTAGGCGGTGGAATTCCAACACCAGAAAAATCCTCTGTTCTAAGGAATAAACCATGTTGTCTACAGCACACTTGCACGTTGTGAACAGCACACTCTTACAGCAGAAAGACGACGTACAGAATGGCGCACCCACAGACTGCGTTGTCTTCTATATCTTTCACATCACTTGCAGCGCCATCTGTTGTTGAAAATTGTAACTACTGTAATTTCGAGAGTTTGTCTGCCTGAAAATGTACTGTTGTCCCAAGCATATTGCAACAAACGGTGTATTTCTATCGCTGCTCGTTTAGTTTTTATTGCCGTTTCAAATATACCGGTCATTTTTGAAACACCCTGTACACAGAAAATGCGGACTACCATTCGCCCAAAGGAGTGCCGGCCAGCAGCTCTCTCAGTAGGTCACCGGCTGACTGCGCTCGCTGCAGGTGGTGCAGAGCGGAGTGAGTCATCGCAGTTTTTGTGCTCACAACAAGACGTGGCGCCGGCGGAGCAGCCCACCGCGGCGAGGCAGGTTTGCACAGCTGCGGAGGGAACGCCCGCTGGCTGATTCACCTGCCGTGGCTTTCGGAAGGAGCCGCAGCTCCTTGGAGAGCCGGCGGTGAGTCACGGCCGCTACTGACTGTGGGCGCAAGTCTGGGCGCAGGGAGACAGGCGCCTGACAGCCGGGAGAAAGGAGAGCCAGCCGCTGCCTGGCTCACTCTGAGTGCCTCTAATGAACACCCGTCATAACGGCGAGCGCCTAATTGCTATATGAGGCTCTCGCCGCCTCGCCACGAAAATGGCCTCTGCACGTTTCTTTATCTGATGCTACATCCGCGCCTGTTTTTCTCAGGTTCTCAGGTCAAGATTTATGGCTTCTTCTCTAGTCTAGAGCACAAGCCCCAAGCTCTTATTCACTTATTTTTTTCGCTGGAAAATGCGAGCCAAAGATACTAGGTCGTGGAATGTTGCTAAAAAGAGAAAAATCAGCAGCCTAGATCGCACGATTTATTTATTTACACTGATGTCCAAAATTAAAGCAACAAATCTGTATTTCCCAGTGTTCCATCTAATTCACGGCACAGTCATACAAAATGTAAGCAGACGTCTGAACAATCGTGTTCTGCACGGAAGATGGGCATATGCACATCCCCTTTGAAAAATTAATGAATTACTGTGCAGATAAACCGGTACGTTATTTGATTTTCAAACAGGTGAGCAAAACTGAACGTACCCCGAAATTACTCTCTTTACTTATTCTGATCAACACTAAACTGACGCACAATATTTTTTGCGTAACGCAGTCTGACTTTCAAAAATCCCTACAAAAGAATAGCCCTGACTAACAATAACCGCAGCGGACGGAAAACGGAGCAGCAACGCTCCAGCAGGTCGCAGGGAATGGGCGCGGAACACAGAGGAAGCGCCTGCAGCCGTTGGTGGAGGGGGAAGGCCATAGGCATAAATACTGGACCAGGTCCACTCGAGGAGCAGTCTCAGGTCGCACCTGATGAAGGTTACGAGCTACGTGACCGAAATATCGTGCAAGTACGACGCTGATATCCGGCAGAACACCCGACAACCCAAGATGTCATTAGATCGCCGGGAAAGCCTGAAGAGTTACATCAATAACCTATATCGTTCATGAATCACTTACCTCACAAAAATCTTTGTTACTCGAACTTCTGCAATACAGCGAGCGCCACTACTGCCAGCTAAATAAAAGGTTCAAACTACGGAAGGCACTAACTACTGGTAGGCATAGTCAGAAAATGAAAAATTTTGATAGAGAACAAACAATGTACTTACCTTAATAATGTTTAAAAGTCATAATATGATATCCAGTATTACAAATTTACTCTTTCTGGCAGACACACACGGCCAGATCGTCCGCTCTTAAAATTCTGCCATCTCTCTCCCCACACCCACCACTGCTGGCGGCTCACCTCCAACTGATCAACGCTATGCGCTGTTCACATCCAGCTGCCCAACACTACAATAGCAAACATTCCAACAATGCAAACAAGCCACAGACTTCACACAGCACAGCGAGTGATTTTCATATAGAGCGCTACGTGGCGTTACATACAAACCTAAACAGCCTACTTACAGGAGTAGTGTCTGCCGGGCAGTGCCCCATCCACTGTCGCTGTCTATACAGTCACAGAGGGAGCAGTATGGCACAAAGATGACGTCTACCAGACTCTCTGCGTTGGAGGATCATAAGAAGAATGGAAGCAGTACAGTCGAAAACTGATGCGGCCCGAAGGCTTAATGTGAATCGTTCTGTTGCTTCTCGGACGTGTCGACAATACACTATGTTATCAAAGGTATCCGGATACCACCAAAAACATACGTTTTTCATATTAGGTGCATTGTGCTGCCAGCTACTGCCAGGTATTCCATATCAGTGACCTCAGTAGTCATAAGATATCGTGAGAGAGCAAAAGGGGGGACTCCGTGGAACTCACGGACCTCGACCGTGGTCAGGTGATTGGGTGTCACTTGTGTCATACGGCTGTACGCGAGCTTTCCACAGTCCTAAACATCCCTAGGTCCACTGTTTCCGATGTGATAGTGAAGTGAAACGTGAAGAGGCACGTACAGCACAAAAGCGTCGCTACGGTCGCAGGTTCGAATCCTGCCTCGGGCATGGATGTGTGTGATGTCCTTAGGTTAGTTAGGTTTAAGTAGTTCTAAGTTCTAGGGGACTTATGACCACAGCAGTTGAGTCCCATAGTGCTCAGAGCCATTTGAACCACAAAAGCGTACAGTCTGATCTCGTCTGTTGACTGACAGAGACCGCCGACAGTTGAAGAGGGTCGTAATGTGTAATAGGCAGACATCTATCCAGACCATCACTCAGGAATTCCAAACTGCATCAGGATCCACTGCAAGTACTATGACAGTTAGGCGGAAGGTGAGAAATCTTGGATTTCATGGTCGAGCGGCTACTCATAAGCCACACATCATGCCGGTAAATGCCAAAGGACGCCTCGCTTGGTGTAAGGAGCCTAAACATTGGATGATTAAACAGTGGAAAAACGTTGTGTGGAGTTACAAATCACGGTACACAATGTGGCGATCCGATGGCAGGGTGTGGGTATGGCCAATGCCCGGTGAACATCATCTGCCAGCGTGTCTAGAGCCAACACTGAAACACCGGAGGAAGTGGTGTAATGGTGTGATCGTGTTTTCCATGGAGGGCGCTTGCACTCCTTGTTGTTTTACGTTGCACTATCACAGCACAGGCCTACACTGATGTTTTAAGCATCTACTTGCTTCCCACTATTAAAGAGCAATTCGGGGATGGCGATTGCATCTTTCATCACGATCGAGCACCTGTTCATAATGCACAGCCTGTGGTGGACCGGTTACACTACAATAACATCCCTATAATGGTCTGGCCTGCACAGAGTCCTTCCTTGAACCAATAGAACACCTTTGGGATGTTTTGGAACGCTGACTTCGTGCCAGGCCTCACCGACCGACACCGATACCTCTCCACAGTGTAGCACTCCATGAAGGATGGGCTGCCATTCCCCAAGAATCCTTCCATTACCTGATTGAACGTATGCCTACGAGAGTGGAAGCTGTCATCAAGGCTATGGCTGGGCCAGTATCATATTCAAATGCAGCACTAACGATGGAGGCTGCAACGATCTTGTAAGTCATTTTCAGCCAGGTGTCCGGATACTTTGGATCACGTAGTGTATACAGAGACCGAAACAGTATTCCAAAGACCAGGGCAGGGCCTACCACGTGTGATACCAAAAAGAGAGGGCTGTCCTTTGCCCGTAAGGGCACGACGGTACCTCCTTAGTATTGTATGGTCCATGGCGTCTGACCTCAGAGCATTCATTATGTGTCGTATTGAGACAAACGGTGTACAGAAGGCTTCTGCAGAGTAGCCCTTATTATCGGAGATCTGTGCAAGTACCTCTGATGCGTCTTCGCAGAAGTGGGCATCTAAAGCGGAGTCGTCTACATCAGTCGAAAAGTAGGCCAATGTTCTTTTCGCAAATGAGTCCCGATTTGGTCTGGAGAGTGTTTCTCGATGCATTCGCATCTGGTGGGAACGTAGAACGCGATTATGAAATCCAAACATTGTGGAAACAGACCGATATTGATTAGGATCCTTAATCATGCGGGCAGGGATTATGTTGACCAGTCGAACACTTCTTCATGAAGCTTTACTGACGAATTGTCAAGATTTATCTGCTGTCAGGTATCGTGACGAGATCTTTGAGACCTGATGTGCGGTTATTACGAGGTGGTGTGGTCGCCGACTTCGTATTGATGGACGATAATGCTCGACCTCATGGAGCACATGTGGGTGATGTTTCGTTGGAAACGGAAGATGTTGCATGCATAGCGTGGACTGCCGACCCTCCCGACTTGAATCCAGTAGAGAATAAGTTTCCTTTAATTTACGTCTACGGTCACAATCTTTTCTGTTTAACAGATTACCGGTTTCGGTCTTTAATGACCATCATCAGATCGGCAGCAAAAATGGGAAAAATTTAAATACACTCGCAAACTGTATACAGCTTAAGAACAATACATAGAGCCTATTGAAAAGTAGTACTGACAAAATTTACATTTGTGCGCTTTAAATGTGAAGAGGCATACCAGTCTCATAAAAACAAAGTCCTAATGCACTGCAGCCAAAGTGGCATAGTCAACTGTTAAATGCAGAATCAGCACCAGCATCGTCAAATACATATAAATCACATCACATGCACGAGTCATGTTGTAAGTAAAACTACTGTTTAAAACAAGCTGCCGTACATTAGCCACAAGATGTTTGTGTAGTAAGTTGACCAGATGTCGCTAATGTCAGCATACACTAGTTTTCAATAATAAATTGAAACAGCAAAAATAAAAGGGGGATACAATAGTAATAAGCTTATAAAGTATAAAAAGTGTTACAGTAATAAAAAGCAATAAAAAGAAGAACATGACAAAAGTAATATTGTTAAAAAGACGAAGAGTTAAAAAAACACCGTGGTTGACATATGCTCTAGTGCCAATATTCTAGGTAATGACACCGTTGATACTGCAGCGGGTAATATAAACAATATAAAACAAATCGCTAAAGAAGCCACAAATGAAAGGAAATATAGTTGTGTACATAATCAGCGCCCTCTGTTAGCGCTAACTCTAGAATTCCGCACAGGCGGGAAGTAGTTGGAGGAACGTGACCGGCAGAGGGCGCCTCGTATCCTGCGGTACTTCGTTGCAAGCAAAGAATGATAAAATTCCATAACAGTGGATGATCTACATTATCTGATTAAGGCAGTCTATGAAATGAATACAGAAGGAACAAGAATCTACTAGAGTCATGTGCAGAGAATGTCGGCGTGCGCTAGGGAGACAGGTTGCATCACGTCAGCATCTACCAACCAACCACTCTCGAAGACTTGCGAGCAGCTCTGCTGGAAGAATGGGCGTCACTGCCTCAACATGAGACTAATGACATCACTCACAGCATCTCCCGTTGTTGTCAGCCCTGTATTACTGCCAGAGGTGGCCGCACCCTGTACTGAACACATTAACCTGTCGGAATATGTGTGTGCAGACCCGTTAAGCTGGAAAAAAAACGAAGAACATTTGTGACCAGCGTTATGCATGTTGCAGTTGTTTACGTTTTGTATTCTTTACATTGTTTCAAACTTAACTAGCACCTGCTAACATTGTTTTGTGGCAAAATAAACACAACGTGGTAAAATTTCCGTTTGTTGCTTTAATTTTCGACACCAGTGTTTTTAAGACAACTGGTTTCGACAGACCTTGCTGTCATCCTCATGTCTTAAAAATCTTTTTGTTGTGAAACGTGTTCAATTTACGTTGAACCTCACGCCAAGTCGTCAAGTGGGTAAAATTCAGCACATTATGAAAGATTTGTACCCTTAAAAAGATAAACCACTTTGTGCAAAAGTACTTGTCCATATATAATCGCTCCCAGACGCTTGTTACATCACAAAAACATATTACACAGTCATCGTATACTGCGAGTGGTATATTGATATGGACATGATCTTTTGCACAAGGTGCTTTATGTTTTTAAATGTTTCGGTTATGGCAAACCTTTTATAATATGCTGATTTTTATCCACTTGACAACTTGGCGTGAGAATTTTATGCGAGCTAGGCTGTCGAATGTTTTTTTTAACAAGAAAAACAGATCGCCCCTTTAGTACTCCACCGAGCAAGGTGGCGCAGTGGTTAGCACACTGGACTCACATTCGATAGGACGACGGTTCAAACCCGCGTCCGGCCATCTTGATTTAGGTTTTCCGTGATTTCCCTAAATCGCTTCAGGCAAATGCCGGGATGGTTCCTTTGAAAGGGCACGGCCGACTTCCTTCCCTATCCGTCCCTCATCCGATTGGACTGATGACCTCGCTGTTTGGTACCCTCCCCCTAATGAACCAATCATGGAATGTGCAGGAAGAGGAGGGGAGAAGATTAGTGTTTAACGTCCCGCCGACGACGAGGTCATTAGAGACGGAGCACAAGCTCAGGTTAGGGAAGGTTGGAGAAGGAAAGCGGCCATGCCCTCTTGAGAAAACCATCCTGGCATTTGCCTTTTAAGCGATTTAGGAAAATCACGGAAAACCAAAAACAGGATGGCCTCCCGAATCCGACCGCAGTGTGCTAACCGTTGCGCTAACCAGCTCTGTGTCATGGAGCGTCTCAGTACATAGCCCCCAGCCCCGTCAATCCAAACAGTGTCGACACTGGATTAACAAAAAGTAGACACACTTAAAATGGTGGTTTTAATGCTCCGGTCTTCTTCGTAGTCTCCTCCCGCTCGAGTACAACGCACAGAAGGCATTTGCAAACATATGAAACTGCAACGAAAGTCCTTTGTCAAAATGTTGGTCTTTCATATAAATTTCTGCACTTTGTCATTTTGTGGTAGGTGCGTACTGATAACACCAAAAATCTTCACACTTGATGTCCGCCTCCGTAGCGTAGCGGTAGCCTTTCCGCTTATCACGCAGGGGGCCCGGGTTCGATTCCCGACAGGGGACTGGGTGTTGTGTGTCCGTCATCACTTTCATCATCATTGACCCGCAAGTCGCAAAGTGGCGCCGAATAAAGAGGACTTGCAATGCGGCGGCCGAACTGCCCCTCATGGGGCCTTCCGGCCAACAATGCCATACGCTGATTTCCATTTCCATTTCTTCACACTTGATGTTATTGCCTACAAAAGAACGATCCGCAGGCGTCCACTTGTTGCTTTTGTTCAGGAGTCAAGGTGTGCTGGACGAACGTCACAAACAGTCTTGTCTTCTTCGAAACATTCTGGAGAATGTCTTGAACATTTGGTTTATAGATGTTGCCCCATTGCGATTTGTGTCACAACAACGCCGACGCGCTATTAAAGTTGTAAAACTACAGCAGGATATCGCAGACTACCATATGCAAGCGTAGGCTACGATAACTTTCCTAGTAGCTTTGGTCTGTTAAATTTGTATCCAGGCTACCTGCACGCTGAGTGGTTGCATATCAATCTGACGTTACCGTATAACGATCGCTCTCTTTACGTATACGATCAGTGTGTGACTAGATTGCTTAAAAACGGGGAGCGGTGAACCATCGAGAAACTCAGTGGGGATATATTAAGGGCCTGGTAACTTAGACAATATTTTTGTTCTACATGTTATCTTCTTGTCTGTTACGTAAGAATGAAATGTATTTAAAGAAAAACTGAAATTATCAGTGTTTAATCCAGGTTTTATTCTAAAATTATTGGTCTGTAACGTGAAACAGAGCGATGATGTAGTAAAAATAAAGAGAACAATGCAGATTTATCATGTAGCGCTAGAAAAATCAATTTTCTGAGTAAAGTGATAAAAAACGATGCAAAATAAAAATATGTAAAACATCGCTCATTGCTTCAATACTTCGTCGAACTTAAATGTTCTAATGTGTGTGAATTCCTAAGTTACCAAACTGCTGAGGTCATCGGTCCCTGGACTTACACACTACTTAAACTAACTTGCGCTAAGAACAACACACGCACCCATGCCCGAGGGAGGACTCGAGCCTCGGGCGGGAGGGGGCGCGCAATCCGTGACATGGCGCCTCAAACTGCACGGCCACTCCGCGGGGCCAAATTTATATAAGTCATGTTTTTATTCATAACAACGGGAAACTCTTGCCTTTGATCGTGGTGGGGAACCTTCTATTGAGTACAAAATAACAACAATATTTACATATATAGATTTTATGTTTGTCCATGGAGACTGTACTTGCATCAAAAGTAACTGCTTTGATCACATAAAGCTCAGAAGTTAGTCGATCGACTAATTTTTGTTACTTATAAATGCAGTTTATATTCTTTTAGAATATAAAATACTCAATGGACTAACACTAAGCAATTTTCGATTTTAATTTCGTGAAAAATACATCTATTTTTCATTCCCTACAAATTTTACAAATACTACCGGTAACCCTACCATTTAACGCGTCATTTACCTAGCGGACCAAAACTACTACTTTTGGAGCAGTGAAACACTACACACTGTGGTCGCACGTCCACTGCTTACCACTACCTGTTCCATACTGACTGGTCCAGAGTACGTGTGTTGTGCACGGTTGTTACCTCAAGCTGCAGTGACTCCACTGACGTCGCTTATACACCGGGAATAAAATCAGTATCGGAACTTTTTGGACTGACCGTTTGGTTTACAGATTGCTGATTAGAAAATTTGTAACTAAAAGAATTGTATCAACTCAACGAAACAATTTTTTGCTTGTGTCACAAATTTCATTACACTGTACGACGTAGCTTTCGGGTTATAAGCCCATTTTAGGATTATTAATGATACCAAAGATGAAAACCGAGCAAACATGAACACGTCAACTTGTTAATATTTTGATTCTTGCGGTATGCAATAAAGGTTATCTCTGTCAACAATTTGATACCGTCATACACTCCTGGAAATGGAAAAAAGAACACATTGACACCGGTGTGTCAGACCCACCATACTTGCTCCGGACACTGCGAGAGGGCTGTACAAGCAATGATCACACGCACGGCACAGCGGACACACCAGGAACCGCGGTGTTGGCCGTCGAATGGCGCTAGCTGCGCAGCATTTGTGCACCGCCGCCGTCAGTGTCAGCCAGTTTGCCGTGGCATACGGAGCTCCATCGCAGTCTTTAACACTGGTAGCATGCCGCGACAGCGTGGACGTGAACCGTATGTGCAGTTGACGGACTTTGAGCGAGGGCGTATAGTGGGCATGCGGGAGGCCGGGTGGACGTACCGCCGAATTGCTCAACACGTGGGGCGTGAGGTCTCCGCAGTACATCGATGTTGTCGCCAGTGGTCGGCGGAAGGTGCACGTGCCCGTCGACCTGGGACCGGACCACAGCGACGCACGGATGCACGCCAAGACCGTAGGATCCTACGCAGTGCCGTAGGGGACCGCACCGCCACTTTTCAGCAAATTAGGGACACTGTTGCTCCTGGGGTATCGGCGAGGACCATTCGCAACCGTCTCCATGAAGCTGGGCTACGGTCCCGCACACCGTTAGGCCGTCTTCCGCTCACGCCCCAACATCGTGCAGCCCGCCTCCAGTGGTGTCGCGACAGGCGTGAATGGAGGGCCGAATGGAGACGTGTCGTCTTCAGCGATGAGAGTCGCTTCTGCCTTGGTGCCAATGATGGTCGTATGCGTGTTTGGCGCCGTGCAGGTGAGCGCCACAATCAGGACTGCATACGACCGAGGCACACAGGGCCAACACCCGGCATCATGGTGTGGGGAGCGATCTCCTACACTGGCCGTACACCACTGGTGATCGTCGAGGGGACACTGAATAGTGCACGGTACATCCAAACCGTCATCGAACCCATCGTTCTACCATTCCTAGACCGGCAAGGGAACTTGCTGTTCCAACAGGACAATGCACGTCCGCATGTATCCCGTGCCACCCAACGTGCTCTAGAGGGTGTAAGTCAACTACCCTGGCCAGCAAGATCTCCGGATCTGTCCCCCATTGAGCATGTTTGGGACTGGATGAAGCGTCGTCTCACGCGGTCTGCACGTCCAGCACGAACGCTGGTCCAACTGAGGCGCCAGGTGGTAATGGCATGGCAAGCCGTTCCACAGGACTACATCCAGCATCTCTACGATCGTCTCCATGGGAGAATAGCAGCCTGCATAGCTGCGAAAGGTGGATATACACTGTACTAGTGCCGACATTGTGCATGCTCTGTTGCCTGTGTCTATGTGCCTGTGGTTCTGTCAGTGTGATCATGTGATGTATCTGACCCCAGGAATGTGTCAATAAAGTTTCCCCTTCCTGGGACAATGAATTCACGGTGTTCTTATTTCAATTTCCAGGAGTGTATTTCTATTCGACAGCATCTTCTAAAACAGCATTTACACTAAGTGTGAATAATGAACACTTTAATAAAAATACGTGCACAACATTTTGTGTAACAATATATTTGTGAATAAAGGCTGGCCGGTGTTCTTCCAGTATGTAGAAGTTATAACATTGTCTAAAAAAGAGCCGAATAATTAAAATTGCACATTCAATCGCAGATGAATCTGTTCTTTAATTTCTAGTGTTTGTAATTGAGGGAGGTTTTCAGTATCCACAATAACAAGTGCATTTTCCAGGTCTGTAGACCATGCATATGGGTCTCTTGCGCATGCAATACACTCTCTCCAAATAATCATAAGAGTCCTATTGCATCTCTTGTGTCTGTATTGCGTTCTAATACCAACCTGCTAGTTATATTTTCCTCCTTTAGATTTTTCATTCTTTTATTGTTCAAATGGCTCTGAGCACTATGGGACTTAACAGCCGTGGTCATCAGTCCCCTAGAACTTAGAACTACTTAAACCTAACTAACCTAAGGACATCACACACATCCATGCCCGAGGCAGGATTCGAACCTGCGACCGTAGCAGTCGCGCGGTTCCGGACTGCGCGCCTAGAACCGCGAGACCACCGCAGCCGGCCATTCTTTTGGTAATGATTCTTAAGATAAATTAGGCTATTCCATGAAGTATGGGGATTGCAGCCGGATTCGCCGACTTCTTGCCACAGTATTTCGGCTGACAATCATTCAGTCATATTCAGGTGAGTGTTGTGCCCTTCTGAGCCGAAGTATCGTGGCAAGAAGTCGATGTAACGCGACTGGAATCTCGAAAATTCGAGAAATACCCTTCACGCCAGAAAAACTCTGACACTCCACTCCTTTTACGTAACAATCTGTCCCCCACCTGTATCTTTTCGTGCTTCATGTCATGGCTTTTTCAGACCAATGGGAGCGTTCCTTTCATCTTGTGGAAACTACCGCTGCCAATCACAAAGGGCCTACCTTCAAACTGCGTCGAAATATCGCCGCTTTTATTCCTTCCTAGTTTATTTCGGCCAGTCGGACATTTTGTACACGCTCCAGACACCTAAGAGTTACATGTGTACATCACGAGATCATCACGGGCCTTTCACATGATCAACTGCATAGCTGGTCTGTTTCCGTCCATCTGGAAATTCCCCAACGCAGTTTTCTAAAGAATTTCTCTGTCACAAGCAGCGATGGGCCACTACCTGCTCCCCTTGATGTATCGCCTGGTGTGTTCGTTGTCCCTCTCGCTGCAAGTCACCAACCCTCTGTTAGAAGCCTTTTGTTGTATACAGGCCATGACGATACAAGTCGTGTGTGCCCCCAAACAAAACAGTTTCTTCCAGAAGCTTTTCTCACCATTCGCTCATTGACATGCAGGATTTGGGTTCAGTGTGTTAATACCGTCGAATCCAGTGTCATCCCTTTGCATTACGTACTGTACATTTTGATAGGCAAATGTGCTCACTATTGCTGAAGTATGTCAGGTGACATATTCATCTACTTGTTATAAAATACATAATCTGATGTAAGGTGTGGTATTGACATTCATTCAAGCTGCCACCTTACAAAACTACAACAATAACATAGCCTAGGCTGCATGTGAAATGAAATTGAGTTTCACATTTTCAGTGAACCTCTTGGTTCCCTATTTCTTTGGTACTGGAATCATTACCGTTTTCAAAATGCAATTCTGGCCATTGATCACTGTCATATATTTTCTTACGTAACCTCAACCTAGCGCTATAGCTCTTCTAACTCTGGTAAGTTTTCTTCTGGGAAACCAACCAATCCACAGGATACGAGATGTCATACAAACAACAGTGTCATCACATACGATGGATAACAGAATTTAAATCATGCTTCACCAGTAGACTGAGGTGTCACCAGTAGTCTGAGGTGTCATTCATAAAATTTTTAAATATCAAACAAATGGTCAAATGTTTTGCGGAATGATTTGTCTAAAAGCAAGAAAAAACATAGATTAGTGAAGCAGTCTACGTCTACACGTACGTAGATGCCCCGTAAGCCACTGTATGTTGTGTGACGGAGGGTACCATGTACAACTACTAGTCATTTCCTTTCCTGTTCCATTCGCAAATGGAGTGAGGGGAAAACGGTTTTCTATGTCTCCGTATGAGCCCTAGATTCTCAAATCTTTTCTTTGTTGCCCTTACACCTAATGTATGGTGACAGCAGTAGAATCGTTCGGCAGACAGCTTCAAATGCCGGTTGTGTACATTTTCTCAACAGTTTTTCTCGAAAAGAACGTCGCCTTCCCTCCAGGGTTTCTCAGTTGAGTTCCCGAAGCATCTCCGTAACAATTACAAGTTGTTGGAACCTACTGGTAACAAATCTAGCAGTCTGTCTCTGAATTGCTTTGATATCTTCAGTCCGACCTGGTATGGATCCCAAACACTCGAACAGTACTGAAGAATAGGTTGCACCGGTATCCTAAGTGCGGTCTCCTTTACAGGTGAACCACTCAGTCCTAAAAGTCTTCCAATCAACTGAAGGCGTCCATTTGCCTTTCCTCCCACAGTTCTCGCCCGCCCGTTCCATTTCATATCGCTCTGCAACGCTACACTCAGAAATTTAAAAGACGTCACCGTGTCAAGCAGGACATTAGTAACACTGTCACCGAACGTTACTGGTTTGTTCTTCCTACTCATACGCATTAACATACGTTTTTCCACATTTAGAGGCTGCTGCTATTCACACACTGACTATAAATTGTGTCTATGTCGTCTTGTATGTCCTTACAGTCAACTTCGACACTTTACCGAACACCCCATCATCATCAGCAAACAACCGCAGACTGCTGCCTACCTTGAAGGCCAAAACATGTAGGTGTGTAGAGAACAGAAGCGGTCCTATCCCACCTCCCTGAGTCACTCCTGACGATACCCTTGTCTCTGATGAACATTCGCCGTCGAGGAGAACATGCTGGGTCCTATTACTTAAGAAACCTTCGAGTCACATATCTGTGAACTTATTCCGATTGCTCGTACCTTCGTTAACAGCCTGCAATAGGGCACCATGCCAAATTCTTTCTGTAAGTCTAAAAATATTGCATCTGCCTGATGCCCTTCATCCACAGTTGGCAGTATATCATGCTTTACCCTTCTTGTATACTGGAGTAACTTGCGCTTTTTTCCAGTTGCTTGGGACTTTGTGCCGCTCAAGAGATTCACAATAAATTCAAGCTAGGGAATGGCTCAAAGAAGTAGAGTATTCAGTTGCTGTCAGACGGTCCATAAGTGAAAATTATCAATATACCGAAGTAGAGTACTCTTTGTAAAACCGAATTGGGATTCCATCCGGACATGGTGACTTACTTGCTTTCCATTCTTTCAGTTGTTTCTCTACGTCAGGGATGCTTATTACAATAACGGTTCGCTGAATGATCTCGAAATCACGCAAAGCAAATGATGCACATCGTATGCTTCTCTAATCTGTTTATGTCTTGCTTTTATCCAAATCATTTGGACAGATATTTGACCGTTTCCTTCAAACCTTTCTTCATTTGTTCAGAAAGCCTGAAATACATTTAAATATCTAACTGTACTCTGTTGTTAGTAAACGACAACTAACGTTCATTATTTTTATTAAACTACAATTAATATCTGTATCACAACAAACACACTAAACAACAATTAACATCTAAGAGTAAAACAGGTGCAATGTGCAAAAAATGGTTCAAATGGCTCTGAGCACTATGGGACTCAACGTCTGAGGTCATCAGTCCCCTAGAACGTAAACTACTTAAACCTAGCTAACCTAAGGACATCACACACATCCGTGCCCGAGGCAGGATTCGAACCTGCGACCGTAGCAGTCAGCGGTTCCCGACTGAAGCGCCTGCAATGTGCAGACGTATTTTTTTTCGACAGTTGTGTCGTTTCCTTAGTTTTTCTGCACAACATGTACACGTCACAGTGTACAAGTGCTGCAGGTGTGTGGTACTGGCATGTACGAAAGATATAATAGCCAATGTAGGATCATGCTTCATAACTTCTGGTATGCTGAATGACAATCTTTTAAAAGAAACAAATGTTTAAAATAACGCGTGAGTTCATATTATAAATAACCCTGGGTATTTGCATAAGTTTTTCAAAGTACAAACATAATCTATATAAATAAAAGAGAAGTAAAATAGTGACAAAACGGCTTAAACGGTCACTCCGTTATTAAATTCCAGTTGAAGTTTTTCATTCTAACGTTTTCCACGGGCAACAAGAATCTGTTTTTCGGTGTTTCGTATACTTATTGACCGCATTTAAAAGTTAAAAATCCTGCTACGATCTACTGATTAAGTGGTGTGGTCTTACTTTTAACGTTACAAAACGTGTATGGTGCCCAAATGTCGAGACTTCATTTCTCCAACATTTGAGAATGAAACCACTTAGCGGCTTGCAAGAAATCTTACACATCATTTCAAACCTCTTCGAAGCTTTCCCTCACTTACATCCCCATGAAACGATGAAAAGAAAAGAGTGTTTCGCCTACTACATTTTCGCGGATTATGCATTAAACCTTCAGCATCGGGCATGACGTTTTAAATTATTACTTATTTCCTACTAAATCTATTCGCAACACAATTTGAAGACACTATCCACATATACCACTGAATATATCTACAAAATTATGTCATTAGTTCAGGAGAAATGACGACATAAACACTGAATGCGGGGAAAATTTGCTTTTCTTATAATGAAGTGGTTTTACGCATGGAAATACGGGAATTTGATTCCATAAAGAAGCAGTGGTAGGGGAAGGGAGCGGAGGCTTTACTTGTGAAACATACATGCGAAACCGGTAATAATAGTTAAGTGCGTATGGGATCAATGACTGAAAATAATTGTAGCAAAAGCAAACACTGAGATGGGTGCGCCTCGCGTATGTGAATTTCTGTGTTGCAGGCGCAATGCGTTGGGAGTATAAAAAGACGATTGCTGGGAAACAGAAGCAGAACGATACACATGCGCACATCATCTTTATCTGAACTCTCACAAAATCTACAATGAGCCTTGACTGATGTTGTAGCTTTGGTCCAACTCCGTAGCTAACTGGTCAGCTGCAATGACAAGGGACGACTCTCGGCTCGAACTGGAATTCGGTGTTGCAGTTGTGCTTAGCAGCTTCACTGACCACTGTGATTATGGTGGTAAAACGATTGCGTTACTCTTAGTTTGCCCAGTTTTGGCTTTGAAAATATACATCAGGTTCCTCAACAAAGTACGTGAAGTAATACACTCCTGGAAATGGAAAAAAGAACACATTGACACCGGTGTGTCAGACCCACCATACTTGCTCCGGACACTGCGAGAGGGCTGTACAAGCAATGATCACACGCACGGCACAGCGGACACACCAGGAACCGCGGTGTTGGCCGTCGAATGGCGCTAGCTGCGCAGCATTTGTGCACCGCCGCCGTCAGTGTCAGCCAGTTTGCCGTGGCATACGGAGCTCCATCGCAGTCTTTAACACTGGTAGCATGCCGCGACAGCGTGGACGTGAACCGTATGTGCAGTTGACGGACTTTGTGCGAGGGCGTATAGTGGGCATGCGGGAGGCCGGGTGGACGTACCGCCGAATTGCTCAACACGTGGAGCGTGAGGTCTCGACAGTACATCGATGTTGTCGCCAGTGGTCGGCGGAAGGTGAACGTGCCCGTCGACCTGGGACCGGACCGCAGCGACGCACGGATGCACGCCAAGACCGTAGGATCCTACGCAGTGCCGTAGGGGACCGCACCGCCACTTTTCAGCAAATTAGGGACACTGTTGCTCCTGGGGTATCGGCGAGGACCATTCGCAACCGTCTCCATGAAGCTGGGCTACGGTCCCGCACACCGTTAGGCCGTCTTCCGCTCACGCCCCAACATCGTGCAGCCCGCCTCCAGTGGTGTCGCGACAGGCGTGAATGGAGGGCCGAATGGAGACGTGTCGTCTTCAGCGATGAGAGTCGCTTCTGCCTTGGTGCCAATGATGGTCGTATGCGTGTTTGGCGCCGTGCAGGTGAGCGCCACAATCAGGACTGCATACGACCGAGGCACACAGGGCCAACACCCGGCATCATGGTGTGGGGAGCGATCTCCTACACTGGCCGTACACCACTGGTGATCGTCGAGGGGACACTGAATAGTGCACGGTACATCCAAACCGTCATCGAACCCATCGTTCTACCATTCCTAGACCGGCAAGGGAACTTGCTGTTCCAACAGGACAATGCACGTCCGCATGTATCCCGTGCCACCCAACGTGCTCTAGAGGGTGTAAGTCAACTACCCTGTCCAGCAAGATCTCCGGATCTGTCCCCAATTGAGCATGTTTGGGACTGGATGAAGCGTCGTCTCACGCGGTCTGCACGTCCAGCACGAACGCTGGTCCAACTGAGGCGCCAGGTGGAAATGGCATGGCAAGCCGTTCCACAGGACTACATCCAGCATCTCTACGACCGTCTCCATGGGCGAATACCAGCCTGCATTGCTGCGAAAGGTTGATATTCACTGTACTAGTGCCGACATTGTGCATGCTCTGTTGCCCGTGTCTATGTGCCTGTGGTTCTGTCAGTGTGATCATGTGATGTATCTGACCCCAGGAATGTGTCAATAAAGTTTCCCCTTCCTGGGACAATGAATTCACGGTGTTCTTATTTCAATTTCCAGGAGTGTATTCAGAATCGCAATCGGCACATTTGTCGAAGGTAGTATCTGAAAAAACCTCACAGTCACATTACTGAGCTGCGAAATCAAATGCCATTTAAATCACTTCCTTGAATTCAGCAACAGATGCAGTTGTTTTGTAGCCAGCTCTTGCCAGAAATACTGAGGTACAGGCTACTATACATGGTTACGAATACTAGAATGCATTTTCATTGTGAAAATTCTGTTTCCTGAATTAGTGTCGAAGTCACTGCAGAGAGTCCTTATAGAGTTTGATATTCTTCTTGGATGTAGTTTATATTGCTGGAAGAGATATACATGAAAGGTTGTACGTATTTTGTTGCTTTTGCCGGAATGATCATGCGGTCAGTATCCCTACCCGTAAATGAATATTGTTTCTATTTTTGTATGCTTGCGAGCACCCAAGAATATGCAACTAGAATACACTTACGGTTATTCGCTACACTGTAATTAACAACATCGACGAAACAGGATTTTAAATGGTCTTTTGACATTTTCCTACACTTACGTTCAGAAAAAAGAGAGCACCGTGAATGACTAGAGACAAGCCGTTCACATTCACAGAACATAAACATAAGTATGTTCTGTTGGAATGATTAGCATTTGAACCATGACGGCCCGCGGCTTCTCGATGATCAGCGATATCGCTGAGCAACACCACCTGCCGGTAAAATGTGCCTGCGGCTTTCGTTGTCGCTGTAAACGGAAGGCAATGGATCACTGTAACTTGAGCTGACGTGCAGGATGCCTTTCAGACGTATGTGCGAACCGCACCGTGAAATCAGTGTGTTTGAAAGAGGGCGCATTATTGGCATGAGAGAATGTCATGCACCAATCCGGGATATTACTGCTCGTGTGGGACGAAGTGTTACGGGACTGCAACGGATGTGTGCAGAATGGTTCACGGAAGGCCGCAGAACACGACGAGATGGGTCAAGTCGCACTACCCAGGCCACCACCTGACGATGTCGACACGCCATCCGAATGGCATTGCAAGACAGATCTGCGTCCTCCTCCGTTCTGGTGCAACAGTGGAGCAGTGGAACACATCTTACACTGTCAGAGGTTTATTACGGCATGGGTTACGTGCGCATCGTCCACTTCTCCGCCCGACTTCGACAAATGGGCAGAAACATTCCAGACGACAATGGTGTGTGGAACGACGTCACAGGCCACAAGAATGACATCAAATAGTGTTTTCGGACGAATACAGGTTCTGTTTGTTTGAAAATGATGGCCGAATTTTGGTTCGTTGCCGACAGGAGGAGCGCCATCACAGTTACTGCATTCGGCTAAGACATACAGCATAAGCTCAATGCCTTATGGTGTGGGGTGCTAGTGAGTGACAACCACAAATCACAGTTGGGACGTGTATGACTTACGTGAATGACATCCTACGACTTGTAGCCATACCTTTTCTGCACAACACCGCAGACGTCTTTTTTCAGCAGGACAATGCAGGACCACGTGTTGCTGCACGAACATGTGCCTTCTTGGTGTCAGGGGATGTCAGCCTTTCGCTCTGGCCCGCTTGATCACCAGACTTGTCCCCAATCGAAAATGTATGAGGTATGATGAAACGGCGGGTGCAACTCTGTGACCCAATGCCAACCACCACAGATGAACTTTGGAACCAGATGAATGCAGCGTGGACAGTAATACCACAGGACCCCATTCGTGCCTCATAAGCGTCGAGGCCATCAAGTACGGAACAAGTTACCAGGGTCCATGGCAGACATTGCCTACTAGGCAACAAGATACATGCTGAACCGAGGTGAGTGGAATGTTAATCATTTCTGTAGAACATACTAATGCACATGTCCTGTAAATATGAACGTCCTGTCTCTAGTTGTTGAATGTGGTCTGTCTTTTCTGAAGATAGGTGTACTTGTTCTAGCCTCCAAATATATGTTTGGTGGAAATTTGTCCTCAATAGCCTCTTGAATCCCGGAAGGCAAAAGTACAGCTTTTTTTTTATGTGTCAAGTCCCTGAAAGTCCAACATCTATTGTGTAGACATTTGTTGCATTGTGTGTGGACTGGACCAAGGCAACTGTTGATTTCTCCCATTTTTTTCGATAGTGTCGCTCCAGAAGTTAGTTCATAAGTACATTCTGATAAGTGTTTCAAATGCAGTATGGCTACATATTGAAACTTGTAGTTTTCTGGTTTACTTCTTCGACGCAACATTCCGTACACCTCTGGCTATCACGAACGCAGAAATATATCTACGGCACATTCTGTATTCATTCCTGAGACTTGCTATGAGAGCTCCAGGATACACTTCGTGTGTCCAATTTCTCTCGCTTTTGCATTCCCTAAAATTTCATGTGCTAGTGAGGGACACATTTGTCTTCATACCTTGCTATGTCAAATTCTGATAAAATATGTTGTTTTAACTGCAGTTCTTTGATTGCCTTGTTTCCTCGAAATGGATGTTCATTGTGTCTTTTTCTCTCCACATAATCAAATATTACTTTGACGTTCGATGTGCTTCTTATAGATGGATATCTGTTCAGTAAGGAGCTATAGATCGCAACTTTACGTTGAGATGTGTGATAATCATCATAAATACATACAAATCGTACTCCTGAAAATTTCGCTAAAGTACTAAGAGTTTTGGATTTCTTTCCTGGTGAACTTTTTCCGCCACTAGCACGTCACTCTTGAACACTGTCAATCGTGTTCTCGTATATCCTGTGCAATGTAACTTCAGTTGAGCAGTCAAATGAAGATTTAGGTGCCTGAATAATCAGATTCACCAAAAGCATTGCGGATGTAGCATCATCCTGTTGTACACCGTGTTCCTTGTATAATACGTTCTTAATTTGGGTGCCACAACACTTAAAACGTTCCTTTTTGTTGTCTGTGTATGACAGTAGTGACACACGTATACTAAACACGTCAACAACCTGCTGAGGTAACCGGCTGGCTGGCGTGTTAACCCAGGCCCCCCTGTCCCCTCTTCCTCCAAGACTGAAAGCCCTGTTGGATACGGATGAAGACCAACACAGCTGTACGCCGTCGCATGCGTGGTCAGAAATGTGGGATGAGTCTGTGTACAAATGTTTAAATTCAAGTTCCTGTTCGAGCCGAGAGATGTCTCTTGTGAGGGCTGTGCGGAGGGCCTGGTTTCGATTCTCGTTGCGGCTGACTGATGAACCAGTTGATCGACTGGTGGCGGTTCCAGATCACGAAAACAATGATGGGGATGTGCTGTAGAGATCAGAAACAGAACGAGTACGAGTGTATGTTCAGGTTGCATATTTCACAAATCAAGGCGCCGCTGTTACATCAATGCAAAAGAGCTACGAACTTACGCACCAGAGTAGCATTTACATGGTCGTTAAACGTTGAATTACTACTATACGTCGTCACAATACATGGAAGTGTGAAAAAACGTGACAACCGGTGTTATAATGTTAATTGTGTCCAAAGATATAAGAAGTACCTGTTAACGATACAGATCTGTTTCAGCAACCACACAACCTCATGCTAGTTGCCACACATGAGTGAGAACACGTACGAGAAGTACGGGAGGCAAGGAACACATCATGAGCAAAACACCTGATATAAGATGCGTCAGGTGAAATGCGCGACCTGTTTCGCTCCGCTGCTGTTTTATCGTCACCGCCACTGTGACCGCAGGAAACGTTCCCGGCGCGGCAGCGGCTGAACGCAAATAGTTACGACACCGCAGCCTGACTCCTTTATTTCTGTAATAACAGCGCCAGGGCCCGCGCTACGACAACAGGAAGCTCACAATTAGGTTGTGAGAAATGAAATGGATACTGTCGCGCCGAGTATGTAAATCGACTTCCCCGGGGCTGGAGGCCGGAATGAGATGTAAATTGGACTGGTGGCCTCTGCGGCGGAAGCTCCACCACCCGTGAATCGCTCTAAATGAGATAAAGTTACGTTTCTCTCGGCCACGGCAACGTAGACGGTTTCCATTCGGAAGTAGAACGCGTAGCTGTCTTTCTTTTGTTCTCTTTCTCTCGCTCTCACTCTCTGTCCCTTTCTCTCGTTTCATGACGTCTTGGAAAAATGAACTGAAAACCACAGTGTATAAAACAGCGTCACGCTTTTAAAAGAAAAGACATTCGGTGGGTTTATTTGCTTGGAAAATAACTTTTGCTGCCGCCGGTCACTTTTTTCTTATTTATTTCTTACACGACGCGTTTCGGGAGATGATTCTCATTCTCGTGTGCGAATTTTCGTCTCTTATAGTTCTTACGTGTGGTGTTTTCGATATGTGAACTTCTGAATAATTTTGTTGCATAAACTATACTATACGAGGGGCGTTCAGAAAGTAAGCTCCGATCGGTCGCGAAATGGAAACGACTATGAAAATCCGATAAAGCTTTGCACAGATGTGTTGGGTAGTGTCTCTAGTATAACCCCAGTTAGCATCACGTCGCTCTTCTCATTTCTGAGCTCGCAGTGAGTGCGTAAAGATGTCTAGAAAGTAGTGTCTGCCGCCAAGTACGAGGGCCTGGTGAGATTTCGCCTGAAGCTATGCAGCTAACATTACATAACTGTCGTGCTGTTTCTTCTTCAAGACAATTCTCAGCCGCATTCTGCAGGGGCAATGAAGATGCTCCTGCATCGTTTTCAAATGGAAATGTGAGATTACCCACAATACAGTCCGCAATTGTCTCCCCCTGAGTTTCATCTCTGGTCACATGAACCGCTGTCTTTGAAGACAACATTTTGACACAGACAACGAGGTGTAGGCCAGCGTGGAGAATTGGCGGAAAGCACTGGCGGCTGCCTTCTATGATGAGGCTATTGAAAAGTTGGTACAACGCTATGACAAAAGTCTAAGTCAGAACGGCGACTACGTAGAGAAGTAGCTGAAAGGTGTAGCTAATTGTTACAAGTAAAACATTTCTGATGTTCACTGTGGTTTCAATTTGGCAATCAATCGGAGCTTACTTTCTGAACAGGCCTCGTAAAAACAAGCGCAGTTTTCTAATTAATGATGTGTATTTACGAGCAGCGTGATTTAGCTGCCCCTACCGCTGTCGTTTTATGCAACACGCAGTGCTGTATATCACCACGCGCGAGACTTTCATATTCCCTCGCTCGCTAAGCATAAAATGTAAGTGCTAGAGAAAAAATGAACAAGATATTTTTGTAGGAAATTTAATGGAGTTAAATTTTATACTGGGATACGTTTTCATTAGAGATCACGGTTTTCAGGTTCCAGGAGAAACGTACAAAAGCAACCTTCAAACACACCTCCACTCCCACCCTCGTCCCTCACCAGTCAGAATTTCTATTGTGTGGTCCGTGGCACCCCCTCCTACCGTAGAAAATTTTCTGACTGTGTTTTGGTCTCTATTGATCGAGCTATTATGCCACCGCCATGTTCGGCTATTTCGTTAAAGTTATTCATTTAAACGTGCACGTGAGGCTAACGAAAGAGAAATGACTTTTGTAAATGTTACGCTAAAACTAATTAGGTTGACACTTTGACCCAAACGTAAGCCCTACAAACTCAGTGTTTCGTAGACAGATTGCCTGACGTATACAGCGATGTAATTGTTTATTTTATGCTGTTAAATTTCACAAAAATTGTTAGGTAAAATTTACACAAATGTCAATGTTATAATTTTTAAGTTCTCGACTAGACCGGTGGCGTAATAAAGCCAGTCAACGAAGAGATAAAGATCCGAAATATCGGGAACAGTTCGTGCAGCTGGAAATTTTTGTACAGTGGAAGGAGGGAGTGCCACGGACAACAGCTTAGAAATCCTGACTGATGACAGATGAGTGTGGGATGGCGGTGTGTTTGAAGCTCAGTATTGTATGTTTTTCTTGAATAACTCGAAAACTATAGCCTGTAGCGGAAACGTATACCAGTACTAAATATCATACGCAGTGATCCTTGTTCATTTTCTCTGTAGCACTAGTAGTTCGCGCTTAGCAAAAGAGAGAATATGAAAAGCTCGCGCAGGTTGCATAAGACGACACCTGTAGGGACAGCTGAATCCTCCGGTATAATATAGCGAATTGATGGGTGTGCATTAATTTCATGTGGACACCTCAGTAGTTACCCCAAGAGGACACAGTCGCCATAGTTTTCGAAAACGAAATTTATGTTCTTTTATTTTCCGCGACAACAGTGCCTGAATATTTCAAAATGCAACAGCTGATTTAGACCAGCCTATAGTTATCATCAGCCTCTTTAACATCAGACCCTGCTACGTTGCCAACACAAGCATGTGTGGAGAACGCAGTGAAAACGTTACGTCACCAGTAGTAGAATGTACTTAAACGCAATCTTACGATGACAATTGGTCGGAACTGGCTGGTGCATTTTGAAACACTTTTCTGATAGTCGTTGCAAAGAATAAAATTAGATAATCAGTCACATAATCTCTATCAACAATTCGTGGGCGAGAACGATGTACTAACGACATAGAACACCGACGGTGTCATCGAATGATATCTGAAGCTAAGGGTAGTCCAACGTCGATTAGAACTGCATACTTCCGTGGCCTGATCGTGGAGTTGCCATGTGTAGTACCAAGCACTGGTACATCTTTTCGCCACTTAACAGTACACAATACCCTTATATAGTATTAAGCAATCTAGACTTAGCAACAACGGGTCTATCGTGTATGATGAATGGTAGGTGCTGCTATGTCAAAATCCTTAAGAAATGAAATTGACGTACTTCTTTCAGGCGTAATTATGCCCTTAAGCAAAAGTAAATCGAAACCTCCTGGCAGACTAAAACTCTGTGCCCAACCAACATTCGAACCTGCGACCTTTGTCTTTCGAAGATAAGTGCTCTGCCGACTGAGGCACGTGGGTGCGACTCAGGGCCAGCCCTCGTAGCTTTACTTCCACCCATATCTCGTCTCCTCCCTCCCACACACTTAATCTAGCAGGAAGTTTCATATCTCCTACCTTCCACACTTTTAATCTGCCAGGAATTCGTTCTCAAAAGTAACTTACTCGTACCGCCTAAAGATCGCATATCATATATTCAATACAACTTCACGACTAGTATCTCTGCTCTAGCTATAAAAAAGTGCAAATGTTGCGATTGTAACCTAATCATGCCCTTTTACCATGAATGCTATACGAGGTCATAATGCAGTATTAACTTTTCCTCGGACTTTAAAGCTCGCAAAATTTTGTCATTTATCCTGTCTTTTGTTCCTCTCAAGTTTAGATAACGAAGATCTACTTAATAGCTTCTCAGATACTACGAATAAGAGAACGGTCAACTTCAGAGACATATCGTTGATACAAATTTTCTCTTTTTTTTCTATTTTATTTTGATTTCTTTTCTTATTTTTTTATTCTGTTTTTCCTTTCAATAAAGTATTTCTATCTTTGAATGATAACATTTACTTAGAATCTGACAGCGTATTAGAGATCATGTAACAAAAGAAATCTAACTTTGAGTCTTTTGCATCCAAGACCGTTAAATATTTTATCTTTTTCTTTGCTTGCATGGGGGCTTAATTAAATGAAAATGCAAATAATTTTAATTTTTTGATTTAGTAGCTGTTTGTCCGATTACGAAGTCTCGTAACGGTTGGCCCTGACTAGTATTATTACGCTATCTGACTGCATAGAACAACAACAAAGACTGAAATGAAAATTTTCGCTAACACAATTAATTAATTGAGTCCCCAGCAACTATAAAACCTACGAAACCAAAGCACAAGTATAACTGTTCTGTGTGTGGAAGTATGACTCAACGTACGCATCTGGCACGGTTCTTCTTCAATAACACAAGAAATTTTAAATATCATTTATACTGAATTAATTAAAGAAAATAGAAATACCATAATTACGCAAGAAAACCAGAATTACACTCTAATCCAAGAACACAAGCCAGATGCTTTGTTGACTGAACCTGTAATGAAGCATTATTTACGACATTAAATAATGAAAAATAAATCAAGTTTCGTTACCTTCATATATTGACCAAAATCACTCTACTCATTACAATATATCTCCACACCGACTCGCTATTACCACATCTCAACAAACACTCTCTGCTACGAGTTCTTAACAAGCACTGACTACCACGAGTTCTCAACAACCACTGCCCACTACGACATCTCAATAATCACTGCCAGTGGAGGCGGCGGAACAATACTCTCTAGCGCGATCTCTGGCGCTGTGGCTCAGTGTAGCCACCTTTCATGCTCTTATTCTTTGAGCTTCGATCTTGACACACTAATAAATGTTATTATTTCTATTTGAAATTAAAGCTTCAGCATAGGGTTAAACAACCGATTGGTTGCACATAAACGGTAGGTACATTGGCCTAGGTTTCGACACCTACTAGGAGTGTCTTCATCAAAATGAAATGCTGCTAAATCCTATAAAATAATACACAGCAAATCAGGTATGACAAAAAACACGTTAACCAAAATGACAATTTTCATGACGCGCAAAGGTCATCTTGGTTAATGTGTTTTTTGTCACACCTGATTGTCTATGTATTATTTTATAGGATTTAGCAACATTTTATTCTAATTAAGACATCCCTAGTAGGTGTCGAAATCTCGCTCAACGTAGCTACCGTTTATGTCCAACCGGTTGGATGTTTCATCCTATGATGACACTAATATATGGTTGCTGAATAACAGTCATGTTCAAAACTGTCTGAAATTAAAACTTTATCTTTCTTTAAAATTTTCTTAACTGGTTTAGTCCCGAATGGTTACTGAATAATTGAATCAGATTTTGGACCTTTTAACGCTCTCTGGCAACTTAACTTTATTGTCACTTAGAGTGCGTTGTGAGCTGAAATCGAACTCCATTGTAGAAATGTTCTAATTTAGGCTTGTCTACAAATAAATTGATTAGTGACATCACCACTTGATCTCTAACAGCTTAACAATTAAGTAAATCTCTATCACTCTTAGCGTTGGCGGTTAGTTTCCAGTATTTGTTACAGAATTTGCTGGAGCTCGATTCAGCGGACGTGTAAGTGCCTACTAACGCTGTACACAGTTCCTTTTAACAGTTCCCCATCGAATTCAATTTACTAAACATTGTAAGGGGAAAGTAACTCACCAACAACTCGACCTGCGAAAGCAGTCCCCTCTGTATTAACGAAATTTTCTGTTGAGTGTACCACAGGCGCTCAAGATAAACTCACAAATCCATCACAACCACGGTTCTGTACAGGACACCTACTTCGCGCTGCAAGCAATCGGAATTTGTGCCGAACACCCTGCCATACTACATACATAAAATATAATTGCATCCGACTTGTTATCGGTATATGGTCTGTTTACAACCCTTTGAGGTTTTACCAACCTAATATCCTTTACAATGCGGTGCCCTTAAGCTACCAAATGAACCGAATTCTGTTCATTTACCTACTACTAAAGGAATAACACACACCGAATTCTCTTTGAAACGGCGTAAACGCGTTATAGGCAGATGGTTTGAACTTGACCTCGTAGCCTTTCAGTAGCATCTTAAAGCCAAATGGCAGCATAACTGTGTCAAGATCAATACTGTGCTGCCATAAGACCCTTACTATAGATCGGGCATCATTAAAATTCGACAAACGAATAGTGCTGCTAATAATCATTGGCCATCGTCGAAGCGGGCAGCGGTTTGCTTCGCGCTTGGAGTATGCAACGTGTCCCAAGAAAACACCTGTAACATGTAGAGGCAGGTTCCTTACACCGGAACAAGGAACAAAGAGAATATGGGCTCTAAAATTTGTATCTAATGAGCTATGAGCAGATGTTCATCTTCCGTACTATCTTCTACTTCGAGATCTTTGCCTTCCGTAGTTTGGGAGGAGGTAGTATGGACCAAAAGAAGATAAAATGTCTAGTAAACATGGGCTCTAAAATGCGTACCTTAAGACCTATGAGCACTTGTTCAGTAGAAGAAATCTGTTTCATATTAATGAAGATGAACAAGTGGTCATGGCTTCTAAAGTATGCATTTTAGACCCCCTCTCTACTGGAAATGTTTTTCTTCATTTGTTCCATACTACCTACTCCGAAAATATGCGAAACAAAGTCTTTGCAGTAGAAGAGATCCGCTTCATAGTATGGAAGAAGAACAAGTGCTCGCTCGTAGCTCTTAACGTATGCACTTTGGAGTCCATGTTTACCAGATTTTTTTTTTCTAGTTTTGGCGTAAGGAAACTGTTCCTAAACCTTGTCGGTGTTATTTTTGGGACACCCTGTGTACACTCTTCGTCGCCATGGAGTCACAGCATAGCATCCAAAACTTGCTGCATATTTCCCCTGCCTTTTATCTGCAACATATTTGACACAAATTTTTACATCGAGAAAACTAAAAATACGATCACATTCCTCGTTCATTCACATAAACACCCATTTTCCACTCACTGTTGATCAATAAGTGTGGTTGGACGCAGTTTTATCCCGTGACCAACGTAATGGAAACTATCGCACGTTACAGGTGTTATTCTCGCATCTAACGACTTTATAAGACATACATTTTCCTCAAAATGTTTTAATTACTTCCACGTCTCTAAATTCATAAACCAGCTCGTGCTAAGCAGTTTCACTTGACCCTGTACACCATCACTTAAAAGGAAAGAAGACACGATCACATCCAAAGATGTGGGGACGGAGGTGCCCTCAAAATCAGCAAAAACTGTAAAGTGCAACTGTTAAAACAATAATAAAAGAGCCGATTTCCAATTTTACAATGTTAACATTTCACCAACAGCGACTTACATTTCCTGTATGGTACACAGAATGAAAGCAATAACAGCAATAAAACCACCACAAGATGCAATAATGAACTCTTAGTAGTGCTGCTTGTGAGAAATAATAAACATTCATATTCAAACAACGCAAAGCTGTTAGAAGATTTACGGAAACTAAAAGAGTGACAGTGCCTCGCATACTGCGATACTTTGTAAGTAATTTTTATAACGGATAATTTCATTTAATGCTCAGGATTGTGTGACAGAGTAACGAACGTCTTGCGTGTATGCTTTCCTGCTTGAATCCTTCCGCTCCTCCTCGTTCCGCCACCCCCTCCCCTCTTCACCCCTCTCATCCTCTCTGGGCAGTGCTAAAAAAAATACACTACTGAGCTGGCGAAATTTCCTTGAAGAAGCGATAAAAACGGCGGAAGCTTACAAAGCACATAATTACTTTCTGAGCCGGTAATGAGAACTGCCAGAGCACTTTATAACGTTCGCTCTACGTCGGAAACGAAGCCCGAAGTGTGGGGCACTTTAATACAAGTCGTGAGCGCGCCGTGAACGGTTAATGGAATATTTACGTGATAAGGTGCCTTCGCCGGCCGACCATTAGCTGTGATGTGTGGCCGGCCGTTATTCACAGCATTAAGGAGCGGAGTCTGGCGTGCAGTAACATCACACAGCGCGGCCGATAAAAGCCTCACTCAGATATAAACGTTATTGACTGCGCCAAGGTTCTAACACCACACTCTAGCGAACCTTCACCTCCTGGTGTATACGTTCATCGAAAATAATTCTACCATTTGCCCGTTTAAATGAAAAATTATGAACTGCACTGAAGCGACAGAAGTCATGGCACAGATGGCGGTAGTATTGCGTAAACAAGGTATGAAAGTGCAATGGCGGAGCTGTCAAAAAAAAAAAAATGTTCAAATGTGTGTGAAATCTTATGAGACTTAACTGGTAAGGTCATCAGTACCTAAGCTTACACACTACTTAACCTAAAGTATCCTAAGGACAAACGCACACACCCAAGCCCGAGGGAGGACTCGAACCTCCGCCGGGACAAGCCGCACAGTCTATGACTGCAGCGCCCGAGACGGCTCGGCTAATCCCGCGCGGCGCGGAGCTGTCATTTGTAGTCAGGTGATTCATGTAAGAAGAATAGCAAATAAAATTGGTGTACACGACATGGCAAGAGGAATACATGTTTAAATTTGTGGATGATTTTTTGATGCAGAGCTCGGAATTTTGTAAGCGAGTGTACAACGTCTCTAACTAAACTGGGCAAGGAATCCAGATGAGTTTCAATGACACATACGCGTACATACAGCGCATTACGGGTATAATTGCAGATATTGTGATCATTGGTGCCTTAAAATTTACACACTACAGTGTGTTAGATGTTTTTTTTTTCTCTGTGTCTAACAGTCTTCCGGCAAACACGCCACATAATTTACTACCTAATGTTTACTGTACAGTCGTAACGGCACTGTTAAAAGAACTTCTCCTGTCGTTATAGACTAACGGCTTTCCATGCACGCGTCCACTTGACCTGCTGCTCAGGGGAAAATAAGCATTAACGGCTTGCTCTTGCCACATGTACTTGGAAGTGTTAAGCAACCTACACACTACTCTTACTACCTAGGAGGAATTTTCAATGAGTAATTCAAGCATTTTTTTCTCCAATACCACATATTATTCCCCACTCTTCTAGCTACAAAACTCTAATTTTCAGCATAATCTCCGTTCAATGAGACGGCCTTATCTTGCGTTGCTTACAAGGGAACCTCCCCATCGCACCCCCCTCAGATTTAGTTATAAGTTGGCACAGTGGATAGGCCTTGAAAAACTGAACACAGATCAGTTGAGAAAACAGGAAGAAGTTGTGTGGAACTGTGAAAAAATAAGCAAAATACACAAACTGAGTAGTTCACGGGAAGATAGGCAACATCAAGGAGGATGGGAACGCAGGAGCGCCGTGGTGTCGTGGTAACGTGAGCAGCTGCGCAACGAAAGGTCCTTGGTTCAAATCTTCCATCGAGTGAAAAGTTTAATTTTTTATTTTCAGTTTATGTGACAAACTCTTATGCTTTCATCACTTTTTTGGGAGTGATTATCACATCCACAAGAAAACCTAAATCGGGCAAGGTAGAAGAATCTTTTTACCCATTCGCCAAGTGTACAAGTTAGGTGGGTCGACAACATATTCCTGTCATGTGACGCACATGCCGTCACCAGTGTCGTATAGGATATATCAGATGTGTTTTCCTGTGGAGGAATCGGTTGACCTATGACCTTGTGATCAAATGTTTTCTGTTCCCATTAGAGAGGCACGTCCTTTCGTCTACTAATGGCACGGTTTTGCGATGCGGTCGCAAAACAGACACTAAACTTATTACAGTGAACAGAGATGTCAATGAACGAACGGACAGATAATAACTATGCAAAAATAAAGAAAGTAAAATTTTCATTCGAGGGAAGACTCGAACCAAGGACCTCTTGTTCAGGAACTGCTCACGCTACCACGGGACCACGGCCCACCTAAGCTTACATTGTCCATTATGTTGCTTATGTGGCTCATGGACTACTCAGTTTGTATATTTTGCTTATTTTTTCACAGTTCAACACAACTTCTTCCTGTTTTCTGAATTGATCTGTGTTCAGTTTATCAAGGCCTATCCACTGTGGCAACTTATAACTAAATCTGAGGGGGGTGCGATGGGGAGGTTCCCTTGTTAGAGGGCCTGCATGCCCACAAGGTACCATTCTAGTGGTCGACGCCGTATCCAGTGTCTTGCATCGTCAGTAACCTTCCCATCATCCACAGGTGCGTTTGATTGTGATCTGTCGATCACCTTAACTGAGAATGCCCGCACGTTCCAACATTGCCGGTTTCACAGCTGTGTGTGGTGGGCTGCCATGCGGGAGACTGTACAGGTTTGCTCGACAGTGTTGCAAAGATGGCAGACTCATCGCCCAACGGCTCACCGTGCTTTTGTTCACTGCGGGGTCTCCGTAGACATTCTGCAAGCGTCTATGGATATCTGCGGTGCTCTGGTGTTCCGCTAAAAAAGAAACTCAATGACAGTTCTCTGCTTGGAACGCACCTCCGCTACAGACGTGTTACATACAGCGCCGCCACCTGTCGAAACTCCGTGAAACTATAGAGGCTGAAACGGGAATATTTCACAATGTCCCCGAACAAACTCCGCATATTTTCAACCGAAATTCGCAAAGGATAAGAAATGTCTTGCATTATTTATTGGATGTTCCTCGTATAATTATTAGTCTGAAAATGACCTAAACACTGAAGTAATGTTGTTCGTTACACTGTCTTCAGCCACCACCACAAGTATCTAAAACCCTGTGTATCAGTGCTGTTTCGATTCTGTGCCAGTGTTTATGAGATGTAGCAGCTGGCGAGTGCAGTGAGACAGTTTCTCAGCGTAAGCTGGTGTGAGCAGTGCAGCAGTGCGATACTAACTTGGTGTAGTCCAATGACCTGGTGCAAATCATTCAATTGGACGTCACTTAGGCCGGCCTCTGTCGCCGAGCGGTTCTAGGCGCTTCAGTCTGGAACCGCGCGACCGCTACGGGCGCAAGTTCGAATCCTGCCTCGGTGAGGTGTCCTTAGGTTAGTTATTGAAACATTTTCCTTCTCTTTTTTTTTTTTTTGACGTCACTTCGGCGACTCTCATGTACCTAACCTATCGCAGTTACCCAACCTGGAAAAGGGGATTTATAGTTAAATGTTGTAGCTCCTGACTTTGTTGAGTGGCAGAGGCAAGGCTGCGAAGACGGAAAAATCTGCGGTCCGACGAAGATTCGATTCCCTGCTCTTTTCGTTTCCAGCCACACGCTTTAACGCATTTTTTTTTGTTTGTTTTAAAAACCGTCATCTGAAGTGCGAATCCCAACGCATACCAATACAGCATCAGATCCTCCAGACCACTTGTTTTCTTATTTTTTGGAGGAAAAGAAAAATCGCTTGGCCGAGATCCGATACTGTCACCTTCCGGTTACTAGCTAAACGCTTTACCATCTGCTTTTTGTTTACCGCGTTTTTATTTTTGTAAACAAAACTGCAATAAGCACTGCTAAAGGTAGGTTTTTTCCGCTGCGTAACAGAGAACACTTGGCAAAACAGCTTACCGAAGATTGAAACGATATGTGCCCCGGCAGGGTGCCTTCACATTTCTATAAAATACAAGTAAGTGCCACACGCGATGGCTTCCTTAACCAATATCCTGTCTGGTAAACGTGAGATATAGCATATTAACAAAATTGTCCTGATAACGAGGCAATTGCGCGACGTCCCAGTAGGCGGTAATAAACATGTACTCCTGAAACATCAAAAGGTCATCTCCCCCCACACCAGAAACAAGCAAATGTACAAAATGGTCAATTAATCACATCGCGGAATTCCTCTTCTACTTCGGAAAGAAGGAGCAGGATAATGTCGGTGGCGTAAGGAGAGACAGAAGTGCTAATGAGGAAAGCGGTACTGCAGCCTGAGCTAGTTGGCCAGGTGAACATTGCAGGCAGATATACAGTGATGAGCCAAAACATTATGACCAACTTCTTAACAGCTTGTATGTCCGTCTTTGGAACGAAGTACGTCACTGATTATGTGTATCAGGGATCCGACAGCTTGTTGGTAGATGTGTGGAGGTATGTGTCATTACATGTCTACCCATAGGTCATATAATATGCGTAAATAACCGGCCGCTGATCTTCGTACGCAGTGATGGCGCCCGTTGCCTTCTCAGACCACTGTAGCACGGTTCTGGCCCCGAGACACATTAGTTATACCGTTGAAAGATGACACCGCCGTCCAGGAAGACATCAAGGCTGAAGGGATGCAGGTGCTACGCAGCTGTCAGCGTGTCTTCGATTACTGCCACACGACCAATGCAAGCACAGGAGAATTTCTCCCATAGGATAACACTGCTTCCACCAACCTGCGTTCATGATGCGCTTCACGTTTCGAGCCGCCGTCCACCACGATGACGGCGTTTGTGGAGACGATTATCGACCTAGTGTAGCAAAAATGTGATTCATCAGAAGAGCCGACACGTTTCCGTTGATTGAAAATGGTCCCGTACCCACTGCAGTCGTAATTAACGATGCCGTCGTGTCAATATCTGAAGATTTAAGGGTGGGGTGCTGAGAAGTTAAAAACTACACTCCTGGAAACTGAAATAAGAACACCGTGAATTCATTGTCCCAGGAAGGGGAAACTTTATTGACACATTCCTAGGGCCAGATACATCACATGATCACACTGACAGAACCACAGGCACATAGACACAGGCAACAGAGCATGCACAATGTCGGCACTAGTACAGTGTATATCCACCTTTCGCAGCAATGCAGGCTGCTATTCTCCCATGGAGACGATCGTAGAGATGCTGGATGTAGTCCTGTGGAACGGCTTGCCATGCCATTTCCACCTGGCGCCTCAGTTGGACCAGCGTTCGTGCTGGACGTGCAGACCGCGTGAGACGACGCTTCATCCAGTCCCAAACATGCTCAATGGGGGACAGATCCGGAGATCTTGCTGGCCAGGGTAGTTGACTTACACCTTCTAGAGCACGTTGGGTGGCACGGGATACATGCGGACGTGCATTGTCCTGTTGGAACAGCAAGTTCCCTTGCCGGTCTAGGAATGGTAGAACGATGGGTTCGATGACGGTTTGGATGTACCGTGCACTATTCAGTGTCCCCTCGACGATCACCAGTGGTGTACGGCCAGTGTAGGAGATCGCTCCCCACACCATGATGCCGGGTGTTGGCCCTGTGTGCCTCGGTCGTATGCAGTCCTGATTGTGGCGCTCACCTGCACGGCGCCAAACACGCATACGACCATCATTGGCACCAAGGCAGAAGCGACTCTCATCGCTGAAGACGACACGTCTCCATTCGTCCCTCCATTCACGCCTGTCGCGACACCACTGGAGGCGGGCTGCACGATGTTGGGGCGTGAGCGGAAGACGGCCTAACGGTGTGCGGGACCGTAGCCCAGCTTCATGGAGACGGTTGCGAATGGTCCTCGCCGATACCCCAGGAGCAACAGTGTCCCTAATTTGCTGGGAAGTGGCGGTGTGGTCCCCTACGGCACTGCGTAGGATCCTACGGTCTTGGCGTGCATCCGTGCGTCGCTGCGGTCCGGTCCCAGGTCGACGGGCACGTGCACCTTCCGCCGACCACTGGCGACAACATCGATGTACTGTGGAGACCTCACGCCCCACGTGTTGAGCAATTCGGCGGTACGTCCACCCGGCCTCCCGCATGCCCACTATACGCCCTCGCTCAAAGTCCGTCAACTGCACATACGGTTCACGTCCACGCTGTCGCGGCATGCTACCAGTGTTAAAGACTGCGATGGAGCTCCGTATGCCACGGCAAACTGGCTGACACTGACGGCGGCGGTGCACAAATGCTGCGCAGCTAGCGCCATTCGACGGCCAACACCGCGGTTCCTGGTGTGTCCGCTGTGCCGTGCGTGTGATCATTGCTTGTACAGCCCTCTCGCAGTGTGCGGAGCAAGTATGGTGGGTCTGACACACCGGTGTCAATGTGTTCTTTTTTCCATTTCCAGGAGTGTATGTACGATGAACGGTGTGAGCCTGCGTAATAATAATCTACCCTTTGTCAGAGTCACTTATCTCGATGCATTTCTCCATTTGCAGCCCATCTCTTTGCTAGGGTGATCCCCCACCCGTGTCTGCTCTGTTTACATACTTTTGTTACCGCGTCACGTGCCCTCAACGCCCCTAGGCAGCACTCAACGTCGTAGTGGGCAGTGGTCATAATGTTTAGGCTTATCAGTATTTGCGGAAGCATGTCCAGGGAACCACATCGAGAACATGTAAACGTGTCACTAAGCCCAGTTCGATGAAGGTGTTTATTAGTAGGTGACAAGTTAATATTGACTGTACCAAGAGCAAGTCACTTGCATCGTGTGAATCGGGATACTGTTTGTTGGTCCAGACAATCTTCCAGCAGCCTCGTGGTAATAAATTTTCAGCGGGACTGGGGCAGACCACCCCATCCGCGTGAGCAGACAGGAATTGCGTCAACACCACTCGATCGCTAGAGCGCCAAGCCCGGATCTGGGAGAGGCCAGAAACAGGGCAATCGAGCATTCTGTAGTTAGGTACGGACACCGCCATCTTGCGTTGTCTTGCTGAAAGATAACGTCACAGAGACCTCGGACATAGGGCACAGCAGAAGTGTAACATCTGTGATCCAAGTTGTTGGGCACACCACTGACCGAACGCCGCATCAAAGTGAAGTGCCGTGCTGACAGCCCGTGACGTTCCCGACGTCGTCACGCTGTCAGAGTTGTCCAGAAACTAAGTTCCGATCGGTCGCGAAATGGATACCACAGTGAAAACCTTCCACCTACTTCTCTACATAGTCGCCGCTCCAACTTAGAGTTATGTCGTAGAGTTGTATCAAATTTCCAATATCCTCATCATACACTCCTGGAAATTGAAATAAGAACACCGTGAATTCATTGTCCCAGGAAGGGGAAACTTTATTGACACATTCCTGGGGTCAGATACATCACATGATCACACTGACAGAACCACAGGCACATAGACACAGGCAACAGAGCATGCACAATGTCGGCACTAGTACAGTGTATATCCACCTTTCGCAGCAATGCAGGCTGCTATTCTCCCATGGAGACGATCGTAGAGATTCTGGATGTAGTCCTGTGGAACGGCTTGCCATGCCATTTCCACCTGGCGCCTCAGTTGGACCAGCGTTCGTGCTGGACGTGCAGACCGCGTGAGACGACGCTTCATCCAGTCCCAAACATGCTCAATGGGGGAGAGATCCGGAGATCTTGCTGGCCAGGGTAGTTGACTTACACCTTCTAGAGCACGTTGGGTGGCACGGGATACATGCGGACGAGCATTGTCCTGTTGGAACAGCAAGTTCCCTTGCCGGTCTAGGAATGGTAGAACGATGGGTTCGATGACGGTTTGGATGTACCGTGCACTATTCAGTGTCCCCTCGACGATCACCAGTGGTGTACGGCCAGTGTAGGAGATCGCTCCCCACACCATGATGCCGGGTGTTGGCCCTGTGTGCCTCGGTCGTATGCAGTCCTGACTGTGGCGCTCACCTGCACGGCGCCAAACACGCATACGACCATCATTGGCACCAAGGCAGAAGCGACTCTCATCGCTGAAGACGACACGTCTCCATTCGTCCCTCCATTCACGCCTGTCGCGACACCACTGGAGGCGGGCTGCACGATGTTGGGGCGTGAGCGGAAGACGGCCTAACGGTGTGCGGGACCGTAGCCCAGCTTCATGGAGACGGTTGCGAATGGTCCTCGCCGATACCCCAGGAGCAACAGTGTCCCTAATTTGCTGGGAAGTGGCGGTGCGGTCCCCTACGGCACTGCGTAGGATCCTACGGTCTTGGCGTGCATCCGTGCGTCGCTGCGGTCCGGTCCCAGGTCGATGGGCACGTGCACCTTCCGCCGACCACTGGCGACAACATCGATGTACTGTGGAGACCTCACGCCCCACGTGTTGAGCAATTCGGCGGTACGTCCACCCGGCCTCCCGCATGCCCACTATACGCCCTCGCTCAAAGACCGTCAACTGCACATACGGTTCACGTCCACGCTGTCGCGGCATGCTACCAGTGTTAAAGACTGCGATGGAGCTCCGTATGCCACGGCAAACTGGCTGACACTGACGGCGGCGGTGCACAAATGCTGCGCAGCTAGCGCCATTCGACGGCCAACACCGCGGTTCCTGGTGTGTCCGCTGTGCCGTGCGTGTGATCATTGCTTGTACAGCCCTCTCGCAGTGTCCGGAGCAAGTATAGTGGGTCTGACACACCGGTGTCAATGTGTTCTTTTTTCCATTTCCAGGAGTGTAGAAAGCAGCCGCCTTTGTTTTCGGGCAGTTATCTGCACTAGTCTACAGCTCGTTGTCTCTGGAAAAATTTTGTCTTCATAGCCAGAGGTTCTTGTGAGCGGAGATGAGACTCAGGGGGAGCCAATTGTATTGTGGTTGATCAAACATTTCTCATCGGAAACGCTCCAGGAGCGTCTTCATTGCCCCTGAAGAGTGCGGCCGAGAATTGGCATGAAGAAGGAACTGCTCGACAGTTGTGTTATGTGGGCTGCGTGACACAGGCGAAATCTCTAACCAGGCCCCCATACCTGGCGGGAGACGCTATTCCATACGCATCTTTACGTGCTCACAGTTCACTCAAAACTGAAAACAGATACGCGACGTGATCGATGGACATACTAGAAACCCTGCCCAACACATCTGTGCAAAGCTTTACCGGATTTTCCCAGTGGTTTCCATTTCGCGACCGATCGGAACTTACTTTCTGGACAACCCTCGTATTATCAGATGCAATCCATAGGAAAAAATTTACAGCTGATAGTAATAATTTGAGTATGAACGACTGTAGGCTGTATTTGAAAAGATGCAGGGTACAATTTAATCTACATCAAGCAACCAGAACATTATGACCAGCGACCTACTACCGATATGAACTCGTCCAGGCGATAGCAGCGTCACCTGGCGGGAATGACTGCTAGTCAGACACACGCACGGTGCATGTAGCACCAGTGAGTGTGCTGTCCGTGTCTGAAATGGGGAACGCCCGCCATCTACCTGAGTTTTACTGAGGGCAGTTTGTGATGGTCCGGAAGATCGGCACGAGCACTTCGAAAACTGCAGGACTCGTCGGGTGTTCGAGAAGTGCTGCTGTAAGTGTCTTCAACACGTGATGAAACCAAACTGAAACCTTGACCAGATGTCGTGGGGCTGAGCGGCCACGCCACGTTACAAATGTCGGATGTTGCAAGCTGGGCAGACTGGTAAAACAGGACAGCCGGCGAACTGCGGCGGAACTAACATCAGCCTCTGAGCCCTGTCGAACACATCTGGGGTGTGATTGAACGTCTTGTCAGAGCTCCTCGCCCCCCCTCCCGTAATTTTCGGGAATTAGGCAGATGTGATGCCAACTCCCTCCAGCGAACTACCAAGGTCTCATTCTTTCCATGCCACGACACGTCGCCGCTGTTTTCAGCCTCAAAAGTGAACATACTGGCTGTTAGGAAGGTCGTTATAATATTGTGCCTACTCAACATGTATACTAACAATAGATCTGTAAAACCATCGTGTCTGTGCTTGTCTTTGAACATGCTGATCTCCAGAACTACTAGATGAATTTCCATGGGTATAGCAGATAACTTGAGCATACGGCCTTTAGTTTATCAAAATCAGATCACTGAGAAAAACTGATATCGTGTTTTAAAGTGTTACCTGTCTGTCTGTGTATATGAAGACGGTAATCTTCAAAACTATTGCCGGCCGCTGGTGGCCGAGCGGTTCTGGCGCTACAGTCTAGAACCGCGCGACTGCTACGGTCGCAGGTTCGAATCCTGCCTTGGGCATGGATGTGTGTTGTCCTTAGGTTAGTTAGGTTTAAGTAGTTCTAAGTTCTAGGGTACTTATGACCTCAGCAGTTGAATCCCATAGTGCTCAGAGCCATTTGAACCAAAACTATTAGACGAATTTTCATGGTGTTTCCGTAGGTAAATTAAGTGAATCTCTGGGCATCTTACAGTCTTTATTTTATGAAAATCGGATAAAGAATAAACGATATCCACACATATTACCAAAATGTATGTCTGAATGTTCCACATCTCCTCCGGAAACTCTTGACCGATTGCAACTAAACTAAGCTTGGTACACGTATCACTTACTGTCTGGGAAGAAGCGCTGTTGGCGTGAGAACCACCTACCTATGAAAGAGGTAGAGGTTAAAAAGGTGTGTGGCCACGATGTGCGAATACCCAGATTTTATTCACCCACCATTTGAGAAAGAGAGCACTTATTGACTTGTAGTGAACTTCATGCATAATTTCAACCCTTCCGGTCGAAGGGCTGTTCAATTCCGACAGTTGCCTGCAACATCACACTATTTCCACGACATTGGTATCTGAAGCTCCATATTCTGCCACTGTTCTTTCAAGAAGCATTTCATTTTTGTAGCGTAAATATTTAAAGAATTGTAATTTGAAGTCAAGTAGCGTATACTCGTACGAACTGTCATTCGAGGATGTGTGTTGTCATGAAGCTGTATTATTCCTTGTTTTGATCGTATGGCAGAATGAAGCTAACACGTCACTACTTTGCTGAAACTAATCACAGTCTGGCTTTTTATCTCGAAGTACACCAGTTTACATTTACATATACTTGACTACTCTGCAATTCCCAATTGACGCGAGGAGTGGCCTCGCGGTTAGAGGCTCCATGTTACGGATTGTGCAGCCCCTCCCGCCGGAGGTTCGAGTCCTCCCTCGAGCATGAGTGTGTGTGTTGTTCTTCGTGTCAGTTAGTTTAAGCGGCGTGTAAGTCTAGGGACCGATGACCTCAGCAGTTTGGTCCCTTAGGAATTCACACACACACACACACACACAGGTCACAATTAAATGCCTGGCAGAGGTTTCATAGGGACACTTTCAAGCTAATTGTCTACTGTTCCAACCTTGAACAGCGCTTAGGAAAAACGAACAGACAAATGCTTCCTTGCGATCCATGATTTATTTTATTTTACTATGATGATCATTTCTCCCTACGTAGGTGGGCACCGACAGAATGTTCATACTTCTAGGAGAAGGTTGCCGAATGAAATTTCATGAGAAGATCCTGCTGCAATGAAACGCGCCTTTGTTTTAATAATAGCCTCCCCAATTCTAGTATCATATCTACGATAATGTCTCCACTATTTTGTGATACTACAAAGCGAGTTTTCCGTCTTTGAACATTCATTTACTTTTCTCATTTCGAGAGTACTGAATGAGAGATCTGTTTCACTTGCTAAAAACATTCAACAGCCTAGACAGCATAACATATTTCTTTATTTAAGACAACTGGTTCAGACTGACTTTGCTGTCATTTTTCAGGGCTTAAAAATCTTTTTGTTGTGAAATGTGTTCATTTTACGTTGGACTTCATTCGAGGTTGTCATGTAGATAAAAATCAGCACATTATAAATGGTTTGATACATATAAGGACACGACCTATGCAGAAAATACTGTACGTTTTTAAATACTTTAGTTATGACTATATATATAAAGACATGGCCTTTAGCACAAGGTACTTCATGTTTTTAAGTACTTTAGTAATGAGAAACATTTTGTAATGGGCTGGTTTTTTCTACATGGCAACTGAGGTACGCTACAGTTATGTCTACTAAGGGATTCTGTCAGAATCTTTTGAATTGTTTTCAGCGAAAAATAGTGATTCACTGTGGCATCGGAGTTGTACTAATCACTTTACAGTTGCAAGGAACATTGTAGCAATGCAACGGCGAAAGCTGAAAATTACCACAATGCTCACGAATTCCCACCCATCCCTTCCCTTTCTTTCCCCATTCTGTATTTCATATAAATGTATGCACTACTTGAAATTTACTTTTTTTATTACCTACAGTTGTTAGTAAAACTCTAGATCGCACAGTGAATCACTAATTTTCACTGAAAACAATTCAAAAAATTCTGTTAGAGTCCTTCAGTAGGCTGATAACTGTAGCGTAAGTCAGCACTTAATTTTCAGTTATAGATATGAATTCATGCTCACAAAAACAACCCTGTATTGACTCAAAAATGCAGTGGCAACACAACAGGTTATGGCAGCGGTGGGGAACTGGACAGTGGCAGAGTCTACTGTCACGTCAACATCACACCTTTGCAGTGGGCGTCACAACACGTGATCTCTGTCATGTTTTCAATGAACCGTGATTTGATATCACGTCTGTTTCGGAACAAGTCTTGTAGTTAAGCTGCCGTCTGCAAGCTTCCGTAAACCAGCTGCTGAGCAGCATGCAGGACGGCTATGGCGAGACCTGGTTTTCGGATGCGTCGTAAATCTGTGGAGGCGACGCGCTCTGGACGCGGCCCTGCGTCGGGCCGTTTGTCACGGGAGGGGCTGGCTTCCTGTCCTGGCGGGGTCGCCACCGCCAGCCTCTCCCACGGGAAGCCGGCCTGATTGGCCCGTGCGCAGCTTCCTGTCACAGCGCCCTCCTCACCTCGCCCGCGCCACCCAGCGCCGTGATTGTACGTCCCTGCTCGACAGGGGATCAAATTGTTATTTGCTCCACCGAGTTGCCGACCATTTTGCTCGTGTGGTCGCCAAACAATTTTGTGAATTCATTCTCCATCAGTAACGAGCTTATTAAGGAGGCGATTGCTTCATCTGAACTTTCTCTGAGAGAGTGATCCATGTGGTTTCTGTCAAATAAAAAGTTTTTATAACGCGTTCGCAAAATCTTGAAGGTAGACTGACAAAATTCTTTTGATTAATCGCAATCCTATAAGACAAAAAGTTCAAAGCCTCTAAGCACTATGGGACTTAACATCTGAGGTTGTCAGTCCAAAAAATGTGTGAAATCCTATGGGACTTAACTGCTAAGGTCATCAATCCCTAAGCTTACACACGACTTAACCTAAATTATCCTAAGGACAAACACACACACCCATGCCCGAGGAAGGACTCGTACCTCCGCCGGGACAAGCCGCACAGGCCATGACTGCAACGCCTCAGACCGCACGGCTAATCCCGCGGGGCTGTCATCAGTCCCCTAGACTAAGAACTACTTAAACCTAGCTAACCTAAGGACATCACACATATCCATGCCCGAGGCAGGATTCGAACCTGCGACCGTAGCAGCAGCGCGGTTCCAGACTGAAGCGCCTAGAACCGCTCGGCCACAGGTGCCGGCTCCCAATGAGACAATATCAGTACTGTATTTAGCTACGTTAGGTTGTAGCGTAAGTTCGTAGCGTTTTTGTTTTGCATACTGGTATTCCGGCTTCTGTGGGTTTATTTGTCGAATGTCATTTTTTATTCGTAGTTTGCCGTTGCTTTTTGAGTTGACATAGTATCATTTGGAGTTAGTGAGTGGAGCTATGGACGCTAGAAAATGGAGTGCCAGGAGGAGAAACCATAATACTTCCAACATATTCTTCTGTTTGATTTCAGTAAAGGGGCGACAGCAGCAGAGGCAGCCAGAAACATTTGCGCCGTGTGTGGAGATAATGCCATTTGGCAGAGCACGACAAGAAAATGGTTTTCTCGTTTGAAGTACGATCGTTTTGAAATTAGTGACTCTCCACGTTCAGGAATACTTCGGGGTTTGTTGAAGATCGTTTAAACGCATTAATCCACAATTATCCACTTCGCTTTACTCGAGAACTGACAAACGTGATGGACTGTAATCCTTCCATCATCGTGTGACATTTGCATGGAATGTGAAAGGTTCAAAAACCGGGTGTTGGATATCGCACGCTCTAAAATACAGGGAGCGAAAGGCTATTTACAATTTGTACAGAAACCAGATGGCAGTTATAAGAGTCGAGGGGCATGAAAGGGAAGCAGTGGTTGGGAAAGGAGTGAGACAGGGTTGTAGCCTCTCCCCGATGTTATTCAATCTGTATATTGAGCAAGCAGTAAAGGAAACAAAAAAAAAATTCGGAGTAGGTATTAAAATTCATGGAGAAGAAGTAAAAACTTTGAGGTTCGCCGATGACATTGTAATTCTGTCAGAGACAGCAAAGGACTTGGAAGAGCAGTTGAACGGAATGGACAGTGTCTTGAAAGGAGGATATAAGATGAACATCAACAAAAGCAAAACGAGGATAATGGAATGTAGTCAAATTAAATCGGGTGATGCTGAGGGGATTAGATTAGGAAATGAGACACTTAGAGTAGTAAAGGAGTTTTGCTATTTAGGGAGTAAACTAACTGATGATGGTCGAAGTAGAGAGGATATAAAATGTAGACTGGCAATGGCAAGGAAATCGTTTCTGAAGAAGAGAAATTTGTTAACATCGAGTATAGATTTAAGTGTCAGGAAGTCGTTTCTGAAAGTATTTGTATGGAGTGTAGCCATGTATGGAAGTGAAACATGGACGATAACCAGTTTGGACAAGAAGAGAATAGAAGCTTTCGAAATGTGGTGCTACAGAAGAATGCTGAAAATAAGGTGGGTAGATCACGTAACTAATGAGGAGGTATTGAATAGGATTGGGGAGAAGAGAAGTTTGTGGCACAACTTGACTAGAAGAAGGGATCGGTTGGTAGGACATGTTTTGAGGCATCAAGGGATCACAAATTTAGCATTGGAGGGCAGCGTGGAGGGTAAAAATCGTAGAGGGAGACCAAGAGATTAATACACCAAGCAGCTTCAGAAGGATGTAGGTTGCAGTACGTACTGGGAGATGAAGAAGCTTGCACATGATAGAGTAGCATGGAGAGCTGCATCAAACCAGTCTCAGGACTGAAGTCCACAACAACAACATGCCGAAATCACAAAAATCTGTGGGTGGCAATATGAACACCTCTGCTTGCTTGTCATCAATTGGCCCGTGAACAACACTAACCATTTCTGTACTGTATCATATGACATGCATCCAATTGCTTCCCCGAGGTGGAACCACCACTGATGACATCTATATTCAGTAACTGAGATGTCTTGCAGGCGCAATCCTAGAACAACGACCGTGGAGAGATGCTACTCCACGATAATGCCTCCCCGCATTTTGCTAGACTGACAAAAAGAACTATAAGTGGTTTGGGTTGCGATGTCATTCTGCACCCTAGCGCCCTCAGATTTCGTTTCAAATGGCTCTGAGCACTATGGGACTTAACATCGGAGGTCATCAGTCCCCTAGAACTTAGAACTACTTAAACCTAACTAACCTATGGACATCACACACATCTATGTCCGAGGCAGGATTCGAACCTGCGACCGTCGTTCCTGACGTCCACTTCCGTAATTTCAGGTGGCAAGTATTCAATGACAATTTTTTTCTTCCAGTCACCAGAAACTCGGTGAGTGTAGTAAGGCATTTCCCGCGGTTTGACTAAGTCAAAGACAGCAAGGAGGTACTGGACATGGTACTTCTGAAAGATAGCCCGTAACTGGCCACCTACGAGGCACTGCAGTTCAGTGTTCAGCTTTAGGTAATTATCTGTATACCACAATTGGAGGGATTTTTTCCTTCTTCGGTTGTGCAGACGGTGGAGCCTGAGAAGCGGGACCATGAGAGGGACCCACGTCCATGGCATCATCGGGCGCAGTTTCCTCTAGAGAGGGCGCGGCAGATTCGGAACCACCGCCACCGTGACGAGTGAGTTTCTGTGACGGAGCGGGCCGACATTAGTGAAGTCCTCAGAAGGCCCATCAGCAGCAGCACTCGGTGGTGCGGCAAATTGGTGGAGCATCGGTGGGGCTGATGGCGCAGCCTGAGAAGAGAGATCAGCAGTGAGAGCCATGTCCTTGGCCAAAGCAAGTTCGGCTTACTCGGGAAGGATGGCATCTGAGACAGAGCCATTGCACCCGCGACGAGCATGGGCGGATGAGCGGCAGGGTGTATGGTGACGGGGTGACGGCATGTTCGGACAGGGGCCCATCTGGGCGGTGATGGGAAACGGACGAAGCAACCCGAAGAGGGGCGTCCAGGTGGAGGTCAGGTACAGCAGGTGGCTGATTCGACAGGGAAGGACATCCGTCGGGTGAGAGGTCAATCACAAGGTGACCAGGTGAATTGTCAGACGACGATAAAGACGATGACCGGTCTCGCATACTGGGGTGGGGGAGAGGCACACTTCGATCGGTGTCAGTGCCGGAGGCGACCGGAGATTGTTGGCGGTCGGCACGCCGCGCGCGGTCCTTAGCCCATTGGGGATGACAGTATGGGCGCCACCGGCAGCACGCTGCTCGATAGGCACCACAGCGCCACACGAGGCGGCGGACGAGTCGCCTTGCCGCGGTCTCGAGGGCCGGACGGTATCCATAAGAAACCGTGGCTGTAAAGGCATAGCCTCGGTAGTATCTACTACAACGCTGAAAAAGACGCACACCAAAACTAACGCCTAAGAAGGTAGTAACAGATCACGTCGTCTGAAACGACAACACAACGCTGTAGAGAATACTCGTGGACGTTACGAAAGATCTACGCGCACAATTGCAAGAAAACATGCAATCAACACTACGGGAATCCAACCCGTTCACGGTGTTGATTCGTGCTTTTTATGCGGTTTTTAGCCTCAGGATAATTAAAAACCGATTTTTCCCATCCGATGTGATATAACCTTACCGTGGTGGATGAGCCTACGTAACTAACAGTATCACACCCGTACACCAATGCATACTGAGTAGCACAGTTTGTTTAACGTTAAACGTACACCTTAAGCATTGTTGTATGATTAATTTGTCATTTGTAGTCGACCACTATTAAATTATGATATTTACAGTGCCATCTATTGCTACATTTTGTAACTATTTATTTTTCTTCTGCCATACGTTTTCGCCCTTCTCCAGTAATATTCCGTTGCATTTTGGCGTCGTTCTGACCAGTGGTGTTATTTCTACAGCAGCTTGAAAGTTTAATTTTAATTATAATCACCCTCTACATGTAAGTGTTACTAGCTCAGGCGGACGCACAACGATTGCAACATTGGTCTCGATTCCTCGTTGACTCTTTCTCCTTGTTGCGCGAATGTAATTAACATTTGCCACCATTAGGTGACGAATTTAGTGGACTACGATATAAAGATGTAGACAATGTGGAATATGGAGGTTTTGGCCGGTCCAGGAAGCGTACGAGGATAGCAGAAGTGGTTACGGCGGCTGCTCGCGATAAGCGGCAAATCCGTGTTGGAGTCCCAATCCGCTAGAAGTTTTCATATGTCTACATCTAATACAGCTGAAGTGGCTGAAGTGATGGAACTGGCAGTCAGAGACTTAATTTCGAAACTATCAATATGTTGCTTGCATATAGCAAAGTTGATGGAAATCGCACGATTTTATACAGAAAGGATTCGCTATGGAAATACTCCTTAACATTCGACATTGACAGCAGATGAGAGAAGAGACCACGTAGTTCCAAGTAGGTACCGTATTTTATGCTTGGAATGTAACTGAAATATGTATGAACAGCAAAGTGTCTTTTCCCTTCTCGTTGCCTTTTACTGGGCGTGAAGTAGTGCTGTGTAGTACAGAGAAATTTTGACTGTGTGTGGTAGGACTTCCGAAATCTGTATTAGCCGTCTTGTTCCTCTTTGCTTATCTTTGGTGGATGTTAAAAATAGTCAACGTGTGTCCACGGTGGTTCGAACAGCTCTACATTTAAATCCACGTAGAGACTCCGCTAGCCATGGTGCGGTGTGCTGTGGAGTTTCCTTCGAGAATGAGATTTTGAGACGCTTCCAATGCGGAATTGTCCTCCAACGTTCGCTAAGACACGCAAGCATTGGACACATGTCATGCTAATGTGTAGAGTGTTATCCGCGAACAGCAGCTGTATCCATAACATCTGCACGAAGCTCACGACTAGCACGGTTTACACAATAATATTTACAACGATGAGTTCCCCAAACGTAATACCCGACATTGGCTGTTGTTGTTATCGTTGCTGTCCTGATCTTCAGCCCGAACACTTGTTTGATACGGCTATCCGTATTAATATATCCTGTGCAAACATATTCATTTCTGTGTAACTATCGCATGCTGCATGCATTTGAATCTGCTTACTAGATTCAAGGCTAGGCCATCCTTTACAATTTTGTCCCATGTACATCCTTCCATTAACAGATGGACCATTCTTTAATGCCTCAGTACGTGTCATATGAACCGATATTTTATTTTAGTCAAGTTGTGCCACAAATTTGTTTTTTTTCCTAGTACCATTCAGTACCTACTCATTAATTACTGGATTAAACCATCTAATTTTCAACATTCTCCAGCAACAGCACGTTTCATAAGTCTCTAATCTTTTCTTATCTATTTATAGTTCACGTTTAATTTTTTTTTTTCACAAATGTTTTTCTTGCTATTCCCAGTAACCATTTTATATCCTCTCGACTTCGCCCATCGCCACTTCTTTTGCTTTACAAATAGTAAAATTCATTTTCTACTCATTTCTTAATCAAGTTTTTAGAGCATCACCTGATTTGATTCGATTACGATCAACCATCCTTGTTTTACTTTTTTTTGATGATTATCTTATAATCTCTCTTGAAGACACACTGTTCACCAGCTCCATTGCCGTACATGAGAGAATTACCGTGTCATCTGGAAATCTCAAATTTTATTTCTTCTCTCTGAACTTCATTTCCATTTCCAAATTTTTCCTTGGTTTCTTTCAGTGCTTGGTCTTTGTACAGACCGGATAGCGTTGGGGACAGGTTGCAACGCTCTCACTCCCATCTCAAAATGCACTGTTCTTTCGTGTTCTCCCACACTTACAACTGCAGTGTGGTTTCTGTGCGTGTTTAAAAAAGAAGTTTAGGTGTCTGTACATTGTTCCTGCTACCTCCAGAATTTCGAAGAGTCCATTCCATTCAACATTATTAAAACATTTCGCTGAGTCTACAGACGCTATAAATGAATGTTTGCCTTTCTTTAAATTATGTTCCAAGAAACGTCGGAAGTTACGTATGGCCTCACGTATTCCTACCTTTTCCCGAAACACAACTGATCTGCCTCGAGATCTTCGCAATAAAGCTCCTGCCGCCCAGGAGACAACACCTGTTGCTTGTATCAGTAAACAAAGTTTACTTTAGCCTCTTCTTCGAGCTTCCATCAAGAAACAAGTATTATCTGTTTGTTTATACAGGGTGTTACAAAAAGGTACGGCAAAACTTTCAGGAAACATTCCTCACACACAAATAAAGAAAAGATGTTATGTGGACATGTGTCCGGAAACGCTTAATTTCCATGTTAGAGCTCGTTTTAGTTTCGTCAGTATGTACTGTACTTCCTCGATTCACCGCGATGATTTCGTACGCGATACTCTACCTGTGCTGCTAAACATGTGCCTTTACAAGTACGACACAACATGTGGTTCATGCACGATGGAGCTCCTGCAGATTTCAGTCAAAGTGTTCGTACGCTTCTCAACAACACATTCGGTGACCGATGGATTGGTAGAGGCGGACCAATTACATGGCCTCCACGCTATACTGATCTCAACCCTCTTCACTTTCATTTATGGGGGCATTTGAAAGCCCTTGTCTACGCAACCCCGGCACCAAATGTAGAGAAAAAAATGGTTCAAATGGCTCTGACCACTATGGGACTTAACTTATAAGGTCATCAGTCCCCTAGAACTTAGAACTACTTAAACCTAACTAACCTAAGGACATCACACACATCCATGCCCGACGCAGGATTCGAACCTGCGACCGTAGCGGTCGCGCAGTTCCAGTCTGTAGCTAATGTAGAGACTCTTCGTGATAGTATTGTGGACGGCTGTGATACAATACGCCATTCTCCAGGGCTGCATCAGCGCATCAGGAATTCCATGCGACGGAGGGTGGATGCATATATCCTCGCTAACGGAGGACATTTTGAACATTTCCTGTAACAAAGTGTTTGAAGTCACGCTGGTACGTTCTGTTGCTGTGTGTTTCCATTCCATGATTAATGTGATTTGAAGAGAAGTAATAAAATAAGCTCTAACATGGAACGTAAGCGTTTCCGGACACGTGTCCACATAACATATTTTCTTTCTTTGTGTGTAAGGAATGTTTCCTGAAAGTTTGGCCGTATCTTTTTGTAACACCCTGTATACAGTAGGTTCACTAGTGTTTGATGGAATTTTGTAAGTGCTTGAAAATTTTTCCTGTGTTACCTTTTGCGTGAGCTAAATTTCCAGTAAAAAGGTAACTGTTGCCAGATAGCTGCAGTACGAGTAGTAAAATTTAGTTTTGTTCTAAGAGCTTGCTGATTTTGCGAAGTTAGTGTAGAGTCAGAAACTTTAAGGGGAGATTTTAGTGCTAGCTTTTTAATTGTCCTTGTTTACAGTATTCTGTGAGCAGCCCAACTTGTCTTACTGAGGTCTGTTTGTTCTTCCTTAGTTACTTCTGTCTGCTTTCTTTGTGTTTTCTGTTTGTATTTTTTTTATATTTTACACAGCACGAAATGAATAGGGACTCTGCTTGTTCTGCGCGGACAAAAGGATAATTAGCTGGTAGCTGGGAAAAGTTGGAAGGCGTGTTGGTCACGGTCGACACCTTCAGACGACATTGAGGCACCAGGGGTGAAAACTGCGGCTCCTTTGCAATCGTTGCAACCCCCTGGAAACACCACCCTCACTGTATCTTCCCATATACAGCTGACCGATCTGTCTTCACTTGAGGGCTGATGGCAGACAGTGGTGGACTCGCATGTTTCTGAGTTGACCGCTGAAGTGAGAACTGGTTACTCGACTGTACCCTTACGTCTTAAAAACTCGTGCGAAGTTTTATTATTTAGCGTATGATACATAACAATCACAATAACACATAAAATACAGAACCAGAGACACATTAAAATACAGTTTAGATCTTTATATCTAAGCCATTGCTCCAATCCACTGGTTACTTCGGAAGTAACCAGGTTCGAATCCACTAGATTTCCAGGGAAGGCACGGAGGGGGCAGTCCACTGCCATATGCTTCATTGTTTTTGGAACGTCAGCACATTCACATTATGGGGTGTGCACCCAACCGCATTTATGAAGAATCGAAGCATTTCTTCCCACAACACATGTGAAACGGTTAAGCCTCTTCCAAGTGCATCTTTGCAAGCTGAAACCATTGAGCCTTACTGTTGGATCTTCGACTTCCAAGATGGCCTCTGGAGTAGAAGATGTCCATTCTTTCCGCCAGCTGTCTTTGGGGTCGAAATGGTTGCTTAACAATTCCATGGCCATTTTACAAACCGGTTTACGGGACTTCAACCTGGATGATTCTAGCTGTCTCACGTCTTCGTGAATTGTGAGTGACGAGTTATTCAGTATTCTTGACCACAGATGACCAAGATGTTTTTGTCTTCTGATGTGGGGAGTTGGTATGTTACACAACACCGGCAGCCATTGGACTGGAGTAGCAAGTAACGTTTCAGGTGTGATACGCATAGTGTGACGAAGTCGAGTGTCCACAAGGTGAGTATGGCAGCTATTAAGCCATACTGCACTGCAGAGGAATAGAGCAGATGTTCTCAATGTGTTGGCGTCAGCTCCGCATGATGTACCAGCTAGACGCTGAAGAAGGTTATTACGCCTCTTCAGTTTTGCAGCAGATTTACGTAATTGGGCTTTATGTGTTAGAGTTCTTTCCAAAGTCATACCCAGATATGTAGGCGTGCCATTGAACCGTAATGTTTCACCTCTAAAATTGACTCCTGGTTGGTAATTTGGGAGCCTATTGTCCAGGTGAAAAGTAGATACCTCACTTTTGTGCGGGTTCGGTTTCAAACGCCATTTCTTAAAGTATTCATCCAGGAGTACAAAGTCTTGGTTGAGGACATTCTCTGCTTCTGCAAAATTAGTGCATTGAACAGTGAGGTTGATATCATCCGCATATATGAATTTGAGAATGTGTTAGGCAGATCGTGAGTGTGTAAATTGAAAAGTGCTGGAGAGAGGACCGAACCTTGTGGTAGACCATTACTCAATTTGCGGAATCGGTTTCTGTTTTTTTCTGAGTTAACTTGAATTAGTCTGTTGCTTAGCATATTTCCAATTAAGTTGATGTATTCGCATAGGGGACCACGTTGATCAGATTTATTAAAAGACCTTCCTTCCAAATGGTGTCGTAAGCAGCCTTGGGATCAAGGAAGACAGAGACGCTCTTCAACTTCTTCTCAAAACCAGCTTCCACAAAAGTGGTCAGTGAAAGGACTTGATCACTGCAATCACGACCGGGGCGGAATCCCTCTTGTCCAACTGGAATTAACTCTTCGATTGCCGGTGCTATTCTATTCAATATCAGCCTTTCCAAAAGCTTGTACGTGACAGAAAGCAAGGCTATTGGTCGCTAACTTTGAGGTAAGTGCTACTAAGTGATCATAACACAGTTGAGCTAGCACGGCTTGCCGCCCCTTTTAGGCCACTGGCCAATTTTCCGGCCCACTCCGGAGGAATGCTGATGATAGGTACCCTAGTCATTGGGAGCCCCAACGTTAGTTGGGTATTGGAGGCCCTGAGGGAAACAGACGGTAGGTCGGTACTCGTTACACTTGCCGGGAGGTCTCGTCCGAGATGTAGAGGAGGCTCTACCGGGAGCTGTCAGACGCATTAAGTGCAACCGGCTGGAGATACTGGTTAATGTCGGCAAGAATGACGCCTTCCGTTGGGTTCTGAGGTCATCTGAGGTTCCAGATTGGCCGCCAGCGAAAGCTTCGCTCTTTCAGTCGCCCAGATAACTTCATTGGTGGCCACGCCCTCAGCGCAGTTATTAGTATTCATCAGCAACTCCTTAAAAGAAGACACATAATGAACAGTGTAAGACTGCCATCGAAGCCTTATCCTGATACCGAGTCCATACCTGGGCCAAAGCCTTCAGTACACAAGAAGCTATGAAACAGTGAACCGAGTACATTACTCGGTTAGGTGAGCAACTGTGAGCTCCAAAGAGAAGTATAAGTACTTTCTGTTACTGCTTCTGCCAGCTTGACTACTTGTAGCATTATAAACGAAAGCGCGCCAATTTTACCCAGGCAACTGTATGTCTCTGCGTTCGTGATTTAAAGGCCTACATCTTATACTCCTCCTACGACTGTAGACACAACAGGTTTCAAGCCTGCGATCCCTCCTCAAGTGCAGAAGGCCCCACGGAGGTATCGATGCCTTTCTTTGTCCTTCCTCTCACTGCTCCGTCCCCATCAGCCCTCGCGGCACTCGGCAACAGCTCTGGAGCACACGTCTCGGCCCGCTGCCACCTCTTGCGTAACCTTATTAGCGAACGCTTTGCCGCACTCCTCTGTGTTGCCACAAGGACACGTGACGGTGGGGAAGCGTGGCGCACAGCGGACCGCCCGTGGTGCCCAGCCCCCAGTGTTTGGCGTGTGGAGTGCGGACGGATCGCAGATCCCCGGCTGCAGTAATTAATGAGGCGCAGCCAGCCGCCTTTGTCCGAGGGCCGTCGGCCGCCCCGCCACTCCAGGGGCAGTCGACACGCGACCACTCACTCGGCACGATCGATTGCGAGCGCTCGCCCCGTTATTGACTGCGTCCACGGTCGAATAGGCGGCTGCCGCTCTCTGCTTGGGGGAAGGTGGGACGTGTACTACTCGTGTCTGTCGACGCGTCCGGTGTCGGGCGTCCGGATGACAGCGTGAGAGCCTTGCGCCACTGAACGCTGGTCTGTACTGATCACGATACGAGGAACTATTAATAAAGATTTAGTTACCATTTCAAAAAGGCCAAGCTGTGACCATGAAAAATATTTTATTGACTTTAAGATAGGCAACCCAACTTACGTCATCTGGTCCAGTTGCCGATGATGTGAGTTAGGTTGCCTACCTTAAGAAGTATAATTTCCTTTCAGGGCCAGTTTTAAAAGAGTTATTCGGAAAGTGAGTCCCGATCGCCCGTGAAATGGAAACCACTACGAAAATCAAAAATGATTTATTTGCAATAGTTAGCTACAACTTATCTATATACTCACTGCCCCGACTTACACCTTTCTCTTAGAGTTATTACCAACTTTCCACTGCCCTCGCCATAGAAGAAAGCCGCCAGTGCTTTCCGCCAATTCTGTACTCTGGTCTACAGCTCGTTTTCTGTGCCAAAATATCCTCATAGAGAGCGGTTCATTTGAGCAGAGATGAAACTCACAGGGAGCCAATTACTGACTGCATTTTGGGTGATCAAACGCTTCCTATCGAAAAGGCTAGGAGTATCTACAGGGTGTTTCAAAAATGACCGGTATATTTGAAACGGCAATATAAACTAAACGAGCAGCGATAGAAATACACCGTTTGTTGCAATATGCTTGGGACAACAGTACATTTTCAGGCGAACAAACTTTCGAGATTACAGTAATCACAATTTTCAACAACAGATGGCGCTGCAAGTGATGTGAAAGATATAGAAGACAACGCAGTCTGTGGGTGCGCCATTCTGTACGTCGTCTTTCTGCTGTAAGCGTGTGCTGTTCACAACGTGCAAGTGTGCTGTAGACAACATGGTTTATTCCTTAGAACAGAGGATGTTTCTGGTGTTGGAATTCCACCGCCTAGAACACAGTGTTGTTGCAACAAGACGAAGTTTTCAACGGATGTTTAATGTAACCAAAGGACCGAAAAGCGATACAATAAAGGATCTGTTTGAAAAATTTCAACGGACTGGGAACGTGACGGATGAACGTGCTGGAAAGGTAGGGTGACCGCGTACGGCAACCACAGAGGGCAACGCGCAGCTAGTGCAGCAGGTGATTCAACAGCGGCCTCGGGTTTCCGTTCGCCGTGTTGCAGCTGCGGTCCAAATGACGCCAACGTCCACGTATCGTCTCATGCGCCAGAGTTTACACCTCTATCCATACAAAATTCAAACGCGGCAACCCCTCAGCGCCGCTACCATTGCTGCACGAGAGACATTCGTTAACGATATAGTGCACAGGATTGATGACGGCGATATGCATGTGGGCAGCATTTGGTTTACTGATGAAGCTTATTTTTACCTGGACGGCTTCGTCAATAAACTGAACTGGCGCATATGGGGAACCGAAAAGCCCCATGTTGCAGTCCCATCGTCCCTGCATCCTCAAAAAGTACTGGTCTGGGCCGCCATTTCTTCCAAAGGAATCATTGGCCCATTTTTCAGATCCGAAACGATTACTGCATCACGCTATCTGGTCATTCTTCGTGAATTTGTGGCGGTACAAACTGCCTTAGACGACACTGCGAACACCTCGTGGTTTATGCAAGATGGTGCCCGGCCACATCGCACGGCCGACGTCTTTAATTTCCTGAATGAATATTTCGATGATCGTGTGATTGCTTTGGGCTATCCGAAACATACAGGAGGCGGCGTGGATTGGCCTCCCTATTCGCCAGACATGAACCCCTGTGACTTCTTTCTGTGGGGACACTTGAAAGACCAGGTGTACCGCCAGAATCCAGAAACAATTGAACAGCTGAAGCAGTACATCTCATCTACATGTGAAGCCTTTCCGCCAGACACGTTGTCAAAGGTTTCGGGTAATTTCATTCAGAGACTACGCCATATTATTGCTACGCATGGTGGATATGTGGAAAATATCGTACTATAGAGTTTCCCAGACCGCAGCGCCATCTGTTGTTGAAAATTGTAACTACTGTAATTTCGAAAGTTTGTCTGCCTGAAAATGTACTGTTGTCCCAAGCATATTGCAACAAACGGTGTATTTCTATCGCTGCTCGTTTAGTTTTTATTGCCGTTTCAGATATACCGGTCATTTTTGAAACACCCTGTACATTGTACCTGCAGAATGCGGCTGAGAATTTCCTTGCAGAAGGAAACGCGTGACAGTTATGTGGGCTGCAGAAGTTCAGGCGAGTTTTCACACAAGACCCTCGTACTTGGCGGGTGACTATTTTCTTGGCATCATTCCCAGCTCACTGTGTGCCCAGAACTGCAAAGATCAACGTGACGCGATCGATGCGCGTACTAGACACACTGCCCAACGCATCTGCGCAAAGCTTCATCGGATTTTTATAGTGGTTTCCCTTTCGCGACCGATGTGAACTTACTTTCCGAGTAGCCCTCGAATTTTGCTCGTCCTGTACACACCTTCAGCTAACCTGGCACTATACATTTGCGGTGCTATATATTAAATGCATGTCTACAGCATCCTATATTCATCCTATATTGGGGAATTTTACAACTTCAAGGGGCAGTCAAACGAAAGCCGAACACCCGCCACAATGGGACGATGCAGTAGTTCCATTCAAAAGTAATCATCACACGTTTTAAGGCATTTATCCCACCGGGACACGAGACTTTCAATTCCTCTTTCGTAGAACGTGGCCGGCCGCTGACGGATCAAAAACTAAAACAACTCTTGCCTTTTCTAGTCCGAGCGAAATTAACGTCCACGCATTTATTTTTCCAGGTCGTCAAATATATGAAATTCATACGATGAAGAACGTGGGCCGTAAGGCGGATGTTACAGTGTTTCCCAACCAAATATCCTTGATCCGATTGGCAGTATGGGAGCGCGAGCTATCGTGGAACAGGATGTTTCTGTCCGACAGCACTCGGACAGGCCGAAGGCAAGCTGCAAAGCCAACTGTGGAAACATCCTATATTTACCACGCCAAATAGATCCAAAGCTGTTCACACGAACTCCAGTACGGTGAGGATGATCTTCTTATTTGGCTGTGAAGACCCTCTGCTCGTCGACTTGCTCAAGCATGGAACCACAATCAATGTGCAGCGCTATGAAGATACTTTGCAGAAACTACGACGCGCAGTGCAGAAACTACAAAGTGCCATAAACTCAAAACGTCCAGGAATGCTGTAGGACGAAATCATTCTGTTGCACGTTAACACTCGCCCCCACGCTGCCAACTGGACAAAAGATACCCTTCAGCAGTTTGGTTGGGAAACACTCCAACATCGTCCGTACAGCCCGGATTCTTCACTGTGTGGTTTTCACATCTCTGATGAACTGAATAAAGTCACGCGTAGACAAGGAAGAAGAAGAGTGGTTGTGGAACAGTCAGCGGCCGACAACGTTCTACGGAACACGAATTGATTGTCTCGTCTCCCAGTGGGGTAAACATCTTAACGCGTGAGGTGATTACTTTTGAATAATACCATTCCATTGTCGCATTGTGGCGGGTTGGAGGGTGATAGGTTTTCATTTGACTGCGCCTCATACCAGCTGTGGTGACAACCATTATGATACGCCGACAATGTAGTGACCTGTCATCACCACAGCTTCCTCTGATACTTGATAAAATGTGACTGTAACCCGATAATGTAGTGAATACATGCGGACGTGCCTAATCTGAACATTAATACGGCAAAGAAAGGAAAATTGTCTATATGTTTATTTCTCAACATAGTCACCCTGGCGACGACAAAATTTACCCCAACGAGAGAACTGTTCGTTGACACCGTCACTGTCAAATTTAGACTTTATTGACAGAGCCACAACCTCACTTTTGCTTGCACCGCTTCGTCGCTGTCAAATTGAACTCCTCGAAGGTGATCCTTAAGTTTCGCAAACAGATGAAAACCGGATAGGGTCCAATTGGGACTGTACGGAGGACGACCAATGACAATGTACCCAAGGCGTCGGATTGATGCAGATCACGCAGCGCTAGCGTGTGCTGTTGCATTGTCGTGCTGAAGGAGAGAGTGCTCCACGTGTGGACGGCACCTTCGATTGCAGCACGGTGTTTCTGACGCACCGACGTAGTTACGTTACACATCCCCGTGTTACGCACTGCATTTCGGACCGCTCTAGCGGCAGAGGATTACATCTTCCGTGAGTGACGCGGGAAAGTCGACCGAGTAGTATGTATCACATGTAATACCTCAACCGTTATTGAGAACAGAATAAAAGATTCGGTGGCATTACTTTTCAGCACGCCCTCGTAGCTCTTTCCGATCTCTGAAGTACCAAAATATTCTTTTGTTAATTCATGTCGTGGATGTATTACCAAACTAAAGCTATACCTCTCAGTTTTGACACCTTTAGAAATTAGATAATTCTTTCATATGCATCTAACCAGCTGATTAACATTCCGTAAAAAGCACTAATGAAGTAAACTTCTTCATCGCTACATAAGGTAGTAAGCATCATTTAATGAATATTAGTTATGTTTTATAATATACGATAAGTTGGTTCATTTCCTCCTACGAGAGCGAAGGGTGGGCCTCATATCAAAATGTCTTATGAAGGCTAACCAGCTGATTACCTTCTTCAGTGCGGATGCACACTGTTTGCCTGAACTTTGACGGGATTCGCTGGATTGTCTGCCGCGAGTAATGGGTACAATGGCAGGGACACTACGAATGTAGTGTGTGGACTATAAGCTGAGAATGTGGGTCTCACGGGGAGCGTGCCGTCGATAAATTCCTGCAGTCGCACTATCCGCTGTGCCCTCGATGGGTCAGATGAAAAGATCGTCTGCCATGTAATTAGGTGATCCCGGGTTCGAGTCCCGGTCGGGGCTCACTTTTTCAAGTGCCCCGTTGATGTATATCAACGCCGGTCAGCAGCTAATGGTATTGATTTAATTGTAATTTCAAAATGTCTTAATTCCATGAAAATTCGTAAACGACCAAAAGTGGACGGAACACATTTTTGAAGACATACGTGACTCACAATATTGATTAACTTACTTCATTATCAGATCATAATCACTGTAGGAGGTGTGGTACAGCTTCAAACTGCTCGTTGCAATGCACGACCGTCGACCAGCTGGGTGTTGTAACAGGGGATGTGTTACAAACTTACCGCGCGAATTATTGCCGTCTGTGATTAGGAGATTTCCGCAACATACATGTAACAAGTAAAAGCACTTACTAGTTTACGTTGAACAAAAATATTACCGTTATAAACTCATTAGATTGAGTGTATTAAGTGTCACACATCACGTAGAAGCTAAAGTTCTCTGTGATACTGCACAAAACTGTTTCATTACACAGTCTCAAGAAAATTAAAGTTCACAGTCGACACAACTTAACCGACTGTTTCTTTTCATTTTTTCCTTTTCAAAGTAGCAACGCGAACGACGATGTCTCAAGTAGCTGTTTGTTATGAAATGTCAGCGGTTTACAAACATTTGCCTTACATGCATTATTCGTTCGAGCTCTTGCACCCGTTGACTTTTCTGTTTCCCATCATTGGTTCCTTATATGAAAATAGTTTACGACCTCTATCGTCTGTATGCTTTTGTCTCAGAAAGTTTATGACACCCTATACGAGTAGATCGAGTAACGAAATCTCACTTCTTACTTAGAATATCAAGAAAACAAATTTGAAAAAATCTATGATGATGGTATTACTGTTTTTTTCACACTTAGTTTGTAAGTACTGGAGGGGTGATGGAATGTACCGCCAGGCGGTTTGCACATTTGCTGAGTTTACTTCTCCAAAACCGAGAATCCGACAGCTGATGCAAGTCTGATCTGTACAGACGCACGAAAAGTTTTCAGCATTAAGGTCATCGGATTAGATCGTAGTTGCCGGATTAATTTAACAGTTTTTCCTTACGGAATAGATTAGTAACACCGGTCTCGTACAATGACACGGTGTTCAAAAATGGCTCTGAGCACTATGGGACTCAACTGCTGAGGTCATTAGTCCCCTAGAACTGAGAACTAGTTAAACCTAACTAACCTAAGGACATCACAAACATCCATGCCCGAGGCAGGATTCGAACCTGCGACCGTAGCGGTCTTGCGGTTCCAGACTGCAGCGCCTTTAACCGCACGGCCACTTCGGCCGGAAATGACACGGTGTGGCGAGCACATATAATATAATTGAGGTGCCCAATTTCGACTCACAAATTGAAACAATTATTTATTTGTATCAAACAAAAGTGGAGGAATGTGACATACGAGGTGTGGCTAGAAAAAAACCGGACTAGTACTGGTGAAACAATAAAACGAAGGCAATAAGGCTGAAAGTCGCGTGGCCTGTCACGTGACTCTCGCTCCGCCTACTGCTCGAGTTTCATCTGGCTCCTGCACTCAGTCTGCCCGTGGCGTCTGTTTTAAGTAGTTGACGTTTTGTCTGTGCGTCGGAAAATGTTGAGTGTACAGAAAGAACAGCGTGTTAACATCAAATTTTGTTTCAAACTAGGAAAATCTGCAAGTGAAACGTTTGTAATGTTACAACAAGTGTACGGCGATGATTGTTTATCGCGAACACAAGTGTTTGAGTGGTTTAAACGATTTAAAGATGGCCGCGAAGACACCAGTGATGACAATCGCACTGGCAGACCATTGTCAGCAAAAACTGATGCAAACATTGAAAAAATCGGTAAACTTGTTCGACACTTTCCTTGTCAACTGCTGTTAACTCAGACACTGCTCTGATTGTTAAACGGCGATCTTGTCGAACAAGTCAACTACTTAAAACAGACGCCACGGGCAGACTGAGTGCAGGAGGCAGATTGAACTCGAGCAGTAGGCGGAGCGAGAGTCACGTGACAGGCCACGCGACTTTCAGCCTTATTGCATTCGTTTTATTGTTTCACCAGTACTAGTCCGGTTTTTTTCTAGCCACACCTCGTACGTTAAGTAAGATATAGCACTAACAGAGCAGCAAAGAATGCAGGGAGAAATGGAAGTACAGCTAAACAGAGTAAACTGACAAGTCTTCACGTGACTCCACTAAACAGAATTCTTTGTATCCACGTTATCAGTCAACACTTTTATCTACAACTAACAAAAATGCTCTTCAACTTCGAAATAAGGAATATGGATAGACAAACTGAACTCAGTTTAGTGCAAGGACATGAAAACTATTAGCCTCATGTGTGAGGCAGAAGCAAAGCTAGCATTTTCCAGCATCGTTCTCAGGTCCTTTGCTGTAGAGCCGACAGAGTGGCTTAAACCAGAGGCTCAGACGATTCTGTGATGATCTTCGGTGCGGATTTCACTACCTCCGCTATAGGATGGAGAGTTGTAGGCTCCGCCGGTAGGTTAGGCGAGCACTACACACGGAAAGAAAATACTAGGGTAGTTGAGCAGGTGTAGCGTGCACATGTGGGTTTCTTAAGATAGAGGTATCCTCCACAGTCTTGATAAGGTGTGTTTTGCTTTCAGGCAGGAGATAACACTGTCCACATTCATTAAACGGTGTAGTATTAATCAAGGTACATCTCACAAGGGGAGGCCGCCAATTGTGAAATTCAGATTCGATTCATACTGCGCATAATAAATGCTCATGGCCAGAGGTGTAATGTGGCAAAGCACCAAGACGCACTTCTCAGCCATTGTCGAGAAAATCGACAGTTAAAAGAAACGGCTGCGGTGAAATACTCTCTACGATTAATAATTTTCTACAGCATCGTGGCGCAGCGGTAAGCGCTCGGGATCGTAATCCGAAGGTCACCGGATCGAATCTCGCGCCATGATTTTTTTTTTTTTTTAGTATTTGTTTTTTGTAATTCTATACACACACACACACACACACACACACACACACACACACACACACACACACACACACATATATATATATATATATATATATATATATATATATATATTCCCGGCAATCTGTTGCAACAATTATGCATATAATAAGTTGTCGAAAGTCGTTTGTCGTGGAAAAACTGGCGACTTCGAACATCATGATGTTTTCCGCAAACAAAGTTGTATTTCATAAATGTTATTAATTGTCCTCATAATGTTAACCACGTATAGTGAACGGAAGACGTAGAAACGATATTCGGAAGACGTAGAAACGATATTCCGAAACGAATACATATAGCGTAAGTCAAACATTCGAATTAGAATAGAGACCCCACGAACACAAATTTGCTGTGGCAGGTATGAAATATAAACTCCGTTACTCGCTCGTTACACTTGAAGGACAGGTGTTGAATGGGCCGAAACAAGCCGCCGCATAACAGCGTAGTTGCCTGCTAACTTCGAAAGAAGGTAGATGCGGTCCCTAGCGCAACTTATAACATCGTCGAAAATTGGTGCGGACGTGAGAGCTTTGGTACACCCTGTTAAACAAACGGAAAAATGGAGGCGGTACAATTGGAGAGCGATCTGCCTTCACCAACATGCATAAGCAATTACAAAAAACTAATAATAAAAAAAATTGCATGGGGCGAGAATCGATTACGAACCCGAGCGCTTACCGCTGCGCCAAATACGCTGTAGATAATTATTAATCGTTGAGAGTATTTCACCGCAGCGGTTTCTTTTAACCGTCGATTTTCTCGACAACGGCTGAGAAGTGCATCTTGGTGCTTTGCCACATTACACCTCTGGCCATGAGCTTTTATTATGCGCAGTATGAATCGAATCTGAATTTCACAATTGGCGGCCTCCCCTTGTCAGAAAGAAAATTTTAATGCAGTATAAGTTAACTGCAGGAGCATACGCAAGGCTTCCAGAGATAGTCTCGGTTATAAATGTAACAATGTCACATAGTACTAGGGACAGAAAGCTGGTTGAAGCCCGATGATATTCCAAATCGCGACTGCAATATATGGATATCGCAAAGATAGGTTGGACGCACGTGCTGAAGGTGTATTTCTAGCTGTAAATAAAACGAGAATATGTAATGGGCTTAGTACAGACCCGTAATGAAAAATAATTTGGATAGAGATGAATGTCAAATTGTGGATCGAACGTGGTCGTTGGACCCTTTAATAGACCGCCTGCCTCAGGGGGAGTGGTAGACCAGTAGAACAAATTTCCTCATCTTGTTATTGTGCTAGATGGAGATTTGAACATCGGCTACACACTAGGAGACTCAAGTTATTAGGACGAATAATAGGAATAAGAAATCATATGAAATTTTCATAGATACTTTATCCGAAAATTATCTTGAGCAGCAAATCAGAGGAGCGACTCGTCAAGGTAACAAATAACATTTCCTGATCACTAACAGGCCCGCACTTATCGACTGAGCGTAGGACGGGGACTCAGTCGTCGTACTTCCGTTACAACATCACTGAATACGGCTGTGAGTAGGAATGTAATGGAGGACAGGAAGATCTCTCTGTTGAGCAAGAGCGACAAGAACGAATTTCAGATTATATGAGGGGTCAATACGAAAAATTTCCTCTCTTGGACCGATAATATTGAGTGTAGATCGACAAAAGTGCAAAGATATTTAGTTCTTTCAGTCACAACTGTAAACATTGAGACAAGTTTCGAAGTTATATCAGAAAAATCAAAAGACCAATAAGCTATACACTAGGGCTTTCATTTTGTCCTGTGTCTTAAGTCGTTACAAGCTTAATCACCGTAAGAGCGCATGAAGAAATTAAGCTTATCTCGAATGTGTTTACAGAGAAATAAAATATTATTATTAACCTCTAGTTTCTAGAACAAATTTACGATGTTCTCTTAGGCACTAAATCCATTTACCATCACTAAAGTTAGAATAAGGGAATATGTTGCAAATGGGTGACAATAACCATATTTTGGGATTTAGGATTATATCGCAGCAGGATATGAAGATCATTAATGTCTCCAAACAATCTATCCCACGCAGACAGTGCATTCCACAAGATCATTGAAAGTGATTCTTAAGTCATTAACAGTGACATATATATGTCGAAAATATGTAGCGTAATATGTTACAATAAAAAGTGTTTGTAGTTTGAATGCAAGACTGTCACAGAATCACAGAATATTAAGGTGTATAAATTTTCGATGAGGCACTGTTCCATTCACAAGGCTTTAAAGACTAGTCAGTATCGGGAACCAAAGGGAACAAACACAGTATTGGCCTGATACTTTCGTAGGGAGCTGACTAGGCAGCACAATGTTGAATTTGCACAAACAGTTTTGTGAATCCATGCGATGCAAACAGTCACGTAGCATTAGTCAAGATTTAAAATTAGAAGTGAAAAAAGAAAGAGAAGGAATTTTCCAAACGTTCACAAGTTGCTAGAGTGCTCGAAAACTCTTTGGAACATATTAGAAACTTTGCTGTCCATAGGCATAAACTTTAAGTTTAAGAATGTAGGGCGAGTATCATAGTGTGGAGATACAAAGACAGACCCTCCTCTAACTGAGAGAGTTGGGTAGTTAAAGTAGTTAACTAAGGCAGCATGAGAGTACCAGGGTATTGATGTATTTGAACCTATGGAGCCATGTAGACATGATGCTCAGATGTTGATGTGTTCTGTTATAATCAGTGACCGTCACTTACCAATGACATTCACTCGGAAATGTCAGCAGACGAGCAGTGACGTCATCGGTGGAACTTGGAGGTAAGCGGACTGGGTACTGAGTGACTCTCCCGAAGATGCACTACGCAGACCTATCGTGTTATAAGACCGTGATATTTCGTCACTTCAGTAAAATATCAATCGGCATGTTTGTCTCTGACAGTAAATACGAGGTGTGGCTAGAAAAAAACCGGACTAGTACTGGTGAAACAATAAAACGAATGCAATAAGGCTGAAAGTCGCGTGGCCTGTCACGTGACTCTCGCTCCGCCTACTGCTCGAGTTTCATCTGCCTCCTGCACTCAGTCTGCCCGTGGCGTCTGTTTTAAGTAGTTGACGTTTCGTCTGTGCGTCGGAAAACGTTGAGTGTACAGAAAGAACAGCGTGTTAACATCAAATTTTGTTTCAAACTAGGAAAATCTGCAAGTGAAACGTTTGTAATGTTACAACAAGTGTACGGCGATGATTGTTTATCGCGAACACAAGTGTTTGAGTGGTTTAAGCGATTTAAAGATGGCCGCGAAGACTCCAGTGATGACACTCGCACTGGCAGACCATTGTCAGCAAAAACTGATGCAAACATTGAAAAAATCGGTAAACTTGTTCGACAAGATCGCCGTTTAACAATCAGAGCAGTGTCTGAGTTAACAGGAGTTGACAAGGAAAGTGCTAGGCAGATTCTTCATGAAAGTTTCAACATGAACAAAGTGTGTTCAACAATGGTTCCAAAGTGTCTCACAATTGAACAGAAGGAACGCCGAAGAATGATTTGTTCTGACATCCTGGAAAACATTGAAAGTGATCCCACCTTCTTACAAAATGTTATTACTTGCGATGAATCGTGGTTTTTTACTTACGATCCCGAAACTAAACGCCAATCGATGCATTGGAAAACTCCTGGTTCTCCACGACGAAAAAAAGCACGAATGTCAAAATCGAAATTCAAGGCAATGATAATTGTTTTTTTTTTTTTTTTTTTTTTTTTGACATCAAAGGGATTGTGCACATTGATTGGGTACCAGAGGGACAAACAGTGAATCAGCATTACTACATTAGCGTCCTGGCTACCCTACGTGAGCGAGTACGGAGAAAACGGAACGATTTGTGGAGAAAAAAGTCATGGATCCTTCACCAAGACAATGCCCCAGGTCACAGTGCGTTGTCAGTGAAGACGTTTTTGGCAAAACACAACATTCCCATCTTAGATCATCCACCCTACTCACCTGATTTGGCCCCCTGTGACTTTTTTCTTTTCCCTAAAGTCAAGTCAGCTTTGAAAGGAACTAGATTTGAGACTGTTGAAGCAGTAAAAGAAAAAGCGACGGAAGTAATGTATGGACTTACCGAAAATGATCTGCAGCATTGCTATGAACAGTGGAAAATTCGTATGGAGCGGTGTAGAGACCGACGAGGAGACTACATTGAAGGAGATAACATGAAATTATAAATATTTGTAAATAAATGTTTTTTCCAGCATCAGTCCGGTTTTTTTCTAGCCGCACCTCGTAGATACTGCTCCGCTCCCCAGCTCTGCATCTACATACATAGTCTGCGAACCACTGGGAAGGTCACAGAAGAGGGTGCGTAGTATGGTACCACACGTTAGGATTCCTTTTCGTTCCAATAGCGCAAGTAGTGCGGGTAGAAAGACTTCTTAAGCGACTCTCTGTACGCTATAACTGGCCTAATCTTGTGTGCGCGGTCCCTACGTGAGCCATGTGGAACAGACTGAAGATTATCTCCAAATATTTCAAGTAACAACAGTTCTTGAAACTCTATAAGTCAACTTACACGAGGCAATATGCTTCTGTCTTCGAGAATCTGGCAATCAATGTTTTTCAACATTTCCGTGACGCTGTTTGTAAATTCTTTGTCAATAAAAGTCAAATGATGTATGCATGGCGCAAAAGATAACTGTTTGCAACGCACCGCACTGGTGCAGGTCAAGTCGAGACGAACAATTTGATATAAGACGCTTACAGTCTACCAAGCCGGAAAACAAACCTCGAATTGGCCCATAGAAGCTACGTAAGCTACAGCGCATGCGTGTCGCGCGATGTTTTCAGCGTCCTCTCCCTCTCTTATGCCACTGGCTTGCCGGCTATTTCGTTAACATTATCAAGTTATACCTTCTCTTGACGGTAAAGTAAGAAAAAGAAAACTTTCGTAAACGCTATGCAAAAATTAATTACATTTACAATTCGATCGAAACTTAACTCTCACAAGCACAGTAAAAAGGCCAAACAAACACAACGATTTAATTGTTGATGTTGTTAAAACCTTAACGCCCGCTGCTTTGCTTGTGTAGACTGTATGGTCTGCACTTTTTTTTTCTTTTTCTTCAGTAGAAGTTACATGTTGTTACGCACATCGCTAATGTGTAAATCTACACAGTGTTCTGGGGGATGAAATAGGGGATGAAAGTTTTTGTGGAAATGATTCATTATGAAAGCATTTTAGAGGATAAATTTACGGAAATTTGTATTTAGCTTCTCGGTTAGAAATAAAAAAATGTATTTCAGTGTTTTTGGAATTTCGACCACTAAATGTGTGATATAAAATGCTTTCATAATGAAATAATTCCATATAAATTTTCATCCCTAAATCCACCCCCTTGTATTCAGAATTTCGAAAAACATTTCAACACGAACATATTTTAGTTTATAAGCGAAAAGCCAAATACAAAATTTCATGGATTTTTATAAAACGTTTCATATCTTATTTCACCCCGTTAGCTGTTGCTTTTCTAAAATCACTGAAGCACGTAATTTTTTTATTTCTGTAATTCTTTATTCAAAACTGCGTTAATAGCGAAATTTTTCATAAAGCTTTTCATCCCCTGTTTCATCTCCTCAGATGTGGACTTTCTAAAAACAAACTTTATTAAACAACGTCAACTGTATTAATCACCACCCTCTCGAAATTTAAAGTTTCTGTGTTTAGTGGTTCAAACTTTCATACCCTATTTCACCCCGTTATGGACTGAATTTCCAAAAATACTGAAGCGTGAACTTTTGTATTTCTAGCCATGATGCCAAATACAAATTTCCATAGATTTAGCTTTAAAAATGGTTTCATAATGAAGGATTTTCATAAAATTTGTCGTCCGCTATTGATCCCCTTAGTAGCTGAATTTCCAAAAACGCCGAAGCACATTATTTATTTTTTTATTTCTGACCGAAAAGCTTTCGTATTTCTAGTTTCAAAATTACTCTATTTCACACCTTAGGGTTTGAATTTCCAAAAATGCCGAACTAAGTATTTTTAATTTCTGAGGGAGAAACCAAATACCAATTTTCGTAGTTCTAGCTTCATAATTGCCTTAACAGCTACATATTTTCGCAGAACTTTTCATTTTATGTCTAACCCCCTTAGGGATGGAATATCGAAAAATCCCTTCTTCAACGACGTCTACAGTATAAGGTCAACACCCTCTTCAAATTTCGAGTTTCTATTACTAGTGGTTTGGGTTCAAATGGTTCAAATGGCTCTGAGCACTATGGGACTTAACTTCTCAGGTCATCAGTCCCCTAGAACTTAGAACTACTTAAACCTAACTAACCTAAGGACATCACATACATCCATGCCCGAGGCAGGATTCGAACCTGCGACCGCAGCGGTTGTGCGATTCCAGACTGTGGCGCCTAGAACCGCTCGGTCACTCCGACCGGCCACTGGTTTGGGCTGAGCGATGATGTGTCAGTGAGTAAGTGCGCCAGGTAAGACATTGCCTTTTATATATACAGAGATAATTCACAGTACTTTCTGGTAATATTTACACGAACATCAATGTTACATTTTATAAAAACAAGAACAAGGGATTTTCAAATTTCAATGACGATTTTAAACATAGCGTTGTGCAGTGTGCATGTGCCGTTGCACTGCTAGCTTTTGTAGGCCAGCTTGAGGACTTTTCCAGGTCTCGTGGACCACAAGCGTCCTACATCAATTCGCTCCTCTCGACGTCGCCTACCGACTGAGGTATGTTGTAAATAGTTATCGCTTACACCCTCTAGAAACCAAGCTAGTACCTCCTAGAGCGCTGTCAAAATTTCGAGTTCACGTTCATCATTCTAAGCTCTTGGTTTTACTGTCATTGTATCCGTGTTGAACCCTGTACCCTCTCTACCGGCTTCTTCACACTCAGACGGTAATTACGCTACTCCGCCCTCTCCCCCCCCCCTCTCACCCCACCTCATTCAATCCCCGTTGTCTTCCAAGGCCTAGCTGTAAAACGTGAGGCGAACCAACGTTCTGGGTTAAGAGAACAGTCTAGATCGCAATAATATTTTTTTAATGAGCGTTTTTTATTTTCTGTAAAAATCACCTTCAAAAAACGAGCATCCGAGGAGCCTCCAGTAGCAACCAGATGATGATCACTTTCTGAAGATGACTTCTGCATGAATTCGAAACACATCATAGAGAAAATATTGTTGCGATATAGAATGCTGTTTTAATCCATTTCAATCTCCAGATCGCTGTTACTCCTCTGGACAGTGCTGTCCAAATTTATAAAGCCACGTTCCTCAGATTGACAGTCGACACCCAGCACATGCGACAGTTGCCAGCAGTTGCAAGTCGAAGGAATTACTTGCCGACGTGATCTGTGTCGCCGCAGCTTTACAGTAGAGTTGGCACGCCTCTGGGAATAAAGAGTTTTAATGGGAAGTAGTGACTGAATCGACGCAACAGACACTACAGATGTGACCTTGGTAAACACTGCTGCAACGATGTGAGCACTGCACCATTAACTGCATGTGAGCTTTGTGCACAGCAATTGACGTGGTATGCGGACAGCTGCTTCCGCTCACCTGATCCTAACTACGAGCTTCCTCAACATCGCGACTCTTGCAGCGTGCAGCAGTGTTCACGTAATGTCATTGTCGGAGAGAAATAACGAGCGTTTTCCTTAGTTTGACAAGTTCATAGCCAAGTTCACGGCCCCCCAAAATAAAAAGTGGCCGCACTGGGCAGTGACTGACTCGTGCTCTCTGAAGTTAATAGAGAAAAGTGAAAACCATTTGTTGCGCCATGACTCGAACGCAGATCTCAGACTCTTGCTGACAATGTGTTCCCACCACCGAGAGCACCTCAGCTCCACAGCTCAGAGTAAAAGAGTTGCTTCTCAACTGGAGCCCTGACGCTGTGGACAGGCTGGTCTACTCACTATATACACTACTGGCCATTAAAATTGCTACACCACGAAGATGACGTGCTACAGGCGCGAAATTTAACCGACAGGAGGAAGATGCTGTGATATGCAAATGATTAGCTTTTCAGAGCATTCACACAAGGTTGGCGCCGGTGGTGACACCTACAACGTGCTGACATGAGGAAAGTTCCCAACCGATTTCTCATACACGAGCAGCAGTTGACCGGCGTTGTCTGGTGAAACGTTGTTGTGATGCCTCGTGTAAGGAGGAGAAATGCGTAACATCACGTTTCCGACTTTGCTATAGGTCGGATTGTAGCCTATCGCGATTGCGGTTTATCGTATCGCGACATTGCTGCTCGCGTTGGTCGAGATCCAATGACTGTTGGCAGAATATGGAATCGGTGGGTGCAGGAGGGTAATACGGAACGACGTGCTGGATCCCAACGGCCTCGTATCACTAGCAGTCGAGATGACAGGCATCTTATCCGCATGGCTGTAACGGATCGTGCAGCCACGTCTCGATCCCTGAGTCAACAGATGGGGACGTTTGCAAGACAACAACCATCTGCACGAACAGTTCGACGATGTTTGCAGCAGCACGGACTATCAGCTCGGAGACCATGGCTGCGGTTACCCTTGACGCTGCATCAGAGACAGGAGCGCCTGCGATGGTATACTCAACGACGAACCTGGGTGCACGAATGGCAAAACGTCATTTTTTCGGATGCATCCAGGTTCTGTTTACAGCATGATGATGGTCGCATCCGTGTTTGGCGACATCGCGGTGAACGCACATTGGAAGCGTGTATTCGTCATCGCCATACTGGCGTATCACCCGGCGTGATGGTATGGGGTGCCAGTGGTTACACGTCCCGGTCACCTCCTGTTCGCTTTGACGGGACTCTGAACAGTGGACGGTACATTTCAGATGTGTTACGACCCGTGGCTCTACCCTTCAATCGATCCCTTCGAAACCCTACATTTCATCGGGATAATGCACGACCGCATTTTGCAGGTCCTGTACGGGCCTTTCTGGATACAGAAAATGTGCGACTGCTGCCCTGGCCAGCACATTCTCCAGATCTCTCACCGATTGAAAACGTCTGGTCAAGCAACTGGCCGAGCAACTGGCTCGTCACAATACACCAGTCACTACTCTTGATGAACTGTGGTATCGTGTTGAAGCTGCATGGGCAAAGTCAGGAGCTACTTGATCGAGAAGTAGCGGCCTCGGTCTCGGAAACTGACGTACTGCCGGGAGAGCGGTGTGATGACCACATGCCCCTCCATATTCGCACGCAGTAACGCCTATGGGCTGAGGACGCCATGGCGGCCGGTCGGTACCGTTAGGCCTTCATGGCCTGATCGGGAGGAGTTTAGTTAAGTTTTTATAATGTGTTTTAAATAGTTGCTGAGTGGTGGAAAAAGAGAAACGTAAGAATGAACTCCTGTTATTCATAATATACAAATATTTGTGCTTGTAGTGTTACTGAAGAATACACTGCCTTTATTCAGTGTTCGAGCGTTTACTTTTCAAATTAACTGATGCAGAGGTGGTTTTCTATTTTCAGCATTTTTATGCAGGATACGATTTTTAAATCACTGTGTGAAGCTGAAACAAACATTTGGATCAACATGACCTTTTGTCTGTGGGTTGGAAACTGTGAATATTTATGACATAAAAGATAAATTAATTGTGGACTGGAAATCTGTGACTGTTTTGACATAAAAGAAAATTTACAATAATTATCTGTGTCATTCATTTTCATTTTCTCTCATGATGCTTCTCAAGAGCTTACATCTTTGGGAAGCTCAGTGGGTTATGTTACATTTCCTTGTTGGACGCAATGAGTTGTCAGTTTTGAGTTTCAGTTTGCTACAAATAAGATGCACGTACCAGTTGTTGAAATAATTCTGTCATTCAGATTCGTGTGTGAACTGAACTTTTTTAAAAGCAAAACACTGAAAATAATGAATTGTAAACTAGCTGAACATAAAACAATAGTAACTGAGGCAAATAAGGGCAATATATTAGCAATACTATATGAAAAAATGAAAAAAAACTTTACAATTATTTGAGAAAAGTAGCATTGTACCAACAAAGAAAGAATCAACAGACAAATGTCAGGATCAGCTCAAAGTACTCTTAAATGAAACTGATCTCTTACTTATTGAAAAGCAGAAATACAGTTGTATAACCATGAGCCTCAGACCACAACAACTGTCATCACAACTAAAGATTCACAAGGACAACAATCCTGCTAGACGTGCTACAAACTTTGGAGACAGCCCAGCCTATAAGTTGACGAGTAAACTAGATGAGATTCTGAGAAACAATTACACATTTGATGATAACTACTCTGCAGAAAACTGCTACACTTTAGTGTATAAGCTACAAAAGATTCTCAATCCTAACAAGTGCCAGAAATTCTCGCTAGATGTCAACAAAATCACAAACATCCCCGTGTATTTAGGAGTAGAAGTTATTGTACACAATTTCGTAGAATGTAAAGAGCTTCCAGTGGCTGAACCTACTGAATTCACTGAACTGCTCAAAATGGTACTAAATTAGACCTATTTCATTTCCGGTCATAAAGTGTATAAACAGCCAAATAGCAGTATCTCGAAAACCGTAGTTAACAGTTTTGTAAACCATCTTGAGGAAAAGTTATTTAATAGTAGCATACCATTTTTGTAAGACAATAAGTTGCACCAAAAATATATAGATGACGTTATTAAAAATAGATGGTTAAAACAACCAAGCAGTGGCTACACTACATCAAGCATACAGCTCACATGTGAGTATGAACAACGGAATTTAATATAATTTCTTCACCTCACCATCACCAGGAAAAAATGAGGATATTCTTATCAAATATATAAAATCTATTACTACAGATACAAAAATCCTTACCCCTGCATATCACCAGTTAGCAGTTAATAAATCGATGTTACACAGAGCACACAAAATACCATTGAGCAAGGAAGAGCTTCAAACTGAAACGGAATAATTAGGCAAATAGCAGCTGCAGATGGTTTTCACAGTGAACTCGTAGGCACAATGTCCAAGAGAGTTAGGAATGGAATAGATATCAACAAAAATAAGAACAACAGATGGGCGCGAGTACAGTATAGTATTCTCTACTTCGGCGCGATATCACAGAAAGCTGCTCAAGTATTGGGACCATATAATGTAAGAAGTGCTTTCTCCATAAGCAATAAATATTCTAATATCAGTATTTTAAACATAGCTGCGCTACAGCAACGGTTCCACGTGATAAGATTAAAAGCAGCCGACCAGTTGCAAAGGATAAAGTACTCTTTACCTAGGTTTCGATAGATTTAAATCTATCTTCTTCAGAAGACGGCCTGAGGACAATGAACATCGTAATTTATATTAAAGGTATGAAACATGAGTCAAGAATAAAGTTTAACATATATTAGGAGAATCTTGTATTACAAAATGTGAGAAGGATTCCTGGTACTTACAGTATTACATTAACATGGAGTGATATGTCCTTGTCGTTTTTACAAACATCTGCATAACTCCATTAGTCAAATAAAATATAGCCCTGAGAACAGGGATTGTCAGACAAATAAAAATAAGAACATGGAAGTTGGAGAGCGCATAGGCGACTGAGTAAAATCGGCCAGCGTAGTAGCACTGCGGCCAGGGCAGGTGGCGCTCAGGTCGCGAACTATGTGCCGATTGGCGTACTGAAGTAACATGTAAAACATTAATATTAAATGCGTCCTTAGATAGAATGACAATAAATAAATGGAAAGCATTTATCACTCCCGTTATGACATTGTGGGAGCTATAGGAACAATAACGTAGATACATACATCAAAAAGGCAGGTGGCGCTTACGCCGTGAGTAACATGCAGTGGCATATACAGCCAGAATATAAAAGTTATATTACGATAATAGTGAAGCACATAGCACGTATATAAGTCAAAACTTAAAGAAAAATCAATAATGGCTCTTAAGACATAATTACGAAATCTGGTCCACAATCCAGTTAATACACATTTTAGAAAAAGAGAAAATTACATGAGGGCCGATGTGGTGGCAGCCATACATCGTGAGAAAAACACATTATATAACAGGTAGTGAGCTGCAAGATTTGGAAGTGCATTATAGCTTCCTGAGGAAATAGACTACTGAGGTTACTCGCATTAATGTTATATATTAAACAGTACGGGTTTAAAGCCTTCGAAAAATTGTCTACAGGCAAGGTTCAACTGATCATTCAGTATATTGCCGTCTTTGAGCTCTAGATGTTTAAAAATAAATAACTCTTCCCACATCTCTAGTCTCCGTCCTTTGACTTGTCTGTGCAGGATAACCGTGTCTTCTAACTGTTTAGGCGTATGGCCGGCTATCAAGAGGTGTTCAGCAAAAGTAGAGTTGTGAATATTCGTTCCTTTTTTACCTAATAGATGTTCTTTATATCGTGTTTTCACAGTTCTGCCTGTTTGACCAATATAATATGAGGGGGAGTTATTACAGGTTAGTTTGTAAATACCTGAATTAGAAAACCAATCGCTGGCAATCTCTACTGACTGTATCAGATTTCTTTTTAAACTGTTATCTGTAGAGAAGGAGACGTTACAGTTATATTTTTTATTTAGAAGACGTTTAATCCTATACGATATGTTACCCAAGAAAGGGATGGAAATAAATTTTTTAGTTTCTGTGGTATCTGTGGGGAGGTTATTTCTCAAAGTCGAACAATTTTGGGAAATTTTCTTATTGAGCAGGTAATCGATCATATTCTGGTTGTACCCATTATTAACCGCAATCGCTTTGATGACATTCAATTCCTTTATTTGATCCGCAGGTGATAAAGGAGTGGTTACCATTCGGTGAATGGCGGAATGAAAAAATGCCAGTTTATGAGCTTTTGGATGATTTGAGTCAGCAGGAATGACATTATCTGAATATGTTTCCTTGCGGAAGATATTGAAATGGAAGGTATTATCGTGTATAGAAATTGTTAAATCGAGAAAATTAAGTTCACATTTATCATTTTGAAGTTCTTTTGTGAAGGAAATTTTTTCATGTAAACCGTTGAAAGTATTAAAGAGATGCTCTAACTCATGATCAGTGCCATCAAAAGCAATGAAAATGTCGTCAACATAACGTGCATAATAGCGGATTTTGTGGCGTAATTCTGAACTTGAATTAAAGAACGTTGTTTCCAGGGCGTTGATGAAAACCTCTGCTAGAATACCGGCGAGGGGGCTACCCATTGCTAGACCATCTGGCTGTACGTACATTTTCCCGTTAAATGTGAAATAATTGTATTTTAAAACGACCTTAAGCAAACCAATAAGTTCCGCAATTTGAGTTTCACTTAATTTTTTATGCTTAAGAAGATTCTCTCTTACAAGGTCTATGGTTTCATCAACAGGGACATTTGTGTAAAGGCTGACGATGTCAAAGGACACCAGTCTAGTATCAGGTGACTGCAACATAACATAAAGTCAAAAAAGACAAGTTTTTCTACTCACGTATTTGCACGATAGTGTGCAATCAATATGTAATATAGGATGTGAGTCGTACTAGCAGAAGCTTCATAATTAAATTTATGCAATATGTAAACGCATTTAGGTACGACATCCCAAATAAATCTACCAAAGCTACTCACATTAATGACACATTGCATGCTTTGGAAACGTAGATAATAATTTAATAATATTTCATAAACTAAACAGTACTGTCCCCACTGGTATGCATCCGATGTGTGGTCCACTTTCCAGACAGCCTTCCACTTGGATGACATTGCATGTGGATACAACTATCGACCTGGTGTAACAAGAAACGCAGTTTATCAAGCCAGGTGACACGTTTCCACTGATCCATGGTTGCATCAACGCATTCTTGTGCCTACTGCAATCGAAATTTACGGTGTATTTGGTGTAAATTGGAGTACAGCCAGGTATCGATTGAGCTGTTTAGCATATCCCTAAGATGCTTTAACCCCAGTTCTCAGTGACCTATAGGAAAGAGAAGCTCCCTACAGGAGCATTCAGATTTAAAAGTAACAATGTTGTGCAACGAATAATACCTTACTGAATGAAAACTACAAGGAGTGGTCCAGTTAAACACGAAAATTTGAGTACCCCACGTCACACTGATATACACTCCTGGAATGGAAAAAAGAACACATTGACACCGGTGTGTCAGACCCACCATACTTGCTCCGGACACTGCGAGAGGGCTGTACAAGCAATGATCACACGCACGACACAGCGGACACACCAGGAACCGCGGTGTTGGCCGTCGAATGGCGCTAGCTGCGCAGCATTTGTGCACCGCCGCCGTCAGTGTCAGCCAGTTTGCCGTGGCATACGGAGCTCCATCGCAGTCTTTAACACTGGTAGCATGCCGCGACAGCGTGGACGTGAACCGTATGTGCAGTTGACGGACTTTGAGCCAGGGCGTATAGTGGGCATGCGGGAGGCCGGGTGGACGTACCGCCGAATTGCTCAACACGTGGGGCGTGAGGTCTCCACAGTACATCGATGTTGTCGCCAGTGGTCGGCGGAAGGTGCACGTGCCCGTCGACCTGGGACCGGACCGCAGCGACGCACGGATGCACGCCAAGACCGTAGGATCCTACGCAGTGCCGTAGGGGACCGCACCGCCACTAACCCAGCAAATTAGGGACACTGTTGCTCCTGGGGTATCGGCGAGGACCATTCGCAACCGTCTCCATGAAGCTGGGCTACGGTCCCGCACACCGTTAGGCCGTCTTCCGCTCACGCCCCAACATCGTGCAGCCCGCCTCCAGTGGTGTCGCGACAGGCGTGAATGGAGGGACGAATGGAGACGTGTCGTCTTCAGCGATGAGAGTCGCTTCTGCCTTGGTGCCGATGATGGTCGTATGCGTGTTTAGCGCCGTGCAGGTGAGCGCCACAATCAGGACTGCATACGACCGAGGCACACAGGGCCAACACCCGGCATCATGGTGTGGGGAGCGATCTCCTACACTGGCCGTACACCACTGGTGATCGTCGAGGGGACACTGAATAGTGCACGGTACATCCAAACCGTCATCGAACGCATCGTTCTACCATTCCTAGACCGGCAAGGGAACTTGCTGTTTCAACAGGACAATGCACATCCGCATGTATCCCGTGCCACCCAACGTGCTCTAGAGGGTGTAAGTCAACTACCCTGGCCAGCAAGATCTCCGGATCTGTCCCCCATTGAGCATGTTTGGGACTGGATGAAGCGTCGTCTCACGCGGTCTGCACGTCCAGCACGAACGCTGGTCCAACTGAGGCGCCAGGTGGAAATGGCATGGCAAGCCGTTCCACAGGACTACATCCAGCATCTCTACGATCGTCTCCATGGGAGAATAGCAGCCTGCATTGCTGCGAAAGGTGGATATACACTGTACTAGTGCCGACATTGTGCATGCTCTGTTGCCTGTGTCTATGTGCCTGTGGTTCTGTCAGTGTGATCATGTGATGTATCTGACCCCAGGAATGTGTCAATAAAGTTTCCCCTTCCTGGGACAATGAATTCACGGTGTTCTTATTTCAATTTCCAGGAGTGTATTATTGAAGGGACCATCTAAGTATGAAGAAAACTAGTAGTCACTATAAAGATTTGGTCTATTATCAGAAGACATCACACAAATGAATTGCGCACTGAATTGAGCATGCATGTGTCCGCAGCTCGTGGTCGTGCGGTAGCGTTCTCGCTTCCCGCGCCCGGGTTCCCGGGTTCGATTCCCGGCGGGGTCAGGGATTTTCTCTGCCTCGTGATGACTGGGTGTTGTGTGATGTCCTTAGGTTAGTTAGGTTTCAGTAGTTCTAAGTTCTAGGGGACTGATGACCATAGATGTTAAGTCCCATAGTGTTCAGAGCCATTTGAACCATTATTTTTTTTTTTTTTTTTGAATTGAGCATGCAATCATTTGGTAAGTGGACAAAACATCGTAATTATGTAGACACCCTTGTCACAGGTGGGTGAAACATGAAGGTATTACATGATAATACATAGTGTATACGGCCAATGACTGTGAAACTGATTTGTGCTATAAAGAGAGAGTCCTTGCGACACCACAGATGGTTTACATCAGATTTACTATATGAGTATCATCTTTGACCAGTAAGATAAGAAAGGTTACAAATGCAAACAAATTGCTGCAACACTGATGGTGTGCGTCAAAATTGTTGTGTTGGTGAGTGGTTGTTGGTGAGGCCTAAAGGCTAGTCTTTGATAGTGTCACTGGAAGACCAAAAATTAAAGCGCAGAATAAACATAGGTAGATAAATACATTTCAGTGAACTCCGTCAAACTCCCTGTTTGTGACACGAATTGCTCTTACTAAAAGTTCGATCCAGGAAATAACACGGAAAAAAAGAGTTAATGTTTATAGTTTTCACGGCTCCTCTCGCGGAGGCATGACACTGTTCATAACTTCAAGCTAGTCCTCGTCCAAATAACCGATGGTATACCTCGATCGTAACTAACGGGTTGACTAACAATAAAGTCCATATCTATAGCCTGCTTCTGACACCAATTGTTTCTTCTCACATTACTTACAATGTCTATCATAAAGAAGTTCACGAGTTTGCTACTTTAATGTCTGACTTGTGCTCCAATAGTTATAAAACAACAGTAAAAGTTTATGTCCTTGACTCACAAACAACTTGATGTGTGGACGGTTTCATAATAATGTTAATTCTCACACACAAGCAACAGAAGAGTATGACGTCACATGCTAACTTCAACATGAAAACACCCGAATCAGTGGATAACCGAGTACGAGTTCATAACAATTATCAGATGAGTATTGTCTGTATGCTCAGCACGATTTCGGGAAACGCAGTAATGTTTTCATAGTTGTGCAGTCCTCCCTCATTGGTTCCCTAATGACTCAGATCGACTTACAGCATCCCTGATGATCTGTGATGCAGACACCGATCTGATGGCCTCTGAAGTGTCACCACGTGATCAGATCGTTGTCTGACGTAACAGTTGTCTTCAGCCAATCAGCAGTCCAATAATTTCTTGCAAAGGCATCCTTCAGTCAGTAAAGTGTGCTTTCCAGGGCTAAGAACTGGACGAGCAGACGTATCGTGATGGACTGGAGATGCAGTGCGCACCCACCGACAGGCAGGCGGGGTGGTGAATGTGGCTCGACAGGAGTCACTCACGGGAACTGCGTCCTCATCTCACAAGTGTCAAGCTTGCATCGCTTTTCCAGAACAGACGCTTCTGTGGTCAGGTATCCACCTTGCCATCACGTGTGAGTCGTATTGCTCATGTCAATTGTACTGCCCCCAAACAGTGTTACATGGGAATATCAGACACAGAACAAATTTACACGGTGATCATGACATTCAGTGTCCTTGCTGAATAAAACTACTAATGACACACATGACATCCAAGAATTGCGGCTCTTTGGCCTCAAATAATTAACAGGTAATAAAATATCATGGTGCCTTGGCCTTCGAAAGTTACATTATAAGTCAGTGAGATAATCTGAGTAAATAAAGAATCTAGTTGGATTCTGTGGTCCGAAAAAAGTATTAAAAGCTAAGCTCAGGCTCTTCGGCCTCATAGCAAATGAACAACAAATTTAATAATTGATATGTAATATGAGCTTTTCAGGTGATCAATGTTATATGAGTTAAACTTCCACAAGCCCTTATTTGTAATAGTCAGTGGGAGACAAATGACAAATTACTACATGACAACTCATTAGTAGTCTGTGGATATGTAGTTAATAAACGTGGTTTTGATGAAAACTAAAGGTAACACAGTTTTAATGCCAGACATTACCAGCAGACATTCACCATATCACATGCCCTCAGCGTGATCACCCCACATCTCGATGACCTCTCTCCATAGAGATGGAAGGTATCGTACACTGTCAACACATTCATCTCTATAGATGTTTCGCAAGGATCTCCCTGTGACACATATTATGTCTCCTCTTGTGTTATTGCGCGTGCCATGAAGAGGTTCCTTCATTTTGGCGAACAGGTCGTTATAGCACAAACTCATATCGGATGAATATTGTGGATGTTACAGTTCGACTCACCCGATGTAAGCAGGAGCTTCCTCACGGGATTCACTGTGTGACATCGTGCTTTGTCATGAATTGTGATGGGGTGCACCGACAAAAAGAAGCATTGTTCTTCCCTCCGACCGCTTGCCAGTTCAGTCTGGATCAATGCTTGTTGTTCGTGTTTCCCAAACATGATGTTAGGGTACTTGATGTGGCCTCCCGCACTTTCTGGCAGTACACGCAGGAACTGACTCAAACACAGCCATCGCCACTCACTGCACTAGGTCAGCTGACCTTCTGTTATTAGCAGCAGACAGTGGGCATGCTATGTGACGCACATCCTTCATGTTATGACAGTGTGCCCATTGCCTTTATCCAGCCCATGTAGATTGCATGACGTTGGTTATACACACATGCTAAACGGAATCCTCTCTACTCAGTTGAGAATACTCATTGCTTTAATTATTGGCACTCCCCACAGCTAACTACTGCACTGGCAGAGAGTGCTGACATATTCCCTTACAATCATGATGGGTTTTACTCTCTCTGATGGATACTTTGTCCTCTTTGCAATCCTAGAATCCTGAAAACAGATCTTCATTTTACATCCTGAGTGACTATTCTGAAACACTTGTAAGACACAGAACCATAACATTTGGTTGACAACGTAGAAAAAGCAGAACAGTCTACCATGACATTCATTAGAAATGTAAAATATTTATCTGGTTTCCGTACCTGTACTTGTAACCTCACCTAACCTTCTTTTTTAAGGGGCTCCGGAAAGGCTCAAAATCATGAAAAGTTCAATTTTTACTTTTTTGCGTTTTCTGAATCTGCAGACTATTACCTTTTAATAGATATATAATTTATTCAATTCCGAAGACTGCAACTATTTTTAAAATTTTTTTGAAATGTGTTCTACATGGGAGTGACCCACTGTGGCGCTGTTAAACTGCTGTCAAATGGTGTTATTATTAACGTCCGTGTTCATCAGGTACATTTTAGTGATGTGAGATAAAGTATGTGTTGTGGCTAACCTGTGATGATTCAATATATATCGCTGGTGTGGTTGTCGATTGTTTCATGTTTATTTACTCTGTTGTTATCTCGAAAATATTCGTAATTAATTCTGTTTCTTGAGTTTCTGTTTTGTTGAAGTATAATAGTGAGTAAAAGTAAAGTTATTAGAAATCCTCTGAAGGCTTTTAAGAAAAGGAGAAATGTTGGAAAGCCAAAGGTATGTGTTATTACTGTAAACAATAAAGACGATGAAAATCCCCAACATAGCTTGTGTCCCAAAGAAGAAGACAGTTGGTGTAAATATAACAAAGGATTGCTAACTGGTGAAGTGTACACTCATAAGCATAGCCTGCCTCATGCAATAATAGAGGTGATAAAACCTATTTTCAGAGACTTAGCAGCACCTGAACTGTTGAAAAAGTGTATTCACGGAAAAACTCAAAACCCCAATGAATGTGTAAATAGTGTTATATGGTCGAGAATCCCCAAGACTGTATTTGTTGGAATAGAAACACCTCACTTTGGAGTGTATGATGCTGTTGCGACTTTCACTGATGGCAACATTGTAAGGTGCAAGGTATTTAGAAATATGGGAATGAAGATAGGTTCTAACATGGTACGAGCGATGCTTGCTTTAGACAAGGAACGCCTTCGGGCTGCAGACAGGGCTGTAAAGAGTCTAGAAATACAAGCAAAAGTAAACAGGAGGAGGAACAAGAGGAAGCTGGAGGAGGA